>NW_026555331.1:8871003-9521260 GCF_014898055.3 Talpa occidentalis | reverse complement strand
AGTTTGATTTGCATCCACTTACTACAACTATCATCTTAATTCCAGATGAATGGGACATGCTTCAAATAGATTACAGGACTATCGATCATTAAACATCTATTATCAACTGGCAACTGGGCTGAGCTCCTTTTCCTTCTGTACGTGCCTCTGATTCCTTACTCGTAATTAATGCACCATGTTGCTTTCTCAGAAATAAGTCTCCACATGTAACAACAACAAAAAAAGAGAGCCCCTGTAATAAATTTTAAATCCTGAAAGCTAACTAAGCATGCTAATGATCTCCAAATAATCACATCCTAACGTCTCCATGAAAGTTAAAAGAAAAAAACCAGAACTATTGCAGTTAATAAAAATTAACTGCTAGAATGAAAATACCCTGCATACTGGAATGTTTGCATACTCAAGTTTATATGAAATCCCAACCCCCAAGGAGATGGTACTAGGAAGAGGGTCTTGGGAGGTGCTTGGATCAGGAGCGTGGAGCCCCCATGAATGGGATCACTGCCCTGGAGACCTTCCCTTCTGCCACGTGAGGACACAAGAAAAGAAGCCAGCAGTCCTCGACCCAGAAGAAAGCCCTCCCCAGAACCCAGCCACTGCCAGCACCCTGATCTTAGGCTTCCAGCCTCCAGAACTAGAAGAAATAGATCTCGGTTGTGTATCAGCCACACGTCTCGAGTATTTTGTTTTAGCAGCCCGAACTAAGACAGACCGCTCCTACCAGGAATTAACAGCTGGGCGTGAGAGGTGGTGGTGAGGAGCCTTCCTTGCATCCCATGAAAATTAAAATATTAAAGGCCGGCAGCACCTAATCCACAGCTCCTCAAAGAGCTTCTGTAACACCGGTTTCTTTTCTTTCTTTCTTTTTTTTTTTTTTTTGCATTTGCATTTGCTTTGGTTTTTCTAAGCTTTTTAACTTTCCTCTATCTCCAACCTGAAATGTCTGCCTTTCACCAAAACATTCTCTCTTCTGAGCTTGAATAGAAATTGGCAGGCAGCCAGTCTTACTAAGCACCGCTCCTCCAACCCCTGCCTTGATCCTATAATCTAATCAGATGTCCTGTGGGTATGACTTGAGGTTTGCAGTCACCATGTATAGTGAGCATTTGCTGTGACCCCAACAAAGAGCATGAGGGTCTAACCACCACCACTTAACTCCCTTTCACCTCAAATGTCCTTTCAAGACCTTTTATGCCCATTTTACAGATGAAAAAACTGCCTCAGAGGGGTGAATGCAGCTTGTCCTAGATCACACACAGAGGCACTGAGGATCAGATGATCTAGGGAGCTGATGACACCTCACATCCTCACATGATGACAGCCCCATGCTAAGGTACAATAAAAACAGTACAATCGAGAAGAAAGCACAGTCACAAGTGACGCCGGAAGCAGGCAACCCAGGGCACAGAGGCCTTAAGTCATTTGTCCAAAATAGTACTGTTAGCAAGTGGCAGTGGCAGGCCTTGTACAGTACCTACGTAATGTTGATTGTGGGTTTAAATGAGTGAATTCAGTTAACTTAGATGGCATCTGACTTACAGCAGGCCTTTAATAAAAATTAACTGCTAGAATGAAAACGCCCTGCATGCTGGAAGTGTTCAACAAGAGCAGCCAGCAGCAGCAACAGCAGGTGAGTCAGGCAAAGGCAGAGCTACTCCCCAGTAGCTTGAGTGCCCGCGGCCCCAGCACACATTCTGCAGTATCTCAGGGCTCTAGCTGGTCATGCACATCTGTGCGGAATTTTTTTCGTTTCTGCTACGAAAAGTGAGCAATGGGGCATGTGGTAGAAACTGGGTGTGCTGGGTAGCAGCGGCCCTAGCTCCATCCCCTTCTGACTGCATGGCATCTCTGAGCCTGGGCGTCCTCAGCTGAAAGCAGGACAGTCTGCTCTTCCTGCCATGCCAGAAGTCCTAGTGTTATAGGACAGGGAGAGGGGCACCCCAGACCCCCACAAACCTGCCTATTCTACATGGGTTCTGCCATCCGCCGCATCAACACAAAACATATGACACTTTAATGGGAAGGATCTTTAATAAAAACTAGGAAACAATACAGGTAAGGCAAAGAGTCTAGTTTCTAAATGAAGCACCCAAAGTTACCCATCCCCTCGTGGGTAAAACTCCATCCATATGGGGTCGGCCCAGAGCAAGGCCCCAAAGCCTGCCACAAGTCTAAAACATCTTCCAGTGGGGACCCACAGAAAAGGGTCACAAACAACCAGACAAGCCCGGAAGGAAAAGAGCAAAATCAACATCAAGATAAAAGCTGCCATGGTCACCTCCCCACGGGTCTCACCCACATCTGTGTCACCCAGTCCACGACCAAAAGACAAGCAGTTTCTTTACGTGTCTCTAGGCTCCATGCGCCTCTTCCAGGTCTCCTGGCTCCATCCTGCTTCCTTCCTCAGTCTCTTCCTGCAGCTTCTCCTTTTGCTGCTCAGCTCCACCCTCCCTTGGGTGGGGCAGGGAACCTCCCCCTTTCCTGGGGACCACCCTGTTGCAATCCCCCCTTTTAATTTTTATTCTATTTTTTCCTGGAGTGGAGGACTTTTGCTTTCCACAATGGACAAATACCTGGAGAGACTGGTTTTCTTTCACACTGGAACCTGACAAAACGTTCATCTGAGACTGCATCCCAACCTCCATATATTTGATCTTCATCACCATGGAAATGGTGGCAAAAAGTGAAAGGGGGGAATTGTTAGGGGGAAAAGGCAGTCCCAAAGCAAATTCCATACAGGCTTTGTGGACTCCACCCCCACCCCAGGTCAAAGCCAAAGACACTGGGAACTCCAAATCCCATCACCACCAAAGGGAAGGTGGCTGGGACCTGAGGGTGGGGTTAAGCAGCCAGGTGGATACAAAAGGCAGACACGTGGGCTTTGGGGGCTCTCTCCATTTTGGGGCCCTCGGCCAGCTCGCGGCATCCGTCTAGCTCTGAGAGTGACTTTGGGGTTTCCAGGTCGTCGGATCGGGTAGGACGCATTAAAGACTTTATTTCCCTATTTTCTCCCTGAGTTGTACATTTTCCTTATTTCTTTTTCTCTTGTAAATAAACCTTTTATTAACCCTTTTGCGTGTGTCTGTAGTAGAGTATTCATAAGTCCCTTTAAAGCGCGCGGGTGAGGACCCACAGCCAGGAACCCGTTTAATATCGGGGTCGCTCTATAACACTAGGAGACAGCAAAAAATTCTGACGTGCTGCTGCTCTGGCCAGCCTGTCCCAACAGGTCCCAGCCTTGTCTGCTGTTGCTCCCAGCTAGCGGTTGCTGGAATTTCTGTTGAGGGCTTGTCCAGAATTAGAGCTGCTGGTCTCACAATCAAAGTCACAGGATGGGGGTAGGACAAAATACAAACCCTCACGTTCTAGTAAGCTCCCTGCTTCCCCACCTTGGAGGGCCAACAGAGAGTAGGGCAGCTGAGGAGAGAGAAATGAATCCTGAAGTCCGAGGAATTCTAGGTAAACTTGACAAATATAGAGCAACCGGCCATCGGGGCAAACTTTAAAAGGAAAACTAGGATCTCTGCAGGGAACAAGCCACAGTCAGCTGACCAGCCCAGCTGCTGTGGCGCTTGAACACGCCACATCTCCTTCTTGGAGAGCAGAAGTTGTAAGAATCAACCAATTTACAAGCCAAGAATAGGAAGCGGGGAGAGGAAGGGGCAGAGGAGTCGGTGGGACAATCACAAGGTCCAAAGTAGGGCAAATGCTTCCACATGAAGGCAGTTTTGAGAACTTTCTAAACTGTTTTTCCCCCCTGACAAAATCATCTCGGAGCTCAAACACAAAACAGAAAGCAACTACTTATAAACATAAAACACAATGTGCTGATCAGTAACTGTTTAAATCAATAAAAGCACTAATTTAAAGAGATCTGTATGGTTCTGTGCCCTGCGGTAGGGAGTTGCTGCAAACTCAGGGTTGATGAGAACTCTCAATGATCTGGAAAATGAGGTGGCTGACCTCCACGGTCTCTGAGGCTCTTGCTGACTCTAAAATGCCAAGATGAAATCTGCTAAGTCCTGAGATTCCTCCCGTCTCCTGCCTTTTTGGCTCTACAGATAACACTTCTCCCAGACTCCCCTTACCTTACCCTCAGCTGCTCCATACACAGGACAGGTTCCCCTTGGCCTGATTTTTCAAGGCCCCGCTCGCTGTGTGTGTGATTTTTGTTCATTCAAATGGGGTTTGTTCTAATGGCTCCCTGGCATGAGCGACAGACAAACGAAGGAGATAAAGTGCTGTACTCCAAACAGTAAAGAGATAGACCTGGAACTAACATATCAATATAGAAAAGATTGACCTGACTAGAGAAGGGGATGACCCAAGACAATTTTCAGTTTTCTAGCATCCCAGTTGTCAAGAAAGAATGGATGTCTGCAAGGCAAAGGAGAACTTTCCAGGGAATGAAAAGCAACCCAGTCCTCCCTCAGAGGTAGAAGACAGACTAACACTGCAAAGGGTCCTATAAGAGAGTCAAGCAGTGAAACAAGTTAGGTGCTCAGGCTGCTTCACAAATGAACACAAATGCACTCACTCCAGATAATGAGTCACGCTGGGTGCAGGGCAAATCCCTCCACCTGCCTTCCAGTAAACCTTTCTAGGGGAAAGAGAATAAGCAGAAACAAAGTATCTGATTAATAAATATTGGTATTATATATATTTTTAAACTACAAATTTTAAAATTTCATTTTAACCACTTTCTCTTAATAAACTAGGATGCCTAAGGCAGTGAAATCCAACAAATCCGGCTTGAAAATTAGCTCTACTATATGCCAGTTGTGCAAGCTGATCTTTTATTATTTATTTTATCCCTATAAAAGGGAGAAACTCCTGGAAAGCTGTCTTAAGGTTTAGAAGTACTGACATACCTAAGACTTAGCACAATACTAGGTTCCAAAGACAAGCTGACTAAGCTGTGGCTATTATGATGTTATGGTGGCTCCGGAATGCTTCTTAAAAGACTACTCATTCATTGCAATGGATGCTGAAACATTTCTGGAAGATTTCATCACACTACGTTTTGCTTTTTGGATGGGGAAGTGTATTTTGGACCTTTTTTTTCCTGTTTATTGGATTTTTCTAAGCCAACCTTTAGCGTGAGTTAGTAATGCCACATGGTTGTAGAGGGGTGTACTAGATCACACTATGTCACTGACGTGCCATGACGTGTCACATAAAGCAGGAAGCAAACCCGACACAACTCTCAACTGACAATTTCAGAATGAAGCCCACCTACCACACTCAGCATGCCTCGGTGGGTGCACCAGGAAGGTCACCCCACAGCCCCAAGTGGCTGTGTGATTCCAGGGTCGCAACGTCAAGCTCCAGGTCATTACCCATGCTCATCTCCAGCACGCCCTTCAGTACCAGCTCTCAGAAAGATGAGTTAATGTGGCTTAAGGCACCTATTCCTGCTTTGCTTCTCCTTCTCTCAGGATGTTCCCAAGGTGGCCCACCTGACTTCCAGGAGGATCCCCCTCTCTAAAACAACTTCCCTCCTGACTTTTCAGACAAGTTAGTTAAGAAACCACCCAACTAAGCTAATTCACAACCACGTGTAAATGATGTAGCAGAACTGGATCTGCCAAAGATAGCTCCTAACCCCCGAGGAGTCTCTCAGCTGGAGCAATGTCCCTGTCCCGTGGAGTTCCGAAAGGGGGGGGTGGAACTGTCTTGCAAGCAGGGAAAAGGAAGAGGAGCGAGGTGACTTCCTGGCTAGGAGTCTTCCACACAGTCCTCAGAGTGAAGGCTTTGTCTTTATTCCTGAACCCACCAAGGCCCTGCCTTACACACTCACCGCCCTGAGAAGCGGGAATGTTGGCAGGGAGGCTGGAGGGGGCAGACAAAGACGTCACCACTGAGGGGCTGAAGGGCTGGTAAGGCAAGGCTGCCTGCTTCCCTGCGACACTGAGATGACACTAGCACTCAGTTCTCCACTCTGCTAAGCAGACAATTTGCCAACACCCACACTCATTCCTTTTCATCTTCACTACTCATAACCTTTAGCACGCCAACACATCAACAAGGGCAACAGCATACCCAAAGTACAATTTTTTCCTTGGCAGAAATGTTTAACTCAGAGTCCCTACGTGGAGAAAAGCACTTTCACCGCATGTGCCCAGGGCGGTGGGTGTCACGTGGACAGGCCACCTTTCTGGGAATCTAGCAATGATAGATGTAGTCAAATAAGCACTGCTGGTGATTCACCGCTTTCAACAACAGTCCTCTGGGGCAACTGCTAAGTCAACTGTTTAAAACACACAAACTCCTCCTAAGTTGGGGGCAACTTAAGGAGTAAAATATTAATACGCTGACATGCTATTTAAAATGCTACTGGAGAGTTTTTACCAATATGGGAAAACATTTATATTGTTAAATGAATGCTCAATATGTTAAATGAATACAAGCAGGATATAGGGTATATCTGGAAGAAAAAAAATGTGTTAACTGATTATTTCTCGTTGGTGGAATTATGGGTAACTTTTAAATTTCTTCTTTGATACTTTTGCTAGTTTCCACAAAGGGAATACATTTCTTTTATTCTTCGATATAAAAAAGTTAATAGGACCAAAAGTAAGTTAAGAATCAATGATTGTAGGGCCTCCCCAGGGCGCAGCGGTTAAGCGCTGGGTTGCGAAGCTGCCCGCAGCCTCCGCAGTGCTGGTTGGATCCCCGGCTGCTCCCCGGCCACTGGGGGAGGGTCCCACATGGCGCACAGACCTCTCCTGCCGCCCACTGCTCCCCTCAGCAGTGTACTTCGGTCCTTCTGCCTGCTCTGCTCCCCGCTCTGGCTCTGGTGAATTCTCTCACCCTCCTGCGCTTCTGACTGTACCCAGTGTTTGTATAAATAAATAAATCTTAAAAAAAAAAGAAAAAAGAAAAACAATCGATTGTAGCCCATGTTAAGGGACACCAGAGAGATGCAATTGACACCAGTCAGGCTACAGAAACACTACAGGTCAAAAAATTCATTTCTTCAACTAATAAATTACAAGGACAAAAAAGGGAGGGATATCCATAAAGAAAATTTAAATATGTGTCAGTCAATTTTAACATTCGGATCCTGATTTGAACAAATCATTAAAAAGATAAAAGATAGCTGAGAAAATGTGAACCTTTAATAAAAATGAGAAAATATTCATTTTTAAAAAATAATTATAGGGCCTCCCAGGTGGCGCAGCGGTTGAGCACTGGGTTGCGAAGCTGCTCGCAGCCTCTGCAGCACCGGTTCGAGCCCCGGCCACCGGGTGAGGGTCCCACATGGCGCGCAGACCTCTCCTGCTGCCCGCTGCTCCCCTCAGCAGTGTACTTCGGTCCTTCTGCCTGCTCTGCTCCCCGCTCTGGCTCTGGTGAATTCTCTCACCCTCCCGCGCTTCTCACTGTACCCCAGTGCTTGTAAAAATAAATAAAACAAATCTTTAAAAAAAAAAAAAGGTATTAAAAAAAAAAGACTATGGGAGACTCTAATGTTAAAAAAAAAAAAATATATGATGGTTCAGTTTTTCCCCCCAAGCCCTTATCTTTTAGAGATAAATCCTAAAACATTTTATTTATAGGTAAAATTAAACAATATCTGGGACTGCTTTAAAAAAAATCAGGGTTGCAGGCCTCCTCGGTGGTGCAGCGGTTGAGTGCTGGGTTGAGAAGCTGCCCGAAGCCTCTGCAGCACCTTTCGATCCCCGGGCCACCGGTGGGGGTCCCACATGGTGCGCAGACCTCTCCTGCTGCGCCCGCTGCTCCCCTCAGCAGTGTGTTTCATCAGTCTGCCTGTTCTGTTCCCCGCTCTGGCTCTGGTGAATTCTCTCACCCTCCCACACTTCTGACTGTACCCAGTGCTTGTATAAATAAATTAATTTAAAAAAAGGTATTAAAAAAATCAGGGTTGCAAGTATAAGGGAAAGCAAACTGGCTAAAAGCAGGTCTCTGCTGAAGCTGGTGGCAGGGACGTGGACATTCTTCCTGTGTCTCTACTTGGGTCTTTGTGTAAAAGTTAAGACAAACCAACACTGTGAAACAGAAACACGGCCAAAGAGAAAGCTACCTGAAGGACTAACTACAAAGGGGGGGTGATGGGGGGGTGGGGGTGTTGGTATCTCATCAAGCGAAGTCACAAAAATACCCAAAAATAAAACCCATGTTTTTTTCCATCCCAAAGATATTCTTTAACATCTTGACAAACATCTGCGTCCTTCAGATGATGAGCTGTTGGGGGCAGGGACAGGTGAGACTGGTAAGTAATCTCAAGCCTCAGCAGATATTTTCTCAGTCTTATGACCTTTGACAAGTCATTTTAACTTTTTGAGCCTCAGTTTCCTCATCTGCCAAATGAGGAAATGGCAGCATAATTGCTCGGCAAAGTGTGTGGGTGCAAGGAGACTATATATGAAAACACTCTGTGCACTGCTCGAACTGAGTGCCAAAAAAAACAGTAAACCCCAGGCACAACTGCTCATAAAATCATGAGTCACCACTTACCATTCATGATGAAAAATCAGAGGTCAGCTCATTTTGAAAATACCAATTCTCTCATTAATCCCTTTGATATCACATCATGAGCTGGTTGTTCATGTTGGGTAAGGTAAATTATCTAAATTTACAAGCCTCCCACTCAACCTGAACAAATCAGGAAGGAAAAATGCTTTCCTTTTCCACTGGCACACTTCTGCTTTGTTTGTGTGTTTGTGTTTGCTTCCAGTAAGAAAGTAAACACTAACCCCTACCCTTCCGTTCCCGTGCACTCAGCAGCAACACCACTCAGCAGCTACATCACTCGCAGCAAACCCTGGTTTGAGTTCTGGCTTCTTCCTGTACTTGTTGGGTGACAGGAGGGTTAGTTCATTAGCCCAATTATGACAAACTATCCCCAAAACTAAGGGGAAAAATGCCACTTCAGTTAGTATCTTAATACTGTCAGAAGTTCTGAATTCGATTCTAACCTAAATATCTCATGCTTTAGCTGAACCTATCTCCTGATCTGTTTCACTAGCAGTCCATCCACTGTATGAGGCATTTTCATCTTGAGGATGAGTCTGGGGTAGGAAGGGCTGGGTGGATTCCTCTCTAAGCCCAGCTTGCCATGGGTAAAACGGGGAAATAGCACCCGCCCCACAGAGCTGCTGCAAGGATTAAATTAAGTGAGATGCTGCATGTAGGGCATCCAGCACTGTGCCCAGCAGAGAGTAGGTGCTTAATTGTAGCGTTCACAGATTCCAAATTTTGTTCAGACTCATACAAGCCTTGGGACGGTGACAGCATATTTGCCTTGGCACCATTTTATTTATTGGGAGGCAGGGCACGCACTAGCCTCGCTATGAAAAATATTACTATTATTAAAGCAGCAGCAGCTGCTGGGCCAGCAGTGAATGCTTATTTTGATTTGCACTTTGTGGAAATAAGGAATATCTAATATTATGTAAGTGCTATGAATGTGAATAAACATTACAAGGAAAAGGAAATGGGCTTCATTTTAAAAAATGATTAATGAAACATAAAGGACTCCACACTTCACGATGATGAAGCTGCTCGAATTTTATTTGTGCACAACTGATCAATGAAGAAGCCAGTTAATGGAAGGAAAGACTGTTAAACAGTTTCTGACAGATATTAACCCTGGGAAAAGGCCGGTAAAACTTCCCAAACAGAGCCCATCCTGGGTGTCCAAGGGGGATTATTTTCGAGCACCATGTCACCACTTGGGATTTACATAGCAACGTGGTGTTTCCTCTGCCCACACCCTGTGCGGAATGCTGATCTGCCCTGACCACAGCAAGAAAGCTACCGCTGGGCAGTACAGACATCTGACTACAGCCCTTCCACGCGTCCCAGTGAATACAGAGCAGAAGGGGCCAAGGGGAAGGAGACCTGCAGAGAGAGGAGCAGAGAGACTAACCTCTCCCTAGGGCCGCTGGGAGCCAGGCATGTACTGCCTTCCCGTCCCTACCTGTTCTCTCCCAATAACCCTGTGCAATCCTGTTCTCTCCAGTGAGCTCTCACTTCAATGAAGATTCAAGATGATGGAGCCAGAAGACCCGGATCCTGCTCTGAGGCCTACCATCACAACCTGTCCATGCTGAAAGGAAAAGTTTAGCCCTACCCTCAGGTAACCTCGCCACACCAGCCAAAGCTGACCAGACCACTTCTTAGTGGTCTCCTGACCCAAGGCAGGCAATCCTATTCTCCCTCCCAGAGGTTCAGATCAAACATAGAGACTTGGCTGCTGCGGGCACTGGAGTGAGGAGCATGTAGAGTTGGGGCTACCATCCTCTTCCACTGGCCCAAAGAAAATATCATTCTGCCCCTCGGCTTCCATTAAATACCACCATGATCCTTCCTGTAAGTCCATACAGTGCCTGAACTAGTATTTTGTTTTGCTGGGAGGAGAGGGAGTCTGTTACTTCAAATAAAGACCCTAGCACTCTTGGGTTTTCTGAGCCTCAACTTCGCCATTCATAAAAAGGAGGAGCTGGATTAGATGGCCCCTCAGGCCTTTTCCAGCTCTGTCAGGTTTATCTGGTAATAATACAGTCATGGTGCCAGGTGTGAGGCTAGGCACTGGAGACAGGGCCACCCCTGCGCTGGCCCCTGGGCACAAAGCTACAGAAAGACAAGGTATCCAGGCCGTATTAACAATAAGAGGAAGAGCTTGGTTTTTTCTCCCATCCAAAGCATACCTGGCAGGGAGAGGAATGGGCTAGCTTGACTCAGACCATTGTGCTTTCTATAAGAGCTGGTACCAAAATGCAATCAGACTGTGGGCCTTACCTCCCTGACGCATGAGGTTCTGATTTTGCTTCTCTAGCTCTGAGTGGCTAAATTGGGTGCTGTCTTATCAAAGGGACATATATTTTAGTTCTTTGGGGGAAATTATACCATAGCCTTGGCATCAAAATTCAGTTTTTATGTAAGTGACCACAACAGCACCAAGACACAGAGCTGCTCAGACTGCGCTCTGGGCCAGAAAAGCCCACCACAAATGCTTCTGTTAAGACCAAGCAGGGTCAAGTGCCTCCAGATCCGACCTAAGCCCTGCTCCACAAATAATCCTAACTCATTTTGTGGACACCAAAAAGAAAAGAAGTGAGCAGGTACTCAGAAATGCAAATGCAAGGTTAGATCCATTCCTCTTTAAGGCTCTTGCCTCCAAACCAAAATAGAATTCCTTGTGGTCTCAATGCTCCAGGCTGTAATCAGCAGAGCACACCACCAGCTGCCACTGTGTCCAGCCAGGGCCACAGCAGAAATGCTCTCCCTGCACCTCCCCACAAATGACCAAAACCAAATACCTGCATTTATTATGTAACAGAGAAGGCAGGGCATTACCCTGAAGCCCTGGAAAAATCAAAAGGGACAGCAATGCCCCAGCTTTGATGCACCACTGGAGGGGACACAGTGGCGGCAGGACGGGCTGGGAAAAAATAGAATCAGCAGCAGCAACCCAAGGAAGCACAGGCAGGGGGCTGCATGAGCAGAGCCCATCTGGCTGCCCTGGTTCAGGGGGACAGCACTGTTCCGCTTACCCCTGGGTAGCCCCCACCCAGGACTGAGTAGACAGTAAGAGTGAGCTGGCAGCCTGTTTCAGATCAAATTGACCTTGCCCAAGACCCCCAACGGGCAAAGTGTTCAGTGCTCCCCTAGTCCCTCTTCTAGGCCCATCTGTGCTTCCAATATCCAGGTCCTTGAAGGAATACAGCTTCTGACCTCATCAGCCACTCTTCTGAAATGAGTCTACCAAGTCTCATCCTATCAGTCACAAGTAACAAACAGTGACAGCGACGAGATAAGAACATGCCGGGCACGATTCTAAGCACTCTGAGAGGAGGCACTAGCCCCATCGGGAAACGGAAGGTTCAGGAAGTTGCGCAACATACAGTGCAGAACTGGCCGCCTCTTCATCGAGGTATGCGTCCCACCTCCCCTCGTTCCCACAGGAGGAGGGCAGATAATTTGGTCAGAGCTTGACATTCACAGAGTCAAATTTTACCAGCAATGACATCACATCATCAGTGCCTCATACGCATCACTCTACTTAATACGCAAAATGCCTTTTATTTAGCAGATAAGGAAACTGAGGCTTGGAAGCCAAGTGAAGCCCAGCCCTCACTTACTCATGTTTAAATACATGTGGGAAAAGCTGCGGCCAAGACCTGGTTCGAGTCCCCAGATGACTAGATTATGTAAATGGAAACCGCCTCTAAGAGCTTGCTTGACGCACAGACATGAAGGCAAAGATCTTAGTAGTGTCTGAATGTCCAACACCACAAATGCTTCAGTGACTCTTACCCAACATCAGGGAGGGCTGCTGTGGCCTCATTCAGCACACTGTGTGAGCTGAGGACTCATACCAAGGGGCTGGTTAACTGGTCAGGTTCCTAAATTCAGGCTTACCCTCCACTCCCCTCCCATACATAACCATTGAGGGGTGTGGCACTGGAGAAGATCCCACCCCCAAAATTATTTACATTCAGCCCTAATTGAGAGTGAGTGCAAAGAGCCTGTGTTAGGAACTGGGAGACTTGACTCGAAATACCTGCATAATTTCCTTTCTGACTGTAGGCCACAGTCTCCACATTTGAAAGTGGCAGTGCTCAGCTGTGTGGTTCCCCATCACTCAGGAGCTTTTTCCCATATGGGCTACAAAACTCGATGGTTCTTCCAGCAAACCAATCACAGGAATGATATAACACTTTGCTTCCCAGTTTCAGGAGTCTAATTGGCAATCCAAGCATCTGATCAGCAGATGAGCAGAGCTACCCAGCTGAGCTGATGTATTTCCTCCCAAATCAAAGGTATTTGGCCTAAGAGTTATGCTGAACCACATCATCAGAGATGTCTACTAGTTTTCTGGAAATACTGCAAGTAGCTAACATAGACCCCCATTCACAACTGTCATCACAAGCACCAAATTTGATTTTGCTCCAAGGTTCCTTCAACTCTGAGCTCTACTGACTCCCAGCATCCAGCAAAAAGGCAGGGCTGTGGATGGCCAGGAAGCCGAGGCAGAGAGCCCTGCAGCAACCCAACGAAGAGAGGTGCTGCCTCAGTCAGGGCTACGGGCAGCTCCCCAGAAAGACAGGCCAGTCGCCATCTCCCACCAAGCGGGCCAGGGTGGAGCTGGAAGCCACAGGGCTAGTCTTGCTTCTGCTGAGTGCAAGGAGGACTCCTGGCCACAGCTGCTGACAACAACAGAGATTTCTAGAGAAGTCCAACAAGAGGACTCTGAAGAACAGAGAAAGGGAACCATCTTTCCCTTTCTCTTTACCTCTAGCTTTCTCACTGGCAGTAAAAATCAAGTAAGGATAAGAAAAAATAACCAGGTGACTTTTTTATGAGCCCCGCAAGACAAAAAACTATCAGGCAGGAAGCATATACAACAGGAAACACAGAAGAAACAGAAGGAGTTTAAGATGGCAGAAGCTCTGCACTCAGAACCCACATCTATCCTTGCCAGGCCATCTTCCCTCTCTAAGTTTTTGTTTATTTTTAGGCAAAAGAATGCTAAGGAAGCTACCAGACAGGGGTTTTATTAGATGGTAGATGTGGAAAATGTTTTTAACCCTAAAGATGGATACAAAGGTCAATTAACATTAGCATGGAATACCCGCTAGCAGATTTCAGTCTTGTCTTAGAAAGAGCATGAGTTCTGTTACATAAGTGAATCCTTCTCTCTCTGCTTCTGCAGGCAGAAGCTGACCTGTGCTGGCAATGTCCACAGAAAACTCATCCTAAGTACCTCCAGGTTGGGTCAGACGACTGGGTCACAGAGTCCAGAATTATCTGTGTGGCTGTGGCTTCAAAGGAAGGCTGGTTAACTTTATGATGTTTTATCTCCAAGGGGTCAGGTATAAACAAAGCACATCTTCTTACCTTCAGCCATGCAGGGACCAACCCTGATTTTATCTAAACCCTTTCGATGACTTGTTTGCCTTTAAGATTTAAGACTACAAGTCTGGCAGCTGCTCTATAAAGCAACTATACTAAACTATCAAGTTTACCAGCTTTCAAAATTAAGAGAAGTAACGCAATTGCATTCCACAAGGCTGGGAGCTGATGAGGATGATGAGACTTCAAACCCCGGCCACAGAGGCCCTATGTGTGAGAGCCATGAGCCGAAAATTAAAACGAAAGGCATTAATGAAAGATTAAAGACATCCAGTCACCAGTGTGGAAAGAAGATGCCCAAAAGAATATGGATAAAAATTAGAAGGAACGTGGAAAGGAAGAAGACACATACAGTGAAGTCTGACTGGCATGCACGGGGACCCCACAGAAATGGGACTGATTCCCAAGTCCACCACTTATTGCTCTAGTGACCTTGGACAAATACTTAGCTGCCTAAGATAGGGTCAATAATAACAGTTAGGTGAATGGAGCATTAAATAGCATGTTTAGGGCTTGTAATAGTAGGAGCACTAATAACAAGTGGCTGCTGTTACGTGAAAAAGACTCCCACAGTGAGTCTACATTCCACACCTTCCTCGGTCCAAGGTTCCTAAGCCTTCAAACCTGAACACATCATCTGAATTTGTTAAGACAAGCTAGTCTCTAATGATGCAGGCTTGTCAGCTCCCTTGAAACTTTTAGATCACCCACCACTTGAGGGCAAAGTTGACATCTTAGTATCCCCAGTTCTAAGCCCTCTGCTGGCACCAGACCATCTGTATATTGACTGGATGACTTGAGTGATGAACTTGAACTGCTAGTATGAATGTCCCATGTTATCTCCCTACCTGTCAACTGCTCCTTTCTTTTTTTTTTTTTTTTTTAAGATTTATTTATTTATTTATACAAGCACTGGGTACAGTCAGAAGCGCAGAAGGGTGAGAGAATTCACCAGAGCCAGAGGGGAGAGCAGAGCAGGCAGAGTGACGAAGTACAATGCTGAGGAGAGCAGCAGGCGACAGGAGAGGTCTGCGCGCCATGTGGGATCGAACTGGCGCTGCAGAGGCTGGGCAGCTTCGCAACCCAGCGATCAACAGCTGCGCCACCGGGGAGGCCCATCAACTGCTCCTTTCTATAGTAAGAGTGACAACCCTATTTCTCTTTCTCAAAGGTTATCAGTTTCTCCATGATGATGCAGATAATAACCCCAACACCTCAGCAAGGCTGTACATAGTCGCTGCTCCCCAAAATATGAAGAGCAAATGTTGTTTCTGGATTATGGTCAAATAAATTCCCACTTTTAAATCTGAAAAAGCACAACTAAATCTTTGAAAGCATGGGTGGGGGGGGGGATAGCATATTTAAGTATTACAATCAAGAATTCCCTGGAATTCTTGAAGAACAATGAAGCCATTTAGGAACTTAGGTACCTCCGTTTCATGAAACCAAAATTAGAAGCTGCAATGAGAGTGAAGTCCCCTATGTTTTTTTCAAAGCTGCCGAAATAAGTCTTTGTAAATATTTACAATATCTATTTTACATCTTAACTGTTTAAGCTATTTCCTAAATCCATTTACTTAGGAGTCATTTGTGCTTAGAGACAAATCACTTCATCTCTCTGGGTCTCAATTTCTTTTCTTTGTAAAATGGAGAAAGTAACTGACCTTCCTTCACAAAACTCCATGAGGGTCAACAGGGGTCAGGCATGTCATATGCATGTAACAGGCCTGGTCCAGAGCAACTGCCCAAGAAATGGACCAAACATGCCCCCTGCACTGTCACCAAAGACAAAGTGCTCGTTCAATGCCCAGGCACATCTTCACCCGTCATGCTGCACACTCTCTTTCACCAAGCACTGACGTGACCCAACCTAACTGTGAAGTGGAGAGTCTCACCTCTCTCCCATAGTGGGCCTAAATGCCTGCTTGGCTCCCTCCTCGGGAAACTGTCTTCGAGTCACTTACTCATAACTTCCAAGTGGCCACGAGTAAAATGGCACATCTCTGTGCTTTGGTTGCTGAATAAGCAAAACACTGGCTTTTTGCTTGGAAAACACTCATTCACCAGGATGAAACCTTGGCATCCAATCCAGCCCTGCCTCCCAACGGCAGCCACTCCCTGTGTGCCAGCCAAACCACGACTCCAGTCATGTGAGACCCTAGACCCTGAAAGGTGAAGTCCAGAAATAAACTTTGCTTCTTTTTACCACCTATTTCTGACCCAGTTCCTAGAGCGCTCATCGTGGACTTCAAAAAAACAAAAACCCAAAACCCCAATATTTACAAAGCACAACACACTCCTGGCCAAGGAGACAGAGCAAATGCAAGAATGTGGGTAAATCTGGGATTCCCAAGCTGGAGATCTAATACAGTTTTTAAGTTAAAATTTACGTATCCAAAATGAGGGATCCAGAGAATAAACACATTTGCAAATAAACAGGAAAGCATTTTATTACCAGAACCAGAAAAATATTTTTAAAAAAGATAAAAAGAGCTCCAAGCTGCCGAAGCTGATTCCTGTTCCTGAGTTTCCACACGACCAAAAAAGTACCCAAAACTTTTAATGCCTAAGAATAACCACAAGATAACACAAACAGCAACTGTAAAGCTTCCAAGTATCTCACTTGTGAAGTCTCTTCCAACATCATTTTGCGATTTGCTGAAAATTGTTTCCTATATTTTGAGGGTAATAACCTTAAAAGCCTTATTGTTTAAAAATTTGAATTGATTCACTTAAGATATTTATAATAATGTACCCCCCCCCTTCCATACGTGTAGGCTGAGGAGGGGGAATAATATCCAACAATAACATCCAACTGATTATCTGTCAGGAAGAAGCTAACAGGAGTATTTCACATTTAAGCAAAAGGCAACCATTCCTGAGTCCAAACTCAAGAAATATGACTCAAGAGTTAAAATGTGCAGACGGAGGACAAAGACTTCTCGACCGGTACCGTACCCAACTTCAGAAAAAGAATTACGAGATCATTATGGCATTCGAATAAAACACTCACTGTTGTAGTTCTGAGAACATGTGTGTTATCAATGTCCTCCAACACGTGAGCCTTTTCAACCGTCTAGCCTGGCTCCAATTCCTCCTCAAGTTCAAATGGGACCACACTTGGGTTATGATTGATTTATTTTTCTATCTAAGCTTGTAAAACACTGTTCCTCACACAAAAATCCTTTCTGTTGCATTGCTTTTAAATTTAGTTACTTCAAATTAAGATCAAGAGCAGCTGTTATCCTCTGGAGTTGCTGCAAAATATGCTCACATCGCCCTGACAGACACTATAACCAACTTACCATTATCATACCTTGCGTAAAAAGAACGGTCATATTATCTGAATGCACAGAAAGGGAAAGTTAAAGTAACTGACAGCTCTATTAGCAGGGCCTGAAGAACTTATCTAGAAGGAAAATGACCACTCAGTCTAATCAATGTCACATCCTTTAGAAGCATATACAATTAGTACAGAAAAAGGATGCAAAATGTTCCTGTCTCAGCATGTCCTAATTTATCACCATTAAGGGAAGGACAGATCCATCCTGGGGTTAGAGTCCTGGCAACACTCTCTAATCCCAGACACCAAGGGCTGGGATTGTGCAAAGGACTTACAGAGACCACCCCTCCCCCCCAACCCCAATCTGTTTACCTTTCCAAAAACCTAGTTTAGGTGGCACTGCTCCAACCTTTTCAAACTTCAGTTCAATCACCCAACACTAACTTGAGAAAGAACTACAGACGTATCACCAAGTGGAATAAATTTTCAGATTAATTCACAGCACCAGACAGGGTAGGCAAAATGGGAGCCACAACAAACATCTCTCCCCTCCTAGCACTTAGAACCCAGGGCTTTGGAATACCAGTTCAACGTGTAACCGGGTCCGAAGAGTATTAAACCACAAGCCCAAACGTCTGAACATTAAGGAGAGCTGGCCATGGTGAACTGAAATCAGAAGCTCCCCAAACCTCAAATAAACCAACCACACAACGATCCACCCAGGGAAATTGATCTTGCTTCCTAACTTCCCCCAGTGCGGTCGTTTTCAGTTGAAATAGATTTGGCTTGTTTCAAGGGGAGTGCTGCTTTATAGCCCTTAAAGATGGTGCAGAGTTCCAGGGCAAACGTCCTGTATTTATTAAGGTACCGGGGCTTCTGCAGCTCTTGGGATTGTGGGTTTCTTTTTACCTACCCACCCCACCCTACTGGCTAGTCACTTAAAATTTTCAAGGAAAACACTTTGCCCTTGGCCTTCCGCAGCCCGCCTCTCCTCCCGGTCACCCACAACACACTTCCCTGGAGGGTCTAGATAAGCAGAGCTGTTCTCTGCACCGTCTGGGTCCTCCCTTGTCCCCACTGGTAAGCTTTTCCCTGCAGCATCGGCCTCCACTCAGTCTGGGTGCCCTGTGGGCAGGCTGGCTGGTGCAGCAGCCTCCGGCTCTCATCACTCAGGCTGGGGGGCAGAGGAGGGACCTGCCTGTCCAGCTATCTTGCCGCACAGGGCTTGAGGCACAGGGCTTGAGGTACCGGAGACCAGGAGGGAAGAAGCCTGAACACAGGAGTTCCCCATCATTCCTCGGAATATTTCCACCGGCGCTGGCCTGTGCAGCTAATCCGGCCTGGCAGAGCCGGCGCCGGAGCGGGGCATTCGCTGACCATCTCCCGGCCTGGCTGGTGACCTTGGCCACGCCGCGTCGCCTCCCTGTGCCCCCAGGGCCTGACACCCCTACCTCGCAGGTTAGGAGGGGCCACAAGGGGTCGGAAGGCGCGCAGACCGCCCGGCCCCCAGCAAGGACGCGAGGCAGAGAGAGGGGCGTCCCTCCTCTTCCTCGGGGTGTCCGAGGCTCTCTCCGTCCTCCCCCGGCCCCCAGGCCTGTGCGATCGGCGCCCGGGGAAGTGGAGCAGCGGGGCTGCACCCCCCAAGCCCCCCGTTCGCCGGGGAGCAGGGGAGGGGGGCGGGCCGAGGGGGTGTGGCTCCCCCGGCCCCCAACTCCCTTTCCCCCGGGCCCCGCCGCCGTCCGGACGAGCCCCCGCGCGGGAGCCGGGGCCCGGGGCCGGGGGGTCCGGGGCGGGGGCGCGGTCGGGGCGCGGGGCGGGGCGGGGGCGCGCCTACCTCCTCCAGCAGCGTGACGGTGTTCCTGCAGTTGTGCAGGCGCGTGGTGAAGCTGGACGTGGTGGGCGAGTTGTAGTCCTCGGTGGTCTCGGCGATGAACTCGGACACGGAGATCTGGTCCGGCATCCTGCCGGGGGGGCGAGACACAAGCGGGGGCGGGGGGTGAGGCTCGGCGCGGGCTCCCGGGGCCGCGGGCCGCCCGGCGGCTCATGAACCCCCGCGCAGCCGACCCGGCGCCCGGCCTGGCGCGGCGCGTCCCCGCGGCGGAGAGAGCGGGCGGCGGGCGGCGGCGGCGCGGGCCCCTCAAACTCGGGGCGGCGCGGCGGGCCGGGGGCTCTCGGGGACCCGCCTCCCTCCGCTCATGCCGCCGGCGGCTCCTCACGCGGGGTCGGGCGCGGCGCGGGGTCCGGCCGGCCGCGGGGGCGTCCGCGGGCCGGGCGGCTCGGGCGACGGGCGCTGCCTCCTCGGGCGCTGACAGGCGGCGGCGCGGACACCGACTGGCGGGCGGCGCGCGCGCGGGCGGGCGGGCGGGCGGGCGGGCGGGCGGCGCTCGGCGGCGGTCACGGGGACAAACAAGGAAGTGCTCTGCGCACGCGCCGCCGCCCCCCCGCGCGGCCCCCGCCCCGCCCCCGCCCCCCGCGCGGCCCCGGCCGCCCGCGCCCCGCCCCGCCCCTGCCTTCCGCGCCGCCTGGCCTCCCGCGCCACGCCCCCGCCTTCCGCGCGGCCTGACCTCGCGCCCCGCCCACGCCGCCCGCGTCACGCCCACGCCACGCCCACGCCGCCCGCAGCCCGCGCGCTCCGAAAGGGGCGCCCGGGGTGGGGGGGGTCGCGCGGCCCGCGGGGCTCCGGAAGCTCGCGGCCCCCGTGCGGCCGCCCCCGGGGCGGTTACTTCAGCGGCTGCTTACGCGAGCTTTCTGCGGGGGGGGGGGGGGGACAACAAAAGTTGCGCGTGATCTTTTTCAGCCCCGCGTGGGGGCAGGAGGCGAGGCCGGGAGAGCGCGGCCCCGGGGGGCGGGGCGGCCTCGGGGGCCTCAGCCTGGGGCCGGCCGGCGCCCCCTCTTTCCCTGCGCGGGGCGCTCAAGCCCGTGGAAGCGCCGGGTTCGTGCAGTGCGCTGGGGCCGCGGGCTGCAGGGCCGGCGCGGGGTGGGGGGGTCACACCAGCCTCTGACCTCTCAAGCCCGGGGCTAAGACGAGGTGGGGGTACCGGGGGGTACCGGGGGGTACGTGCTGTACAACGTCAGCAGATGCCAAATTTCTGCGGAGAAACTACCCGCAGATTGCTCATTCCTCGGCCCCGGCAGAGGGCGAGTTTGCCAACGAGCTCGAGCTCCATCTACGCAGCCCGAAGAATCCGTGTAGTTTCTCACCACTCACGGACTGGGATGAAATTAGTTTTTAAAAGTGGGGGGCGGGGAGAAGCCGTAGTCAGGCCTTTGGGAAGCAACCGCCTCCAGCCGGTGTCCCAAATGCGCCCCCTAGGGCGAAGGCGGGCCCTGGGGCGTCCCCCACAACATGCTGCCCTCTTGCAGGGTTGTCCTTCTCCTGCTGTACCCCCAGTTTCGAGGGGATACCCCGAGGCAGGAGGCTTGGCCCAGAGGAGTAGCCCGGAGTTGTCAAAAGCAAATGCATCTCCCTGTCCACCAAGACTAAGGACAGGCCAGGAGCCCTGGAGGCACAATCCTGCCAGCAAGATTTTTCCTTGCAGCAGAGAAACAGAACAGCGAGAACGGAGCGGAGCAAGACAGCGGTGGCGTGGCTCTGAGAGAAGGGCTGTCTAGACAGGCCCCTGACAAGGTGACACGTGAGCTGAAGAGGACAGACGCTGAGTCATGCCCACAACCTGCGGGCCACCGGACCTTGGCCTCAGCTCCTTCAGGTGAAGGGCACCAACCGCACAAGGCTGCTGCTGTGGGTAAGAAAGTGCTTTGTGGACAGGAAAGCCATGAGGGACCCAAGGTGTTTTGTCTACCTGCTGGCTGCGCTGAACCTGAGCTGTGCCCCCAGGAGGACCTTCTCACTGTCCATAGACTGGGATCTCCACTAGCTAATGAAGTGCAGAGGCCACATGCATGCAAAAAGGCTCTTCCTTGGCAAAGTGTTGTGTTGAAAAATCACCTTGGAGGGCTAGTCTAAAAAATAAGTAAATAAAGAGGCACCCACTTTCTCCTCATTAGCACTTTGGAAATTTGGCTGAGGGCACAGGGAGGTTGAGGTTCAGGGGAGATAGCCAGACGGTGACAGGCAGTTGAAGACCCGTCCCTGGAGGTCACTAGCTCGTGTGGTGGTTCAGACCATGGCATCTGTGTATGAGGCACTAGAAGAAAATCCTAAACCTTTTATTCTGCATACTAAAAGGCCGCCTGCATCTGGAAAGTCCTCTGACTTGGAATAAATACGGCCCCTCCTGGTTTGGGCTAATGAAGCCTGAGCCTCAATAACCCCACGCTACCCCTACCTGCATCCACTCTAGATCAATTCAGAATCGGATTCTGCATTTATTCTCTCCTTCCCCTATTCCAAGTGTCACCTCTGCTGGGCTGGCAGCACCTTCTCTGTGCATGGCATATAGTAATCACTCAATAAATATGAGCCATTATTAAAAGCCTAGAGTCAGTGAATAAATGCCTCAGTTCCACAAGCCTGGGTTCCAGAACATTCTCTCTGTTTAACTGATGCTGTCACCTTAGACCTGGGTGCCATTCACTGGTAAAAGAAAGAGTTGGGTGTGCCAAGATGACCAGCTGGCGCCGAGGCTGTGCCTAGCTCGGCTCCCCAGAAGGTTATTACAACAAGCTAATCTAACTGAGATGGTAAAGTACAGGGATCTCTTTCCTGATTGAATTCGCTGAAGAGCCCAAACTGCTGCCATCAATTGTTGTTTGTTTCATTTGAAGATTATGTTATATATCTGCTCCGCCTCCCCATCTCCTCCAGCCAAGAAAAGAATGCGATATTGTCCCTTGGTAAGTATATACCGACTCTAAACTGGTCTGAGACTCTAATTAGAGTCTCAAAGGGTCACACCTCTTCCCACCATTTCTGGGGCTCACGGGCCATAATCCTCTGCGTATTTGAAATCAAGCCCCATGCAAGCCGTCTGTACCTCTCCTTTTTTTTTTTCCAAGATTTATTTATTTATTTCTACAAGCACTGGGTAGAGTCAGAAGTGTGGGAGGGTGAGAGAATTCACCAGAGACAGAGCGGGGAGCAGAGCAGGCAGACTGACGAAATACACTGCTGAGGGGAGCAGTGGGCGCGACAGAAGAGGTCTGTCGTGCCATGTGGGACCCTCGCCAGCAGCCAGGGATCCAATTGGCGCTGCAGAGGCTATGGGCAGCTTCGCAGCCCAGTGCTCAACCGCTGTGCCACCAGGGGAGGCCCTGTACCTCTCCTTTTCTCAAATACCCTGACAGCCATTCCTGGCTATCAGAAAGGGAAGAGTCTGACATGGGCAAAACTTAAAAGCTGGATTTCTTCATGTGCGACTGCTCAGAAATATACATCATCCTTTTCAGAGCCAGGAACATACACACCCCCTTGTTGTACTTGCGCGTGCCCAGCTTTGGAAAAAGCACACATCATCCTTGTCATTGTCCCGTCAAGGACGGCTCGGCCTGTCTTACAAGCCAAGCTCTGTCGGCCGGGTGACAGTGGACCTTCATCTCCTTGTAAAGGGGCAGTAAGATGAGTGGTGGCGTTTTTATGAATAGTGGTGGCATGACTGATGCCATTGTCCCCGGGAATTGGCTGAGTGTTATTTGTGGCTGGAGGCTTCACCCTCGCCCATGTGCCCAACAAGGTGCCTGACATGTAGGAGGGTGGGAGAGTGGGGGTGGGGAGGTGGGGTGCTCCACCCAGCAGCGCCAGCCAGCCTCCAGATCTGATGGGATGGAATGATAGTCTTCATTAAAGGTACCCAGGCCCTTCCTGGAACAGGAGCCATGGGGCATGTGGGAAGAGAAGATGCTTTGTGTTACCTAGACCTGGATTTGTATCTCTCCTGTATCACTTACTAGCCTTGTCTTCTCATCTGCAAAATCAGGGCTATAATAAAACTACGCTACCACTTATTCCGTGAAGTGACATGAGAAGTTCTGGATAAAGCCCTTGACGTCTAGTGAATAATTAACCTGCACAAGTTCCCTCTGACCTCCCTTTTTATATGAAGTATGATAATAAATACCCCTCTTTTCATTCCACAACTCAATTACATCTCTAAATTAGTCACCTGGAAGAGGAAAAAAGTGGGAGATGGGGAGGCAGCCCAGAAATTCCCAAAGGCTGGGATCTCGGATTTGGAGAGTCTTCCTAGATCTTATTCTCATAGTATATGTCCTTTTGGCTGGGCATTTACCCATAAGGGGGTCAGTAATTTTAGATGCTTGATTTGGAAACTTACCTATTTTTCCCCCCGTCTTTTGCACATTAATTGTATTGAAGCCCCTTTCCAATAATGGTCTTATGTACTAGAGTGTTTTGTCTTGATATGGCAGATGGCAGAACCTATTTAGAGCAGGAAGGTTTAAGGGTTCTGGGGTGCCCCTCTCCTTGCCTGGTAACACTTTGTGAGGTCAGATCCACTAGGAGTTGTTTGGGATTTAGGAAGTAAATAAACACCATGTAGAGTCAAATAGGATGACTACTAAGCAGGATCGGAACTGAGGGGCTTTCTTGGTGGTGCAAGGGGTTAAACACAACACTGTGAAGCTATCTGCAGCCTCTGCAGCAAGAGTTTGATCCCCATATGGCCAGGGAGGTGACCCACATGGCGTAGCAGACCTCTCCTGTCTCCCCACTGCTTCCCTCAGCAGTGTATTGCAGTCAGCCTGTTCTGCTCCCCACTCTGTCTCTGGCAAGTCCTCTCACCCCCTGCACCTCTGGCCTGTACCCCAGTTCTTGCATGCATAAATAAATCTTTTAAAAAAAAAGTGAACTGAGACCACACTATCAGGCTTTTTCATGTAACACAGTTCCTGTAAAGAAGCTATCTGAAAAAAAGAACAGGACATTTATTTTGCAGGAACATGAGTTATAGGTGGATTCTCATATGAGAAGGCTCCCATCTCTACCACATAGCAGCTCTGAGACCTTGTTCAAATAACTCACTTCACTGAACTCAGTTTTCACACCTGCAAAAGGGGAACAATGATAGTAACTCTTTAGGGCTCTGAGGATTCAACAGTCTATAGCACAAGAAGTACTTAGCAGGGGCTGAGATTTCCTAAGTAGACAATCCTGTCAGATGTTATTATGGGAATATTGAAAATCTATCTGGAGCTATCAGTTCTCATTGTACAAAAATAAATATCCACTGAGACCTGCTATGTACCACTTTACTAAGTGTAAAATTGTGGGCACACTTCCCCTTCTTTAACCCTCAAGGCAAGTGCAATGATCCCAAACTTACCCAAGAAAAACCTGAGGCGACATGGGGTATGGAGTGCTACTTCCTCAGCTGCTGCCTTGGCCAGGTTCTGCACTGGTTGCTGCATAGGTGATGTTGAAATTCATCTCCTAATAGTCCTGACATGGAAGTATTACAATAATGGGAACTGACACGCAGTGACATCTCACTGCAGGTTAATGTCCCAGAGCCTGATAGATGAAACCCACTGCTTTTTCTGCTACCTGCAAAATCAGTCTACAAACTGCACCTTGTATCATGTTACTCTCGTTAGATATTTTTCCCAGTCCAGGCAAAAAGAAATATTCGTATTTATTTCATTGGCTAACTCCAGAACGCATTTTGTATCACCTTCCTAAAGAATGAGAAGAAAGGAACATTTGGGTAAGCAAATGTTCCCTTTGGGGATATTTGGGGAAGCTCTTGCTTCCCCAAAAGCATATTGGGGAAGCAAGAGAAGGGAGGGATGTGTTTCCCTCCCAGTGTTTCGCTGCTAGGCTCAGGTTGCATATTCTACCTTAGCTGAAGATGCTTTTGCATATGCCTGATATGAGCGCTTCCCCGGTGCACTCATACAAGTTCATGTAATAATGATAATAATAATAATAAAAGCACTAGTCTCTAAACTTAATTTAAATGCTCCAACTAAAACCACTAAACTCTTCTCAGTAAAGAGGAGCACATGGCTTTTTTGGAGACAAAAAACCCCCCAACAACTCTGTTCTACCTCCCTGTTCCTTCTGATGGAGGCAGGAGGGGAAGAGGCAGCACGTGCCAGGAACCCCCAAGTCTCAGACTCGAGTACAGACATCAATTGAATGATCAGGAAGACAGTTCTGTCCGGTAAAAGAATAGCAACATCAAGACCACATAACGCAGAGACTGGTATTATTGCCATTTGATGCAGAGGGAAACCTGAAGCTTGGAGGTCACCCTGGCAAGTGGTGGAGGAAGTCTGAACAGTCTCATTTCACAGCCACATGATGAATGCCCTGCAGTACAGTTCATCCAAACAGTGGGTCCACAGTCTCGGGGAGTCTTCTCAGTGCCAACGTGTTATCTTTGATTCCTCCCAGAATCTCATTACAAACCCAACTCAAATGCATGCTTGGCCAGCTTGGAGCGCCCTCTCTGTGACACCTTCTTCAGGTTGGGATCATCTTCCCAGGGGTGTCTACAGTATAGCCTCACTCACTCTGCCCTCAGCACACGAAGGAGGACGGCTGCATGTGGAGGGCTGTAGACTCATGTCCACATGGAGAGACTGAGAACCAACTGCCAGGGGCAGGCTCTGCTGACAACTTCCATCTGAGTTTCCCCAACTACAAAATTCCCAGACTGCCAATCCCTAGGGCAACTGGAGGACTCCTTCATCTCCTTCCCTTTATCACCTATGTCCCCAGGAGCTGAGGGAGGGGCAGGGGTTCCTGGAGCCCCAGACTTGGCATTTTACAAGCTCCATCTCTGCTGGAGAATTCAGAGACCTCCGCAATCTGTTCAAGGTCAACAGTAAGCAGAGATGAGCTATTCACAGCTGGTCTGAATCCAAACCCTCCAGGCTTTTTCTTCCCTGAAGGTTCTGTCTCATACAGGCTCCCTGGGGGCCCCCTATAAATGTGTTTTGGGTTGAACTGGCTCTGTTTTATGAGCGACATCATTTCTGATATAAGTAAAACAACTTGCAGTGAAGAAAAATTGCGTTATATGGGATTCCTAAAAACTTGCACTTTGTAGGAGCGAGAGATTATAAATCTTAGTTTATTTCTGAATCAACCTGAAAAATGAGAAAAACTTCTAGAACCTGCCTCTTTTATGATACCCTTTTCTGTGACACTATTTTCCAAAAATTTATATTTCTCCAATTAGACTGTGAGCTCCTTGAGACTAGAGGGTTTCAAGGTGCTTAAGGGATACTCAGTGATAGATGAGGGAACAATGAATGAAAATGAATGAAGGAACAAATGAAGGAACATTTACAGGAATGGGGTAGGAGAGCAGAATGAGAGAGAGGAATCCTGGCTCTTAGAGTCCCTTCCACCAGCTACATGATCATAAACTATCAGAACTAAGAAGAATCCCAGGGATTTTTCTTTTTTTTTTTGAAATCCAACTCAATAAAAGCCTGGAGGGCCTTCCCTGGTGGCACAGCAGTTGAGCGCTGGGTTGCAAAGCTGCCCACAGCCTCTGCAGCGCCGGTTCGATCCCCAGCCGCTGGTGAGGGTCCCACATGGCGCAACAGACCTCTCCTGCCGCCCGCTGCTCCCCTCAGCAGTGTATTTCGTCAGTCTGCCTGTTCTGTTCCCGGCTCTGGCTCTGGTGAATTCTCTCACCCTCCCACACTTCTGACTGTACCCAGTGCTTGTATAAATAAATAAATAAATCTTTAAAAAAAAAAAAAAAACTGGAAAAAAAAAAATACATGTGCTTCCAATCCTTTCATTTTTCTGGATGAGGAAAGCCTTCCCAGTGGTCATCCAGTGACTTAGTATTCCTTGACAGATATGTGGGAAACCTGGGTCAGATCCTGGCTACCAAAGGTCTTCCCATTCCGCCACCATTGCCGGTTACATTTTAAGGATGGAATTAAAGATCTTGTCTTCAGAAGATCTGAAATTCTGTCTAAGAACAGATTATGCTCATCTTTGCATCACCTTTGTATGAGGAACGCCTACAGACTGTGCCTACTACATATTTAAAAACAGGAACTATGTAAAATTAGGCACAGGATCACGTAGTGGGTACCCCCTAACTTTGAAGACTGAAAACACTGAGACTGGAGTAACACACCCACCTCCCTTTTTATTCTCGTCTCCATTTTCTCCCCCCTTCCCTCCTTCAGGCACCATTTATCTTCTCCAAAGCTGATGAAGAGGGACATTCAAGGCAACCAATGTTGGTGGGTAAGTCTCCCACCCCATCCCCGGCCTCCCCTAAGAGCGTCTTCATAAAAGCTAAGTCAGGAGAAAAAGAAGCTTTGTGACAATGCTGCTTACACTAAAGAGAGTGGAGATTTTGGGAAATGACCCCACCCCCACGCCCGTCCATGGGTACCCTGACAGCACACGCAGAGAGCGGCTGAGATTCCACCTGTGGCCAAGTCCACTTACTCTCTGGATTGACAAAGTTCTTTCCCGTTAGGCATTTTGAGAGATGAGGCCACTGTCTCCTGAGTGCCTGTGGTCATTCCTCAGGAGGTGCAGCCACATTAGCGGGGGACCCATCAGCCAGTCCTGCACCATAGTAACCTAGCAGCTCCAGAGCCTGTCCAGTGGTTAAGAGGGTGCACTCCAGACTCACATAACTGGTTGACCCTATCTGCCACTTGATAGGGATCGTAACCTCACCAAGTTATTTCCTTACCATTGAAAGGAAGATAATGAAAATATCTCCCCCATACAGAGTTGTTGCAAAGTACAACTGAGAGAACCCATGCAAGATGCTTAGCACAGTGGGGCCTCCCTGGTTGTGCAAGGGGTTAACTCTCAGCACTATGAAGCTATCAGCAGCCACTGAGGCATGAGTTCGATGCCCGGCCAGGGAGCTGACCCACATGGCGCAGCAGACCTCTCCTGTCTCCCCACTGCTCCCCTCAGCAGTGTTATTTCAGGAGAGCCGCCTGTTCTGCTCCCCAATCTGTCTCTGGTGAGTCCTCTCACCCCCTCCCTCTGCACCTCTGGCCTACACCCCAGCTCTTCTACGCATAAATAAATAAAATAAATCTTAGAAAAAAAAGCTTTGGCTCAGCTTTTCAGGAGCCAAAAAGATACATAAGCCATGGTCCCTGTCCTCATATGTAGCCACAGATTCAAGTTTTCAGCACAACTGCTGAAATGCTCAAAGAATCCAAATGGAAAATAAATATGTATTCAAATGTGTGACCTATGAAAAGACCCCAAAAAGGTCTCTTCCTGTGTGGCTTTCTCTGACTTCCCCAAAGCCTAGATAGACCTATTTTTATTAGCACTTTTCCAAGCTTCTGTTCATCTGAAACACTACCCAAGAAGAAAGACGTGAGAAATGACAGCCATTAGTGACCCGAGCATTCACTTTCCTTGTAGTTAACACCAGAAGCCGGAGGTAGAAGCTGTTTGAGGTCCTGGGGCAATATCATCCTATAACTCGAATTCTTTTTTGATAGTATTACAATCAACTACAAACACCTTGCAATCCCTCCACACTGCCTCAAGGTCTACTTGCAGCCAAGGGCAGTTTGGAGCTCATCAGTCCTGGGTCTCGGGCCCTTCCTAGGGGTTCCCTATAATAGGAATCTATAACAGTATCTGGTTGTTGCTTTTCAAAAAATATGATTTCACCCACAATGCATCTGAAACCACATCACAAGGAGCT
The DNA here is from genome assembly GCF_014898055.3 of Talpa occidentalis. Classification (NCBI taxonomy): domain Eukaryota; kingdom Metazoa; phylum Chordata; class Mammalia; order Eulipotyphla; family Talpidae; genus Talpa; species Talpa occidentalis. The sequence continues at coordinate 9,492,511 of NW_026555331.1, read as the reverse complement.
GTATTATAACAGAATTTTTCCATAATTATGTCAAATGTAGGGCATTGCTCTATTTGAAAAGGGAAAATTGCCCACCCACTGCAGTTTTCTTCTTAGCATATGCTATTTGGTTAACATTTTTCTCAAATGTGAACATTCCAAATCACACTAGGGGCTCTAAATTAAAAAAAACACACAGAAAAAAAACCTCTACAATTGCTAACAAACCTGACAAACATCTAGCTTCTAGTCCCTGTTCTTTCTTTTCTGATTTTTTGTTTTTGAAAAATTAGTCTTTTTTGCTCTGGCCTCAGATTTAGAGCTATTATACCAACTCATTTATAAAATTGCCATGTTTAAATAGACAGCAGAGAATTCACTGTTGATTGGGTCTGGAGATGATTATTTTCAATATCTTTCATTTTTCTTTAGTGAATAAACTGACTCTTCTAGTATTTCATTTTGGGAATTAACTTTCATTTACCCCCAACAAATTTCAGCATCCGGAACTCATCAGCAGTGGACAGAGACCTTGTAGGAATTGAATCTATTTTCTGTCTGCCCTACATACCCTTTCTTTTGGGGACCACCCCTCCCTGACTCTGGATGACTCTCCAGAGAGTGTCAACCATGTGTCTCCTTCCTCCCAACCAGAGGGCTGGATGCAGGCTTGCTGTCAAAGTAATCCAGCCTCCTGAAGGTAGTCGTGGTGGGTATTCCCACAGGTGTTTGACCCAAGCGATGCCAATCAGGGTGCTGTATGGAGGTGGGACTGGTCGCATTGGGGTGAAAAGTGCCATGTGCCTTTTCTCTAGAAAGTCAAAGGAGTCTGTAAGCCTTCAGCTGCTGGTGACCATCTTTGCCACACACGAGAGGACTTCCCTAAGAAGGATGCTAACCAAAAGCTGGCAAGAGATGAAGGGAGGGAAGAAATGGAAAATACTGGTGACATTTGAACAAATTCGTTTGAATCACATGCCGGATGTCAGCCCAGCCCTGGACTTCCCAGGCATGTAAGCAACTCTCCTTCTGTCTCAGCTTAAGCTAGTCTAAGTTGGGTTTCTACCATTAAAACTAAAGAAGCTCGGCTAATCTTTTCCTGGGCTCAGTACCATCTTCAAAAGTTAGGACAAGTGTTAACCTTGGCCAATCTATTCACTGCCTCAGAACCCCAGTGCCCTCATCTGTAAAATGGGGATAATAATATCCACATTGAAGAAATGTCATAAAGAGTAAATTTGACAATACAAAAGAAAATATTTACAAGTCATATCTATTAAGGGTCTGGTATCCAAAATATATAAAATCTTACAATTGATATAAAAAAAACCCAAATAACTAATTTTGAAAATGGACAAAGTACTTGAAGAGCCACTTCTCCAAAGAAGATGCATAGATAGATAATAAGCACATGAAAAGATGCTCAATCTCATTAGTTATTGGGGAAATGCAACAAGTTACTGGGAAAATGTAACAAGTGTTGGAGAGGATGTGAAGAAACTGGAAATCCTCAGCCCTGCTGGAGGGAATGTAAAATGGTGCAGCTGCTTTGGAAACAACTTGGTAACTCCTCAAAGGGCTAAAAACAACATTATCATATGACCCAGCAATTCCATTTCCACACACATACCCAAGAGAAATGAAAACATACATGCACACAAAAACTTCTAGATGAATGTTCATAGCAGCATTATTCATAATAGTCAAATAGCAAAAACAACCGAAGAATCCATCAACAAATAAATGGATAAACAAGAAGCAATACACCTCTACATGGATTATATCATTCAGCCATACAAAAGGGATGAAGTCAATACATGCCACAACACAGATGAAACTTGAAAATAAATAAAGCTAAATGAAAGACACAAAGGCTGCCTATGATTCCATTTATATGAAGCTCCCCGACGAGGCAAATCCGTAAGAGAAAGCAGTACAGGTTGTAAGGGACTGGATAAGGGGAGGCAAGAAGAGTGAATGTCAATGTAGCTGATATGTCTGAGTGCCGAAGTCCAGCCAGCGAGATACACACTAAAGTACTATGCAGGCCTTTTGGGGAAATGCCTTTTAAAAAAACTAATTTGGGGACCTCCTTGGTGGCACAGGGGTAAGGCTCAGCACTGTGAAGCTTTCAGCAGCTACTGCAGCAGGAGTTCAATTCCCAGCCTGAGAGCTGACCAACATGGCACAGCAGACCTCTCCTGTCTCCCCACTGCTCCCCTCAGCAGTGTATTTCAGTAGATCCCCCTGTTCTGCTCCCCACTCTGTCTCTGGTGAATCCTCTCACTCTTGCCTCTGGCCTGTATCCCAGCTCTTGTATAAATAAATAAATCTTTAAAAAAAAAAAAAGAAGAAGACATTAGGTTAGACAAATGAGGAGGAGTAATCATGTGAAATCACAGCATGAAGACTTGTCAAAAAGCCAAGGGGCCTCCCTTGTTGTGCAAGGGGTTAGGTCTTAGCACTGTGAAGCTGCCCACAGCCTCTGCAGCACGAGTTCGATCCCAGGCCAGGGAGCTACCCACATGGCGCATCAGACCTCTCCTGCTGCTCCCCTCAGCAGTGTATTTCAGTAGATCCCCTGTTCTGCTCCCCACTCTGTCTCTGGTGAATACTCTCACCTTTCCCCCCACTACCCCGCACCTCTGGCCTACACCCCAGCTCTTGTATGCATAAATAAATAAATCTTTAAAAAAAAAAAAAACAACACTTGGCTGGAGAAGAACCCTACTGTCTCTTTTCCCCTTGTTCCATGCTGCTGGAATGTGGATATGACGGCTGACACTCCACATTTTGGATCATGAGGAAATATGTGCAAATATGAGGAAATATGAGGAAATACAAGCAAATATGATCATGAGCAACCATTTTGGATCATGAGGAAATACGCTAAGGACATCATGGTCAGAGAGATACAGCTTGAGACCCTGATAACCAGGAGGGCATTGTCAGGCTTGGACTACCTCCAACTTCTTTGGTCTGAGGAAGAGGAGGAGCACCCTAATTGCTTATGTTATTTGGATTTGTGTGGATAAGCCTTTGAAATCGAATTCTAACTTATACATGCTTACAAACATTCTGAACCAACTCAGAACATAGGAAAACAGCTAATGTCAGAAGCGGTCAAATTAGAAGCACTCTCCCAGAGTCATTTTCCCAACCAGACCTCTATGCTTTCGTCTATATTCAGAGCTTTAGAGCTTCTGTTGAATTATTCTGTAGATAGTCACCAAGGCCTATTTTGTGGAATAACAGAATCAGTGAAAAGACTGGTCTCAATTTACCAAGTACAGGCATTACATTTTATAAGTGCTTAAATTTCATCTCAACTGTTGCTTCAAAATACAATCACAGAGGAGCCAATAGGCTCCCACAGAGTGAATTTCTGAAGTAGCAAATTTATTTACTCAACCACTGCACAATTTGGTGAAGAGAGAAGAGACAGGGCAGATCCCAAACAGGAAGGAAGATGATAAAGTTCAAAGATGTCCTTGCTTTCTACTCCATGGGCTGCCCAATCTTTCCAGTGCAATCTTTTAAAATACCAGAATTATTCCTGCCAGAAAGACAAATGGTGGTGCCCCCACGGCTGAAATAGGATCAGTTTTGTTGTTTGCTGATCTGTTTACAGAAGGTAGAGGTGATATGTAAGAGTCAACATACTATTTATGATCCAACAGCAGGCAGGTACAGTATTACTCGATCAAAAAGGGGGTCCCTCGGTTATCCTTCCTTCTCATTAGGGTTCTTAAAAGCTTAAGAACATAAGTGACATAAGCGACGGTGAAATGTTTGAAGGGAAAGGTTTTTCCACGCTGATTTTTTTCTGTGGCTTAATATATCTGACTTTGCACACATTTTGGAAGGGTAGAGTCGGTACCCTAAATGTTATTTATGAAGGTAAAATATTTTAGTGTTTTTTTTTTATTTTACATTACAGGTGCTGTGTCCATGCATGTGTGTTAGTGAGAACAGAGAGAATTTCGATTACAAGTTATTACAATCCTTTCTCCAGCACCTGGGTGGAATAGTTACCCTGCTTTTTCCACTTCTAAGCATGCAAATGTATGTGTGTGGAGACACACACACACACACACACCCTCTCACCTCTTTTAGAACACGGGAACCAGGAAGTAAACACACAGATCCCAGGGAGCCAAATTCATTTCTTTAAAGTCCACACGCCAAAACTCATGTATTTTAATCACAGGAAACACGCTCACTTGATACTCAATTCTAACAAGTTTGAGGAGCTGATTTTCAGGCCTTCAGCAAAGAAAAGGCAAAGGTATGCTGGTGTATAGTGAGGAGGGCTTATGAAGGAAAAAGATGATTCCAACAAAAAAATTATAGTCTGCTAACACACACCCCACAATAAATTCTAAATCCACGTGCCTGCTCCTGAGGGTAAACCATTGCTCAACTGACGTCAAAGTCAACAGCCATTCAAAATGGCGAACCTTTGTGGTTGAGAAAAGGATGAACGCATGAGCTGTGTTCTGTGCCAGAGGCAGGTCTTCTCAAAGGGTTTCCAATCCGATCAGCAAAAACAGCATAAAGTAAGAAGCTATTTGGTGATCCAGGGCTTTGCAGAAAATGTAGATTTCTCAAGGAGAGCAGCAAGGGCCAAGCTGAGCACAGAAATCAGGAGTCCAAAGACAAGATCAAGGCCAGCAGTACCACTTACAAGTTGCAGGATATCAGGCAAAAGCCACTTGGTTCAGTGTTTCCCCATCTCTAAAATGGGGCTAAGGAGGAAACCTCAGAGGCTGCTGTGAATACTAACAAGCTATAGGAGAGTACATCTGTGTCCCAAAAATGGGCATTGAATCCAAATAAAATTTTCTGTGTGTGAATCTTCACTGTTTGCTTTACAACTCTTATTATAATAATTATTTTGTTCACTAGTGTCAGTTAAAATCAAAATAATGTCAGCTGGCAATTTCACTTCTATGTAAACACCCACAGAAATGTATACATATGTTCACCAAGAGACACATGTGCTAATGCTCATAGAGATATTGCGTATACACTATACTGGCAACGTAGGAAGAAATCTGCATTTTCAAAATAATAACTCTAAAATCCTGCGATGTGCTAGGATTGAAAGACCAGGTCTTTATATTCCAGCCTCTCTGAGATCCTTAGTTATAAGCATTGTATGCATATACTTTCACACTGGTTTGTATACTTTATAATGTCATCTGCCCCATTCTAAGGAGTAAGGTGACGTATAGACACACAAACACACGAATTGACCCAAGTCCTCTTTGACTCTAAAAAGCAGCCAACTCATTTATCCAGAAAGTGGTTCCACATTCAGGAATGCACTGACACCCCTGTCCTTTGAGTCTTCACGTCTTTGCCCAGGTTGATTGCAACACAGGTGTGTTCCTACAGACAGGCTGATGTCAACCAGCCTTAACTAGGAAGAAATGAAACAGATGAAAGTATTTAGGAAAGAAATAGATATGTTCACACTATTAATGTAGCAGGCAAGGGACTTTCAAATATTTCTCATTTCAGCCTCAAGACGACCCTGTAAAGAGAGCAGGATTTTAGGGACACTAAGAAATCTGCCCACTGCTGGGAGCTAGTAGGTGCTTGCACCTGCACTGGAATCCAGTTCTGCTGATTCCAAGTTCATCTCTCTTTCAGCCACAGCACAGTTGAAGGCCACTAGACAGAGAGAGATATCGATTCCCCATGGGTAGGGATGGATTTGATCTGGGCAGTAGCTCACGTCCTTGCTTAAATCCCGCTCCTCCTGTGACTAACTCTGAGACTGCAGTTTTGTAATCATATACACTGCAGTGTCCTCTCCAGTAGGGCTCAAGAGACCTCAAAAATGCCTCGAAAAGGCATTCCATTAGGGTCAAGTTTATGGCTGATGATGGCCATATTATTTCAGGCATAATTGTTTTTTAAGAAGCATATAAACCTATTGATTTTAATAAATTGCAGGTTTTGCCCCACTCAGCGAACTGGCTTCCTTACCACCAGGTTCCTGCAGCAGCACAGATATTAAAGTCAAGCTGACCCCAGTTCAAATCCTCACCTGCCTCGTGGGTGCCTATCTTCCTGCGGAGGGGGCTGGCCCCCCAGCCCTGTCAAAAGCCATGCATCTTTGGCTTCTTTTCCTACAAAGATATAGTAGGGCTGCACTAACTTATCCCTTAAGGATAGTGGCATAACTATTCTCTGAGTCCCCATCAGCAAATGAAGGGACTACCTTCAAGGCAAAATGTATAGCGGCTTCCACTATAAAGAATGATCTCAAGGGTCTGCCCCTGAGTGGTCAGCTTGCAGATCTCAGCCTCTCAGAACCCACCATCAGTGGTCTTATCTCTCTGACTTGTGTCTCTATTGACCCTTTCCCTAACTGCTCTATTTTGCTGCTCCTAGCAACAGCAGGTGGAAAAGATGAAGGCCAATGCCAGGGGTGGGGTATGGAAACTGGCATGTGCTTAGCCCCGGGGCTCTAACCCCTGGGATTCTATGGACCTCAGGCCATAATGTATCCTCCTGGGTTAATATCCTGTAGGTTACCATGGATGGGGGTGGGAGGAGGCTGGAGAGCTGGTAGGGAAGAGAGGCCCCTGACAGCAGGAGTAGGACAGCAGAGGAGGAAGAGGAAAGCAATGCTAGCAAAAGCAGGAAAAAAAGAACCAGGGTCTCTCCCATCCAGCTTCCCTGGAGGGGACGCAGAGGTGTAATGCCAACAGTAAGGAAATGGAACCCACCAGCAAAAAAATGGAGGGGAAGACTCTTTACTGAACCTCAATCCCATTTCTCAGAGCTCCCCCTCTAGCTTCACTAATTCTTACACAACCTCCAAGTGATGTCAGATGATCCAAATTTACAGATGAGCAAACTGAGGCACAGGGAGGTAAAATTCTTGCTCTGTGTCCTAACAAGGCAATCTGTGTGATTTCAAAGCCAGTGCTATTTTTCAGGGTCAGCTGTCAAGAGCTTCACCCTGTAGACAAACCTGGGGAGACAGGAATTCCTAATCCATCTGACAACCGGCCCCCAGCCCCTGCCTCGTCAGAGACACAAACACATTCACACCCCACACACCCACTGTGGGGAGAGAACTGTAATTCACTTGACATTATGGTTTTCCTTGTGAGCCCTTTAACCCAGCAAATCACATCCTACAGTCTCTCCAGCCTGTGTCCTTCAGATGACACAACTTGGAAGCTCACAGAGGACCCCTTCAGCAGGAGGCCTGGAGAGATGGGGCCCTGAGGCTGGGCCGTGCTCCCCCTGGAAGCCAGCACCCCTCACAGGGCCACACAGCCCAATCATGGTGGACTCCGTGCTGGGGGCCGTTCCTCCCCTTATCTCGGGAATTCAGGCAAGGGCTGACGGAAGAGGCCCAATTATCTCAGTCTTTGTGCTGTGCACAGTGGTATGAGATCAGCGTGGCATTTACTTGCTTCTTAAATTTCAAAGAAATGGTCTCATTTTCCACTTTTGCATTCAAGTTCTACTGGGGCAAGCGGTGGGAAGACTTTCCTAAGTGCCACTGAGAGGAATCAGACGTCTCGAAGTTGAAGGACTATGCCTTCATCGTACTGTACAGGGCTTTGCAGAAAACCTCAGAAATATGTGGGCAAACCTCAGAAATATGTGGGCAAACTCAGACACACATGGACAAACATGTGCACACTCAGACACGACATGACCCGACAGGTGTGAGTAGAACAGGCTGAGCTGGGCCCTGGAGAAGCCTATAGTCGGCCAGAGGGTACAGGTGCCCGTCCTGCTCTGCACCCAGCACCCTGATCTGTACAAACACCTCCCAGCGCTGCCTGGCCCTCTGGCTTCCAAGTTAGCCAGTGGATGTCTGGAAGGCAACTGGAGATAGAACACGCAGGAGGGGGGATCCCCTCCTCTCTGGGCTCCTGCCCCCGTCCTCAGCTGCTGTCAGAGGGCCCCCTGCAAGCTGCCTCTCTGGCTCCGACTTCCGGGAGGCCTCCCCTGCCTTGGACCAGCCCTCCAGACCGTCAAAGGAGCCTGGGGTGCCCACCATCCCTTGCGGTTTCCCTACCCCTTTCGCCCACACTTCTCAAATGAGTCCTTTATTAAACTCTGCTCAAATTATCCTATTTTGAGAGTGCCATCTGCTTCCTGCTGGGACCTGGACTGATCCAGGGAGGCAGAGTAAACAGACAATGGCAGTGGAATGCAGAACAACAGAAGACATCATTGTTTCCCAGGGAAATGCAAGAGCTCTGGAGCCTGATTGCTTGGGTTGCAAGTCCTGCTCCTTCTCTCCTTACTATCTCTACTCACCCTCAGTGTCCACCTCTGAAAATGGGGTTAGCATGAGCGCCTACTCCACAGGCAGACATGAGGAGCGATGAGTTAATACAAGTGGGGAGCAGGGCTGGGCGTCTGGCACTTCATCAGTGCCGACAGATTCTCACTGGGATTCTTACAGCTAACTGGGCAGTCTTTTCAACGTACTAAGTGCCCAAAATACATCTGCTGAATGGTTGAAGTGCTAGGAGGAACAGGCACGGGGAATAAGGACAAGCAACAGGGCAACGACAAAGAGGGAATCCAGAAGGAATGCATACAGTAGGTGCTTTACACACCCATGGATGAAAGAATTCACGCCAGCTGTTCTAGACAGCATGACTTATCCCCTCACTCCAAGACACACGTCAGCACAACACGCATGGTCTAGGGAAGTCCCTGTCCCAAGGTCCTCCCCGGCTTGCTCCCGCCTCTGATCTCAGCATTATGCTCACAGTGGTGCAGTCAAAGAATGTATTTGGTCTTTGTCCCTGACTCCTGGTCAGGAGCTCCTAACACCCTTGGAATCTCCCAAGAGATAACAGTCTCTTTTGTATGTTAATGAGATGACCTGGGAGGGGGTGCTAAAGGGCTCCAGGAGGGTCACCAGAAAGATCTCCAGAGGGGCTGGAGATGGAGTCCAGTCCCCAAGGGCTGATGATTTTATCACTCCTGCCTCTGCAATGAAAACTCTATAAAAACCCCTAAACTCTGGGAATGGGGGTCTTCCAGGACGGTGAGCACTGCAGCATGCTGGGAGGGCTGAACCAGAGAAGGCATGGTGCTCCCCCCCCTTCCCCAGCCCCTGCATTTCTTCCATTTGGCTGTTCCATTGTCATAAAACTGGTATAGCCATTGTCATAAACTGGCAGCAGTAAGTAAAGTGTTTTCCCCACTTTACTTGGCTGAGCCTTGAAGGAATCTGAGGAGGGGGTGGTGAAAATCTGCCAATGCATAGCCCCAGGATGTGCTAGTAACCCTAGAACAGGGGCAGACTTCGGGACTCACCCTAACCCTAACCCTAACCCATGCAGTCTGTGCCAACTCTGGGTAGTATCAGGACTGACTCGAGTTATTGGACACCGACTTAGTGTCAGAGAATTGGGAATGCTGCCCTGGGTCTGTTGAAGTGGTGTTAGAAAAAAAGACATGGCACCCACAAATGCTCTTGATGGCACGAGCTGGTGACGAGCTATGTCAACCTCCACGTGCACTGCCTCCAAGTCCCCTCAGAAGCTTTGGCACTGAAGACGGGCAACCCAAATGCCATCGAAGGCTCAAGCCAGAGGCCACTGAGGTGAAATGGAAGGACACAGAGTAACCAGCAGGGAAGGCTTTCTCTAATTAAAATAAACACACAAACCACTTTCTCCTCCGTGCATAAGATCTACTTGAAGGAAGCACAGTAACAACTCTTCAGGTAGAACATCAAAGCTGCTGGCATCGCTATGTAATTGAGGACCGAGTCTGCAGACAAACCTTCATTTGTTATAATTATTACCTCCCTCTCCTGCTATTCAGGGAACCCCACTGCTGGGCAGAGGGGGAAAAGACAACAAATGGGAACACTGGGAGTCAGAAATCTTGGGCTTCAGAGAGAGCAGAACCCGTTACTACCTGGGGAACTTGGGCAAGCCATCCTCTCATAGGGTACATCCCTCAATGGCTCCCCATTGCCTGGTCATTCATTCACTCAACAAACATTAAGCTAGGCACTGTCCTGGAAGCTATGGAGTGTGGTAAGCAAGACTGAGGTGACCCCCGCCCTCCTGGAAGCTATAATCTAGTGGGAAAGACAGTCTGACGAGACTCAGATGCATGTATGTGTGTATATGTGCGTGCACGCATACACACACACACACATATCACGGGTTGAGGCACCAGGTCCATGCGGGTGGGGTTGAGGAAGCTGAGTTGGGAGGTGGAAGGGAGGATTTTGCAGGAATGGCCCTTGGAGCGGAGATTGGCTGAGTAGGAGTTAACTGGGGAAGGGAGAAGGGAAGAGGGCAGAGAATGTGGGAAGCTGGTGTGAGTGGAGATATCAGATCTGTAAGGAACCAACAGAACTCAAATCTGAGTGGAATGTGGACAAAGAGGCAAGAGATGGAGACGCAGCCGAGCCAGGGTGTGGCCAACTGACTTCAGGGCCTCCTGGAAGCAGAACTGACGCGAGCAGTAATTCCGAAGCCACTTCTCGTGCCAGCAGGCACAGGGCAGCTTCACTGTCAATTTGGCAGACAGAGAAAGAGCGTCCTGGAGCCCTCGGTGGGCCCTCCAGGTTCTAATGCTCTCTCCGGAACTGGGTCCGCAGGTACACCAGGCAGGGAGGCCGGCCTCAAGGACATGGGCACTGGCCGGGCAGAGGCGGGGCTGGGAGGCCAGGGAGGGGAACCAGCCCCCAGCCCCCCGGAATCTTCACCCTTTCCTGCTCTGGGCTCTCGCTGGGGTTCCCTCGTGGGCTCCCCTCTCCCGTAGTGACGCGCTTGTCCTCCCCATAGCCGTCCCCCATCTCTGACGTCGCCCCTAGAGCCCTGACCTCTAGCTCAGGTGTGCACACTTACCCATGCGCACCTGCGCCCACGCGCCTCTGTGGTAACACAATCAAGGCCGCAGGTGATAGCCACAGAGGCTGGTGTCGCAAAAAGCCTGATTAATTTATCCTACACTTCTCATTCCCCGTGTCTGGGGTGGGGTCGAGAGGATTATTGATTTGAGAGTTCTGTAGGGGAGCCCCCAAGTGATGGTACTTAAATTAGGTTTTATCTTGGCTGCTGGTCCTCCCTTCTCGTCTGGTTTGCAAACATCTTGAGGGAAGTAAGTGTGCCTGACATCAACCCTGACCATCACAACTACTTGTGGCGTTTTCTTTGCAGACTGAAGGGGAACATAATGAGGGCTAGCACGCGTTCTTTCGCTGACAATGCTGTGCACCTGAGATCTCATAATGTTCTACACCAGTGTTACTTCAATAAGAAATTAAACAATAAAAAATGAAGTGAGATCCTTTCAGATACACTGCAACAAAAAAGAACATGAAGAGTTGACTGAATGAAACAGACACTATTCTTATGTGCGTACATTATTTTAAAGGAGGTTTTAAACACATACAGGGCACAAAATAAATATTACAAGGAATGAAAACAAGACTGCATATGCCTGGATGCCCCCCATGTCTATAACTTAGCATGTTAAAGCCCGCTGAGGTGTCTGATCCTACTCCTGGCCTGGCCTCCACCTCTGGGGGCTGACAGGGGATACTGTGAGAACACAGTGGTTGCTTAACTTTTGCTGAGACAGATGGAGTGAAGTCCCTTTAAATAAAAGGGGAAAAGGGTATATATTTCACCTGTGTTACTTATTCTATATATTTTCCTAGGACGATCTACACATGATTCAGACCATCTGGTAAAGATTAACACCAACAGTAAGTATTTAATTGCTGTGTCCCAGCAGCTGATCATGCACTTGAGCTACTGCATTATCCCACTTAATTCTCAAGCCTATGTCTGAGGAACGTCCTGTTCTTGCTCCTTTGGACAGGTGAGGCAATGGTGGCACAGAGAGATTGAGTCACTCCCTCAAAAATAAAGCTTCCTTGTTTTTATGTGACATTCATATGAACGTTCTCAGAACTTAAAAAAACCTGATTGTAATCTTCTCTTTATTATCATTTTGCCCAAATTTGTCAATGCATTTCTCATTACAAGGCAGGATTTTATCTGTTTCGCAGCCATTGACCATCTTAAATGATTCTGCAAGGGCAGATCTGTACACCTGTGCCAGAAGGTGTTTTCAATTTTCTCCAAAACCTTTCCTTAGGCCGGATTAGAGGACTTGTTCTGAGGGTGTGTGTCTCCCTGAGGGGTGGGGGACGTGCAGAACAAGCCCCTCCTGGAGGTGATGGATGCTTGGGATAATTTCCGACCACACGTGCCAACCACCTTCTATGGGCCAGCCTCCCGCTCAATATAGATGTGACCCCACCAGGTCCCCACGAGACCAGGGGGAGAGACCGAGAGCAGAGACCTGAGGCAGAAAAAAGCCAAGAAAAACTCAGGTTCTGGAACCAGGAGCAGCAGAGCCAGATCAGGCACCTGTGGCTCCAACCAAAGGCCAGATGCTCTGGTCACACAGATGTTCCCTGCGACCCCCTCGATGGCCGCATGAAACAAAACTAATGAGGGTGGCAGGAAAGTGCCCTGCCCATCCCCTGGGAGCATGGGAGCACCCCCCTGCCAAAACACATGTACACCATCTCACTCGCCTGGCGAAAAATCCAGACTCACTGACTCGGGGTAACACAGAGTTCCTGCCTTTAGCTGTGGAAAGACAGCAGGGAGGTGGGGTGGGCAGAGACTCACCAGGCACTAGGTGCTGACGTAGGTGTTTACGTTATGATGTATATTTGTCATGGGCTGAATTGTGTCCCCTGCCCCTGAAAATGTTTACGCCCTAGCCCCGGGTCCCTGTGAAGGTGATCTAGGATCTCTGTGGATGCAATTAACATGTAGGTTAGATGAGGTCATGCTGGAGTGGAGGGCTCGCATCCCCACAACTGGTATCCTCACAAGAGAAGAGGGAAATGCAGGGAAAGGCCAGTGACAACAGAGGCAGAGACTGGAGAGACAGAGGCTGCCACCAACACCAGAAGCTGGGAAGAGGCAGGGAAGGAGTGTCCCCCATGGAGATGGCATCAGAGAGGGCATGGCCCTGCCCACGTTTTGATTGCAGCTTTCTAGTGTGCAGAACAGTGAGACAACACCTTCCTATTGTTCTAAGCCACTGAGTTTGGTGTCCCTGGCTGTGGCAGTGCTCAGCAGACTCATACAACACTGTCTGCTCTTCCAGCCCTGCTTGGACAGAAGCCACCTTTTGTTCCCCTTTGTATCTCAGCAGTTGGTGTCATCCCTGGCCCGTAGGAGGCGCCAAGAAAGTATTTGTTGAGTGAACAAGTGACAAAATTAAGTATAAGCTCAGTAGGAGGAGGAACGATGTCTTTTATCTCTATTAAGAGACCAGAGCAAATTAGGGACTCCAGAGATGTTCATACAATGAATAAGCTTCTTAAAATGAATGAAGAGAAATGTGGGATGGCTTTGCAGCGAGCCTTATTTATCCGTTTCCTCGGATTAAGCGTAGGGCGTGGCACACAGTAGCTGCTTAATAAATTTTGAAGGCGGAAAGGAAACAAGACCAGGCCACGGTCTCCCAGTTCTCACTCTAGAAGGGCTTTTCCTCCTGGAGGCATCTCACTGGCTGCAGAGGGGCGGACGTCGTGAAACAACCAGTTGAATTTTCAGCTGCCTCGATGATCCTGAAAGGGTTCTCACAGTGGAACTTGAACCTTGTCTGTTGAGGATGTGTTTATTTTTCTTTTACATCCAGAAATCTTAAGGTTTCCCCACCCTGCCAACAATGTCAGAAATGCAGCTGGAGTTGAGAGGTCAGCGCGTCTGAGTCCGGCTCTCAGGACACGTTTCCTGTCCATGTGCGACCTTCATTCCTGACCCTGCCCCGCGGCCACCAAGGAGCCTCAGCGGGACCCGGAGAGCTGGCTGTGGACTGACAGCGGCGGCACGCGGCAGGAAGAGCCTTGACCTCGGCAAGGCAGAGGCACACAGTGTTTTTTTGCAGGCTTGGTTTAGGGGGAGCTCAACTTGAGGTCAGTTCATTTATGCATATGGAGAAAACCCCTGAAAATAAGGTCAACTGATGATTCCCACTGCTGCTCAGAACTCTATTCTGCTGTTCCCTGCTGTGCTGGTGGTGTCTGGGGTGGGGAAAAAAAAACCCACTAATTCTTATTCCCCTGGACTTGTGCTTGAGGGATGGTGACCGCACTTCTGTTGGCTGTGATTTTACTTATTCACGTGTCATTTTGATGGCCAGACATAAGCGGTGCCTGCACTTGGGTCCTGAGAGAGGTAGTGAGTCCCTGGTCCTGTGGGCTCCCCTTCTGCTGGGCTGAGCTCCAGGCTTGGCACTTGCTGCTGTGAGTCAGGTGTGGGCCAGCATCTGTCGTGATGACAGACATGGAGAGAAAAGTGACCCCTTCTCAGTGCTGGGGACAGAGGGACCTGCTTTCTGTTTGGGGACATGGTCCTTACGTGGTCAGCTCACCCATGGAGGGCAGAGCTCCTCCCAGCAAGGAGTCCTGGAGATGTGGGTCTGGAGGGCTTGCGGGATTAGCCTCACTCAGCTCCTGTGCCCCCTGGGTGTCCTTCCCAGAGCCTGCCCAGCTGGTCATCAGTCTGTCTGGTATTTACCTCCTCCTCTTCCTCTGGATGGAAAGCACCATGAGGACCGGGAGTGTCTGCTGCCCACACCTTTGTGTCCCAGACTCCCTATGTTTCTGGCAGGTGAGTAATACTTATTGGTTGATAACGATATGAATGAGCCAACAAACAAAAAGAAATAAAAGGTGTCAGGCCTCATGTGACAGTAAGAGAGTGTGAGCTCTGGGGTCAGGCAGGTGTAGGGGTCACCCATGCTCTACCACCCACCGGCTCACGGGATGCTTCCAGATTGTCTGTGGCATACATGGGCCATTCAGTATTCTGTGCTCAGGCACCCAGCACCCAGATCAGGAAATGGAGCGCAGAAATTCACCTTATGCTCCCTCCAGTCGCTGCCCCCGCAACCAGACTAAATAAACACCCTCCTGCCGGCTGCATGATGGCTGACAAGTTACCCACCCTCGCTGGGTCCGACCTTCAAACGGAGAAAGCAATATCACGCTACAGGCACGAAAGTTTAGAAATGTATGTGCAGTGCCCGGCAAACAGGGCTGAGCAGGAACAGGAGGAGCAGGAGGAGCACCGACACCAGTAGTAGAACAGGTCATGGCAGTCGCAGTCATTGCATGCCATGGTGATGGGAAAAACAAAGGGATTAGTGACAGCAAAAGCAGCAGCTGGGGCCTCCCTGGTGGCGCAAGGGTTAAGCACCACACTATGAAGAAATCCTCAGCCTCTACAGCATCAGTTTGATCCCTCGCAAGCCAGGGAGATTCCCACATGGTGCAGCAGACCTCTCCTGTCTCGCCCGCTGCTCCCCTTAGCAGTGTATTTCAGTCAGTCTGCCTGTTCTGCTCCCCGCTCTATCTCTGGTGAATCCTCTCGTCCCCCCACCCCACACCTCTGGCCTGTACCCCAGCTCTTATATGCATAAATAAATAAATCTTCTAAAAAAAAAAAAAAGCAGTAGCTGGTGCAATAACCACAGCGACAGTAGTGGCAAGAGTAGAAGTGATCATGAGTTAAGAAGTAGTAGTAGCAATAGTCCTGACTAAACAAATAGTAGTAGGAATAATAGAAGCTTTGGCTCTAGGAACAAAAGAAGCAGCGGCTACAGGAATAGCAGAAGTAGCGACTGTAAGAACAGCAGAAGCAGCAGCTGTAGGGACAGCAGAAGCAGTGGCTGTAGCAGTAGCAGACGCGGCAGCAGAGGTCAGAGGAGAAGTAGTAATGATAACAGAAGTAGCCATTATAACAGCACAACTAGTAGCAATGGTAAGAGGAGCAGCAGCAACAAGAAGAGCTAACACTGATATATAGCACTGATTATGTCCCAGCGATTTACCTCAATTCAGCTAATACTCAACATAATGCTCACAGGATGTTTAAAAGAGAATTTTACAGATGATGGCACCGAGGCAGAGGGCTCAGTAGCTTCTCCGGGAGTCACACATCCAGCATTCAACCACCACCAGCCTGGCTACAGAGCCCAGCTCTTAACAGCAACCTTTCCATACCTATTTGCCTAGCAAAGAAAGATTTGTTCTCCAGTATCTGTTCTCTTCTATAGTAACGGATCTCAATTTTGGTAAGCGTATGTTTTGCAGAACCGATTACATTTCCCAGCCTTTCTTGTTGCTAAGTGTAAGCAGAGAAATAAATTCTGGCCAACTAAATATAAATAGTAGCAGCAGGCGCAGTACCCAATGAACATCATTAAAGGGAGGGGCCTGCCTTTCTTCTTCTCGTTTCTTCTCCTATGAGTATATGTGATGGCTGGCGCACAAGCAGCTGGGATGAACCATGAGGTAACCTTGGGAAGGAAGACCCATACGGTAGAAGGAAGAGGGAGGCTTGGTGTCACCAATGGCTGCAGCAGCCCTGCCACTACTTGTGTCTGACCATTCAGGTAAGGGAGAAATAAACTCCTATGTCCTTAAAGCCAATGTCCTTTTAGATTTTATGTCATTCAGTTTATGTCAAAACTTAATCCTAAATAATGCACTGAGATTTTGCAATTATAATTAATGTGAAAAGACATCTGCAGAACGAATGTTACCTTTGTGTTGAACTCTTGATTTAAAACACAGAACAAAATAAAAAGTGGCTTTAGCTAGTTCTCTCACAGACAAATGACAATGATGAGCACAGAAAGCCTTATTTACTCTGGAAAGTGGTGACAGTCTCGTCAGTTCATGTTGGGATCACATTCAAGTCTCTCAGGTAGGACTCCCTGTCTTCAGCCTCTCACCTTCCCATCCACTTAGGACAAATGTGCTTATTAAATCATACTTAAAAGTGATTTTCATCCAATAATTTGGAATAACTACAATGCTCTATGTGTCTACTTTATATCAGACCTTTTTTTTTAAAGATTTATTTATTCATTCATTCATTCATTCATTTAGTTATATAAGCACTGGGTACAGTCAGAAGCGCGGGAGGGTGAGAGAATTCACCAGAGCCAGAGCGGGGAGCAGAGCAGGCAGAAGGACCGAAGGACACTGCTGAGGGGAGCAGCGGGCAGCAGGAGAGGTCTGCGTGCCATGTGGGACCCTCCTCCGGTGGCCGGGGAGCAGCCGGGGATTGAACCAGCGCTGCAGAGGCTGCGGGCAGCATCGCAACCCAGCGCTCAACCGCTGCGCCACCAGGGAGGCCCTTATATCAGACATTTTTAATCTGTATTTTTTTCCTAAACCTGCACCAAAAGTCATTACCTCTTCCACAGATAAGAAAACAGAGAAAACAGAGATGGTGGGTGACTTGCCTTAAGTCACACAGCGAGTGGTGGCAGCCCTGGATGACTCCACTCCCTCCCACGCCCTGGTGCTCTCCCGCTCGCAACGCAGACTTCTGGGAAACACCTGGCACAGCAGCTCACCCTGTGTCTAGTCACCCCAGATTCCTGAGTAGGAGTTTTCTGTCCAGTTCTTGGGGTTCCTGCTGGCCAATGAAATTTTTTCTCTGCTGTCACAAACTTCCACCCACTGAGGCAGACTCCCTAGCTTCTATCACATGCCCCCTGAACAGGCCTCAGAATTCCCAGCCCCAAATGGGGCAATGTGGACCTTGGCCAACAGGCAGCATAGCAGAGAGGAGAAAGGCGGGCGACCTGGAGTCAGGAGAAGTTGACTTAAGGCCCCGCTGGCCAGTTCTTTATCCGTGAGCTGAGCGTTGTAATTCCTACCCATCACTACTTTGATTCCTGACTTCGCCCCTCGTACCACTCCCCTGCCCGACCTTTGCTTCTGAATAAAGGATAGAAATAATGTGATAGAAAACTCTTACGAAATTGCTTTTTAAAAAAGTTTTAAAAAGAAAAGAAAAACACTTACGAAAAGTCTACAGTTCGACAAAAGCCAGAGATCTGTTCTCCACGAGGACTTGCACCACGCGTGTTTCCAGCAGGTTCAAGGGCTTCGGTTGGATTAATTTTTGCATTTCAAACACCCCCCCAAAAAAAATAATCCCTCCACATTCCCACTTTGGGTTCTGTGGATGGGCTGGGCTAAGAACACTCACCGATTCCATAGTGAATCTCTCGACGAAAAACTGGAGAGCCTGGAGGCTGAAGATCTCATGTCTCAGCTGTCACATCAGAAAATTACCTGGATGGGGGGAGGGGAGAAAAGGTAACAAGAGTCATCCAGGGAACCGAGCAGAAGCTACAGTCTGAGACCAACACGTGACTTCCCCTGGCAGCAGCACCTGCGTTAGGAAGGTTCTTGCACCACAGAGAGGCTGTCTGGGAGTGCGAAGGGAATCTTCTGGGAGACCATTTCTGTGCTCCACTTTGAGGCTGATCTCTCCATCGTGAAGCTGTGCAAGGGCTCAGGAATCCTCCTTGCGTTCTATTTCTAGCTCTACGTTGGAGAGCAATTTACAAGTCATTAACTTCTCTAGACCCAGGCTCTTAAACATGAAATTAAAGTGAGCTGACAGGTGCAACAGACAGACAGACAGACACTTGCACAATGTGTGCCCACGGGAAAGCAGAGGTGTTCCCCAAAAGGGAACCAGCCCCAGGAAAGGGGAAGATGCATATGACTAATTTCAGGACAACCCCTCTGAACCCGAGAAGATGTTAATTAATTCATGCATACCAAAGCTTAATTAATTGCCAAGTGCACAGAACACGGGAAGTCTGGGATAAAAGGTGTCACATAAGGAAACAGCTTCAATATTTGCAGAACGGAGGGATATCGAGGTGGAGGCATGAAAACAAGATGTGCCAAGGGATCTGAATGTTTCGTCAACACTGACCCTAGCTCAGAATAGTACCTCCTTCTGCAGCAAGAAAACAGGACACTCTGACCCACCATTCTCCCTAGTCCCGTACCCATACCCAATCCATCCTGAGCTGTGTCTCCCTTATACCTGAGAGTCTTCCCATCTTTCTCCCCATGTCCACTGATACGGGCCTGGTCCAAGCAGCCTCCATCGTCACCCAGACCAGGGCAGCAGGACCCTAACTGGACTCCCCTCGTCAACACCCCTCCCTCTGAACACGATTGCCTCCCACCCCCGCTGAAGCTAGAGTAATTTTTTTTCACCTTTTATCAAGGGGACTTTTATAGCCATGATAATAGAGAAAAGCATCATGAACTCCAATACCCACTGCCCAATCACCCTGAACTCAGCCAGCCCTACCCCACGCACCCTTGCCTCCCCACATTATTTCAAGCCATAAAAGGACCTTTTAGGAGCTCAGCAACAGCAGTCACATAAGCTGCTGGGCCACTGACCCAGCTCCACCCTGTCCCACTTCCCCTCGGTGAGTCCTGGTGACAGGCAGCTGGGACAGGATGGAAGGCCCAGTGGGCGCACAAAGGCCCCGAGTTCCCACCAAGCTTTGCTCCTAGGCAGAGCCTCGCCTCGTCCTCCTCTGGGAGTCTCCTTGGCTCCCGGGGCCCTTGTTTGTGACCTGAGACCATTAATCGCAGGTCACTAGTCTGTGCGGTCAAAGAGCTGCCTGAGGTGTGACACCAGAGTCAGTTCCCACCCCACGCTCTCCACCCAGAACCCCAGGGCAAGGAAGGGTGGGGGCCCTGGTGACAACAGACTCCCCGTCCTGCTGCTGTGCCCATTTATTCTTTGCCCCTAATCTTTTATTCAAACAGAGGTTATTTCTTTCCAGTTATGAAAACCACTCCAGTCCACCGTGAAAAATATTAACGCATGAAACTAAAATCTTTTGTTATCCCAATACCTAGATATAAATATTGGATGAAGCAAAGAATGCATTTCATGATTTTCTTAGAACCAGGGAACTACCAATAAGTAGGAAAAATTCCGTTTTGTATTCATCCATTCAGCAAATATTTGTCTTATGTCGGCCATGTGGGCACAGCCAGGGGCTGTTTTGTCACCTGGAGAGAGCCAAGAATGGGAGAACACTCATGCTTTCAAGGAACTAACATTCATTCACTCTCTTTTTAGTTCAACCAATATGGAGCGTCTACTTAAAATATGCTGGGCATTCATCACTACTACTGTTACAGGGCGGGGTGAGGGGCACCCCAGGACCCCCAAACTTGCTGTTCTAAATAGTTTCTTTCATCTGTCCATTAAGACAAAACAGACTCTAGTGCGTAAGCACTTTGATGGAAAGGAACTACTACTAATGGCAACACCAGCACCTTTGCTGGAGCCTGTACCTTAGCAGTTTGGTTTATTATTTAAAGCTGGCCCTTTAGCAAAAAAAAATCTAGATTTGAACTTAGATAATGGCTCTTCAGAATAATGTATCTCTATATATTTCAGTCTCCTCATCTTTAAGAAGGGGAGAGTGACACAGTCACTGTGAGAAGACGACAATGAGCCCCACACTGAGGCCCCCATCTTGGAAAAATGAGGGCACTTAGCAGAGGTGGTGTGAGAGTATCGTCTCACTTAATCCTGACAACCATCCTATAAGCAGCCGAAGCTCAGAAGTTGAGGAACTTGTCTGAGGTCACAGGGGTTACCTCTGAAGTTCCTGGGGTTCCGTCCCACTGGGGGCTCTTAGGGAGATGTGAAGAACATGCCTCAGCATTGTACTTGCAGGGCAAGAAGCTGGGCATTTGTGCACCAGCCATTGCGCTCGCCAGCCAAGTGCACCAGGCGATGGCCCCAGGCAGAGATGCATGAGGTCCCTTTGTTAGAGGGAAAAGGCTGTCCTAAAGCTAATTCCATACAGGCTTTGTGGACTCCACCCCCACCCCAGGCCAAAGCCAAAGACACTGGGAACTCCAAATCCCATCACCACCCAAGGGAAGGTGGCTGGGACCTGAGGGTGGGGTTCAGCAGCCAGGTTGGTATAAAGCCAGACACATGGGCTTTGGAGGGTTCCCCATTTTGGCTCTCCGCCAGCTCGCAGCGTCCGGCCAGCTCAGAGAGTGCCAAAGGGTTTCCAGGTCGGCAGATCGGGTAGGACGCATTAAAGACTTTATTTCCCTATTTTCTCCCTGAGTTGTACATTTTCCTTATTTCCTTTTCCCTTGTAAATAAACCTTTTATTAACCTTTTGTGTGTGCCTGTAGTGGAGTATTCATAAGTCCCTTGTATGCGCACGGGTGAGGACCCACAGCCAGGCACCCAGTTCAATATCGGGGCTGCCCTATAACACCCTGAGAGATGGGCACTGACTGCAGAGCCTTGGGGGAGAGGGAGGCTCCAAGATACAGTGTCTGAAAGTAGGTGCTCGGTATATACAGCTAAGAATCGTGAGTGAGCATGCCCTATCAAACCCCATCCTTTCTTACAGCCTCTCATTTCCCACTGCTGCCAGTAAGAGATTTAAAGCAACTAACCCCCCATAGAACCAACAGAATTCATTACCATCAAACACCACATTTTATATCCACCCACATTTCTGCTTTCCGTTGTAGTTCTACTCTGTGACTTACGGTATGTCAGTTGGAAAGGTAATTCCTGAGGGCCAGGCAGGAGTCAGGGACTAAATCATTTGGTATGCAAACCCTTCTGCACTGCCAATCCCAAATAGGTGTTGAGTTTTAGTCAACAGAAGTGACTTCGCAGAAGATGGGGCTCGTATCCTTTTATAGAGGATGTTACCAACTCTTGAGTCATCTGCAGCTGGCGAGAGCCTGGACAGTTTCTTTTTTTTCCCATAACATCATGGCAAACACTTTTCCTATTTACTGATGCAATTCTTTCCTCTTCTGTGGCAGCTGTACTTAGAAATCAGGGACTGAAAAAAAAAAAATTCCGACAAGTATTTGTGCCAATCTTCCTGTCATCTACGAGAAGTCCAGCTTGCTGAGTCCCAGTCGAAATTCCCCATCTTTCAGCAAGTTTCCTCCAACTTTCCTAGCCCAGCAACCTACGCATTCCTGCTCACATAGCACTAGTAATAATAACGACAGCGATAACAGCAGCCCCTGGCTAGCACTTTCTAGGTAATAACCCCACCCCAGGGGAATTCATGACCTCATTCAGTCCTCACCCCGTAACCCTGCAAGGAACTGATTGACTGAATTTTACAGATCAGGCAACTGAGGTTCATGCAAGTCATGTGACATCTGCTCACATGGCTAGTTGGTAGTGACAGATTCGGGATGCAGACTTGGAATGGCCTCACCTCAAAGCTCAAGGCTTTGCTTCTGTGCTAAGCAGGGCAGCCTGCTCTGTGCCACCTTCTGATTGTTTCAACAGGTAAGTCACAGTTGCTCTCCAGTGGCCACTCTTGAATGGTGAATGCAAAGGCTTCGAGTTGTTCGTGGGATGTGAGGAATAGTTATGAGGTCTCTTGGTTTCCATAGCAGGCAACACGTCCTGCATCCCCAGGATTATGCTCCTGGGACTGTGGGCTGTTTCTCATAATTCGTCTTCCCACTGCCCACAAGCATGTGTTTGGGATGGACCACTGCTACCAACTTTATCTGTCCAGGACACGAGGTAGGGTACAGAATGGGCAGACAGGACCCCGAAGAAGCCCAAACCAAGAAAAAAAAGCGTATGTTCTCCCAAACACCAGAAACAAGAATTGGAGATTATGTGGCGAGAAGGGAACACTAACACACTGTTGGTGGGAACTGGTTTGTGGAAAACAGTATGGAGTTTCCTTAAAATAATAAAAGTAGAAATTCCATATGATCCAGTTATCCCACTTTTGAATATTTCCCCATAAAATACAAAAACACTAACTTGAGGAGATATATGCCCCCATGTTTATTGTAGTACTATTTGCAATAGGTAAAAAATGGAGAGAACCTAAGTGTCCATCAACTGACAAATGGATCAAGAAGTGGAATAGTATTCAGCTATGAAAAAGATGAAATCCTGCCATTTGCAACAACATGGATGATCCCAAAGGGAATTACGCGGAGGGAAATAAGTCAGATGGAGAAAGGCAAACACCGTATGGTTTCATGCACACGTGATATGTAGAGGAAACAAACAGATGAAACAAATAAAACAAAAATTAACTCAAGACTATAAGACCAATTAGCGGTAACCAGAAGGGAAGGAGGCACAAGGGCATGGGAAAGAACAGAACTGGACTTTAAGCAGTGAACTAAATGAAGTATAGACACATGTTGATTCTCAACAATGAGCACTTGAAACTTATACAATGTTAAAATATAACATTACTTTCATTTAAAAAGGAAAATGAAGAAGGTCAAGCAGGGTCAAGGTGCTCTGTTAACAGTGCCAAGGACAATGGACCTCAGCCAGAGACCAGCCTGCCTGCCCCAACCTGGTTAAAACGGTAACAGAGGGGTGGGCCTCTCCTCTGCCAAGGAAAGGTCCCCTTTTCTGTGGGTCGTGAAAGACCCACAATCCAAAAGGTCAGAACCACCATCTTGTTAAGTGATCAATTCATGACGCCCGCGGACACACAGTTTACATCCCAGCGTCCTGCACGCTGGGCCAGACAGAGAGGAGGCAAAGTAACCTTACAGTCCAGTGACCTCACAGTCCAGTGACCTCACAGTCCAGTGACCTCACAGTCCAGTGGGGCGGAGGAGCAGGTAGAAAAATAGCAGACAGGACAAACTCTCAGAAAATGACCTAACCTGGGTGTGAACACAAGTCCCAATGCCTAGTAAGTGCCCACTGCGTGCACTTCCCATTGACTAGAGCTTCCCGAGAGGACAATCACCTGAGGGGGAAGCCCATCTGCTCATCCATTCATTTATTGAATAAATACTTGTTAAGCTAAATGCCAAGGACAGAATTAGGGTTGTGGACCTGATCTTTGCTCAGAGCCCACAGCCCCTATGCAAATAATCCCATGGATAATGAGAAAAAGGCAAAATACTGGGTGCCTTAGAACCTAGAAACTCCAGCATCTTAACACGTATATCCTGAGAATTCTATGAACCCGGAAAGAAGTGAACGCTACAGAGACAGCCTGAGGGACCAGAGGCGAGAACCACTGAGAAAACTCGAGAGCCACATGCTGGGGGGCTGGCTGGGCTCACCCGCCAGCTACCTGCTGGTCCTCACACCCGCAGAGACAGTGGCCTCCACCCACACACCCCCTGGCACGGTCTCCTGGAGAGGACCGCAAGTGTGGAATGTGAAATCCGCGGGTGCCCAGGGTTTGCTGTGCTACCGACTGTGTGTATATTACAATGGAGGCCCCTGCAGACGGTCGAGTGTTTACTCCCAGCGAGCACGCCGATCTCGGAGCCATCTGTGCGGCTGCTCCCCTGGTGCTCAGGGTGTAGGAGGAGGAAGCAGCAGGCAGCCCAGCGCCGGGGAATTTCCCAAGTCACAGAAAGGGGAGGGCCTCGGAGCAGGGAGACTCTGGCTCTCCCTCCTCACTGCTGTGATCTTGGGCAATGAACTCCTTGCGTGTCTTCTGGAAATGGGGATGGGAAGACAGCGATGGTGCCCACAGATATGGCCGTGATGCTCACAAGTCCAAAAAAGGCCAGCGTGTCCCTCAGCAAGCCAGCCCTGAGATGCTCTGCCGGAGAGTGTACTCTCAGTCCCCAAGGGGCAGGCTGGACATGCCAGGGAACCTATACTCCCAGGCCTGGTCTCACACAATGGCCGTGCGAGGTGCCGGCATGGAGCAGATGTGCAGGCAAGCAGCACGGCTGTGATAACCCACAGCCAGGAAGGACAAGGACGCCACAGCCCAGGTGAGGTCAGCACCATGGACATGGCTCCCGGAGCTGCCGATCACCCTGTGTCCACCAGCCACTGCTCCAGGGAATGTCTGGAGGGCACAGCCTGCACGTGACTCTTAAAGGGCAGCACCGGCGTGTCCCAGCCTCCACCCTGCCCACAGAAAAGGGAACCAGGAGGGAAAGGACTTTTCCCAGAGAGGTGTTCACTCCTCCACAGAAGCCCCAACTGCTCAGAGCCCCTGAGACCCAGCCAAGCCTGGGCGGGCAGGCAGCTTTGCATCTTTGATGGCATCTAATCTTCACCCGGCTGGAGTAGCGAGAGGCACAGCTGTTACTGAGAGCCCCTTCTTAACAGGACATCAGCTCTGACAGATTAAATAATTCATTGGCCCGGGCTTGGGGTGGGGGTAGGCTTTCTATGGTTATCAGACACTGCACAAGTAATAATTTCTTTAATCATCACAACCCTAGGAGAGATATTATGATTGTTCCATTTTACAGAGAAGGAAACAGGCTAATATAGGATGAGCATCTTGCTAGAGTTTTCATACCCGCTAAGTGGAGTCTCGGGCTAGCCTGACTCTGGAAGATTCTTCTTCCCTTTCAGAGCAGGAGCGTCCTCAGAGAGAGGTTTCTGCTGTACGGGTCTCTCCCCTAGAGTGAGAACTAGAAAAACCTTCATCACAAGCAGCAACACCGGCCTTGCCTCTCCAGTTTACTCCTGACTCCCGGAGAGGATTCAATCAGTGTCAGCCATGCAGCAACCGAACGTGACAACAGCCTTTGTAAGTCACATTATTCCTTCCGTTCTGTGACAGCCATATTTTCACATTGCACCATTTCTGAAACACAATGTGTCTCACTATGAATGAAATTTAATGTGGCAGAGCTTCTGTTTTCTCCTCCAGCACTGGAATGTCAAGAATGCACATTGCAATCAAAGACATCCCACAACAAAGGAAAGAAAGTGTATCTAAAAAAATGTTCAAATTTTACCCAATGAAAAGCCCAGACCAGCTCTTAAAAGGCCATGCATTTGAGAAATGAGGAGTCTCAACTTTCCCCTTCAGGCCTCCCACAGATACCACGCAGGGCAGCTGCTTCTGCGAGAGGGGTCCTTCCCCTCACAGTCTCTCATGTACCTGTGCCTCTGAAATCCCAGGCTGGGAACCCGAGTTTATTGTCTCTTCTGAAAAGAGGAAGAGAATTCCTTACTCGTCAGTCCACAGGTGACAAGAGCTTATGTGCATCCAATATATTGCAAAACTATGAAATAAATATTGGACTCTATCCTCTGTGTTGCCAGAGTCAGTCCTGGTCCACCTTCCTTCCTCCCTAGGGGCCATCAGGTGCCAATTCACACTGCACCCCTTTCTCTGGTATAAGGCAGAAAGGTGCATCAGTAGTTGCTAACGCTGCAAAAATTGATGTTGGCACAAAGCAACAGGCGGGGGCGTCATGGGGAGGGGGCAGCAGCATGAGGTTTGGAGGGAGGAACAGGGTGGCAGTGAGGGTTGGGGACCAGACTCAAGAGATAGGAAGAAGGACTTCTGAGCCAGAGGGGCAAGTTCAAAGCCAGTCACTGGACAAATGTTTGCTGACCCCTCTGCACACCTGAGGCTCAGCGCCACCACCCATGCGGCCTGCTGAGTGGTCTCTGGCCCCCTGCGCCAGGCGCTGAGCCAGGTTTGCCGGGTCTGCCTGAGCCAGGTTTGCCGGGTCTGCCTGAGTTACGGTGACAACAGCCAGGCTGGGCTCCTGAGCCAGGGCCTCACGCCTCCCTGCCCTGGAGACAGTTTTCATTCTGGGGATCTGTCCAAGTCATTTCACCTCCCAGCTCCCACTGCCTCGCCCCTGCAAGTGGGAGAGTTGGCAGCTACCTCTTAGGGCTGTTGGGTGATTCTTGGTGCATAGAGAGTCCGAGAGCTGAGGGGCCCTGTCTAAATTGTTCACCAGTCAATTCTCAGTGCTTAGAATATTATCTGCTCTAAACAGGACACACGGGTTTTAACTGTCAATAAATTACACAACATAGTGTTTACTACCATTCCGTGATGTCAAGTATAAGGACATTTTCATCTTGCAAAACTCAAATCCTGTTCCCACTAACACTCACTCCCATGTCCTGCTCCCTTCACCCCCCAACCCCTGGCACCCCCATTTCCACATTCAGTCTCCATGACTCTGGCTACTCTGGGGGCCTCAGGTAACTGGAGTTACACAGCGTGTGCCGCTATGGCTGGGGTACTTCTCTCAGCATAATGCTCTCGGGGTTCGGCCATGTTTTAGCGGGGGTCGAACTCCCTTCCTTGTCAAGGCTGGATGAGTGTGACATTGTACATGTACCCCATATTTTGTTTATCCATCCATGGGCATTTGGGATGCTATCCCCACTTGGTTATTTTCGAATAATGCTGCTATGAACATAAGGGTGCAAATCTCTTTGAAATCCTACTTTAAATTCTTTTTGATGTATGTAAACCCAGAAGCAGAAAAACTGAATCACGTGGTGGTTCTAATTTAACCATATGAAGAACTGCCATATCGGTTTCCACAAAGGTTGTCCCGTTTTACAGCCCCACCAACGGTGTGCAAGGGAATTATTCATGTGACCTCAACTAAGTTATCCCACAATACCAGCTCAGACTCTGGAAAATCCTAGAAGAAACTGCCTTTCAACCCCACCCCAAGGAAACCTTATGACCAGGGGACACCCCTGTCAAGCAATCCCAATGCTTACATTTCTTTTTTTTTTTTTAGACAAATATTTCTTTTTTTTTTTTTTTTAAGATTTATTTATTTATTTATACAAGCACTGGGTACAGTCATAAGCACGGGAGGGTGAGAGAATTCTCCAGAGCCAGAGCGGGGAGCAGAGCAGGCAGAAGGACCGAAGTACACTGCTGAGGGGAGCAGCGGGCGGCAGGAGAGGTCTGCGCGCCATGTGGGACCTTCCTCCGGTGGCCGGGGAGCAGCCGGGGATCGAACCAGCGCTGCAGAGGCTGCTGCCGGCAGCTTCACAACCCGGCGCTCAACTGCTGCGCCACCAGGGAGGCCCCCAATGCTTACATTTCTTTCTGGAGCTCCCTCTCTGCTTCTTGAACTTGACTGCCATAAATCTAAAAGGATCAGCCAATGTCTGCAAAGCTTCTTTTCAAAGGGAAGTTTCCCCAGAGTCAAGCCGCTCTCCTTTCAATGACAATTCCAGCCTTCTCGCTGTCACCAGCTGCTTGTCTCTCTCCAGGAGGGGATGGAGACAGCTGGGCAGGATGCCAAGGGACCTTTCTATTCCCCACCCAGTGTCACCGCCACTGGGTCACTGATTTGAGGCACCATCAGACTAAAAGGAAATCATCCAGCAGGCAGGGCAGAGTGTAAGCAAGTGGCCCTACATCCCAATCCTTCTCTTCCGCGGAAGACTTCAGGGAGCAGAAGCACCCACGGCTAGCGCTATACCTGGCTCAGCAAATGTTTGTTGAGAACTGACTAGTGGATGCCTAAACAAGCACCCTCCGCCAAGACTTTCTGGGTACACTTTCACTTTCCATCGCAGTCCAGTTGCCAACCACCCCACACTAGCTATATAATGCCATGGATGCCCCACAATGCTCTCGCTTTGCAACTGTTTCCAATGCAGGGTTTTGTTTTTTAATACAATTTTATTGATTTACAATGCTGTATATATTTGAGGGGTACATCTTTGCTTCTGTGTGCATAAGACTCACCTCACCTACTAACAACGGTCTAGCATCCTTCCCAACATCAGGCTGATGCCCTCCACCTTCCCGCCTACCTACCCCTTCCTTGTGCCCCTCTGGTAACCACCATATTTCTCAGGGAATGTAAGTTTATTTTGTTGTGCTTTATTTGTGTGGTTGCTGTGGTTATTTATAGTCCACAATAAGAGAAACTATCTGGTAATTATCTTTTGCTTGCTGACATATCTCAGTAAGCATTACTCCCCCCCCCCAACCCTGCCAGCTCTGTCCATGTTGCTGCGAAAGGCAGGGTTTCACCTTTTTCATAGCTGAGTAATATTCCACTGTGTATCTCTATCACATCCTGAGCATTATCTTGAAAGCCTGATGAGAACCAAATTTCTCTTGGAAATTAAGGCTTCCCATCTCTCCCAATCCTATTTTCTCTGAGCAATGAAGAACCAAGAGAAACCACGTAAGAGGGATATTGAAAATCAAAGGGAGCTATTAAAAGTCCACAATGCAGCAGAAGCTGTGGACTCATCTACTTGCTTTGGAGGCAAAATCAAGTCATGAAAAGTCTGTTGCTCCTCAAGCCCCAGGCGCCACAGGCTGAGACAAGAGTGCTCATGCCAGGCTTCCACCCCTTGTGCCTCCTGGGAGCTGGGGGTGAGGCAGAGACGGCTGCTCTGCGTGGGCGGCCATGCCAATGCGGTCCCGTCCCTTCCCCTCCTGTACAGTCAGATGAAATCCTGGCTGAGCTCGACTCCACCCGCTTATGATACAAAGCCAAAGAGGAGAGTAAACAATGGGGGGACGGGTGCCACAAATAGAGGCCACCACACCCGGGGCCACACCCGTGGCCAGGCCAGCCCCACGAGTGCGCACAGACAGCGGAGCAGTGAGGGGGGGTGCAGGCCCTTCCCTGGGCGGTCCCCAGATGCCCATCCAGGGGCCTTGACAAAGGACATGATGTGCTGGCTCGGATATTCCGGCGGCGCCTGTTTCCTCTGTGGAGGCAGCATTCCTGGCTCCTTCTGATCCACGATGCGGCGGGAAGCACAGGCACTGGGCCTACCACAGGCCATCGTCTGGCTCCCACCAACCGGAGGGCCAAGCTGCAGAAGCCACATGGACGCTTGCTTTGTGAGACTAAACACCCAACCAGTTCTGGCTTAAGGGGGCACAAAAAGCCGGGGGGAGTCGTTGGGCTGACATAACTGAGAGGCCCAGGGGCAGAGGTCACTTCGGGCCATGAGAGCTGGTCGGGGAGCTGCTCCCCTCCCTCTGTGCACAGCTGTCCTTACAGGTACAGGGGTGGGTCAGGTCTCCAGGACCTTCATAGACTTAAGTAAGGGGGCGGAGAAATCATCCACAGAAACAGGGAAACTGAGGGGGGACAAGCATTAAGGGGGAGAGAGAGAGAAGGAGTTGAACAAAGAGAGAAGGAAGAAATACAGTAAAAGTTACAGATAATTTTTGCTCCTAGGGAATGAAGGAGCAATCAACTTTAAATCAGACAAGGAGCCGGCCGCTCAGCTTTCATGTTTTCCATTGCAGCTCATTGAGGTCTGATCGTCACACCAGCTTAAAGTACACAATTCAGTGGTGGGCAGGTCACGCCCACGTGGTGATGAGGTTGTGCAAACATCGCCACAATCCGTTTCAGAACACGACTACCCCAAGAAGAGGCCCACCCCACAGCGGTACCCCCTTCCACCTCTACCCACTCTGGCAAACACAGACTTCATATAAAGGGGAATCCTATCCTATGGGCTTTTAAATCTCTGTCTTTTGTGGCAAAAATCTATAAAAACACCCCATCTCCCAAACGCTTGGCTGAATTCGGACCTCTGGCTCGGAACAAGCCCAGCCTCACTCCCCAAATGTGGGCCAAGGAGGGATGGGGGGCCTGGAAGACCCTCTGAGGAGGCCCCGGGACACTGGCTAGAGCTGGCGCAGTGCCCCATGCAGTGCCCCAAGACTCAGCCGCCACCGCCCCGCCTCCAGGAGGCCCTGCCCCCCACCGGGCACCTCCTGTGAACTTTAGTCAAGCAGTTCTGAGGAATCCCCAGGGAGGGGCACTGCAGGGATTTCTAGCCAACACCCTCCTCCCCACTTCCAACTTCACTGGGGATTCCCCGCTCCCAGGAAGCACATTCCTGTGCCTGCCAGCAGGTGTGGCCCTGCCTGGCTCAGCATCACCCCCACAGCTTGCCCGCATGCCTTTGGGGGCACTTGCCAATCTGCGGCAAAGGGAGAAAGCTGGAGTTTTCTAAGAACGCTGTTGGCCGACCTTCTAGAGGACATGGTGTTTTCTCTCTTTCTCTGGATGTTACCATGAAGAAGTGATGCTCACTACCTGCCTCAGGGAGAAGCCACCCAAAACCTCAGGGCTCCTGGACTAGAAGCTCTTTCTGAATCCCATGGTGCCCAGGTCCCTCGTTCTCCACTCTTCCCACCTCTCTGCCCGCCAAACTGACCGCTAGACTAATGCAAGGCTCCCTACCCCTCTGGCTGCAGGCGGGTTTCAGCCAACAGGGAGCCCAGCAGGAGATGGGGGGAAGGCAGAGTAAGGCTGCGGTATCCATCCCCTCACCCTGGTCCCTCTCTGGGGGACACTGTGAACTGGCTGTGCCCTTAACACAAGTATCAGTTTCCCAGGGGCCTTCCACGGCCCCCAGTCTCCAGGTAGTAATAATTCCTTCCCCCCCCCACCTCCCCAACTAGACAGGAGCCCCAAGGCCGTCCATCCCGGGCACTGGGGCTTCCCTGCATCTGCGAGCTCCTTGCAAACACGCAGATCCCTTTATGTGGCCAACAAGCACAGGAAAACACGCTCAAAGGCATTAGTCATTAGGGAAATGGAAAGCAAAAGCACAATGACATACCACTTTATATCTACAAGGTCGGCCACAGTCATAAAACAAACAAACAAGCATAAAATAACAAATCTTGCAAAAGATGTGGAGACACTGGAACCTTCATATAGCGCTGGTGAGAATGTAAAATGGCCCCGTGGCTTTGGAAAATTTGGCAAGGCCTCAAGAAGTTAAACATGACTATCAGATGAGTTATTAATTCCATCATAGGTATAGATCACTGAGATTTGAAAACAGGTTTACAAACACACATTTGTACACCAATGTTCATGGGGGCACTATTCATGCTAGCCAGAAAGTGGAAACAACCCAAATGTCCATCAGCAGATGAAAGGGTAAACAAAATGTAGTTCCTCCGTGCGGTGGAATATTATACAGCCATGGAAAGGAATGAAGCACTGACATGTTTCAAGATGGATGAACTTCAAAAGCATCATGCTCAGTGAAAGAAGCCAGACACAAAAAGTCACATATTGCATGATTCCACCCATCTGAAACATCCCAGCTGAATTCATAGAGACAGAAAGCAGACGCGGTTGCCAGAGGTCTGGAAATAGGCAAGGAGACCGGTGGAAATAACCGTTTCATTGACATAGGGTTTCTTTTGGGGGTTATAAAAATATCAATTCAACAGACACAGTGATGGCACAACTGTGGAAAACTAAATGCCACCAAAGTGTATGCTTTAAAATGATTAATAGTTAATTTTATGTCAATTTTTCCTCAATTTTTAAACACTCCATTAGGAATTACGCTTGAATTACCTGAATTCAAGGGTGCTGCATGTGTCCTGCAGGGAAGACTGACACCCACCCCCACTGGTAGACCTGCAGGTACTGGAGTTAATGCACTTCTGCGCTGTCATTTACGCCCACTTTGGTCTCTGCAGCTGCCATTCAACCACTTCTCGGTTGTGATCTCAGGCAAGTGTCTAAATGTCTGGGTCTTACTTTCCTCATCTGTAAAATAGGGCCAATAACACCTACTTCATTGGGTTGGTTTAAGATTATTGAAACATCAGGGCCTCCCTGGTGGCGCAAGGGGTTAAGCGGCAGCACGATGAAGCTATCTGTAGCCACTGCAGCACGAGTTCAATACCCAGTCAGGGAGCTACCCACATGGCGCAGCAGACCTCTCCTGACTTACCCGCTGCTCCCTCAGCAGTATATTTCAATCAATTTGCCTGTTCTGTTCCCCACTCTGTCTCTGGTGACTCCCCTCACCCCCCACACCTCTGGCCTGTACCCCAGTTCTTGTATGCTTAAATAAATCTTTTTAAAAAATAAGATTGTTGGAATGTATAAACATGTATGGAGAACATGTTGGGGAGCCAAGGGTGCTTTCCTTCATTCCTCTTAATATTGAATGAGGGCTCTCCCTCGGTGGTACCAAATCTACCTGGTAGAATTTGCTACTGGGCTTGTGAGGGACACAAAGGTAGCAGCCGAGCAGGCAGGGCTGGACTAGCAACTCCAGCCCTCAGCGTGACTGCTGATGTGACTGCTGATGGGCATGAGTGGGGTTCTTCTGGGGAATGATAGAAATGTTCTAAAATTGTAGTGGGGTTTACATGACTTGCTATTCTAAAAACCCTTGAATTCTGCACTGTAAACAGGTAGATTGCATGCTGTGTGAATGATCCTTCAATAACACTTCGCTTCAACTCTAACTTAAAAGTTAATAAAAAAAAATAAATTCAGAAAGGTCAAAACACAAAATGAATCAACGTGAGCTGAGCTGGACAAGGGGAGAGAAGCACCCATTGGTCTCACTCATGACTATCCATTCTCTGGCCCACAGAGCAAAGTCCTGCCAACCCGAACTTCTAGATCTGCTGGATCTAGTTAGTCTGGGTGTCCCTCGGCAGTCAGGTGCCACACCATGGGACGGCAACCAAGTGCCGCATGCCTCGGCTATGTAGACAGGCCCTGGAGATCACTCCACCGTCCAAGGGCCCTTCAATGCAGCTGAACTAACAGCACCCTCTCCTGTATTTGCTCTTTCCTGAACAAGGTTACCTTGTCTTCTCGAGGCTTTTTAACAACTTAATTCTCCAGGTGACTTGCTGGGGCCAGATATGACTCTGGCTGGCTGTCTCCCCCTGCTCTCTGCAGGTGATGAAAGGGACCAGGTGCTTTCATTCATTCACAAGAAGCACTTCCTGAGCGCATGCCAGGAGCAGGCACTGAGCTGGCATTGCCCTCCAGACAGTGGCCAAAATGGTCTTGGCCTCGTGGCATCACAGATCAGCAAAGGGAAGCGTCGATGACACTGACAGATCAGTGTGACAGATGTTTTAATAAGGATGGGATAGTGGGAGCACCACAGTTGGCTCCAAATCCTCTCTTAGGAGTCGGGAACAACAGGCTAGCACTCCATAACCACCACGAAGCATGGCTGCCATTACATCAAGCCCCCGGGCAGGTGCTGGGCCTGAAGGTGGGATGAGACTGGGGAGGTTGACCTTAGTCAGCTGCAGGGATGTGGGGTTTGTGGCTCAGTGCTTTAGGAGCCCCCTCCAAGAGAGAGCTCAGCTACACCCCCTCATCTGTGACCTATGTGCCGGCCTCCCTGTGCGGCTTGTGGATGGGAAATTCAAGCCCAAGCAAGAAACACCAAGTTTAACGACTGGGAGAAGCAACACGAGACCTTCCCTGTTGTAGAGACAATGAGTTCAGGTGGAAAGAAAATTGGGTCTGTGCTGGTCCTGAAGGGGTTTCAGAGGAATTTTTTGAGGTTTTTTTTTTTTGTTTTTTTTTTTTTTTCCGGAGGTAACAGTGGTTTATAACACTGCATGGATGTCCCTCCCAACAACCTCAGTTCTGCAGGCAGATTTCTAAGGCTTGGCTTTGTCTGTTCCTTTGCTTTGTTTCTTTATATTCCACATGAGTGAAATCATCCAGTTATTTGTCTCTCTTCATTTCTCTTATTTTGCTGAGCATCATCCCCTTCGGTGCCATCCATGTTGTCACAAATGGCAAGATTTCCTTTTATTTTTTCATAGCTGATTGTGTTCTACTGTGTGTGAACACTGCAACTTCCTAATCCACACATCTGTTCTTGGGCACTAGATTGTTTCTAGAACGTGGCTACTGTAAATAGTGCTGCAATGAATATCGGGGTGCAGACGGCCCTGACAATGAGTGTTTTTGTATTCTTGGTGATACAAGGAGAGGGATTGCCGGGTCACCCTCTGATCTTGTTTTAATCTCCATTCATTAGTGCAAACAGGTTCAGAGAAAGCAAGTTGGACAAGGTCACAACGCAAGGGACAGAGCCAGGATTCCCACCCCAGGTCCAAGTGGGCTGCTTCAGCCCTTCCCAGCCCCCCACATTCAACGATTCTCCAACCCTGGCTCATGCCGCCTGTGGCTGCTGTCCCCGGGCGAGTCCCTGCCCTCACCCCAAAGCATTCCTCTTCCCTTGTCTGCCCTGTGGACACCCTTCTTGGGACGGCAGATGGAACACTCCTTTCCTCCCGAGGACCTGCCCCTCGTGCCTGCCCCTCTGCTACCCTGGGCAGCTAACTGCTCATCTGTTCCCACTTTAACATCAAGGAAGTGTTCGCCCTTAGGCAGGACCAGCTGGCAGAACTGAAAGGTACAGGCTGCTGAACTAATGCCACATGCCCTCCTACAGCCGGACTCGCGTGCCCATCACCGGGGTCAGTGTTTAGGTGAGAGGCCCAATCTTTGTATCGCTGTCTCAGTGTGCCAGGGCTGCCACGCAAGTTACCAACAGCCTGCTGGCTTTAGCAACAGCAATTTATTCGGGCACAGATCTGGAGACTGGCTGTCAGCTATCAAGGTGTCCACAGGCCGTGCTCCCTCCAACGCCTCCATGATGGACACTCCTGTGTATGTGGTGACTGCCGGCCATGCCTGGCTTGGGGGCACCTCACACCCAGCGCATGGCTGCATCCTCTCCGTCTTCATGTCCACTTTTCTCTGTGTGTCTCTGTACAGATCCTCCCTTGTCGCAAGGACCCTGTCCTATTGGGGTAAGGCCCATTCTCGTGACTCCCTTTTTACTTGATTACCTCCATAGAGCCTTATTCTTAAATTAGGTTACATTCAAAAGTACTGGGGGGGGCCTTCCTGGTGGCGAAGGGGTGAAGCACCACACTATGTAGCAATCCGCAGCCTCTGCAGCACAAGTTCGATCCCCGGCCAGCTAGGGTGCAACCCGCATGGCGCAGCAGACCTCTCCTGTCTCGCCCGCTGCTCCTCTCATCAGTGTGCTTCAATCAACCGCCTGTTCTGTTCCCCACTCTGTCCCTGGTGATTCTCTCACACCACCACCCCCACATCTCTGGCCTGTACCCCAGCTCTTGTATGCATAAATAAATAAATCTTTAAAAAAAAAAAGTACTGGGGGTGAAGACTTCAACATGCCGCCTAACGATCATCAACAGATCGCATCTCCACTGCTAGTCCTGGTCCAGACCCTTCTCATGGTTCTCCCCCTAAGGCCACGAGCCCCACCACTCCCCTCTGAGCTACAGAGGTCTTACTGTCCACATGCCACACGTGGCAGAACTAAGGGTAAACGCTCCCCCGACCGTCCACAGCACAGAAGTGTGGCTCCCGATGCTGGGTACCCTCGGCAGACTCTGTCAGCTCTGGCGGGCCTCCCGCCTGCAAGTGCTCAGCTCGGCTTCTTTCTTCAAACTACTTCCAAATAGCATCACTCAACTTACCCAACCCGCTCCCCACGGATGGAAAACCCAGAATCTGCCGGGGTCTGTGATAGCTGTACGGAGGCCCGACCGTTTTTCAGGACCACCATCCTGGAAGCTGGCACCTGCCCGGGTTGGAAGTGGGGAGCTCCTGCCCGTGAACGCTCCCAAGCATCAGCGCCCCTCTTTCTGGTCTTCATAGGACAACTTGAAAAAGAGTCTCAAATTTAGCCAAAAAGACATTACCTAAGCTAAAAGAGAATGAAAGAAAAATTCATTCATCAAACTCAAGCGAAGCATCTGCTCTACTGTGGAGTGGGCAGTGAGCACTCACAGAGATAAATTAAGACTGCAGGGGAAAAGGACACCAGCATGTACGGGGGGCGGGAGGCACTGCGAGCTGTTCCCTCACTCAGCCTCACTCAGCGCTGCAGCTCATGCCCATTTCCAGGTGGAGAAGGGCGGGCTCAGGACGCTGGGTGGCAGCAGAAGGCGCTGACCCCGGTGTGTGCGGGGCTTTCTTCCTCACCAGGCCACCCAGGAAAAAGCCACTGAAGCGTGTTAAACACAGGGTGACCCTGATGTGCAGTTTTTTTTTTTTAAAGATTTATTTATGCATACAAGAGCTGGGGTACAGGCCAGAGATGCGGGGGGTGAGAGGATTCACCAGAGACAGAGTGGGGAGCAGAACAGGCAGATTGACCAAAGTACACTGCTGAGGGGAGCAGCAGGTGAGTCAGGTGAGGTCGGCTGCGCCATGTGGGTAGCTCCCCAACTGGGAATCGAACTCTTGCTGCGGTGACTACGGCGAGCTTCACAGGTTGCGTCTTAACCCTGCACCACCAGGGAGGCCCCTGGCTCACCATTTCTGTGAACATCCACCCCATATTCATAAAGGGTAATGCAACACAACAGCTGGCGCATAGTAGGCGTTTACTAAAGAGTAAGAGAGGGGGGACTTAGGGGGAGGAATGAGTAGCAAAGTTATAGGTACTCAAAGAATAAAACAATAGGAGAGATGTCAAGGTATATCTGAGTCATAGTTTACAGAATAAGTTGGATTTTAGGTAAGAAGGAAAGTAGGGAAGGGCAATGCAGTGGGGAAAACAGCAAGACTGCGAAGGGATGAAAGTGTATACAATTTGGTAGTTAATTTCCAACAGGGTGGCAGGCGAAGGCATGGGGCGGGAGGAGGAAGGTGCAGGAGACCCAGAGTCATCTGGATGTACGTGGCGTGGCCGTCTCATTGTGCATTAGTGAAGATGTTCCTTTGGCACCAAGAAGCAGAAAACCCAACTCAAAATAGGCTAAATGTAGGGTGTCGTATCTTGTTCCCTCCATCTCTCTGCCCTGACCCCTCAACACATTCTCCCTAAGTGAGGCCACCTCATGGTCCCACAATGGCTGTTATTACATACTATGTGCCACAGCAGAAGAAGGCTGTTTCTTTCTACATGTTTCTCTCTCTCTCTCTCTCTCTCTCTCTCTCTCTCTTTTTTAAAGATTTATTTATGCACACAAGAACCGGGGTACAGGCCAGAGGCGTGGGGTGGGGGGCTGGTGAGAAGATTCACCAGAGACAGAGTGGGGAGCAGAACAGGCAGATGTACCGAAATACACTGCTGAGGGGAGCAGCGGGCGAGTCAGGAGAGGTCTGCGCGCCATGTGGGCAGCTCCCTGACCGGGGATCGAACCTGTGCTGCAGTGGCTGCGGATTGTTTCATAGGTTGCATCTCAACCCCTTGCGCCACCAGAGAGGCCCCGTGTTTCTCTTTATAATGGAGAAAAATCTTTCCTCCTCTAGCTCCAGCAAAAGTCCCTTCATATTTCAAAGTCAAACCTGTACACACGGCCACTGCCTAGACCACTCACTGCCAAGTTCACCCCTGAGACTAGACCTGGCCTCTCTCAAAGCTCTAGAAAGTGCACATCTGCTGGCAAGGAAGCAGGGGGGCGGGTGTGGGATAAGCAACCAAGTGTCTGCTCCACCTTTTCACCCACTCGCCTCCAAGGTACACCGTTAACAGTACAATCGGCCAACACCCCACATCTCCAACCTTCTGTGGTTCTATTTTGGGTCTGAGGAAGCCGCTGTCCTAGGAGAGGAAACTTGCTGGAGGCTATTATGGGAAGGTTTATAAACAACACTGCAGTTTGCTTTTCTGGATCAGGGGTTCTGTGACAGTGGGGGCAGAGGAAATAGCAGGGGTGACTGCTCCCCCAAGAGAAACCCCAAACATTTTGTTTCAACTAAGAGTTTTACCTTTCTCCCTGGACAAATATTTTCCTTTGACCTCAAAACAAAACAAAAAAAAAATCACAACCAACAACAAAGAACCAGCACGCACGTTCCTCCCACTAAGCTTTGATCCAGCTGTTCTCAGCCTTGAAAACTCTTCCCTGCTCTCTCCACTTACAGATCCCCCCAGCCACTTGCCCACGCTCGCTCTGGCCATTCCCACTGGGATGACTCTCCCTTTGCTACACACTCATGGTTATTCCACTGTAACTTACCTATAGCGTGGGCTGAGAGGGATCCAAAATTACACATCTTATCTCCAGAGTCATGCTTTGCTTCGTGATGCTCGTGTGATCCCAATTTGCATGTGTATGTGTGTGTCTCCACCACAGAGCCTAGGTGTGCCGTGAGCTATACTATCTAGGTGTGCATGATTACACTCCACATTCACACTATGAGGCTGTCTAATGATGCATTTCTCAGGACATATCCCTGCCACTAAGCAACGCATGACTGCACTCAACTGTAAGATATTCCAATGCATGAACTTTGACTTTGCATTGTTGTATCCTAGCTGCCTGGCACACAGCAGGATATCAAGAAAACTGTGCAATGAAAACTTTAGATGGAAGTTATTCTTGGGGACTCTCTGGTGGCAAAAGGGGTTAAGTCTCAGCACTATGAAGCTATCCGCAGCCACAACAACATGAGTTCGATTCCCCCGCCAGGGAGCTGACCCGCATGGCGCAGCAGACCTCTCCTGCCTCCCGGCTGCTCCCCTCAGCAGTGTATTTCGTCAGTCTGCCTGTTCTGTTCCCTGCTCTGTCTCTGGTGAATCTTCTCACCCCCATCTCTGGCCTGTACCCCAGTTCTTGTATACATAAATAAATAAATAAACCTTTAAAAAACAAAAAGAAGTCATTCTTTTATGTTTCTCCTCCCTATTGGTCACGCAATTGAGAACTGCTACCCTCTTGGGAAGACACTCACTTCTGTTTAGGACCAGCTGTGTGCCGGGCACTCTGTCACTTTACGTCTACCTCATTTTATTCAAAAAAACCTTTAGAAATAACTAACTTCCTCTTTATTAAAGAGGAAGTTACAGGCCAGAAAAGCTAAGAAGAGGGTATGGGCAGATTGTGCCAAGGTCTCATGAGGAATTGGGGCAAGGAATTGAAGCTCAAGTCTTTAGAGGCAATATAGCATGGTGGTCCGTGTGGGCACTGGATCCAGATCATCTTGTTTAATTAAGACACCTATGAGCTACATGACCTCCAGGAAGATAGTCTCTGTGTTTCAGTTTCTTCATGTATAAAATGGGGATAAAACCGTTATCTAGTCCATATTTATTTACGAGGATTAAGTGAGGTCATACAAGAACACTGCTTAGAATAATGCTTGGCATAAATTAATGTCCAATAAAAATTAGCTATATTATTGATTCCAAGTCCAGTGGTCTTCTCACGGCATCATGACAAACGCTCCTCCCCCTACCTACCACTTCACCTTGGCAAGGAGTAACCTGGCCAAAGAACAAAACTTGGAGGGATCAGATCCTGAGTCCACTGTCCCGAGAAGCAGCCTCAGGGAACAGCAGGTCAAAGGCAGAGGCAATGCCGTGTACAAATCCCACTCCACAGTGGGGTTCAGCTACATTGCAGCCCTCATTTGTGGGCCCCATCACATGTGATGGGGCCAATTCAGTTCCCAAATGCCCAACTACTAACCATACACTGAAGAATACCCCCTTAGTTTGAACAAACTTGGGGACCTGAAATGCTCACGGTCCTGCCCTGGAAAGCCCAGTGCTCATGGCGGTTAGGGGTGCGGTGGAGTGAGTCCCCGCAGCAAGTGCCACTGGAGACACGAGTCCCACCAGCCTGACCCTGGGAAGCTCCCTCCTTTCATGTTCACAATCACGCTGCACCCAGTTAAGGGGAGAGGGGAGTCCGTGCAGGAGCTATCACCTCCCTTATGCAGGTGAGGGAGCAAGTTTCTAAGAGGACAGTGACTATAATAGAGGTGATGAGTCAATAGCTATTACTTGACTAGGACTCAGGAATGGTCTCAATGAGGTATTTTTCATGACCTCATTATGTCTTCTGCATCAATATTTGTCTTATTCAGCCATATAAATTCCCCTTTTCCTTCCTTCCTTTCTTCGTAAGCATGCACCCTTCTGCGTGCTGGGGGTGGCAGAGAGGAGGAGGGCACTTGAGGCAGAGCTCCTACTTGGCCCAGCCAGTTATGCAGGGTGCCCAGTGTGGGGGGAGGGGGCACCCTGCAAGTTCTGAGCTGAATCCAATCTTGTTATTGCTACTGCTTTGATACGGATTTTCACATTTTTGTGGGCTTTTTCCTAGTCGGAAAAAGAAGATTGATGTATTCAACCAGCTGGTTTCTGCCCAGTCTCCCCCAGAATGACAGGAGGGCTGAGACAATTCTACAATGTCAAGACCCCAAAGGGAAAGAGGCTGAACTATTCCCCCTTTCAATCTAGGGACACGGCAAGAAAGCTTGTGCGTGCTTCAGGGTCTGGGTGGACACACGCAAAAAAAAAAAACCTTGAGCAAGCTTTAGTACCCTAGATGTGGGATCTGGTGTGAAAAGCCTTGAGCCCAGAAGCCTATTCAGGATGCAGGAACCCCTGGGGGTCTCAGCTGGAGCACAACCACCTCCTCTACCCAGGCAAAGGGAGACCCTCAGGGAGAACGAACCACCATGTCCCCCAAAAACAGATCGCAGGAACTGGGAGCATCAGCCCCTCTAGAATGAATGGGGCAATCTAAAAGAGAAGGTCAGCATGTTTTCAACAAAGATACGAGAAAGGGAAACCCTAACGGAAGAACCAGACCCAAGGATTAAAGGCCAGGCAGATGTAAAGAGAACCAAAGGGAAGTTCTAGAAGTAACATGCACAGGCATTCAAAATGAAAACTCCACAGTGAGAAAATTCAACAAACGTGGCAACACACCTGAGCAGCTGAAGCCAGTGCCCCCAATTCAAGGGAATGAGAGATTAAAGCAGCTCCCCTGGCCCCAGCCTCAGCCTTGGCCCCAGGCCCTTCAAGATGCTCGGCAGGAAGGTGACACAACTATAGGAGTAAACACACTTCCATACAAGACAGCTGTAACAGGGTGCAGGACCTTTGTCGGGCTGTTTTCCGCGTCATCTCAGTTCAGCACAGAAAGTGCAAGAACAAAAGGAGGGGCTGGTCCTGAGCATACCGGGGTTCTCCTGGCTTCCCCTCCACCCACCCGCCCTCAGAGGCAGCCTGTCTCCGTCAATGTCACGAGGGAAAGGTGGAGCATTCTTTCTCTTTTATTTTAATTTGCAATATTCTTTGCATTTGGAAATAATTTCGAGAATAAAACTAGTACTCAGAAAATCCACGCGCCCTTTCCTGGAGCTTACCTGTTGCTGACACTGAACTTCATGTCCTTTTTGCTTTTGTTTTTTTCTCACTCAGATGTAGTTTTATTTTATGTATATATTTTTTCTGAACCGCTGAGGTCCAGTTGCAACCTAAAGTCAGTTGATTTTTTTAGGGGTGCACTGCCTGTGTTTCTGTTAGAAACAGGGGAAACTCATGATGAGCCCTGCAGAAGCCTCTAGCACAGAAATCTCCACAGGAGGCTTGATCTGACTCCCTCCTTCCTAGTCTGCCCTGGGATCTGCACAGGCTTGGCTCTGGCATGCCCCTGCACCACCCCCACCTTGGGGAAGTCTCTCTCTTTCATCACCTTCATCCCGCTACCCACACTCCAACCTGATCCCTCCACAGAAAAGACAGGCTTGCAAACTTCTCTGTTTTCCTAACTCTGTGCACTATCACATTTCCTGACTTAGAGCGGGAAGGGAAGAGGAAATGCCAAAAATATTACAAGAGGATTTCGGTGGTGGCATTTCCAAGGGATGAAGACTGGCGGGGCTGCCTGGGCCGTGGGGCCCTGTCTGTCTGCAGCTCCTGGGTGGCCCAGAGAGCTAATGTGGCTCCCCCAGAGGGCTTAGGGGCTCAGGCAGCCTCCTGTTTCTGGGGAGCATAGGAGACAGGAGCCCACTTTCTCCTAAAAACCCTGAGGCTGTTGGAAATCTAGTCTTTTTTTTTTAAGATTTATTTTATTTATACAAGAACCGGGGTACAGGCCAGATGTGCGAGGGTGAGAGGATTCACCAGAGACAGAGTGGGGAGCAGAATAAGCAGACTGACGAAATACACTTCCGAGGGGAGCAGCGGGCTAGACAGGAGAGGTCTGCTCACCACGTGGGTTGCTCCGAGGCCAGTGGAGATCAAACAGGCACTGCAGAGGCTGTGGACAGCTTCACAGCACTGGGCCCCCTGGAAATCTAGTCTTAACGCCCCTCTCACAGCAGTGTTGCTGACACCCTGGTGTGTCCCTACTTTCTCCAACAAGCAGGGGCCACACACCCCCGCACACACCCCCTACTTGGGGGGCTCCAGGTCTCTCTTGGCCTCACTGGTGGCCTGCTTTGGGAGCAGGGCTGGCTGAGATTGGGGACATTAACAGTGGCTTTGGGACCAAGGTTTTACCTGTACAAAAGGGGATTCACATTGTGCTGGGAATTTGCTTTAAACCCCAGCACCTAAAAAAAAGTAAAAAAATAAAAACCTCAGCACCAACTCCTCACATGTAATTTGTTACAGCAGCAAGAAGTAGCCTATATACCGTCTATCATTATACTTATCCTAATAGAATGCAATCTATTTTTTTTTGTCATTTTTATTCGTATGCCTATCTAGCACCCCCACCAAAGACAATAATAATAATTATGAATATTTTAAAATGTCCTGTGATGCTCCCTCCCTGGTCCAGGAGACAAGAGATCAAAGCCATCTGTATAGACTTCGCATCTGGGCAGCAAAAATCTTCTGCTTGCAGGTACACCAATCTTTTCAACTCCTGCTAATGACCAAGGAGCCAGATAAAGGAGATTTAAGGAATAAGTACCCAGACTTTGCATCTCCAGAGTGCACTACCCAGACAGAAAGAGATGAAACCCCTGCATTTGCCTTCCTCTGCACAAAGACAGCAGCAGCGTAACTCTAGATTAAAATAGCTTAGCGCCAGAAGCCCCAGCAGCAGAAATAATTACATTTTTTATGTCAACAACTCACTGTTCCAATCTACATAAACTAAGCAGAAACACACGATGGTGAGAACAGGTCTCACAGAACAAATCCACTGCATCACTCCCCAGGTCTGAGTGCACACTTTGATTATCTAGTAAACCATCTGTTTAACTATCACGACTCTTATTTCCGCTAACGTAATAACAGTAACAGTCTAACAGCTAACATTTGTTGAACGCTGACCATTCGCAGGGTCAACTTTTTGACCATTTGCAGGCCAACTTTTGCATACATAAAGATAAAGACGCGGCCTCCCCGGTGGCGCAGCAGTTGAGCGCCGCACTACAAAGCTGTCCACAGCCTCTGCAGCAATGGTTCGATTCCCCGCCGACCAGGGAGAACGCCACATGGCACAGCAGACCTCCCCTGCTTTGCCCGCTGCACCGCCCCTGTCTCGCCTGCTGCTCCCCTCAGCAGTGTCTTCGCTCAGTCTGCCTGTTCTGCTCCCCACTCTGGCTCTGGTGAATTCTCTCACCCTCCCGTGCTTCTAACCTATACCCCAGTTCTTGCATAAAATAAATAAATCTATCTTTAAAAAAAAAAAAAAAAGATATAGTCCCCGACCTAGGATCGGCTTATAATTTTTCGCCTTTGAAATGGTATGAAAGTGTTGCTCGTGCTGTAGAACCATGTTTTGAATTGTGCTTTGTCCCCAGGCTTGCGAAATGCCCTGTGATTCTCTCAGGTGACTCTGGGCAGGGGCAGGGAACCCAGCTCAAGCCAGCCAGGTGACCTCGAGGGTTGACAACCATGTCCTAAGATGTCTTCCACCAACTGTTCTCAGAACTCATCAGAAGAGATACTGATGACCCTGTCACTGTAGTCCCCCCATCACCCAGTGAGCTTCTTCAGGCCCAGGGAGCTCACAGCTGTGTGGGAACAGTGGGAAGTAACGATGGGATTTCACACAGCCATTGTTTTTCACTTTCCATACTTCCAAGTTTCACATGAGCTATTCAACATTTTACATTTTAGTATAAAATAGGCTTCATGGCAGATAATTTGCACAACTGTAGGCTAATCTAAGAGCTCTAAGTGCCTTTAAGGCAGGTCAGACTAAGTGATAATGCTTGTAGGTGTGGGTGTATTCAATGTGTTTTTGACTTTATATTTCCCACCGATGATGGGTTTGTTGAAGACGGAACTGCTATAAGTGGTTAATCAGTAGTATTAAAAGTGATTTCAACTGAA
This sequence comes from Talpa occidentalis, assembly GCF_014898055.3. Taxonomy (NCBI): domain Eukaryota; kingdom Metazoa; phylum Chordata; class Mammalia; order Eulipotyphla; family Talpidae; genus Talpa; species Talpa occidentalis. The sequence continues at coordinate 9,448,064 of NW_026555331.1, read as the reverse complement.
CATTCTGGTAGTAAACACAAGGATCTGAGAGTGGGGAAGGGAGTCAGAGGCATCTTCAAGGAGATCAACACACAGGTATATTTGAAAAGATGAGCAGCAGTTAGCTCAGGAGATGTAACAGGGTGGTCTCCAGGAAAAGGGGAGGTTCCAGGTTCCCTGCCCCACCCAAGGGAGGGTGGAGCTGAGCAGGGATGGGGAGAAGCTAGGGAGGAGACTGGGGAATATAGTTTCCAAATCAAGCGTCCAGAGTTACCCATCCCCTCATGGGTAAATGTCAAGCCCTGTAGGCCTCTGAGGCCCAAAAACCTGCCACAAGTCTAAGGCACCTCTTGGTGGGGACCTATAGAAAAGGGTCAGAAACAGCCAGACAAGTCTGGGAAAAAAGAGCAAAATCAAAATCAAAATCAACGCTGCCATTGTCAACCTCCCCGCGGGTCTCTCACCCACGTCTGTGTCACCAAGCCCAGGACCAAGAAGCAAGCACAGCTTCTTCACATGTCTCTCTGCTCTGTGTGCCCCCTCCAGGTCTCATTCTGGCTCCATCCTGCTTCCTTCCTCCCCCAGTCTCCTCTCCTGCTTCATCTCTCCCTGCTTAGCTCCACCCTCCCTTGAGTGGGGCAGGGAACCTGGATCCTCCCCTTTTCCTGGGGACCCCAGCTACAGAGAGAGGAAGGGCACTCCGGGCAGGGGAGGCCTCGTGCCGACGATCAGACGAGGTGGCAGACTGTGCTCGCAAGCACCTGGTGGCTCAGCTCCAGGCTGATGGTTTCTTCCCTTGCGCCCTGGTCCGTAAGTCTCCCCTTGGTCCAGCATCACCTGCCCATCTGCCTGAATCTCCACCTGGATGCCTCAAGCAGCTCAAAATTACAAAGGCCAATACAGAACATATTCCTCCTGTCATCTCTCCTGTCCCCCCAAATGACACCAACAATCACCCAACTGTTCAAGCCATGGGTCACCCTGGAGTCCCAACCCCACTGCATCCCATTTCATCCATTATCAAATTCTATCTCAAAAGAGTAACGAGGTTACACTCAGTTCTTTCTACTTCTACGGCCACCTCCCTGGTCTAAACCACCATCATCGTCCCTGGATTCATGCAATGGCCTCCAAGCTGGGCCCCCTGCGGTCCACTTTTCATAAAGCGATAAAGATCATCTCTTCAAAATGCCAATCAGACTCCACCCCTGCACCCAAACTTCTCTTTATACTCAGTGGGGACCACCTCTCCACCATGGTCTAGAACCCAACGGCACCTGCCTCCGTCTCAAACCTTGCCATGTGCCACTCTCCCCAGCCCTCAGTTCCATTCTTGCTGCCCTGACTTCCCTCACCCCCAGGAATGTACGAAGCTTTTCTGTGCCTACAGGACTTTGCATATTCTGATCCCTCGGCCTGAAGCGCCCTGCTCCACTAACTGCCTGGCCTGTTCCATATCAAGTCTTTAGTCTCAGAGGGGCCCCTGCCCAGTTAAACTAGGATCACACCCCGGTCCTCACGTCCACTATGGTCCCCATGTTTTCCCTGGATGACAAGTACCCCACTCTGTCACTTGTTAGAAGTGACCCGCTGTAGTTTCTTCCCGGACCTCCACAGGCATGCGAGACTGTGTGGGTGGGCCCAGGCTTATCTCCAGGGCCTCTTGTAAGCCCTGTATACAATGGAGCAGGTGCTCAGCACATGCATGGTGAACTGAGTAATTAAAAGAGGTGTGCATCTGGGGCCTCCCTGGTGGCGCAGGAGCTTGAGCTGCAGTGCTGTGAAGCTGTCAGCAGCCTCTGCTTCACAGATTCTATCCCGGCTGGCCAGCGAGATACCCACATGGTGCGGCAGACCTCTCCTGTCTTGCCCGCTGCTCCCCTTAGCAGTGTATTTCAGTGGATCCACCTGTTCTGCCCCCACTCTGCCTCTAGTGAATCCTCTCATCCCCCCCTACCTCTGGCTTACACTCCAGTTCTTATATGCATAAACAAATAAAAAATAAATCTTAAAAAAAAATTAAATAAATGAGGTTGGAAATGCAAAGTCTTGAACATGGGATCCTATTCATCTTTGCACACTGGCTCCTCCCACAGGGAGCCACTTAGCAGATGTGCACTAGATGAAGGAAAGAATGACTCAGTTCTAGATGAATCTGAGAAGTGCTGTCCTCTCGGGCTAAGAGTCCCAAAGGATTCCTCCTCTTCCTTGGGACTTCTTAGAAGGTTACATATCTAGGGCACACAACAAGTGCTCAATAAATGCTCACTGCCCCTTCCACTACTGCTTATGTGGAGATGATTTGTGCATCCCAGGGAGGTGACTTCTTCCCAGCCCATGCTAGACAGTGGCTGGGAGAGACAAGAAAAGAAACACAGGAGGGAGAGAAGGGAATGGTCTGCAGGACCCAGCCCCAGGCAAGTGAGAACTCGGGAAGGAAGAGACAGGGCCAGCGTGGTCCCAGGGGTTACGCGTGCCTTTCCTTCCTTTAGAGTTTAGCCACCTGAGCGCAGCAGGGAGATGCCAGCTGGGAGGTGGGTCCTCATGAGGGAGGGCCCCACTGGAACACACACATTCATTTTGGGGACCTGCAAAGCTCCCACTGATGCTGAAAATCTGGCTCACTGTGGCTGGTGAGGACTGGGGAGGTGCAGAGAGAATTTTAATTTCCTTCACCAAATGGCAAGCTTGCAAAAAAGTCCTCTCTCTCCAGCATGATCACATACTAAAAATGAAAAACCAGCCTTTCGGAGCTCTCATAGGGAGAAAAATAGATGGGCTGCCGAGCTTATAAGATACAGGAGGGCCGAAAATCAAGTCCAGAGAACATCAGCGGGTACATTACGTGCTGAGAAACTGCCCTTTCTGGGACTTAAGAGTTTTTATTTTTCACAAAGAATGGGGTAGAGAAAAGTAATTCCCCACATAATAAGCCACCCATTTTTTATTTCAAATCCCTTTCGGTGACTGAAAGTCCAAATCCATTTAGTGGCTGAGCAGTAGGGGCGAGGGAATTCTTCTTAACTCAGCATCTCAAAATATGTGGTTTGAGATAACTGCCTACCTCAAAATAGCAGGGCCAGATAGGACAGAACCAGAGAAGGCACTAAGGCTTGAAGGTTACAATGCAAAGGGACCTATTTCCAAATGTTCCCCAGATGGCAGCCCATGAACTAGTTAGGGGGGAGCACTGGAGTAGGAGTCCACGGCTTGACTGAGTGACCTTGGATAAGTCAGGTCACCTGTCCAGCCTCGTCTGCATAACAAAAAGAGGAGAAAGTTGTTCTGCAACACCCTCATTTCCAGTTCTTTTCAAATCTAAACTGAGATCGGAGGCCTGCAGACCTCCAATGCAAGACAGAAAAGTCTTGGGGTGAAGGCTGCAACAGAGATAAAACCAGCCTTGATAGCGAATTATGGATCACGAGCCCAAACCACGACTCAGAGACCCGCGCCCGCCTGGCCTGGCATCCCCGAAGCAACAGTGCCAGACAACCTGACCGCGTCTGCGGGCCAGTGGAGAAAGTTCCTGCTCGCTCTGCTCAGTGCAGGTAGAGCTGGGGTCACGCTAGCCACTCTGGAGCTGGCTGTCCGTCCGCCTGCGCTAGTGGAAAAATAAATTATTAAAGGAAACCGCCGCAGGAATGCCCGAGAAGAATTCTGGGGCTGTACGAAACCGCAGCATACCAGGCGCCAGCGAGTTTCTTTTTTCTTTTAAACTTCATGTCGCTCTCGGAAAAAGCAGCAGGTCCCCAAATGGTACAGGCGGCAAAACGCAGGCCACTTCCCCGAGCTCCCCAGCGCGGACACCCCGCCCGAGCGGGAACGTGCCCCCCATTTTCGCGTTTCATCCGCTGGAAGCCAGAGCGTGGGGCCTGCCGGGCGGCGCCGCGTCCAGCCCGGCCGGGGGTCGCCGAAGGCGCCGGCTCCTCCGGGCGCCGCGGGGAACTTTCCTCCGCCGGCTGCAGACAATGCCCGGCCCGGCCCGCGCCCCCGCGCCGCCAGGGCGCCGAGCCCCGGCCCGCGCCCGGACCCTCCCCAGGGCGCGCGCCGCCCGCCGCGGCCCCACCCCGGCCCCGCGGAGAGCCGACCCCGGCGGCCGCGGCCCCCGCGCGCCCCCCGCGCGCCCCAGCGCCGCGGCCCGCGCTCCCCCGGGCGCCGCCGGAGACACCCCCTGGGCGGGGAGCCGGGGCCCGCCGCGCGCCCCCCGCGCCTCCCCGCGCCGGGGGCCCGGGCCGGGGGCGCCGAGGACCCGGGCGAGCCCGTCGGGCGCCCACAACTCACCGGGACCGGGCGGGCCGCTGGGCATTATTCCATCGCGGGCGCGGCGCCGGCTCTCGGGGAGGCGCACAGCCCGCGCCCCGGCACCCCTGGGCGCAGCGATCGCGGCTCTCGCGGAGGAGGCGCCCGCGGCCGGGAGCGGGTCGGGAGGCGCGGGCCGGGTGCCCGAGCGCAGTGCCCGCCGCGGCGGCTGGGGCGCGAGCCGAGCGCGCAGGAAGGGGCGGGCGACCATGTGCCGGGGGCGGGGGCGCGGCGGCGCGGCTCGGCGGTCCCCGCGGCGGCGGCGGGCGCGGGCTCAGGAAATCCAAACACTTCGGCAGGAAATCGGAATCCTGACTAAGCATTCCCGGGCCGCGCCGCGCTGCGCCCGGGCTCCCCGGGCTTAACCCTTGGCCCGCCGGCGCGCAGGCGGGGTCCGCACAGCCCCGGCGCCCTGCAGGGCGCGCGGGGTCTCAGGAGCCACGCGGGGCGCAGGCGGGGGCCCCACCCCGAGCAGAGGGCGAGGTGGTCAGGTCGGGCCTTCGGCTCCGGCCCCACCCTCCACCCCCTGCACGTCTAGCCCGGAGGTGCGCAGCCAGGTGGGGGTTGTCCGGATTAACTCTGGGCCCTGAGAGGCCCCTTTCTGAGAACCCCATCCCTGGAAGGGCACTTGGTCTTTCTCCCATCCTGCAGGGCCGCTTCCTGATTGTCAACAACAGACCTGCCTTCCCCTGCGGCCTGGCCTTGCAATGAATGCTCCCCCTCTTTGAGGGCCTCACGTTTGCCCAGCACCAGGGGCAGGAACTTTCTGGGTCCGGATGGTGCGGTGTAGACTTCGGACTCCCGGCCTGTGTCTTTTTTACTCGCTGTGTTACCTTGGGCAAGTCACTTACCCTGACCCTCCAGTGCCGCCATGGGAAATGGGGTGATAGCACCGCTCTCGGAGGCTGATTTGGAAACCCAAATATTTAGCCAGGGACTAACATTGTAAACGCTCAAATAAATCCCAGTTCTGGTTGACCTTCAGGGCCGGAAGCCACATCCAGGAAGGAGGATTTCACTCAGGGGGGTGTGCTGTGCACATGTGTGTCCACAGGCAAAGCCAGGGTCAGTGTCCTCGCCCTGGGGGCTTCGTTCCACCCACCTCAGCGCCCCTGGATGAGTCCTCTTGCAGCATTTCAGAAACTGATCCCTGCAGGAGAAAAGCTTAGCAGCTGTGGCAGACCCCCTTCCGGTGAACTCTTAAACTCAGCAAACCTCATAGAACCGGGGATCTTGCTCTTAACCTGAGTGCCTGGATTTTGTGGGGTTTGCTGGGATCAGGCGTTACCAAGTTTGAGAAAATCAAAGTGAATCTCAGTCACACCTGGGCTGGGGGGCCAGTGGGAGTGACTCATTGTGGTTTCCCCTGGAAATGCCACATTAGGTTTTTTGGGGTTTTTGCCTGGAGGTGTTATAGAGCAACCCCGATATTAAACGGGTTCCTGGTGCGGCTTTGTCCGTCTTGCTGTCTTTCAAATTCCTTTGAAACCCAATGAAACTTTGAAGAGGGAACAATGGCTTCCCAAAAATGGAAACCCGAGCTCGAAGTGAACCTGTGAGGAACTGAAAGTGGGCATCAGCTCGTCTATTCCAAGGAAGAGCCAGGCATCAGTTTTACATCCATCTCTTATCTGCAGCCGGGTTTTGGTGGTCAAAAGCAGCAGGACAAGCTCCTGGCTGGGCACCAGGAGTCCAGGGGTCTGCCCCAGGTCCTTTGCAGATGCTGTTCTGTCTGCCTGGAAGAATCACCACTTGGCTGTTCCTTTTAGAGCCCAGAAGTTGGCTCCTGCAGAGGGCTGTCCCCAGTGACTTGCTGGGCTTATCTTTGACACCCACCCCACCTCCCCTGAGTATCACTTGCCCCATAGTCCTTATCACTCTTTAATTTATATCCTGTTTATTTGGTTGCTTCTTTATCATTTTGTTTGTCCCCCTGGATGGATCAACCGCACCAGGCGCAGGACTGTGCTTTTCCATCAGTTCTGTATCCCAGTGCCAAGAGCAGTGCTGGCTCATAGGAGAAGGTGTCGGAGGAACGACATGGACACATAAGACTAGAGTGACAGGTTCACGCTGTCCCTCTGCTCCCTGAGGCCCCCTCGGAGGCTGAGCCTCTCAATGGGGAGGCCCCGTGTAACGGAGGAAGGGCCACGTGGCTCCATTAATGGTTCCGCAAAGTGAAAACTATGAGTAATTAAGACTGCCGGGGCGACGTAACTGCAGTCTCGTTGGTACAGTCCCAGTTAATTGCTCCCTCCTTTGTCTCCCCAGCACTTGGGCTCACTGGAAGCACTCATTTATCACATTCTGTGCTCAGCACCAGGGGCACAGGCAAGTGGGCTCCCGAGTCAGATGGCAAACTCTTGGGGTGGAGGCCAAGGCGAGGAACCCACCTCTACGGACCCAGCTCTGACTGCGAGGCCCTGAGCAAGGGGAATTCGAATTCAGTAAGATGTTAGTTAAGTGCCTATAAGGTGCTCAAAAGTCTTTGGGGCGCTTGATCTGCAGAGATGAACTGTTCCTTACTCTCCAAGAAAGATGGGTAAGAAAGTTCCTTTTAGAAAGCAGAGAGCTAATGACTCTTGGAAAGGTGGGTCCAGGGTGTAGAAGGGTTCCTAGGTCAGCATGGGGCTTGGGGGCATGTCTTTGTTAGGGCTGCTAGAACAGCACCAGAGACTGGATGAGGGCGCTGGCAGACTGTGTCCCTCGAAGGCACCTCCTGGTTCCTGGACAGCTGTGTTCTGGCGGTGTCCTCGCCTGGTGGAAGGATGGAAGAGTCTCTCGAGCCCCTTTTATAAGGGCACTACCATCATTCATGAGGGCTCTACCCCATGACCTAATCAGGTCCCAGACGCCCCACTGCCTAAATACCATCACCTCCGTGGGCGGGGGTGGGGGGGGTATCACAACCTGGGAATTTGGAGGGAAAGGGACAATCATATGACCTGCAACAGGAGCCAAGAAGTGGGTGCTCTTGAACTAAGTTTCAAGGGAGAGACGGCACTTTTCCAGGTGAATGAGGGGGGGCACAGCCCTGCCAGAGCAAAAAGCACATGCTGGAGAAGCTTGGGTTTGTGTCCCTGGGGCCCACATCTGAGCTCAGCTGCAGCTGCAAATTGGATGCTATGATGCAGAGAACTGTCCCCCTAAAACACCCACCTTGTCTCCTCTCTGCCTGGGGCCTGTCCATGGCTGTGGAAATGCCTGTCAACCTTGGGGCAACCCCCAACCAATCAGTAGATAAATGTCCCAGCCTCCCATCCCTAAGAGGGAACAATCCCAAATCATTCTTCAGAGGCTCCCCCGTGGAACTGAGTCTTGTCCCCCCCAGTAGGCCTTTTTTTCTCTTTCCTGCCTCACATTCTCACTCTCTTATCTATTCTTCCAGGGACCACCACCCAAGTACACTAGCTGCACCCAGTTCCTTGTCTCAAGGTTTGTTTCTGGGGAAGCCTGTCCCTGCAGCATTCATTCATTCACTCAGGGATCGTGACCAGGCACCCCTGCGTGCCGAGTGAGCCTAGCCTGCCTAGTTACCCATGCATGGGTAACTAAGAGGTTCAACAAGGTCTGAGGAATTGGTGTGTGTTTAGACATGGAAAGCAGTGAAAATGAAAGGTTTTGCACCCTTTAGCAGTTGAGGAAACTGAGGGACAGGAATGTTGAATAATTTGCCTAAGGTCAAACCCTTAGTGCGTAAAGGGGCTTAGGAGTCTAAGCTCTTAACCCCATATTCCCATTCCTGGTGGTTACAGATATGTGTGCTGACGAGCTCACCTTCAGGAGTGTGTGGAGAGAGAAGACGCTGGATGAGCCTGGACCCTGAGGGCTCCATGGGCATTGAGGACACAACACACAGCAAGAAACTGAGAGGGAGTGGTAGGGAAGGGAAATGGATGGAAAGCCAGAGGTCAAGGGAAGAAGTTGCCTCCAAAAGGAAGGCGTGGCCAACACTCTCACATGCCTGGAAAGTTCTATCAAGAGAGGATTGGAAAGCAAGGTGTCCATATCATTCGACAGTAGACCACAGGAGATGGATTACTTCGCCAGAGCTGTCCCCGTGGAGTGGAGGGATTGGAAGCCAGATTGGAGTGGGTGCGGGAGTGAGTGGGAGACAAGTGTAGACAACTCTTCAGGCCGTGGAGCTAGTGGGAGGTGGGCTGGTGGCTCTTTTCAGAAGGTGGTGAGGGAGCATCTGTGGCTGGTGGGAGCGCCGGAGTAGAGGGAGAGGTTGAAGAAGAAGGGCTGAAGGTCACCGATGGAACAGGTCCTGCGCCCCTGCAGCAGAGGGCAATGGGACCTCCAGAGGGGTGGGAGCCCCAGCCCAGAGGAGGGGCCACCTTGTCCACCGCAGTAGAGGGCTGGCGAGCAAGATGCAGATGCTCAGGCTCCGGGGTTCTCCGGCAGAAGCCTAGAGCCAGGTAGGTTCTTTAAGTTCCCTGATTTACTTCCTCACGAATTCATGCTTTGGGTGGGCAAATGTGGATGAATAACAAGTGACTTCAGCTTTTAGCTGAAAAAGAGATTTGGGCCCCAGTGGGTTAGCAAAGTAGGAAAGGAAACTCGGAGGAGCCTGGGAGATGCAGCCTGGGCCTGCGGGAGGGGAGGGGGCGGGGAGGCACCGGCAAGGTGGGGACAATGGTGCTCACCTGTGAGGCGGAGGGGGGATATTTTTAACTGTGATAAAGAGCAGGGGAGGGGAAGGCTTTGAGGGGGAAGATAATGAGTTCCTGTTTGTGCTTTGTGCTGGGAAGGCATGTGGGTGTAGGGTGAGCGATTTCAGCTCCCGGGCTGGGGGTGGGGGGTGGGCTGGTGGGAAGGAGGAGCAGGGAGGGACCTGCACAGTTGGTGCCTGGGGGAGTAAGGACCTAAAAAGCTCGCACCCTTTCCTTGCTTCACACCCATGTCTCTAATGCGGGGTTTCTCCTTTTTTCATGTTAATTTCTTTTTTTTTTTTTAAGTTGTATGAGTGTTTTCTGAGCTCACATTAGTTGACACCACTGCATGTTTTAAGGTTATAGGTTCATGCTTCTTCAGATGTATGTTACCACATCAGGCGCGCCACCAAACCACCTGCTCTCCTCCACCATAGACCACTGTACCTCCTCCTCCGGCAGGCTCAGCTTTGCAGTCAGATTTCTAGAGTTTGCTTTGCTTTGCTTTTGTCTATTCCTTTGCTTTGTTTCTTTATAATCCACCTGTGAGTGAAATCATAGGTATTTATCTTTCTCCATCTGACTTATTTTGTTTAGCAGAATCCCCTCCCATTCCATCCATGTTATCGCCAATGGCAAGATTTCTTCTTTTTGTTTTTTAAAGATTTATTTATGTATACAAAAGCTGAGGTACAGGCCAGAGGTTTGAAGGGTGGAAAGAATTCACCAGAGACAGAATGGGGAGCAGAACAGGCAGACTGACTGAAATACACTGCTGAGGGGAGCAGCAGGCCAGAAAGGAGAGGTCTGTTGCGCCATGTGGGCAGCTCCCTGGCCAGCCAGGGATCGAACTCATGCTGCAGAGGCTGTGGACAGCTTCATAGTGTTGTGCTTAACCCCTTGAGCCACCAGGGAGGCCCAAGAGTTCTTCTTTTGGTATGTAGACAGCTGAGTAATATTTTGTTGTGTATACAGATGGCATCTTCTTAACGCACTACTTACTCACTGGGCATGTAGGTTGTTTCCATAACTTAGTTACTGTGAACAGTGCTGCAGTGAACATAGGCGTGCAGACTTCCTCTTGAATTCCTGGTTTTGCATCCTTTGGGTAGAGTCTGAAGAGTAGACTTGCTGGATCCTATGGTTGACCTATTTTTAATATTTTGAGAAAGTATTCCTTGGCACTCCCAACATATTGGACCTGATAATTCTTTCTTGTGGAAGGTTCTTTTTTTTTTAAAAAAGATTTATTTTATTTATTTATGCATACAAGAACTGGGGTCTAGGCCACAGGTGTGGGGGGTGAGAGGATTCACCAAAGACAGAGTGGGGAGCAGAACAGGGATCTACTGAAATACACGGCTGGGGGGAGCAGCAGGCAAGATAGAAGAGGTCTGCTGCGCCATGTGGGTCAGCTCCCTGGCCAGGGATCGAATTCCTGCTGCAGTGGCTGGTGATAGCTTGATAGCACTGACCCCTGTACCACCAGGGAAGCCCACTCTTGTGGGAGGTTCTTGTGCTTTGTAGAATGTCTAGCAGCATCTCTGGATGCCTACCCACTAGAACTGGTAATAACCTCCCCGACCCCCATTTTGACAACCAAGAATATCTCCAGACATGGCAAAATGACCCCTGAGGAGCAAAATCACCCCAGCTGAGAACCTCTGCTCTACCATCTCCTCCTCACTCTCTGACATTGCTGCTTAAAACATGCAGCTTTGGGCCTCCCCGGTGGCGCAGCGGTTGAGCGCTGGGTTGAGAAGCTGCCCGCAGCCTCTGCAGCATCGGTTCGATCCCTGGCCACCGGGCAAGGGTCCCACATGGCGCGCAGACCTCTCCTGCCGCCCGCTGCTCCCCTCAGCAGTGTACTTGGGTCCTTCTGCCTGCTCTGCTCCCCGCTCTGGCTCTGGTGAATTCTCTCACCCTCCTGCGCTTCTGACTGTACCCAGTGCTTGTATAAATAAATAAATAAATAAATCTTAAAAAATAAAATAAAATAAAACGTGCAGCTTTGGATCATCTTTAGTGTCAGACCACCCAGGCTCAAAGCTGGGGTCCACTGCTTCCTTGGTTTGGGACCACAGGTAATTTTCTTCCTTTTTCATGGCTTCAATTTTGTTGGTTTTGTTTCATTTTGTTTTGTGCTAAGTAGGGTTTTTGAGACGATGAAAGGGAATCATCTGTGTAAAGTGCTTAGCGCAGTATGGAGCACCTGGTTAGCATTCACAGAACAGGGCAGTAGCTTGCTATTGTCAGCGCTATTCCAAGGGAGACTTAGCGAGGGATCGCTCATGGATCTTGTAGTGAGAGGCGCTGAGATACCTAACAATCATTTGGAAATTTGGGGCTGGAGCTAAGGATGCCACAGGTGTATCCAGACCAGAGGGCACACTTGAGAGTGTGGACATTAAGGACATGGCCTGGAGTGGGGGAGTGGAGGGGAACCACCTACATTTACCCAGCAACTGCAGGAAAAACATCTGTAATTGAGACTTGGAGGTCAGAAAGCAGAAGGAGAGTTAGGTGGGTGATTTTTATGCTGCCAATATTCAGCAGCTGCTCTGATCTTGGGCGGTGGGAGGCCTGGTAGCAGATTGTCCTTGTGGGTGGTGGTGGTGGTGGTAGTGGTGGTCCATCACCGGGCACTCACCAAGGATCATTAGATACTAATGCTCCCAACAAGGCTGTGGCTTGTCTTCTATTTACTGTAGAGATGAACGCATCTGTGTGGACACGTAGATAAAAGATAAAAGCATGGTAGGGTGGAAGGGCCTTTCATGCATACACAGTGCTAAGGACCCTTGTACATCCATGTTAGTGGAACAGGAGGGTGAGGCAGGTGCCAAGGTGGAAAACAAGATGCAGAAGAGTCCCCCCCAGGGGGCCTGTCCAGCCCCATGGGAGCCCTAAGGAAAATTCTGTCCTGCTCATCCCATTTTTATTTAAAATTTTGATATCTGTTCTTTCTGTAAATTTTTACACTAATTTTTCTTTTTAAAAAAATATTGCATGAAGGGCCTCCCTGGTGGTGCAGGCGGTTGAGCGCAGCGCTGTGAAGCTGTCTGCAGCCTCTGCGGCACAGGTTCTATCCCTGTGGGCCGGGGAGATGCTCACATGGTGCCGCAGACCTCTCCTGTCTCGCCTGCTGCTCCCCTCAGCAGTGTATTTCAGTCAGTCTGGCTGTCCGGCTCTCCACTCTGTCTCTGGGTAAGAGGGGTAAGAATCCTCTTACCCTCCCACACATCTGGCCTGTACCCCCGTTCTTGTATGCATAAATAAAATAAAATAAATCTTAAAAAAAATATATTGCATGAAAACATTTTTTTTCTGGATTATTGAATTTGTTGGCACTGGCGCAGATGGATTGAACGGAGTGCTGGATTCTTCCGGCCACCTTGATCTTGCTGTTTACCATTCAGTTCCAGCTTGGGTCACTGCCTTGTCCCTCAGGCAGAAGGCCAGGAGCCTGATTTCAGCCCCACAGCACAAGAGTCAAGGGGGGGAGGTATTCTACAGGAAGTGGATATTGGGCACACAAGCCCAGCAGCTGTCCACTGAAGAGATCCCACTTTAGGTCATCTGGAAATCCTCGGTGCAGAGAAGAAACATGCTGGGGTGAGATGGGGGGCAGAGGTGGAGAAAAAATGGTGTGTGTGGGGGGAGCAGCACGCAGATACCCCAGTGCCAGGTGGTGAAGAACCTGCTGCAATCCATAGCCTGGGCTGGAATGCAGGTTGACCTAGCAGCAGGGAGATGTTTGCCTAGTAACGTAAAGCTTTAAACCTCAGTTTTCTGGCTGTAAAACAGTGATAATAAAAATACCCAGATCAAGACCTCCCTGGTGGTACAAGGGATAAAGTCTCAGCACTGTGAAGCTATCTGCAGCCACTGCAGCATGAGTTCCATCCCCCAGCCAGGGAGCTACCCACATGGCACAGCAGACCTCTCCGGACTCACCCACTGCTCCCCTCAGCAGTGTATTTCAGTCAGTCTGCCTGTTCTGCTCCCCACTCTGTCTCTGGTGAATCCTCTCACCCCCTACACCTCTGTCCTGTACCCCAGTTCTTGTGTGCATAAATACATAAATCTTTAAAAACCAAAACCAAAATCTTTCCCCAAAAATACCCATACATAAAGTTTATGACAATTCACCAAATTAAGCCGTGTAAAGGAGTTAGCATGTGACTAAGGAGTACTCAGGGCCCCCAAAAACAGGGTGCATGCTCTAAAATAGGGTCCTGCCGTGCACATCATAAGGACAGAGGAAGCACACGCTTAGTGTGAAAGATCTTTCATAGAATTAGTGTGAATAGGGGGCCTCGCCTGATGGCGCAGCGGTTGAGTGCTGGGTTGCAAAGCTGCCCGCAGCCTCTGCAGCACTGGTTCAATCCCCGGCCGCCAGGGAGGGTCCCACATGGTGTGCAGGCCTCTCCTGCCACCCGCTGCTCCCCTCAGCAGTGTACTTGGGTCCTTCTGCCTGTTCTGCTCCCCGCTCTGGCTCTGGTGAATTCTCTCGCCCTCCTGCGCTTCTGACTGTACCCAGTGCATGTATAAATAAATAAAAAAACTTTATTAAAAAAAAAAAGAATTAGGGTGAATAGGGAGGGAAGAGAAGAGAGGATTTCCTAATAATAGTTCCCCAATAAAAAACCCCAAATTCCCCATCCCCTTATGGGTAAATGCCCAGTCAGGCAGGGTTGGCCTGAAGCAGGGCCTCTGAGACCCAAAAGCTTGCCACAAGTCTAGGGCACCTTTTGGTGCAGAAACACAAGAAAGGCATGAAAGGGGCCAGGCAAGTCTGGGACAAAGGGGACAAAATCGAAGTACAAGTCACAGTAACTGCCACTGTCGGCTTCCTCATGGGTCCCCTCCAAGCATCTATATGTCTCTCCTCCGTGTGTCTCCTTCAAGTCCCCAAGTCCTTGAGTGCAAGTCAAAGCTGGAGAAGCAAGAGCTCCCCTTTGGACACCCCCCCCCCCGCCTTCTCTGTTCTAGAGCTCACCTGGCCAGTCAGCTGGTCCAGCAGCTACATGGCAGTGGGGCGAGGCCCATGGTGCCTCCCTTAATATTTGAACATGATAAACATTTTTTGTTTTGTTTTTGGTGGCATCCGTCATATAATTTTTTTTTTCTCCAAGCTATGAGTAACAAGGGGAGAGATGGAAGAGTAACTTGAGTCTTAGAAAGGCTCTGGGGAAGGCTTTGTTTGTTTCCAATCTGGAGAGCCAGAGGAGTTAGTGCAGGCAGACAGAGGCTTCCCGCCTGATTGGGAAATACCCGTATGTGTTCTCAAGTTGAATTCACCGGTTCTCAGAAAAGTTAACCAGTGGAGCAGGATCACACATGTCTGGTCAGCGCCATTAGGGACAGAAAACAGATTTCCTAATGCCTGGAAGTATTTGTCTCTGAAAACCTGACCACGTGCTCGAGCCCAGGTCACAGCAAGTGTGATGAGGTCTTTCCCGTCATGCTGTTAACGAAACCCCTGCTTTGCCAAAGTTGACCCTGAAAGGGTCTTGTAAGATGAACACCCGATGGCATTTCCTCTGGGGCTGCTGAGAGTTCGGGGAAAATGCTTCCTGTCCTTAGGTTATTAATTTTAAAAGCTTCACTTCCAGCTATAATGGAGCTTTGTGGGGAAAAGGGTCAGACAAATGGGTCATTGCAACAATCTCTTAAGGAAGTGAGGTTCTCTTCTGTTATATGTGAATTTAATAAGTGCTTCACCTTCATTTCCACCCGGGAACCCCAGGCAGCCTGAACAAGCTTTCTTGATATTTTGGGGTGGGGTTGGCTCCTCATCTGCATCCCCATAGTACCAGGGGGTCTGTACTGGTGGAGATGACCTGGAGTATCCTGTACCTCTGCCCGACACCCCAGCACCATCAGCACCCATCATGCTGGGTCTCATGAGTGAATGATTGCACTTATGAAACATCACATATATTTTATACCAAATATAGCTCACTAAGGGACCGCAATCTGTTGACTACACTTGTGGGGAGGGACCTTGCTAAAGATGAACACACAGGCCCCTGGAAACGCGAGAAGCTGGCTAGCAATTTACACAGCCCCAGAGGCAGGGTCATCGTGCCTCTCCCTTCCGATCTCTCTTTATGGAGCATTTTAGGTGGTCTGCTTAGGGCCTGTAATTTTCCATTCTTCTGTAACTTTGTCACTTACCCTGCAAACCTCACCAGAATCTGTCTCAATAGCAACGATGATGATGCTAGTCAATAGTAGTTAAAATAGTGCTCTGTGCTTAGCACTGTTTTAATGAACATTTTCTGATGATAATCTCATTTACTCTCCAAATAAATGCATGAGGTAAGAAAGGTTATTAATACGTACATTTTACAGATGATGAAACTGAGCCTCAGAAAAGTTCGACAGAGGGAATGTGTCTTTGGAGCAATCCGTTGCTAGTCTTGTCTTCTCTTGCACGCTGAGCTCCAGGGACCAAAATAGGGCATGGAATCTGCAGAATCCAAACCTAAGGGGTGTTTGGTGTATCTGAGCCTTAGATTTATACTGTAAGATAACAGATCTTTCTAGTCTGGGCCCACTGTTTCAGAAAGAGCTGAAAATCCTCCCCCGGTGGCTTTGTAAATAGTCCTTAATTGAACTCAGCACTGGTGTCATTACTAAGTTCTGCAATTAACCAGCCTGGAGATTACTTGCTAGGCTGCAGTTACAGAGATATTTACATATCCATGTTCTAACTGTAGGCAAGAGTTTCAGCCTGAAAATTGCTTATCCAGCTGCAATCATAGCTGCTAGGAAACTGCCGGGGGCCATTTCAGGCAACTGAGAAAGCGAGAAGAGGATTCCCCCAAAGCCAGCTGTTGCAACCCCAGAATACTAACATTAACAATCAAGAACTAACATTTGTACAGTCCTTTAAAAATTATAAAACACATTCTCATACAGTGGCTTGCCTAGGTTTTCATTCCCAGGATGGAGAGAGGAGAGGTCTGGTGTGAGGATTATTATTTTAAAAAAAGATCTCCCAAAGCTTATTTCCTCCAGGTCAGTAAGATAGCCTTTCATTCAACAAACAATTGTTGAGAAGCTACTTTGTGCCAGGAACTGCACTAGGTACTACAATGTAATGATGAACCAAACAGATGCTGTCCCTGGACTCATGAAGCTTAGTGTATAGAGAAAGACTATAATCAAATAAGATATCAATGTAAAATTACAATGGTATCAGAGAGGTAAAAAGGGCACTGCCAACTTACAATGGAAGGATTCAATCAAGGTCAGGGAAAACTAAACTGTGATCACTAAGAGTCAGTTAAGTAAAGAAAGAGGGAAAAGTGTTTTAAGCAAAGGGAACAGCATGTGTAAAGGTCTTAGGGCCAAAGGGAGTGTATCCATTAGTTTTTGCTGCATAACAAAGTGCCCTGCTACCTAGCACCATTTGGCCCTTAATTGTGCAGATTGGTGATTTTAGGTGGGATCAGCTGGACAGTTTTCCTTTGCTCACAGCTGGGTTCATTCAGATACTGGTGGTCAATTCCTTGGTCAGTCCAAATGGCCCATCTCTGTTTTATGTGGTTGTATTACAGGACCCTGACCTGGGCCTAGCCAGCTGAGCAGTGGGTCATGCTGGCTGTATTGCACTGTGCTGTGGACCAGCTGGCACAGGCCACTCTGAAAACAGCAGGAGCAATGGGAGATCCCCCCCCCCATGCCACCTTGACCTTGGCCTGCCCCCTCCAGGGTGTCCACTCCCCAGACCCAGTGCTTGCAGGCTGCATACCAGAGCCAGCCATTGTGAAAACAGCAGTGAGGCAGGTATTTCCACCCATTGTCCCCAGTGTCAGCGCCCCTCGAGCGGAGCGGGGGTGCAGTGTGCCTCCAACCCCACTGAGGCCAGCTCCAGCCTATGAGCCTTCCTGACCTCAATGCAGGTCGTGTCTAGACAGGGGCGGGGCTGTTCCCTTTTGTATCTGGAGCCAGCATCACACATGGACCAATCAGGTTCGAGCTCTCCAGCTGTCAGTCAAATCTTGAGCTCCTTATATTGGTTGAAAATGGAGTGAGAGGTGCTTAAAAGCACCAATCAAATGCTTAGGATTGAGAAACAACCCAGGGGATGGTGGGGGAGGATTATGGCTGCTGCGGTGGTGGGTGTGGCATGGTGACTTACCTCTGAAGAGGTAGGTGTGAAATGATGAAAGATGCTTGGGTTTTTTTTCCATTCTGTATTCTTCCCCCTTCCCCCCCCTACAGTGAGGCCAGAGAAGTTTATGTATAATGTAAAACCTGACTTATAACCTTTAATATTTTCCCAACACCTGCCAGGCCTATTGATGCATCAAAATCATCAGGAGGGGCAGTTTAACCTACAAATTCCTGCCCTCCACGTTGGTTTCACTGAATCAAAATTTCTGGACTTGGAAACTGGCATCAATATATTTTGAATTAAATTATTTTTATTGAGGTAAGGTTGGTTTACCACACTGTCTATAATTTAGGGGTGTAAGTTCATACCTCTTCAGATGAATTTTACCACACTGTATCCACCACCAAAGCACACGCAGTCCTCCACCATGATCCACTGGGCCCCCTTCCCAGTTTGCTCCCCATCTCGTACTACTCCCCTTCTAGTAGCCTCAGCTCTGCAGATTTCTAGGATTTATTTTGGCTTATTTGTCTGCTTGTTCATGTTCTACATAATGCGTGAAATCGTAAGTACTTGTCTTTCTCCTTCTGACTTATTTTCTTTAGCAGAATCCCCTCCAGCCCCTCACACTGTCACAACTGGCAAGAGTTCATTTTTTATATATACATAGCCGAGTAGTATTCCACTGTGTACACTTACTTCATTCTCTATCTGTCTTTGCAGTGAACATAGAAATGCAGATAGGGAATCGATTTTTTTAAAGTTATCTCAAGGGGTTAGGTACAACTGATCCAGCTGTTTGGAAGTCACTGGCTACAGGGTAGTCCAGACCCAGGATTTTCTTTTTTTTTTTTTTTAAACTCTTCTTTTTTCTTTTTTTTTTTTTTTAATAGAGGCATGTTTTATTTATTTATTTGTTTGTTTGTTTGTTTTGTTTATACATGCACTGGGTACAGTCAGAAGCGCGGGAGGGTGAGAGAATTCACCGAGCCAGAGCGGGGAGCAGAGCAGGCAGAAGGACCGAAGTACACTGCTGAGGGGAGCAGCGGGCGGCAGGAGAGGTCTGCGCACCATGTGGGACCCTCCTCTGGTGGCCGGGGAGCAGCCGGGGATCGAACCGGCGCTGCAGAGGCCGCGGGCAGCTTCGCAACCCAGCGCTCAACCACTGCGCCAACGGGGAGGCCCGACCCAGGATTTTCAAAACAGGTTCTCTAGCATTATCGGTGTCATCAGCTCAGACACTGAGCTGATGGCTCCCTTCATTGTGTACCCACTGTACCCTGCAAGGCTTTTATCATATTATTATTTAAAAGATGTTATTAAAATCAGCTCCCATATCTCTTCTGTTCTCACAGCCCCTCCTAGCCCTTTCCCCACTCCCCAGGAAACCATGAGCTCCCTGAGATTGGTCATCAAGTTAGCCTCATTGTCTATCAGAGGATCTGCTACAAAATGTGTCCATGAACCCAGTGTCCATTGGCAGATGAATGGATCAACAAAATGAGACATGTATTTATATTATTCGATCATAAAAAGGAAGAAAATTGGGGTGGGGCGTTGGGGAGTTAAGGGGCAAGGCACCCCAGTGGTCTGTGGGGAGGATCATGGCTGCTTTGGTGGTGGGTGTGGCGTGGTGACTTACCTCTGGAGAGGCAGGTGTGAACCGATACTGCTGAACCATATACAGTGTTGTAACCCCCTGTTACTTCAATAAGAAATACAACAATTTAAAACAAAGGAAAATCTGATACTAACTACAGTATGGATGAACCTTGAAGGCCTTGTGTTCAGTGAAATAAGCCCATCACAGAAAGACAAGCCCTGTATTATTCCATGTAGCTGCTATGTGTGCCTCATCCATAGCGGGGGCCTAGAACAGCCAGATTCATAGGGACACAGAGTAGAATGGTGGGTGCGGGGGCTGTGGGAGGGAGTTGTGGGGTGTTAGGGTTTGGTGGGGACACTTTCAGTTGTGCAAGATGAAGGGTTCTGGATGTGGAGAGTGGTGAGGGCTTATAACCCTGAAATGTACAGTAAAAATAGTACAGTATCAGAAAATTTAAGATGACCAATTTTATGCGATGTGTATTTTACTATAATTATAAATTTACGAAACGATGGAACCAATGAAAGCGTGGATGGCTACCAGGCATCTTTGAGCGCCGCCAGGATCCAAGCATTTCCTGACATGATGACTTTGCCAGAGAACAGCTCGTGGGCTCTATTATAACTTGGATTCTTTAAGATAATGGCTCTCACATATTCCACAGAGCCCCTGATGCGGGGCGGCCAGCTGAGGCTGGGCCAAAGCAACTCGCTTCCCATCTATCTCCCCCTGGCTCCTGAGGCCTGGCCCCTCTCCCGCTTTCTTCTCCGTTCCTGCCTGCCTTCTCTGTGCTGTTCATCCTCACCCACTTGGCGCGCTCTGCTGCAGGGCTGTCTCTGTCCCAAACTCCCCCAGCTAGTGGCCCCTGCCTGGGACTGACCCAGAAGACTCCGCTCTCAGCTTAGCCCCTTTGCAGGAAGGAATCCGACAGAAAGTGCCAAGGTCTCTGTCCTTAAAACTTTCCTTTCTCTGGGTCAACCTACTGGAACAGTACAGAGAGAGCAAATCTAAGAACTTCTAGATCTTTCCCTCCAGCCGGTTGCCCTTATCTGACCCCACACAGTTTATTCATGTCCTCTTAAACTATGACTCTGAGCAGTAAATAAATTCTCCAGATGGCACGTGAGCAGCGCAAAGAGCAGGGTTATTGGTTCCATGACAAGGATGCAAATTTGCTGAATCCTGAAATGAGTGCAAATAGCCACGATGTTTTAAACTTAGCTGTAACCTCCCCAGTTGACTTGTTTAACCACAGGCTTCCTCTGTCAGCCCCAAGTGAACTCAAACAAATGTACTTAAAACTTTAGATGGTCTGAAAACTCTAGGCTCACTGCACTTGGAGCGACCATTGAGCTATTTGCAATAGTGTTAGTGTCTATAATTAATTTGTTTTAAAAGTTAATTAATCTGCATTCGCGGAACTTCTCTTGTCCTCACCCCATTTACAGTCACACCTCACATTTCACAGGCTGGTTGGCTGGTTGTTCTTACTTGCCCAGGCAGACCTCACCTCCTGGCCCTCAGATGCCACCCAGTTATTTCTGGGATCCCCATGGGGTTCTCGCTCATGTGGGCTCCAAACAGGCCCCTCAGGTTCATGGACTTAGATGCTTCATGGCCATCCAAGTTCTGCTCTTGAACCACCCTCCCACAACTGCCATCACTGCCACTATCCCCAGTGCCTGTCCCTGCCCAGATGGGGGCCTCCCAGGGCCCTGGAAGCCACTATCGAGAGTGGCAGTTCTGTCCCCAGCCCTCTGTCACCATCCCCTCTGCAGGGAAGACCACAAGCGATATTTTTGTGGGGCTCATATCCTCTCACTCTTTATCAGTCACCCCGCATCCAAACAAGAGGGACAGACCATGTTGCCTTGTTGGATCTCCCACACACAAGCCAAAGCAGTATGACTGGCGTGCAAACACAGCCCGGACCCGAGGGAGCTTCGCCACACTTCCCCACTCCACCCCATTCTGCTCAGATACAAAAGTAGACCCAACTGGGAAAGCTATGGAAACAGAGAGCGAGCGTGAAATGTTTGGTAAGGGGTAAATCCTGGCCTCCTGAAACCCCCAGGAAATCATACCAAAAAAAAAAAATATTTTAAACACAGGCCTCTTCACGATATTTATCTGGAAAGTACAAGATGTTTTAAAAAGTCACAAAGAGATTAGGTTTTGTGTTAAACCCCCAACATTTCATTCAATGCATCCCTCTCCCTTCGCGCCAATCTTTGTTCTTTTCTGTTAGATACCTAGTAGGTTTCAGCAAGGAGATTTATAAAATTCAGCAGGAATGTTGCTAGAAAACATGAAGTCTTTTTTTAAAAAACAGGCATGAACAAGTTTTTCCTTGAGGGCAAATGCTAAAAAAAAAAAAAAAAAAGATAAGCAGGTGAATCTTGTATTTTTCTGAGCTTGGACGTCCATGTTCCTTCCCTGGTGGGCCTGCTATTTCGGGTCATTCCTCTCTGTCCCACCCCATCTGGAGGGGCTGAAGAGAGTTAGTTAGTCTTTTTGGCCAGTGGTATAAAGTCACGACCTGCCACCAGATTCATCAGTCACAAAGATGATGTCCTGATTTCTGCTTCTCTGTCTAGTACGTCTCAGCCGGCCCTGCAGCGAGGATGGTGAGAAAGGGGTATTGCAGACTGGACCCCCGAGTACTCAGAGCGGGCTTGGTCATCGATGTCTTGTCCCTCGCCCCCAGCACTGCCCACTTCCCTTTTGTTTCTCATGTGCTTCGTCCAGCGTGTGCTAACCAAACCCGAGTCCACCTCTGCTGTCTGTTGCTCAAGAAGGAATAGAAGAGAAAGAATGTTTCTCCACTAGCCGAAGACAGGCCAGGGGCAGGGCACGTGCAGGGTGTCCTTTCTTAAGTACATTTTATCACCTCCAGGTGAAGAATTGACGTGCAGAGGTGAAGATTGCTCAAGTTCATAACTCTGATTCTGAAAAAGAAGCCCAATGCCATTTGGAAATGCCTTTTCAAAAGGTGTTGGAGGGGGCCTCCCTGGTGGTGCAGGGGTTAAAGACAGCCCTATCAAGCCAGTGCCAGCCACGACAAGCAACAGCACTAGTTCGATCCCTGGCCAGCCAGGGAGCAACCCACATAGCGCAGCAGACCTCTGCCGCCTCCCCATTGCTCCCCTCAGCAGTGTATTTCAGTAGATCCGCCTGTTCTGCTCCCTGCTCTGTCTCTGGTGAATCACCCCTCCAACTCTGACTACACCCCAGTTCTTGTATGCATAAATAAATCTTTAAAAAACAAACAAACAGAAGGTATTCGAGGACTCTGAAAAGGTGTCTTAAGAACTGCAGCGGAAAAGGTAAGAAGTAGGGGGGAGGCTGACTTTTCAGGGTTCCGAGCCCCACCTCCCCTTCAGTCTAAGCACAGTCCATTATATGTGTTTTCTATAACATAGTGTCTCAATTCTAGAAAATGAATGTATCTGCTCATTTGATAGTTCCTGTGTCATCACAAGCAGCTCATCATTTCATGCAGTGTTCCCAACCGTGCAGAATTCATCCATGACACGTTTTACTATCAATGGCTTCTAGGATCAAGTAATAGGCTAGTAGCATCACATGTAAAAACTCACTTGCAATTTACCCAAGTGACACAGAAACATCAATTCCAAAGGGCACCTGCACCCCTATGTTTATAGCAGCACTGTTTACAATAGCTAAGCTATGGAGACAACCCAAATGCCCAAAAATAGATGACTGGATCAAGAAGAGGTGGTGCATATCCACCATGGAATATTACTCAGCCTTCAAAAAAGATAAGCTCATGCAATTTGCAGCAACATGGATGGAGCTGGAAGGGATCATGCTCAGCAAAATAAGCCAGAAAGAAAAAGAAAAATACCAGATGGTCTCACTCATAGCAGGAATCTAGAAAACCTAAATAAGGGACCAGGAGAAAGACTAATTGCAATAAAGGAAAAATCAAAGTCAACAAGCAACTATAAACCAGAGACACACTGTGGGGCGGGGGGTGGTGGGAAGGGGTGGGGAGAGGAAGGATTAGGGCCAAATAAGGGGGGGGGTGCAATTGTATGGGGAATATAACCAAAATGAAAATGCATACATTGTGCAAAAAAGAAAATTGATGTAAGAATTTTATAAAATAAAATATTAAAAAAAAGAAAAAGGATTTTTTTGAAGAAAATGATAAAAAAAAAACAACTCACTTGCAAAAGGATTTTTAGGTTTAAACAAAACAAAGCAAAGAGGTGTGAATGGCCCCCTGTATGATACCACTGCCCACCCCCCCAACCCCCACCCCTGCCTGCCTCCATGCTTTGCTCTTTCTTATTCTTGCCTCTCCCCACTGAGTCTCCCTAGCTTGGGACTCAGCTCCTCTGAACCCTGAGCATGTGCAGGTCCTCTGGTCCTGATGCGCCTTCCTTTGTGGCCTCACTGAGAGTCACATCATAGATTCACGTCTCCTACGGCATTTGTTCAAGTTTCTCCTTTACTGATAGGGAAACTGAGGTAGAAAATGGCTTCATTCTAACTGTCCGAGACAGGGGCGTGAGAGAGGGGCAGGGAAAAAGTGGGGCAGGACATTTAGTGGAGGGGGGGGGGGAGGCTGCCCCCACCCGTCCTGGATCTGCTTGTAGGGGCGAGGGGCTTCCTCCTGCAGATGGGATGGGGATTTAGGCCTGTTTCCGCTCATCTCAAAACACAGACAATCTCAACTGACCATTGAGTGTTTGTCATTTATGGCTTGCATTCAATTTTGCCTGATTCTTTAAAATGTGATGTGATAAATACTATCTGCAATTATTTACATTTCCAGCTTTCTTTTAAAAATTTAGCATTACCCTTTGAAATGTAAACAGTCATGAAAGACTTTGAAAATGAGGAAGGAGCACATAGCAGGGAAGGATGGGTGTGTTGTCATCCGTGTAATATCTCCCACCATGACTGAAGGTCTGTCTATTTCACTTTTGACTCTGTCAGTTTTTGCTTTATAAGTATCTATTGAAGGCAACAGTATTAGGTGCTTATAAATTTAAAATTGCTGTATATTCCTAGTGGGTTTAACTTTTTTCATTATGAAACTGCCTTTTTACCACTTGTAAATGCTTCTTGACTTGAAATCTGTGTCTTCTGATGCTAGTAGATCTGTGACAGCTTCCTTTAGGCTGGTGTTCGCATCATATGTCTTTTTCTATCTTGTTATTTTTCCATTTTTTCCCTATTTTAAAGTGTTTCTCTAAAAAGTAGTTGCTTTAAAAAAAATCCAGCCTGACAATATATATATATATATATATATCTTTTAATTAGATTATTTAGTTCCATTACATGTAATGTAATTATTGATATATTTGGTGTGTATGTGTGATTTGTAATTTATCAAGCGATGGGACTGGCCCCTCATTTTTAATTTTTTATTATATTACTTTTTATTGAGGTTACTTTGGTTAACTACACTGTCTATGATTTAGGGGTATAGATTGCTCATGATGTGTTGAAACCCAATCTTGACTATTTCTCACTGATATAAGACAAAGTTGATAAAGCCATAGGCAATACAAATTTGGAGAAACATAAATGCATAAAGGAACCTGCCCAGAGACCATCTGCATTTTCAAGCTGCTAGTGATGACAGTAACCTGCAGAGAGAGGAATGGCGGGAACTTCAGCCTCTCTTGTATGAGAGAGACTTCTGCCTGGGCTGCCGCAGGAAGCGTGTAGCTGAGCCAGTGATGAGGAGGGTGACTGTGGGCCCTGGTGGTGCAATAGAAAATACAAGAACATGTCTGCAATGTTTCTCTCGTTCTGTGTAGAGTGGCTACTGGTGAGAGAAATATTCTGTCTTAAAGCTAAAAGGGCAGACTCAAAGCTCCTTTTGAGTAGAGTTCTGTTTATTTCAAAGAGAAAATCTCTATTTTCCTTTAGCTAATTGTTAGCATCTCAAACACTTCCCAATGTCACATTAAAAAAAAAGTTCCATTTTTAACAAAGATAGAATAGGTTTCAGGGCCAGAATCTTGTCCAAAGTAATTAAGGTTTATCACCATTGTTCCAGCTTTAGTTTGCTTTTTTTTTTTTTTTTAAAGATTTATTTATTTATACAAGAACCAGGGGACAGGCCAGATGCGTGGGAGGGTGAGAGGATTCACCAGAGACAGAGCAGGGAACAGAACAGGCAGACTGACAAAACACACTGCTGAGGGGAGCAGTGGGCACGACAGGAGAGGTCTGCCGCGCCATGTGGGACCCTCCCTGGCTGGCTGGGATCCAACTGGAGCTGCAGGCTGCAGACAGCTTCACAGCGTGGCTCAATGCCTGCACCACCAGGGGAGGCCCTAGTTTGCTCATTTTGTATACAATCACCTTTAATTTATGCTGTGATGTTGGTTTATATGGAAATACATCTACTTAACTTTAAAAAGTGGTCAAAGGAAAATAAAGAATATATGATAATTCTTGTGAAATGGGACTAGATCAAAAATCCTGGAAGTCCTTTGTGTTGGTGAACATTTGCCAAATGTTTAGCTGCTGAGTATCTGAATCCTGCCTTGTTTGGAAGGAATCTCTCATGATGTGAGTGAGTCTTGGTGGAAGGCAGCACCCCCTCATTCTAGAGAAGACTTCCTGTATCTAGGGGGCAGGAAAGGTGGGCTGGATGAACTCCCCCAAGATCTGACAATCACAGGGTGGGCTGCAGGGAGAGGCGCTAACAGCCACACAAGCCCTTCAATGAGTGCCCGCTGCAGTGAAACCTGTGCTACTTCATGACCCAGTGGTTGCACTGGAATTGCTGTTCTGGAGAAAGAGTTGTGCAGATGTCCACCGAAGACAGGTGCAGACTGCCACAGCAGCAGCATCCATCAGAGTCCACGAGGAAAAAGAACCCAAATGTGCATAAAATGTAGAATGGATGAAACATTTTGGTAAAAATCAAACAACCTGGTATTTATGCTGCCGTAAAAAAAACAAAACAAAAAAGAACTATGAACTGTTACTGCAAGCAATCACAGGACTAAATCTCAAATACATATATATGCATACATATAACATATATGACATATATTACATATGGGATACATATAATAAATACTCAAGGGAAGGAGGGAGGGAGGAGAGAGCAGGAGCTGTGGTATGACTCCACCTATATGAAGTTCAAAACCGGGCAACACTAATCTATAGTACCTGAGGTTAAAAAAATAATTCCCTTCTAGAGGAGATGATGACTGGCTGGGAGTGGGCGTGAAAAAGCCTTTTGAAATGTTAGGGACAGTCTATGTTTGAATAGGGTGATGGTGGTGTAGACGTATTTGAAATAGACTCATAGAAATTATAAACTTAGCTTGAGTTGTACCTCAATTAATAAGAGCAGCAAACATGATCGAGGATTTGGGATTCTTGTCTTGGTCTTGATTGCAGTCCAAAGATTGATGAATTTGACTCTGGGGAGGAAATAAAAAATTTTTTTTACAAGGATTGATGTTCTGCGAAATCTATTTCACCTAGGCTGTATCTCACTGGTCCCTGGTCCTCCATGAGAATGAGAAAAGAGAAGTATTAGCAGGATCCTTTTGCTACTTGATAATTCTGATTATAGCATCCTAAAAATATAACCTTACTGCTTTTAGGTATCTGTTGGAGAGGCTATATTGTTCTGTCCTCAAGAAGATTTTGCCATTTAAAATGAACAAATGAGAGTTTTTGTCATTATTGAGAAAAGTGAATTTCTCATGTAAATTGAATTCATTAACATATTTCTAGGCTTTTAATTGTATTAGGTAATGTAAGATATTAAAGGATTTTTCTAGGCAAGAAACTCAGCTTTTTTTTTTTTTTGGAGCCATAAAAATATCTTTTGTTTAAACAGCAGTTTATGTTTTTCTTATATCACACTGATTGTTTACCAGTAGGTTAAACATATTCCTATAGGTAGAAGGTGCATGTTCACTATGCAGTCAAACTTTGGTAAATGTTTTTCTGATGAAATTTCACATCCTGGCCAATTATGATATGGGGAGGGGCAACTTATTTATACATATTACTAAGGATTACAAGGATGGAGAAGTTATGTAATTGCAAATTTTTTATTCGCACTACTCTAATGGTTCTATTTAATCAGAGATGTTAACTATCTTGCTTTTTTTTTTTTTTAAAGATTTATTTATTCATTTACACAAGAACCAGGGTACAGGCCAGATGTGTGGGAGGGTGAGAGGATTCACCAGAGACAGACTGGGGAACAGAACAGGCAGACTGATGAAATATACTGCTGAGGGGAGCAGCAGGCGCGACAGGAGAGGTCTGCTGTGCCATGTGGGACCCTCGCCGGCCAGAATCAAACCGGCGCGGCAGAGGCTGTGGACAGCTTCACAGAGTGGCGCTCCACCACCTGCGCCACCAGGGAGGCCCCTATCTTGCATTTTTAAATCATAAAAATTCACACTTCTATTTTGCCAGTTATTTCCAAAATGTATTGTTCACATGTCACTTATAAATTAATATTCATTGTAGAATAACCTCCTTGTTCCTCTCAAACAAAATTTTCATAAAAATGCACATGAAAACATTTTTAAAGAATACAGTTCTTTAATTAAATTATAGAGGAAAAAGAAAAGAAAAACCAAGACCAGTAGCTCAAGTTAGTCCAGAGTTGGCAGTGCTGCTCCATCTAATTATACCACCGCTGAGCCTGCTCTTGGCTATATCCTCAGCTGCCAGCCTCCCTTGGTCATTGTGGCCCAAGCCAGGCAACCTAGCCTGTTGATCCTTGGGCAGTTTGCTATCTTCCCTGTTGATCCTTGAGCAGCTTGCTATCTTCCCAGTAAATTCTTTACATAGGTCGACAAAGTTCAATCAAATAACACAAAAAATGTCATTGTATGTTCTCAAGGGTAAAGAACCAAGTTACATGAAATGCATTATTATTAGTTTAAAAAAGAAAAAGGAAATTAGTGCATGAAATGCTCAGTTAGTTTGAAACATTAAAATCATTTAAATCCATGCTTTACAAGGCTGCCTAATTGCAAAAGCTATAAACTCTCTTGGGAAAACAACCATTAAAAAAAGCATGACATTTCAAAATGTGATGCAAGTCAGGACCAACTAGCTCATGATGGTTATTGTAGCAGAATTGTTATTTTGGTTTAATGGGACACTTTAAAAATACAATTAGATCTTTAGACTCTGGTAGAATAAAAGCACATAATGAAATGAAGGTATATTGAAGATAATGTTACGTAAGGAAATTATTTTAATGAACTTTATTTGAATCAGGATGATTCATAATTATATAATTAGATACTTCAATTTAAACATGAAATGCAGCAAATTATGCAAGTAGCAAACAAAACGTCTCTCCCTGGTATTTCTCAATGAAATGTATTAATGAGACATTGACATTGGAATCTCTTCCAGACAACAAGTTGTGATTAGTGACACCCTGGTGTTTGCAAACATTTCTTTTCAGTTTGGAAGGTAGCAATTCTCTCATTTTCTCTCTCTTCTGAGGTCCAGGTCCTTCTGGGTAACTCATGTGCCTGTGGCCTCACCACCTGCAGGGCAGAGTGCCACCTCATTGGTGCATTGTGGGAGCTGCTCATAGAAATGCAGGGACAGTGGGGAAGGGCCTTAGTCAGCAAGGCCTGCTGGCCTCCTTGTCAGAATCTCAAGCTGATGCTGTTTCTGGAATGGACAGCTTTCCTGTCCTTCCTCCCACCGCCTTTGCCCAGCAGCTCTTGCCAGAATCTATCTTGGATAGAGGACACAGGTCACAATAAAGTTGGCTCACTGATTCATTGGAGGTTAGATGTTTGCACGTACTTCTATGCACAACGTGTGCTACCCTAGGGTATGATGTTGTTTTCAGTCCGTTTTTGCCAATGAGAAAACCACAGAGGGATGGCCACTTCCCAAGACTTAGTGGCTAGTGAGTAGGACAAGAAGGATTGGGTTCAAGTCCAGGATCTGCTGGATAACTTGTGGGGCTCAGCACAAAGTGAAGATGCAGGTCCTGGTTGGAAATGATCAAGAATTTCAAGATAGCGGCAGCAGAGCAGTGAACCAAGTCTGCAGAGGTCCATGATGCTGGTCCTACTCAGGTTGATTTAATTACCAACTTCAATACTTTCGAGAATGGATTTGGCAAGGGAGGGGGAATCTCCCTTCCTTGCCTGAGTTCTAAACCAATTGAGAGAACCCACCTGTCACTTGTCAGGCCGGTGGTGATAAAAACACCAATTTTTTTTCCAAAAAAATAAAAGATTGGAGATTATGGCATAGGTGTGTAGACTGAGTGGGGTACCTAATCTTGAACCTAGAGAGATGTCTCCCATGGTTCTAAAAAAGGAATAACCTCTTAGAAGGGACAGTCACTAGTGCTCAGCTCCTGGCCTGGTCAGCAGCAAAGCACAGCTGGTTCTCTGCAGACAGGTGGGTCCCGAGGAGGAAGAGAGAAAGAGGGCCGCCTTGTGATTCTTCTGCTTGTTCTCATACTCATTAGTTGGCCGTGTCGCTTGGACCCTCTTGGAAGGCGTCGCCAAGGAGGTAGTGAGCCCCGGTGTCTCCTGCTCAGGTTACCCCAGAGTGTGGCAGGCTGCACTCAACTGGCCTCCTGGTACGCACACCCTTGTTTCATCCCCTGGTCTTGAATGTGGACTGGTTTCTAAGGAACAGAGACGTCACTCCCATGGTTAGGGTACCAAAGATTATTCCCTCCTTCCCTGTCTTTCTCTGATAAAGCCAGTTGCCATGTTCTGAGCTCATACATGGAGAGGCCCCCATAGCAAAGAACCAGCCAATGACCAGCAAGGAGCTAAAGCTCTCATCCCAATAGCCTCCAGGGAATTGAATCCTGCCAATAGCCACAGGAGTGAGCTTGGAAGCAGCTCTGCCCCAGGGGAGCCTTGACAGGACAGGCTGATCGCCCCTTTAGCAGAGGTTTTCCACTTTCTTCACTGTCTCTTGACCCCCTCCCCACACTGCTTTATTTATGATCTCATCATGTTTTAGGTAGGTAGATCAGTGATTTGCAATTTTCATTTTAAACTTAGATGTACTATTTTCAAATAAAGTAACTCCTGGAAGCAGCTGTGCTCTGAGCTCCCTGTCTTGCACAGGAGGCCCCCCTGACTTCAGGGGGGCACAGGCCTCTGTAGCTCTCCACCTGAGAACCAGTAATGAGGCCAAATCATCTGTCTCGTTACCTCTTGGTCTAATTCGACTGTCATCCCCAGTTCCTTCTTCCCTCTTCCCGCCTGCTACGTTCCAGAAGAAAACACTTCAGCCCTGCTTAAAAACTATCAAGATACTGCTGGTATTGTAAGATAAAAACCAAAAGTCTTTGCTCTCACAGCCAAAGTGTTTCACACCTGTCTAGCCAGGTCCAAACTGACCTGGCTACCCTGCCCTGGGGAAAATGATGGCAGGGGAGACAAGCGAGAGGCTCTTGCAAGGATCATGGACTGAGCACAATGCTGTCTTGGGGGGTGGCACTGGTCCAGAGGTTCTTGCTCGGTTCTTTTCCTCTCATTAATTCTGCAAACATTTATCAGTCAGGCAGTTTTCTAGACGCTGAGGAAAACAACAGTGAGCAAAACAAACAATTTATGCTCTCTGAGCCTACATTTCGCTGGGAAGAAGCAGGCAATAAACAAACAAAAAAGCAAAACATGTATTACCATGGTGGCAAATAAATGCTAAGAAGACACATAAATCAAGGAAGTGGAGACGGCATGTTGCGATGCACTGCGATTTGAAACAGCATGGTTGGGAAGGCCTCAGTGCAAAAGCGACTTTGGGGCAAAGGCCAGATCTTGCTGGGTTTTGGAGCTATCGTTAGACCCTGGGTTCCAGAAAGTGAAGTGATGCTGGTGGGGACGCGTTTCTTCTAATCTGGCAAAACAGTAAGCTTTGGTAGGTGACTCTGTCCCTGGAAGCCCCAGTTTCCTCAACTGACTAAATAATGATCAGGGGGGCCTGCACTGGTGTCTCCCCTCCCTCCCTAAACTTATGTCAGAGTCCTGAACCTTAGAATGTGTCATATTTGAAGATAGGGTCTTGAAAGAGGTACATTAGTTAAAATGAGCTCATCTGTGTAGACCTTCATCCAATCTGACACGTGACCTTAGGAGAGTAGGGGATCAGGACTCATATACCTGCAGAGGGATGGCCATATGCAGACATGGGAGGAAACTTCTGGAAACCGAGGAGACCTCAGATGAAACCAACCCTACTGACACCTTGATCTTAGGTTCCAGCTTCCAGAATTGTGAGGAAATAATTTTCTATTGTGAGTTACGGTGGCCCTAGCAGGCTGATTAATACATTGGTGTCGACCCTGGAGAGTTGTTGTGCGCTTTATAAAAAAGATGAGACGTGTAGGGGAACATTCACTCATCTAGTCTGGCCACAAAAACATTATTCAGTGCTACTATATGCTTATGATCATATCTAACACATAGAAACACAAACACATGTTGAATATGACACATATTTAAAAAAGACAGGTGCATTTTGTTACACTCTTGGCAAAATGGCAGCTTCGGCATCTTGCCTTTGCCCTGGCTCATCAGGGAGGAGGGGAATGATCCCGTTCCACACATAGTCATAGATCTCTTTTCCCTCCTTACCGCAGAGCCTTCCTTCCCACTCTAGACACCATAAATCTCACTCAGCATGAGGTCATCTGGCTGGAGAGAAGTCCCCAAAGATCTTACGGAAAACCTGGTGCTAAAGAATCAATGACACAATTGCTAACAAGGGCTCTATCGTATAAGATCTTGTTCCTTTCCCCTTCTAGTGTAAGTCACCCATTGGTTTCTCTTGGAGCAGGGACTAGACAGGGAGTTCCAAGGCTCCAGGAAGGCACCATACATCAGAAAGAGAGAGGACCCTTCACTGTAGTACAATCCCAGGGTCAGAAGCTTCTCTGGAAATCCGTACTTGCTTGGGTTGTCTCACTCCAAGACAGAAGCGTAGATGAAACGTGACCATCTACTCTGATTAGTTAAAAAAAAAAAGCAAAATCCTAGATCCTAGGACTGATGCATCTCTACAGATGAGTCATCTGAATTCAGGCTCCAGTTCAACCACACTGAATTCAGTGCCTATTAGGAGCTGGCCACAGTGCTGGCCGCTGGAGTAGAAAAGTGAGTCTGACAGCCTTTGCCCCTGAGGAGCGTGCTGTCTAGGGGGTGAGGCCTGATGGGGCTGCACAGGAGGCAGACGTGAAGTGCTGTGAGAAAACAGCCAAGACAAAACAGCTCCGTCTGGGTGTGTGCTGTGGTGCGATCTGTGAGTTAAGGCTGCAGATGTTTCCAGCAGTGGTGACTGTAGGCTGCTCTCTCACAGAGTAACAGCTTTTGGGTAAACAGAAGCACTGCCACATTAAGTGGTCACATCAATTACAAGACATGTGACAGAAATTTTACCATTGGAAGACAATACAGTTGAATGCCCGTTTTGCTAAACCTAGGGCCCCCGATACCTCGGTGGGGACTTCAAAAGTCAGTTCTCAGCCTAGGTGAGCGGAACTAGCTCAGGACCCAGTGTAGAGTTTGGAGACATGTGAAAGCAGGACGGGTCCACCAGCCAGACACTAAAACATCTTGACTGAAAATAGTCTCAACTAGAAACAAGTGTTTATTTGCTATCAAAGTGAGGATTCGAACCTGGGAAGCATCCAACAGATTTTACTCTATAGAGCTGTTCCAGTAAACACAAGATTGACTTTCTTCTAGGTAGAAAAGAGTGAGTCATTGGCATTAAGAATGTAACTATTCTTGATGGGGAGGCAGGGGGCTTCTGGTTCCAAAAACTGATGCCAGAGGAAGAGAACACACAAGCTAATCTCTTCTATTCTAGCAAATGCTCTGCAGAGGTGAAAGACTGGGTGCCCATTGTTAAATCTTTTATTTTTTCACTTGAAAAGACTGATTTTACACAGAGAGTAGCCAATTCTTTCACACAAGATGGAGCCTGTGGAATAGGCTCCTTGCCAGCCAGACCAGAGGCAGGGCCCCTAGAAAATCTATGTTTTCAAACATGACTGGTCAGTTCCAGAGCTGAATGAAGATGGAGGGCATCAATATTCAGGTGCTCCTTCCAAGAATACAGGACCAAGTTATAAAAAATATTTCGGCAAGATACCTCTGTGGGAGGTATTCCAAAGCTGCTCATACTAACTGCCCTCAAGGAGGCTGTGACTGGGGCTCTCATGCTGTGAAGGAGGCAAGACAGCAGAGCTAAATGCTGTAATCATGGAGGACAGGCTGGAGGACCACCCAAGTCTCAATTGCTGGTGCTAAATAATCAATGACACCTGTCCCAACCCTTTCCTCAAAAAAAAAAAAAAAAAAAAAAGACGCTATGTAAGTATTTATAGAATATCTATGTCAAGGGCTGAAAGTCATCAATGGAAGCAGGTCAGGTGGCTGAAGAGTCAACTCAGAAGCCGGGTTAGAGGTGAGACCTGGGAGAGGCTGGGAAACAGAGCAGGGTGGTCTGTTCAGAATGGAGGGGGAAGCAGCCAGAGAGTTGCTCTCCCGGCTCTGGAACCTCCTGGGGGGCTTACCAGGGCCACCTCACTGGGGTGGGAAGGAGCTGTTCAGAGTGCTGAGACTGCTTAGACCACATCAATTTCTGTTTTGTGAGGTTTGTGGCTTCCTAATCAGCTACCTCTTTAGTTACCACCTTTACCAAGTGCACGTGTATGTGTGTGTATGTGGTGTGCATGTTTGAGGGTGGATGAATGGAGGGGCTAAGGGAGGGAGGAGGGAGCAAAATATGGATCAGAAGCATGACCTGGCTGATGGCATCCTGGAACCTACCCTGGGTGGCACTGGGGATCTTGGATGAGGCAAAATAATTGATTGTTGTGGCCAAGAATCCAGTAATTTGAGTCCCACAGGCCTGTTTGAATCTTTATTCTGACACTGCCCCTCAGTGACCTTGAGCACATTATTCAAGCTCTTTCGGTCTCCTAGTCTGTGGACTCCATCTTGTAGGGCCTTTGAAAATCGTGAGCTGTAGTTAGTATAGTTTGTGTCTTGCAGAGCAAGTGCGGAGTGGTAGTAGCTATTGTTGATACAATAATTATGTGAATATATTCATATTTTGACTCATTTTTTGGCCTTTGGATCAACACAAATCTAAGATAACTGCAGTGAGCAGTTAATGGGCCAAAGACTGCATCGTGGATTTCTAAGCAAGAGGATCTCTGTAGCAAAGGTCCAGTGCAATGACCGAGGATTCCTTACTTTCCTGCTGAAAGATTTTGAGTAACTCACTTGACTTCTCTGAGTTCACTTTCCTACCTAACAAATAGAGGAGGTTCCTAGAACTGGGATTTTTCTCTGAAACAGAATAATCTACACTTTGGAGGGGGAAAAACAATACAGTGTGACCCTCTTTCCAGGAACAGGGAAAGACTGAGGAGTGTAACTTACTGGATGGGATTTCACTTTCCC
Organism: Talpa occidentalis; assembly: GCF_014898055.3. NCBI lineage: Eukaryota > Metazoa > Chordata > Mammalia > Eulipotyphla > Talpidae > Talpa > Talpa occidentalis. The sequence goes on along the minus strand of NW_026555331.1, from coordinate 9,413,945 downwards.
CATCTTAGGACCTGAGCAGGCTGACCCAGCTGTTCTATAGCTGAGTGTTGCGTGGAGAAATGAGCAGATTAGCCCCAAAGAATGTGATTCTTTTTTCATTTTGTTGGTGGCTGGACTGTGGTTCTTTCCATTCAGCTGGACCAGAAACAAGCTACTTGTTTCCACTGGGCCTCAAAATTAATAAGCCTTGCACAGATAATGAATGAGGATTTACTAGTCTTATGCAAATAATGGGGGTTCATCCTGTGGCAGGAACAGGGTGAGGAATCAGGGCTGCAGAAAAAAAATCATAAACCAGTCATGCCCTTGAGAAGCTTACAAACTAGAGGATTTTACACCACACACACACACACACACACACACACGCACACTGAACTTCAAATGTTATTGTGGAGAATGCTATGTAGGAAGTCAAGGAAGGCTTCACAGAAGAGGTCCCACAGGAGCTGGGCTCTGAAGAGAAAGTGTCCCACTGGTGGAACAGGTCCAAGTTCTTGTGGAGTCTAAGAGGAAATACAAATATGTTTATTTGCATACAAATGTTAATATTCACTTATATTGTAGAAGATGCGCTAACGTGCATGTGAATAAGATGCACTGGGAACACAGAGGAAGGAGGAACTCAACCTGTGCAGAGAGCCAGAGAGAATTCCCAGAGATGATCCTTCCCCTGGGTTTTAAAAAAAATACCTTTTTGAAGAAACCCCGAACAAAAAAAAAAGCAAAAACCATGTGGGAATTGTGTGTATTGGTCAGGAACACTGGCTATGGACAACGAATCCCATCTGTGCTGATTGCTGTGTGACCGTGTGTGAGATACTGAGCTTCTCTGGTCCTCAGTGCTGCAACTGCAATGGGGATCACCAAAGCATCCACCTTTGGCCTTGGTGCCGGTACTCATGAAATAGCAGGGAAGAAAAAGCCTGGGTGGGGGCAGCAGAGGTCGGGCTCCCATGTTGAACTTACTTTCCAGTGATTAGCTTTCCCTGTGCCAGCACCTGGCAGGCCATCCTGACAACAGTGATTTAATTATAATGTGGCAGGGGAAGAGTTTGGTGGCCTGCAGTTATTGTTACACTGGCATTTTGGAGACAAGGGCAAAAAGTATAGGAAGAATGCTGTTTAAACTCTTTCTTAACCTTAATCCAAGTCACTTTCCAGTTGGATTTGCTTTCTGCAAAGATTTAAAACAACAACAACAACAACAACAATAAGAGAAGAGACTGACAAGATCTCCCAAAAAGAAACAAATTATCCTGCTTGCAAGCCACACAGGGGTGTGCTGAGGTCTTGGACAGGTGACAGGGATCCTGTTGGCTTTGGCAGAGAAGACCCTGAATGGGACAGGTGAGGTGCAATTGCTAAGCCTCTGACTCTGCAATTCAACTCAGCCAGCATTTATCTGGCATCTCCTCGAGCCATTCTGGGGAATCCAGGCTGATGGAGACTTGGTCCCTGTGCCCAGGTTGCTCACTCAAGCAGGGGAGAGGCACAGACTCCAGTCAAAGCCCTGAGAACAGAGTACGTGCAGGACATTAGGGCAGCGATGCCTCGAGTGACCAGTGAGTCTGCAGAGGCAGGGGCACGTCTTCTCAGAGGGAAAGGACATCCCACCCCATCGGGAAGACACCCCAGTCTTCCAGAGTTCCAGAGAGCTCCCAGGGGGGCCCCATTAAGGGAGGCATTTCTTATTTTTGGAACATGCAGATGTCATCCCACTCTGTCTGAGAAATGCCAGCTAGGCCGTGGCACGCTGACTTACAGTTTGGGTTGTTAAAGAGAGACTCACTCATTCAGTGACCATTTATCAGGCCCTTGGGCGGGCAGGTGCATGGCAGGTGGACAGAGAATGGACAAGGTTCCAGAGGGTGGCGAGATGCTGGAGGAGGTACTGTGTGAATCCGAGGGGGCGCTGTGAGGTAGGTGCTGCTGATGGGGATGCGGGAGGTATTCAAAGAGGCAGAATCAACAGCACTAGACACCTGACTGCTGCGCACGGAGGGGCGGAGTGAGTGTCTGTGGTTGATATTTGATGCCATTTAGCTCATGACAGTGAGATCCTAGGAGAGTGATATCAAGAGATACCACTCGCACTTTTAGGGTGGTTGATTTTAGGTGCTGCACTAAAATGGAATTAAAACACCTGAACAAATCCAGTGAGAAAGACAGCTCCTTCTTGTGAGAACAGGGTCGAGTTTCCAGTCGGTGTCAGTCAGTGTGACGCCATCCTGACTCTTCCTCTGGAACAGAGAGGATGGGCCTTTACTCCTGGAAGGACCCGCTGAGGAGGGGCGGCTAGAGCTGACCTGAAGCATGAAGTCACCTGGTGGGGGGATGTGGGGAGAGCTGGTGTGTGGGGACCACCAGGTGGAAGGGCCCCCAGTGCAGATAGCTGCAGGGCAGGATGGCATGCTGAGGAAGCTGGAACATGCATGACGGGAGCATGCATGTGGGGTCAGGGGTGGGAGCATGAAGTATCAGAGAAAAGGGGGGGTCTCAAGGGGAGTAGCATTTGCAGCACCTGGTGAAACAAAAATATTCCCAAATCCATCCATCGCTAGGTAATGACTGGCAAGACCTCCATACACGAAGAGAGCAGAGTGGACCAGCTAATGCAGCCTGAGGGCCAGACAGAAACAGGCCAAGTTACTGTCCCCAAGACCCCTTAAACTCAAGTTCCAACCAGCACAGGAAAAGTTCCTGTCTGCACTGCTTCTCACAGAAACCCAAGATATTTGTCATTTCCCAGTCCCCCTGATAAGATGGTTGCATTTAATTTTCACCTTCTCTGCATTTAATCACCCTCCTTTGAAGAGTTATTGCAAAGCAACCCAGATGCAGGCATCCAATTATGCTGAAAGTGGGGAGGAAATTATCATCACAACAACCTGCCTGCAAAAGACATGTGTTTACTCAATTCTATCGCCCCAGCAATATTCCCCTTTGGAAATCATATTCCCATAAATTCATAGTCATTTTGAAGAGGGTGACGACCTGGTGCTTGGTATGCAGAGACACGGAATTCCAAATTATTCTTAGGTGTCCGTGACAGCAGTCAACACCACTCACTCAACGCTGCCGGAGCACCACGGCCTACAGGCACTTAGCTAAGGGCTGGGAGGAGGTGGGAGGCTGGGAGATGAATTAGGCAGGAGCTAGATGCAGGAGTCTAAGGTAGAGCAGAGAGAGGGTGACTATAAATAACCACGGCTGAGGGCTGTAAGGGAGGCAGAGCACGGTGTGCCATTCAGAGGAAAGGGCTCTTCCCAGCTCAGGGAGTCTGCCCAGGCTTTGGGGATGGTCGACAGTCTGCCCAGGCTTTGTGGGTGGTTGACCTGAACCTGGCTTCGAGGTCACTTACTCAGCAAATGTATACTTGGCGTTGGGGACATGAATCTTCTCAGGCGCTAGAGAGACAAAGGTCATGCTGAATAGGACAACAAAGGCTGCTTTCATGGAGTTTATGTTCTAGGAATGGGAAGTGGAAGAGATTAAAATACAAATGTACCAGTGACAAATGAAAAATTTGGATAAAATCAGGGCCTTAGAGAAAACAGAACAGATCGATACAATCGAGCATGCCTGGGGCAGATGGAGCTAGTTTATGCTGCGTGATCAGGACAGCTCGGAAGGCTAAGAGGAAGTCCACTGGGAACAGAGTGTGAGACAGAGGGAAGGTTGAGTGCAGAGGCCCCGAGGTGGGATGAGTGTTTGGTGTGTGGGGCTGGAGTATCGAGAAGGCGGAGTGGAGGGAGATGAGGCGGGAAGAGGTGGACCCCAGGAAGGAGTCTAGACTGAGCGGGTTGGCTGTGTGGAGATGAGAGAGGGCTGGCTATAGGCAGAGGGACGAGCATGGCCACACCTGGAGACCTATGAAGAGGCCATGCCAGAGAAGCCCACGGGGAGCCATCCCGGTGCCAGAACAAGGAGACCTGGAGATGACCGCAGCTTGACCTTTGACCCTGAGCAACATACCATTGGAGGAATCCATCCTTTCCATTCTGGAATGCCTGTCTGTGATGCACCGCTTGCCTCTCTGAAAGCTCTACAGAAATGCTCCGCACCCCCAGAGCTGCTAGCCCCACCCAAACCCAAGACAACACTGTGACTTGTTCAAAAAACAAATTTATGAGGCTGAACTTGAACAAGGGCGAAGTGCAGGAAGCCGAGCGAGCTCTCTCAGGACACACACCACAGTCTATGCTTTCAAACCACTGAGGTTAAACAGATGCAACTTAGAGCTGTGCTCTGAGGGGCTGCGGTGTGGCTGACACCAAACACTATCACAGCTGGACAGGGCTCTGCCAGGCATTTTAGTGTCACCCAACTCGAGAATTCAGGTGGTGTCTGCTCATGGCTGGGCCTCCAGCACCTGGGAGAGGGCGTGGCACCGAGCGCATGCCAGGAGGCGCTCTGGAACATGTCAAATGCTATGATGCAGCTCCTTTTTCAATTCCCATTTTATAGATGCAAACACAGACTCAAATAATAAATACATGACTTGCCTATCATCACCCAGATAGTGACCCACCATCACTTGAGCCAAGGATTCCAGTGCTTGTGCCTTTTCCTAGGGTGACACAGTGGTTCGGGGGGTGGGGGTGGGGGTGGGGGTGGGGGTATGGGGCACCAAGGGAGGCACTGCAGTGCAGAGAGAAGCAGGAAGTGTCCACCAGGCTGGCTTTGCCGATGTGGGTATGCTCAGGAGAGGGGCGCTACTCCTGATCCAGGCTGGAGCGTGGAAACACATCCCAGGGGGAGCCCTGGCCTGCCCAGGTGGGAGTGCAGTTCTGTCTGGGCTCTGTCCAGAGATGAAACGATCCATTCCGTGTCTTCCTTGTGAGCATTCAGCCTCTGGCGCTGGAGGCTGGGCTCCCAGAGCAGCGATTGTGAAAATTCCTCCTGTCTCTGGAGGACAAGCAAGTACCTGCAGGAGAGGCTTGGGCTGCAGACAGCCAGACAGAAGCCGCTGTGGGTGGGGTGGGCCACACTTGGGCTGGACTGGCTCCCCAGGGCGTCTCCTCAAAGGGGCCGCTGGCCGGGTTTCCTTCCCCCAGAATGGCCCAGAGGCCTCTGGGATGGGAAATCCCTTTGGTTCTGGTGGATCCAGGGAACTGCGTCACCAGAGTGTGGGCTCCCTGGGGAAGGGAGAGGCCTTTTCCTGAAGGAAGGACTTTTCAATACCCTCCTGCTCTGTCCTGTCTCCATGGAGAGAGCAGAGAGGCCCAAACAAGAAGTCAGCTTCCTTGGGGAGGCAGGGCTGGCCCAGGGCAGCGAGCTTGCCACCATTAGTCTCGGTTGTGTGTGAGGCATCACCCCAGGTGCCTGGTGATGGGATCCCACGTGGGGGAGGGTAGTGACCAGCAGAGTGAGCTGTGACCCCTCTGAGCCTGCCAACAGGGATGGTTTCAGCAAGACTCAGAATAATCTTCTGAGGTCTCTGGGACTCAGGAGGAACGTGACTTGCCCAAGGCCCCGGGGTAGGTCCTGCAGAGTGAACCAAATCCCATCTGGTGTGTCTTCTTATTCTGGAAGGAGCCTCTTGCTTTGCAGTGACCATGCCCTTGAACCTCATCTGTGCCATGTTCACCATGTGCTGGACACAGGGCTGTGTCCATGGACATATCATCTCGGTGACTTCTTTCAACAGCCCCGAAAGTTATGTATGATGGCCCCCAGGTTGCAGACCAAGGGAGGTGAGTGTGCTGGTGAGATCACGTGACCACCAGGGAGTCGAGCTGGCCTGTGACTGTGGAACACCTAATGGTAGAGACTGGACCCACCCATAACTGCCATTCTTTACTATCATCGTTCTGGGTCTTCTCTTTCCTGCTGCCTCCACACCCCTGGCTGTCCCTCTGGGCCTGGGGTGGCTCCTCTTCTTCATGCCAAGTGTCTGTCAGTGTCCGATGTTAAACACACATGGGGTTGAGGACACAGCAAGGCAGGAGCCACAGGTCTGTTTTGAAATAGCTGCTGTGATGAATAAAATGATTCTCTTCTTACTACCAGAGTAATAGCAATGCTCTTTGCAAAACACCAAGAGAAGCTATGAATAAGTAAAAAGAAGGTGCAAAGGAAAAACACAACTTGTCTGTTTCTTTGGGACCTTTTCATGTCCTTGTGCATTGAGCCACTGATGGTCTCGATGGTTTCCTTATCCATTTCTCACCATTCACACTCAGAGCTGTGGCAGACCTCTTCCCCTCCCCAACTAGATGGTGGCTAGTGCAGTTTGAAAAATGTTTCTGCAAGTTGGAAGAGGCTGCCGAGGTTTTCTCAACTGGCCCTGTGCCCTGCGGGCACCCGTCTGAGGGGCAGGGCTGCCTGACAAGCCGTGGGCAGCAGACAGGCCTGGACAGTGGCGGCAGCAAAGTTTGCTCAGGGCTGTCAAGGACTTGACCTGGAAAAATAGCAGCCCTGCCCTCGAATGCCCCAGCACGCCAGTCAGAAATGCCATGACCATTTATTTTCCTTTCCTGGGAAGCACAGGGCTTAGCTTTGGAACTCGAGAGGCAGAATGACAAACCTGAGGTTCCTCCAGAGCCCCTGAGCCTGCTGTGTGGATGCAGTGGAGAGGAAAAGGGTGCAGTGTCTCTCTCCAGACACAGACTCCACTTGGGGTGCACTGGCCAGAGAGCTGACGTCACCATCATACGTGCTGTCTGCTTTGCTGGAGAGCAGCCAGTGGCCTCACTCCCTGGGGGATGGCCACTCCCTGGGGTCACGTTGCTGCTTGCAAAATGTGCTCTTCATGCCCACCCAGGAGGGAAACTTTTCTATCCCTTACAGAGGACTTGCTTTCACCTGTCAGGTTTGGCAACTGGATTTACATTATGGATTGAACGTTTAACCAGCATGTGCAAGGTGAAGAATTATTAATAGTGGCCTTTAAACACATGAAAGTCGCTCACTCTCTCTACTGGAGAAGGAAAAAAAGCAAACTCAAACTGTGAGGACCCTATTCACCTGTTAAATCATGCAGATTGAGGTACTTGCTGACACGTGGTTGAGGTTGGACCCTCCTACCTCCATCATTGTGGGGGAGCACCCACTGCTCAGACTTCTTTGCAGGGCCATTTAGTGTGGTCCCTCAAAATCAAATTTGCTGGTGACACAAGGGGTTAAGATGCAACCTATGAAGCAAGCTGTCCGCAGCCTCTGCAGCATGAGTTCGATCCCTGGCCGGCCAGGGAGATACCCACATGGCACAGCAGACCTCTCCTGACTCTCCTGCTACTCCCCTCAGCAGTGTACTTTGGTTGATCTGCTTCTGTTCCCTACTCTGTCTCTGGTAAATCCTCTCACCCCCACACCTCTGGCCTGTGCCCCAGCTCTGTACGCATAAATAAATAATCTTAAAAAAAAAAAAAAAAAGAAAATTGCTCTTAGCCCCTGACCTAGCAGTATCACTTCTGAGACTTTATCCTCCACCTATATTCACACATTTCTGAGGATATCGCTGGTAGGAAAAGGTGGGAAATAGCTTACATTTTCTCTCAACAGAGGGCAGCGAGATGAGGTAGCCTGAATTACAGAGAGAAAGGAAGGAGACTTTATCTTTACCTGGATGGATAAAGAAGGACTTCGGAGAGCTGAGCAGAGCTGGGCTGGAGCAGGCCCAGCTGGTTGCCGGTCCAGAGAGAGTCCAGGGATCATTCTCAGCGAAATAAGCCAGAAAGAAAAAGAAAAATACCGGAGGGTCTCACTCAGAGCAGGAATTTAGAAAACCTAAATAAGGGACCAGGAAAAAGACTAATTATAATAAAGTAAAAATCAAAATCAACAAGCAACTATAAACCAGAGACACACTGGGGGGGAGGGGAGGAGGGATTAGGGTCAAAACAAGAGGGGAGGGAATTGTATGGGGAATATAAGCAAGACGAAAATACATACATAGTGCAAAAAATGAAAAATGATGGAAAAAATATTAAATTAAATTAATTTAAAAAAACCCGGAAAGCTCCTTCAGGGGGGATCCGGGCCTCTGAGTCCCTCTTCTGCATCACAGAGAACAGGGAGGTCACTGCCAAGCTGCGCTGGGGCACCCGGGTCTCACAGTAACCCCCTGGGAATCTTGAGAGAACGCAGGTTCTCCTCTGTAGCTCTGGGCCATGGACTGAGACTTTGCTCCCAGGGAAACTTCTGGTTCAGGGTCCACTTAGCCTATCAAGGCTTAGATGGCGCAGCCCACATGCGCTGGTGCTGTGATTAGAACCCACATCTGCTGGGATATGTTCATTCTCTCATTTACCCACTCTGTTGTTCATTCAACAAGTTTCTGTTTGCTTTTATTGTTTGTTCACATAAATGCAACAAACTTTTTTTTTTAAAGCAAACACACATAAAGTGCTTACTATGTCCCAGTTGTGGCTCTAAATGCTTTCCTAATACTAACTCGGTCACTCCTCACTACCACCCCACACGGCATTACAATATTACCCCATTACACAGATAGGGAAACTGAGGCACAGCGATGTTCCCATTGCCAGGTGAGCTGCAGCACCGGACCCCGTTCTGCAGCACCACTTGGGATGTGGGGTCTTGGGTCCCCAGCCCAGGAGGTAATCATAGAGCTGGGAGGGGCCAGAAGGTGGTGAACCTGGAATCTCCTTCCTCCTGGGTTGGAGTGACCCGGCTGCCCATTCACCTGTTTGACAGGAGGAGTGGGCAGCATGGGGCAGCTTTTGTGGCATCAGGAATGCACGAATTTCTCATCAGCCAAGTGGACAATGGGAAGGTAGCCGAGCTCAGTGGTCTTGCAAGTACTGGGGAATCCCAGAAATCAGAGGTGGTGGGGGAGAGAATGTGGAGCCAGGGTTGCCAGAGGTCAAGTGAATCTTTTCTCCTCAAGCAGGGGAGCACGCTCAGGACAGGAACTCTAGGGGTGAGCCTGGCTTGTCATGGGGGAGATGCAGGTGACTAGGCAGGAGGTGAGGCCAGAGGAGGGATTGGCCCCACCAAGGAGAGCGTGTGGGGAGGGGACAAGGGGTGAGGTCGGGACCCCATGGACACTGCCGTTCGAGAGCAGGCAGACAAAGGGGTTCACAGAGAAGACTGAGAAGGATGGTCAGAGAAACAGACAGAGAATGGGAGAGTGTGTGATGACTCTTCCATGATGGCTGCAAACTGAATCCTCCTGACAGGTGCTTCGTTTATTTTCCAGGGCTCATGGGAGGAAGAATTACTGTAACAACGACCAGCTTCTAGTTGGCTCGTGCCTTGTTTTATCTTCTTATGCATAGTACACAGTCTCCCATATGCTGTTTTGGCAGGGATCGCTGCATAAATACGTTTACACATGTATACACTCACACATATATTTGTAGGCACACACATATTTAAATCAATTAAGCTAATATTTATTGAGTCTTGGTTATGTGCAAAGCACAGCACATCCAGAATGTGACTGCCACACGCTAAATACAGAGATCCAGCCTTGAAACGGACGGTCCCCATTTGGGTGTCTTCCTTCCATGCAGGACTTTCTGGCAGCTTTTGCCAAAACTCTGCTTCAGAGCTGGAAGGTGATCTACTTGGACCCAATCGTGGAGCAGAGAAACACACCTTCTCTGAAAACCTCCTACCAAGGGAGAAATGAACTCTCATCTTATTTAAGCCACTGATATTTTGTCCCTGTGACAATTCGTCAGTATCCTAATTAGCACTTGCAGGCATATGGTCCGGGGACCAGCGCCAGGAAGCTCGGCTGGCTGTGGAGGATGCCCTCCTTCAGTCGCAAGGGACGCCGTCTCAGCCGTGACTCTCTGTTGATGGAATTTGCTTAAACTCATCTTTGTGCTGTTTGTGGTCCCTTCGCTCTTGTGCTTTCTCTCAGCCTGATGGTAAGACACCCGGTCACACAGGCAAGAGGCAGGAGAGGAGAAACTTCCCAGAAAAGAAAAGGTTGTGCGGCCCCTGGAAATCCAGAGCTGGAGGTGGGGGAGTTGGGGGACTGCTGAAGTTGAAGGTCAAGATGTTTTTTGACTGAGTTAGAAATAATCCTGGGGAAGGTCTACGCTGGGAAAGCTTGGGGAATGATTTTCCATTGGAGAATCGCAGGTCAAAGTAAGAAAGTGTCTTCCGTGTAGCTTTGCTTTGCCTTCACAGGAGTGAAAAGCAGCTGGTGGGTTGGAGAAGAGCCGTCTGTCAAATGCTGTCCTGTTGCTGTCAGAGTAGGACAAGGGGCACTGTAACAGCTGCCACTGGGGACCCACATGGCCTGGCAAGATTATGCCTTTTACATCTTTTATTTGGCAGCAGGTTACTGTTGCTTCATTAACTTTCAATTTTATGATTATGGGGAAGTTCCAACATATGCAAAAGAAGATAGAAGTTCTCCTGAACCTGCATGAACCTCTTTTCCTAGGCCCCTGACCATGAACATATGACCAATGGTGTCTAATTCCCATCACCACCCACTTCCCCCTCCCCCTTATTATTTTAAAGCAAATACCAGGCACCATACAGTATCACCCACAAATATTTCAGCCACAAATATGCTTCCCTTTAAAATAAGACCTTGTAATGAACACAACCACCAGGTCATTATTGAACTAAGAAGGGATTCAGAGTTCCTTAATATCATCAATTATACAGTATTCAAATTTGTAACTGTATATGCTGATTGTGACTCGTTTAAAATGTCTTTTTATTTATATGCTTTTGTTTGAATCTGATCTAAATATGACCCACCCATTGTGATTGGATATTTTAAATATCCTGTAATCTATAGCTTCCCCCTCTGCTTTTCTCTTTTTTAACACTTGCAATTAGTTTGTGGAAGAAACCGGCAATGACACACATAAAATCATACATGACCATACACGAACACACATCATCGCACAGGCATGCACACACATGCACACACATTCATGCAAGGCACACAAGCATCATTACATGCATAGACACACATGCACACACCCCCCACACACACAGGTACATTGAAACATGCCCATGTGTATACACATGCATGCATGGACAGGTATGCACACACAGACACACATACATAGCACCCACAAGAGATTTCAACTGTGACTGTAGGATTTCAGCTCCCAGACTCCGCCTCAGAGACTGCAGATTTTGGCATTTCAGGCTCTCAAGTCTTTTTCCCCAAGTCTGTGGGAGGAGCCGGCTGTCAGGGGCACAGAAGGAGGGGGGCGAAGCTGTGGGTGGGGACCAGCCACTCGATTAGCATCCTCTGCTCTGCACTGGGAACCTCCTCCAAAGTTCCTTTGCACCATTCCCAGGAGGCAGGAGAACCATTTGCAGCCAAGACTAGGTACTTCACCATGGCACAGAACCAAGCCAGGGTGCGGGTGAGGAAGCCTGTGTGGAGAGAGAGCTTCACCTGTGGGATGGGCACCTGTGTCCTGGGGAAGACAGAAGAATCAGGGAAGATGGGCCTTTAGGAAAAGGAAAGGCAAAAAAGAGGACAGAAAAGAAAGAAGAAATGCAAAGCCAATCTCTTTAAAACATGGCCTCGCTCCCAGGCCTCAGAATTTAGAGGACTTTCTTGTGTTTGAGGTGCTAGGAGAGCACATGCACTGCTTTATTATTACTTTAAAATCTTGCTTATCTCAGTTCATAGCAACACCAACCTCCAGCTGCTCATACTGCAGTCTGCTGTCATCCTTGACTTCATACTGTCTCTCTTCCCACGTCTAATCCACCAGGAATCCTTTTGGTTCAACCTTCAAATTAGGTCAGAAGCTGGCCAGACTCTTCTCCCCAACCCTGTGGCATTGCTTCTCTCCTGGGTTGTGAAAGGGACCTGCAGGGTACTTCCTTCTACCCTTGTCCTTCTTGTGACCCATTAAAGGAACAGCCAGAAGAGGTGAATTCACGCTGGAGCTACCGGGCTGAAGCACCGGGGTCCCGCCTGGCAGAGCTGCTTCCAAAATCCCAGGGTCACAACTTGAAGGAACTCTTATTTTATTTTTTTAAGATTTATTTATGTATTTATACAAGCACTGGGTACAGTCAGAAGCACGGGAGGGTGAGAGGATTCACCAAAGTCAGAGCGGGGAACAGAACAGGCAGACTGACGAAATACACTGCTGAGGGGAGCAGCGGGCGAGACAGGAAAGGTCTGCTTGCCATGTGGGACACTCGCCCAGTGGTCCGGGGATCGAACCAGCTCTGCAGAGGCTGCGGGCAGCTTCTCAGCCCAGCGCTCAACCGCTGCGCCACCAGGGGAGGCCCTTGAAGGAACTCTTAAAGGAGCCGCCTTTGTTTTCATGCACGTAATATTGTTTTATAACTTCATGTCGTTTCTGGCACACAGCCTCGGAGTTGAACATTGTCTGACTACCTATGCTCACCCCTTGCACCACTACACAGCTGACCCCCTTTACCTGATTTATGGCCTACCACTCTACTTCCCTCCTGGAAATCACTATTTTGTTCTTATTGTCTAAAAGTTTGTTTCATGTACTTCATTTGTCTGTTTTGTTTCTTCACGTACCACATATACGCTTTTAAAACTATACGACCTTCACCTTTTTCCACCTGGCTTATTTCACTGAGGGTAGTTCCCTTCAGGTCCATCCGTGTTGTTGCAAATGGCAGGATTTCTTCTTGTTCATAGCTGAGTAGTATTCCATTATGTAGAGATCACATCTTCTTTACCCATTGGTCTGCTGATGGACCCCTAGGAAGGCTCCTCTTCCTTAATGAGGAAGTTTGGGGTGGGCTGTCTCTTGCCCACATTCCACATGGAAGGGGGACTGTAGCCGAGTGGGACAGTGTGGAGGAGGTGCAGCAGAGAAGTAAAACCACTGGAGGAGGAATCTGAGAACAAACAGGCGCACCCCGGGGCTTGTTTTTATGGTGATTGTTTATCTGATCACTTACTGAGTAATTTCCAAGTGCCTGAAGGGCTGGGGGTGTCTCCTGGCCCCACCAGGAGATCCTGTTCTTTCTTGTTCTGGTGAGCTTAAGATCTATTAATCTAGCAGCTTCCATGTTCCCGGCACAGGATTGGGAGCTGGAGATGCCAAGGTGAGCTGGAGATGTCAAGGGGAGCCCGTGCTCAGGCCCAAGCTGGGCAGTCTGATGGAGGAGGTACACACGAGCTCATTCATCACACGTGTTGGGGTGGGACTGGGCTGTCAGCGTGGGGTGAGATGTGGAGGATTCAGGGCTATTCAAGAAGGCTGCAGGAAGGCAGTGATGTCCGGGCTGAGCGCCGAGAGATTGATGAGGTAAAGAGCATTTAAGCAGAGGAACTGCTTGTACAAAGCCCGGCGATGGGAGAGTACATTCCGGGCCAAATCGTGTTTCCCTGGACTCATAGGGTGAAGCCCTAACCCCAGCATCACTGTTCTTGGATACAGGACCTTTAAAGGTTCAATCAAGGTTAAATGAGTCATGAAAGTGGAATCTTCATCTGATAGGGTACATGGAAGAGAGAATAGGGGAGAACACAGAGAAGGGAACCCCTGCATCCATGGAGAGGGGTCTCTGGAGAAAACAAACTGCCAACACCTTGATCTTGGGCTCAGCCTCCAGAAGTATGAGCAAAAAAAAGTCTGTGGCTTCAGCCCCTCTGTCTGGCATCTTGTTGTGGCCTCCCTAGCAGATGAACACAGTGGAAAAGGCCTAGAGGGCCCCCCCCGAGGGGACACACAGGGTGTGTATGGTGGGGAGGGATGTGGGGTTTTCTTCTAGGAGCCACTGACATATTCCTGGAGGAGTAGCAGGTGTACAGAAACAACACATAGGTAAAGATAGATAATATTTCAAGAAATTATGGGACTTCGAATCTGACATTGTTGTATTTAATTTGTTTATTGCATCTCCCTCATATGGGATTGTTAAGTCCATGACAGCATGGATCAAAACAGCCCTATCTGGGGCTGAATCTCCATTGTCTAGACAGTGCCTGACCCTCACCTGGTGCCGGTGACTATTCCTTGAGAGATGACATCACCGGTGACAGACCCATATTCTACAGTGGCCAGTCGGTTAGACCATGTTCCTGGGTATGTCGTGGGCTCTGCCACCTGGGTTTGTGTGACTGTGTTCTCTGAAATTCACACAACACCACAAAATCGCCTAGCAGTTCCTTTCTCAGAGAAGACCCATGACTGAATGAAGAGATGTATAGAGCAAGAGGGTATTGTGAGGGTCCGCATGGAGGAGAGATTGCTGTCTGGTTGGCTGGAAAAGGTTGGCATCAGGACCAGACATATAATTTGTGGGGCTCTGTGCAAAATGAAAGCTCAAAACTGCTCATTCAAAAATGATGAAAAATTTCAAGATGGCGACAGCAGGGCTTTGACCTAAACATGGGTCCTCTGAGCTCCAGGGTCTGAGTGACTGCATGGGTCACAGCTCCATAGAGTCAGCCCTGGTTGGAGCGGATCCTGGAAAACCTGGAGAAGGAGGCATTTGCAATGGAATAAACTTGGGCCCAGGAAGGGGGGTGGAACATTCTGAGAGAGAGAGGAACAGAGTATCTCAGGCAAGGAAGTGGATGAGCTTACCTGGGAGCAGCAACTCCCAATTAGAACCCAGGGGAAGTGGGCAAATACTTGAAATGTTGGGGAAAAAAAAAACAAACCAGACTGGCTAAGTCTCATTCCTCTGAGCTCCATCCTGGGATGGGTTTCATGAATGACAGATGAACTCTGGCTCTGGGCATATCACAGGGAATTTTTCATTTTCATTAGCCCTGATGAGAGCTGAGTACCCTGCAGAAGCTCGTCCCTAATTGGAGTGGGTGCTTTTCCATTTCTCTCCTTTGCAACTAAATGAGGGCCACCAGCAGCAAGGCCTGGCTCAAATACCACCCCTGGCACGGAGCCTGTCGCCATCAGCCGCTGTGCCGCCTGGCATCTGCTGCTGACGTCCCATGCAGACTGCTGCCTGATTTGCCACACAAGGGATGGTGTGACAGACCTAGGATCAAGTGGAAGAAAAATATGTCTGGGTATGCTGGTGGCAGTGTGTGGTCTGGGGCTCGTATGGGGATGTGGATGAGGAGATGGTCTCAAGAGTAGACAGTGTGGGTGCCACTGTGGGGGCTGCAGGGGGCTTAATGGGTAGGAATTCCCTTGCACTTTGTACCAGTTTTCTAGGGCTGCCACAGAAAACCACACACTTGATGGCTTAAGACAAGAGACCTGATTCTCTTACAGGCTTGAAAGCTAAGAGTCTGAACTCAAGGGCTGTGCTCTGGCTGAAGACTTTGGGGGAGAAGCCCTCCCAGTGTCTCAGAGCCTCTGATGGCTGTTGGCTGCCCATGCTGGGTGTCCTCTGACTTACAGCTGCATGCTCCTTCTCTGCCTCTGTTGTCACATGACCTTGTCTCCGCCTGTGTCCAAATTGCCCTCTTCTTATAAGGACTCTGGCTTTGCATCACGAGCCTCCTGATCCATCCTGACCGCATCTTACACTTGACGCAGCCACAAAGCCTCTCTTTCCAAATAAGGTCACACTCACAGGGTCAGGGATTAGGACTTGAGCATATCTTTTGGGAGGACAGAACTCAACCCACAACACAAGTCTTTTGCTTCTAAGGTATTCGGAATCCTGAGTTACATGGGCCAAAGTCATTGCATTTTTGCAAAATGATTCCTTGTCTCCTCTGCTCAGTACGTCTGTCAGGTAGATTGGGAGGAGCCTTTATTCCCATTTTACAGATGCGAAAATCGAGGTGCAAAATATTTCACCTGGTCGCAAAGAGTGCAAATGAAGCTGTTGAGAACAGGAAAAGACAGGACTTGGGTGGTGGAGGACAGAAGGGAGATTAATTGGGTGATAGAACTGGTAAAAGAAATGAGAGTGGGGGCTCCCTAGTGGCGCAAGGGGTTAAGTATAGCACTGCGAATGTGTCCGCAGCCTCTGCAGCATGAGTTCGATCCCCGGCTGGCCAGGGAACAACCCACATGGCGCAGCAGACCTCTCCTGTCTCGCCCGCTGCTCCCCTCAGCAGTGTATTTTCACTCAGTCAGCCTCTTCTGCTCCCCACTCTGCCTCTGGTGAACTTCTCATCCCCCGCACCTCTGGCCTGTACCCCAGTTCTTGTATGCATAAATAAATCTTTAAAAAAAAGAAATGAGTGACGTACACCCAGAGGGATCTTCCTGAAACAGGCCTGAGGTACATTCATTTGATTCCCTCTAGTTTCCAAGGGCTCCATTTGTCCATTACTTTAGAAAAGAAAGATGGACTCTCCTCCTTCCGAGTCGAGATGAAGAGATGAAGAGCTCTGTCAAGGGGCCAAAGGGGACGTCGTCCACGTATATTCATGGTCAAGTGAAAAGCAGGGGACATGGAGCTCACCAATTCTTTGGGTTTTGACCACAGGCTGATTTCTCTCTTAGCACTTTTTGCTGAATCACTGCCAGAAATAATGTTTCTGCCCCCGGAGTGCAAAATGGCCTCTGATGGTGCAGGGCTCAGAGGCCACTGGATTGGTCTCCCCAAGCGTCACTTACCTGTTTCTCTCAGCCCCCACCCCCAGACCGGGGCTACAACTGACCTGAGTTCTTGACTGCAGCATCCCCGGAAGAAAGTGTCAGCTTTCAGGTCAATATCCTGCTGTTTGGGGAGTTTCTCTGGGGCCCCAAGGAACTTCCTGCTGGGAGGCAGGATCACCTCTGCTGGAAGCATTTGATGATCTGCTCATCAAGCTTGATGGGCAGAAGGTGGGCTCTGAGTGGGCCGTGTCCCAGGAGCTGGCCAGACCAGGTGGTGGCTGGGCTGTTCTAGGTTGTTATCTGCTTAGCCCATCAGCAGCAACTTAACCCCAACTGGAGGTTTGCTGTGGGATGGGCTCTGTGCTGAGTCCTTTTATCTAATCCTCACATCAGCTGTGCTGTGGGTACATTACTATCTGCACAGATGCGGGTGAGAGACCCATGCAGAGGTGACAATGGCAGTTTTTGTCTTGATTTTGATTTTGCTCTTTTCCCTCCAGACTTGTCTGGTTGTTTCTGATGTTTTTCTGTGGGTCCCCACTAGGAGATGCTTTAGACTTGCGGCAGGCTTTGGGGTCTTGCTCTGGGCCAAAACTGCTTGGGTGGACTTTTACCCACTACCCACGAGGGGACGGGTAACTTTGGGTGCTTCATTTAGAAACTACACTCTTTGCCTTTCCTGTATTGTTTCCTAGTTGTATTAAAGTTCCTTCCCATTAAAGTCTCATATGTTTTGTGTTGACGCTGTGGATGGCAGAACCCATTTAGAGCAGGCAGGTTTGCGGGGTCTGGGGTGCCCCTCTCCCTGCCCTGTAACAGATTTGGCGCCCAATGTGATTTAGGACAGGGCCATCCGTGGTTAGTCAGCCCCATGGGGAAATTGGGCTTCCCTATGGCACTGGCTACCATAAGCGAAAATGTGATTTTTGTTTTCTCTAGTGTGTTTGTTTCATATGTAGATTTGCTGTTGAAAAACTGGCTTGGGCTTTGTGAAGATTCTGTGTGTCTGTGTGTAATTTGTAGTGACTTGCTAAGACATTTGATTTTGTGCAAATTGTTCTGTGCAACAGTTTTACTCAAAAGATTAGGTAGTATGTTGGACCAAGTGGCCAGATCAAAGATGGCGTCTGAGGCCACTTGGCAGGCTCTTGTAAAACTCAGAGGTTCTTGTTGCTAGGACTTTGGACTTTTTTTCTTTTTGTGAGCTCTACTGTCTCATTAGCATTTCTAAAGGCAATAATGATTCTTCAGTGATATGTTGCTTTGTCTTCCACTACTTCCTGACCTCTGCTTGGTTTTGCAAGCCAACTTGTGACAGGCTTTGGGGCCTTGCTCTGGGCCAATCCTGCTTGGGTGGACTTTTACCCACGAGGGGACCGGTAACTTTGGGTGCTTGATTTAGAAACTATATTCTTTGCCTTTTCTGTATTGTTTCCTTATTGTATTAAAGTTCCTTCCCATTAAAGTCTCATGTGTTTTGTGTTGATGCGGCAGATGGCAGAACCCATTTAGAGTAGGCAGGTTTGCGGGGTCTGGGGTGACCCTCTCCCTGCCCTGTAACAAGACCATCCTCTCATTTCTCAGATCCCTTTATGGATCCCTCACTGTCTTTTCTGCAGTGGTTCGTGGGATCTGAGGCCCTGTTGTTGGCCTCGGGGAATAGGAGGATGAGAAAAGGGAGCTCCTGCCTCCCTTGCCTGCATTAGCATTAATTAGCTGTGTACCCTTGGGCAAGTAGCTGACCCTCTCTGAGGCTTGGTTTCCTCTGGTGTGAAAAGATGGACAGCAGCCCTTTGTGGTGGGGTTGCTGGGAGGATTCAGATGGATGCTGATTACAGGCCCCTTGCTGAGTCTGCCTTCCAGCCTGGGGTTGATGCAGTGACGCACCCACCTCCTCCAGGCTCAGGCATCGCTTTCTTTGAAGGTCACTGAGAATCCAGCCCTCAAGGGAAAAATCCTTTGCCACCAAATCTTGCCTTTAAATCTCCCCCTCCCTCTTGGCTTCCAGCCACCCGGGAAGGTTAACTTTGTAAATTTTCTTTGAGATGTAGAAGCTTTTTTTGCCTCCCCCACTCCCAACACCATCCCTTCCTGGGGCAGACAGGACAAACTCATCAGACATCAGAGGTGGAACCTGCACATTTTTAACAATTGAGATGCAAAGAAAGGAGGAAAAAAGAGAAATTAAATCCAGCAATTAAGTTCTAATTGCGCAATTACTTCATTTGATGGCTTGGCGCCAGGGCTGGGAGTCTCGCTCCCACAAATGGTGTTTTTGTGCAAATTTGGGCAGGGGTTGGTGAGAGGGAGGGGGCTCAGGAGGTGATATCTGGGGACAGGGGAACAAAGGCATTTATAAATTAAGGCATCTTGCCAATGACCTGATGCCAAGGTTCTGGCTGGCAGGGCTGCCAGGAGGGCTGGGGAACAGCCCTTTCGGGAGGAGATCAGCAACTGCGCTGAGCTCTGCTTTCTTGAAGGTTGTGGGAAGACAGACTTCAAGCAAGTCCCTCTTCTAGTGAGCCCTGCTTTGCAGGCATGGGCTGACGCCACTCTGGACACCTGGCGGGGTCCTTCTGTTAAGACTTGGGATGGGGTCCCCGAGAAGCCCAGGGTGGGGACAATGCAGACCGTTTCAGGGCCCTGTGGCTGGAAGTGGGGCAAGGAGACTGGCAGTGTGCAGGCCAGGCTCATTGTGAGGCTTCTAAAGGCCTGGGAGGGGCTTGGAGGGGTTGGCCCACAGGACTAGGGTGGGGCGGGATGGAGAGGGGATCCCTGGTTGTGCTCTGGAAGATCAGGAGGAAAGGAGCAGCTGCTTCAGTCCGTGGATTCCATGGGCTGCCTCTCCACCTCTTATTCATTCACTCATTCATTCATTCACTCATTCATTTACTCTTGCACATTTCCCTCATTCTCTAATTCTTCAACCATTTATGGGGTAGCTAAGTCACACAAGGCACTCTGCTTGGTATTATGTGGGTCTTGCCCTCAGGGAGAATGGAACTAAGACAGGTGTAAGGGGACCTGGCATTTTCCAGCATCTTAGTGAACCTGGCCTATGACACAGCTTGGGAGTCATATCAAGAAACATCTTTTTCCTCGCTCTTCTGGAACTGGATCAGAGTGTCTCCTGGTGAGACACTCTTCCTGGTGCACATGGCTTCCTCTTGCAGTGTCCTTGCTGGCCAGAGAGAGAGACAGAGAGAGAAGGCTCTGGAGGCTCTTCTCAAAGGACACAGAACCCATCATGAGGACTCTACCCTGAAGACCTCTTTTGGCTGGTGATTACCTGCCAAAGATCCTATCTCCAAATACAGGCACCTCAGGGGTTAGGGCTCCAACATATGAATTTGGGGGACACACAACTTACCACCTATAATGTGCCAAGTGCTTCACACAGGTTGTGGGCAAAGCGCCAAACATCTCTGAGGTTCCTAGTTCCTGTTGCAGGTGAGGAAACTGTACTTAGGAGCGGGCCCATCCCCCCTCCCCAAGGTCATACAGTAGCCAATTCAGGAGACCAATTTGGCTCTGGGCCCCAAATGAGCTTTGATTCAGGAGTCTGCCCTTTTCATGACCTTGAGGTAGGAAGCGACTTGTATTTTGCAGGGGCGGCACCGGGAGTCACAAGCCACAAACATCAGAGCAGCATCCCAGAGCTCCTACCTCCCAGCGGAGGAGACCTGAAGGGAACCTAGGTGAGGACAAGGAGCGCATCTGCTGCTGCTCTAGGGAGGGTGGCCAGCTGGGCAGCTCTGGCGGAGCTGGCACCTTGGCTGAGCAGCTGGCCCAGCAGCAGGGGGTACCCCTGGCTGGGCCCCGCTGAGCCTCTGCCACGTCCCACACGTGAGCCAAACTCATGCTCCAGTGGGCTGCCAAGGATGAAGAATTGCTCGGGAGGGAAATTCCATATTACATGTTGCAGCCAACACAAAAGCTCCGGAACTCCAGCTTACAAAATAAATCAAACACAGGCGTAAAAACCTACCCGCACCATTCAGAGGAACCTTCCAGACCAGAGCCACGGGAGGGGATGGAAGGGGGCGGATGAGAGCCTCTGTCTTCCATGTGAGCATCTGGCCTCCCCACCCCCCGCCCCGTGTCCCAGCCTTTCTGCTGCTCCTGCTTGTCCAGATGCAGCTGGTGTTCAGCCGCCCGGAGCTCCCCCCACCCCACCCCACCCACCCGACCCTCTTGCGGTTTGTCCACCTAGCAAGCTGCTTCAAGGGTCTGCTCAAGAATCACCTCCCTTGCAGAATCTTCCTTGACCACATTCTTCCCCAAGACAATTTATGGCTGCTTTTCCTAGGACCAGCCCTTGGACCTAGTGAAGGTGGGGTGTGCCGGACCTGGTGTGAAGACCAGCTCTGCCTGCATCTTTCTTGGTGAGCTGGGACCCCAGATTCCTCTTCTCTGACCCACCATCTTCTTGTCTGCATTGGGAGAGAGTGTGGAGACCTGTCTTACAGCGCTGCTTCTCAGTGAACATTGCCTGAGTGCCCACTATGTGCCAGGCTCCTGCCAAGTGCTGAGGACATGGTGGCAAACAAGACAGGCAGTTTCCTGAGGCTTTGATGTCTAATTTTAAAAAAAAAAGATTTATTGAAATACCCTGCTGAGGGGAGACAGGAAAGGTCTGCTGTGCCTTTTGGGTCAGCTCCCTGGCCTGGGATTGAGCTCATGCTGCAGTGGCTGCAGACAGCTTCGTAGTGCTGAGACTTAACCCCTTGCACCAACCGGGGGGCCCTGATATGCTAATTTATGTGAAAGACTTATCACTGTTCCTCAAAGCTAGTAAGAGCTCAAGAAGGTTCTGAGGGTTGCCCAGCAGGATCTTGTCCTGCCTGCCCTGAGCCATCCATGGCAGGATTCAGAACTCTGTGCAATGTGGGTTCTCCCACACAGGCTGTGAGTGCCTGAGGTGGGCGCTGAGGCGCCCTTGGCCCTGTTGCACAGGGAACGCTCAGATTCCCACTTTACAGTCACACTTTGTGGCCAGAAGGCCTGACTGGAGAGATGGTGACCCAGCAGCTATCAGCAGTTCCGCCCCAGAGGTGGTCCACCAATGAAGCCTGCAGGTGGCAGGTGGGAAGAAATCACCAGGAGAGGCCATGAGAGGGTTGCAAAAGTCCCCAGGGCTTTGGCCTGGTGCCCAAAAGGAATATTTGAGACCAATTGGAGGTGACGTGAACCTCCTGTCCTGGTTCTCTCCTGCTTCAGCCTCCTGAGATGCTGTTGTGTGAGTCAAACTAGAGCAGGGATTTTCAGGCCCTGCTGGAAGCGAAGGAAAAAGATAGAGAGGGAGGGAGAGGAAGAGGGCGAGCCGGAGGGAGGAGAATGGAAGGGGGGCTGTGTGAAGGGGGGCCGGGGATGCTGGCAAGGAAAGGGAAGCACTGGAATGGAACAGGGAGTAGGGAACAGCCCTTGCGTGTCGCGCTGCTCATGTGGAGCATCACTCATTGGCCTTTAGCTGGAATCGCGGGACTGCAGCGAAGTCCGGTCTCCTTCTCAGGGTAATGAGACACACGCTTAGGGGCGAGTCACAAGTGCCCCGGCTGTTTCCATGCTCAGCTGCCCCGTCTGTATTGACCCCCACTCCTGCTCAGAGCCATCCTGACTCCCACTGACTCCAGGATGATGTAGGATGGAGTCTTCCTCTGTGTCCTCCTGGCTTCCCTGAGCATCGCCCCGGGCCAGGCGCTGCAGCGGAGCCGGGAACTCGTGCCTCCGTGAGCTCCCAGGACACAAGGGCGCCTGGTTCCCACGAGCCTGTCAAGTCTCGCCTCACACCAGGTGACGTGGCAGCTGTGGGAAGTGCCTGGCCAAGTGCTCAGTCGATACTGTTGACAGGCGTCAGCAGGCGGCCAGCACAGGCCCCAGCCTCTTCTCCCAGGCCTGCAGCTCACGCTCTTCCTCCAGGCCCGCATCTCTGAGCTCCCCTTCTCCACTGCTCTTCGCCTGGGCTGTTTGGCCTACCGTGTGCTCCACTCCCCTGGCACCAGCGAAACGTGCAAGTTGAACCCCCCATAATGTAATTTCTAATTCTCCCAGGATCTCCTCCGTTAAGCCCCTTAGCGTTCTGGTCAATCTCTCTTGGGACTCAGAGCTTCCTACTTTGAATTATGTGAGCTCTTGCTTTATTTGCTCTTTTCATCTGTAATCTGGGGGAAGCAGGGACTGTTCCTTGCCTGCACTTGTCACTCCTGCAAATGGCACTGAGTCTCACATTGTTAGGGGGAAAGGATGTCCTGAGATAATCTCATACAGGCTTTGTGGACTCCACCCCCACTCCAGACTAAAGCCATCAGGACATTGGGAAAGACAAATCCCATCACCACCAAGGGGAGGGTGGCTGGGACCTGAGGGTGGAGTTGGGCAGCCAGGTTGGATATAAAAACCAAACACGTGGGCCTTGCTCCCTCTCTGGCTCGCGATCGCTCGCCTCCTGGCTTCACCGCTCCTGGCTGGCGGCCAACTGAGAGCGCCATTTTGGGATTCCTGATCGGCGGATCGGGTAGGACGCATTTAAAACTTTGTCTCCCACTTTTCTCCCAGAGCTGTACATTTCCTCATTTCCCTTTCCATTGTAAATAAACCTTTTATTAACCTTTCACGTGTGCCTGCAGTAGAGCATTGATAAGTCCTTTTAAGCGCGCGGGTGAGGACCCACAGTCAGGCACCCCGTTTTGTATCGGGGTTGCTCTACAACAACATGTGCCTCGAGGAAAGCGCTTCCCTGGGGTGTCTCAGGAACACAGCACGGTCTCGATCACAAGCCCAGACTTTGGAGGCAGGCTGTGCCCCATTTTGTTTTCTGTATCCTTCTGTTTCATATTTATATTCACTTTCCTCAATAGGAGAATAATTTTAATACTTGCTTTCTGGGAAGATTCTAGTGTGTTGAACTGTGTTCCTTAAAAAGATTTGTTGAGGGCCTCCCTGGTGGCACAAGGGTTAAGATGCAACCTGTGAAGTAACCCGCAGGCTCTGCAGCACAAGTTTGATCTATGGTCGGCCAGGGAGCAATCCACAAGGCGCAGCAGACCTCTCCTGTCTTTCGCCCGCTGCTCCCCTCAGCAGTGTATTTTGGTCAATTTGCCTGTTCTGTTCCCCACTCTGTCTCTGGTGAATCCTCTCACCCCTGCACCTCTGGCCTGTACCCCAGCTCTTGTATGCACAAATAAAAATAAATCTTAAAAAATAAAAAAAGATTTGTTGAAATCCTAACTTCTAGTGCCAGGGAATATGCCCTGATTTGGAAATAAGGTCTTTGCACATGCAGTCACATTAAGGTGAGGTTGTGCTGGATTAGGGTGTGCCCTCAGCCCAGAGAGTGGTGTCTGTATAAGGAAAATGTGCGGGAGCTTTGGATATAGAGACAAACGGGACAGAAGGAATAAGACCTCGTAGAGATGGAGGCAGAGACGGTATGATGCAGCCACAGTGAAAGAACCCCAGAGATTGCTGACAACCCCCAGAAGCTGCACAAGGAAGACTTCTCCCTCGAGCCTTTGGAGGGAGCCCAGCCCTGCAGACATCTTGATCTCAAACTTGTGGCCTCCTGAACAGTGAGTCCATTTCTTTTGCCTTAAGACACCAGGTTTGGGTTTGTTGGTTCAGCAGCCCTAAGAAATGAACACAGGACTGAATATATTAATATTGGTGAGGAAGTTAGAAACAGTGCCTGGCCATGGGAAGTGTTATATGTGTGTGTTAAATGAATTCTTTTCTAAAAACCTCACAACTCCCTTAGGTTGGTGTTACTTTTATCGCCACCATATAGAAGAAGAAACTGAAACTTAGGTTGAGCACATACATATTTGATGAATGAAATAACCTCCCTTTTCTACATCTCATTTCCCCAATTATTTGCATGATATAATAAAAATTATATTTATTTACCAATAATTTCTAATACTAAATAAAATTTCAAGGGCACAACTTCACACCTTGATGTATGTACCTACCTCACCACACCCTAGTGCCCTCCATTCCCTCTCTCAAGTTGACCCCTGCTTTCCTTTCCATCCACCACTCCTATGGTAACCACCATATCTTTCAGAGTTTGAGTCACTTTTGTTGTAATTTGTTAGTTTGGTTGCTTAGGTTACTTATTTTCCACATATAAGAAAAAGTATCCAGGATTTGTCTTCACTTTCTGACATTCAGTGTCATCCCCTTAAGCTCCATTTATGTTGTCACAAAAGGCAAGATTTCATCCTTTTTTATAGTTGAGTAGTATTCCACGGTGTATGTATATCATGACCTCTTCATCCACTCATGTATCCATGGGCACTTAGCTCACTTCCATATCTTGGTTATTGTGAAGAGTGCTTCAGTTAATGTAGGGGTGCATATATCTTTTCAAGTCAGTATTTTCATATTCTTTAGATACTTAGGAGTGGTATTACTAGACCACATGGTATTTCTATTTTTATTTTTCTAGAAATCTCCATACAATTTTCCACCGAGGCTGTGCCAACTTACATTCCTGCCAAGAGTGTACAGGGTTTTTATTCTTCACACCCTTGCAAACACATGTTGTTTCCAGTCTTTTTGAGATGGGCTGTTTTCCCAGGTAGTCCCTGTTCTATATTTCTTTTCCCCACTTACTTGGATTATCTGATTTTTTAAATGTTTCATTCAACTAAGACTTCTTGCATACTTTGCTTTGTGACACCCTGTAAATATGGACTGGGAAGTAACAGGAAGCCTCTGTTTTGCTCAGGACAGGCCAGCCTTATGCTGCAGAAGCCAGTCTACCCAGAAACTCATTGTTTGATGCATGTAATGTCTGGTGACTCTCCAGGGCTGCTGAAGATTCTGTGAGCCAGGCTGCCCCGTTTGTAATGCCACATTTCAAGCCATGGCTTCCAAAGTGGCCATGATACTTTCAATGCCTGTTGTTTTTGCTCAGAGCACACTGACCTCAACTGTCACGTGGCATCAGTTTTATTGCAAAGGTTGCTGGGAAATATAGTCTTTCTGTGTGCTTAGGAAGTGGAAAATGAAATAGGATTTGGGGAATATTTGGCTTTGGCTCAGCCTCCATGTGTTAAATCAGATTTCCTCAACAAGCCTCCATTGTGAAATTGTTGGGTTTGTCTTTAGTTGCATCTCCGGCTTTTTCCCTCTCTTACTGCCTCTATCCTTTGCTGTTTGAGAGTCAGAATCATTCCTTTACCCTTCAGTTTCATCTCTGCTGTGAGAACACAGGGACACCCTGGAATGAAAGGCATTGCCTCGCGCAAAGCCAAGGGAATGACTTCTGTGTAATTACAGCTAGAAAGTCAGTCTTTCCAGAAATGACTATTGTAAACAGGAGTAGAAGCTGTGGATAGTTAAGTTCTCTGGTTGGAGGAAGACATGGCATTGCCTCAGTTAAAGAGATTAATGAACATGCGAGGGAGGCTTGTCAATATTAGTCACAAATGATCCGTGTCATGCCTAGAAGCAAGGGCAGCAATGTTGGGGCTTCAGAGAACCCAGCCGTGGAGGCATTTCCTCAGAGGATAATCCTTGTGGGTGCTGGGATGGAAGTAGACGGGGGGTTTTCAGTAGTCCTGGATCCTTTCCATGGAAACTTGAGAATGTTCATAATCATTTATCAGACACACCAAGAAATAGAGCAGGTGCTACTGAGGAGAGAAGAACATGGACCGAGAGCCTTTAAGCGCTGTGCACAAGCACCCCAGTGGCTGTGCCCCCCCCTTGAGAGCCATCAGCTGAAGGAACAGATTAAGTGTCTTTCTGGGGAGACTCATCTTCAAGTTCCCCATCATTTATCCTCTTAGGGCTTGTGGACAGAGGTGCCAGAAAGACGTATGGCCATGACACGCAGAGAAGGTTGAAATGTCTATTTATTATGAGAAGAGCAATTTCTGGTCAGAAAAACTAGTGAAACCTGAGGTCAGGAATTCTGAATTGGTACTCAAATAGAAAATCATGAAAATAACTATTTACCAAATATTTGTATTTGGTCATATTCTGAGCTTATAGCAATTATTCTATGTGTTTTTTGAAGACAGTTGTTTTCAATTCATTTCCCTCCTCAACAAGTAATATTGAACATCTGCTATGTTCTGGGTGCCATTCTAGGTTGGCTGCCCCTGGGGCATCCATCATGTCCCGTTGGTCCACCTCTGATTTGGCTGCAGAGGTTGCAGGCTGTCTCTCGTAAGCTCAACCTTGCCTCCGATGCTCAGTGTCATTCCAGGATTCAAACTGTGATGTTTTTCCATCTCTTTCCCCATCCAACCCCCTTACTCTCCCCTCCCACCCCCACCATGGAGTGGGAACCTTGTTCTGTGAACAAGGCAAGCTCAGAAGTGTGGACAAGTTAACATCCCTGCAGCAGCTCTCCACATGAGGAGCCGGAGGATAAAGCCTGCAGCTTCCTGCCTCTCAGGAGATACTTCTGGAAGGCATTTCCTGTAAATTTTCAGTAAGATCCCCTGGAGTGGACTCACTGCTAGCAACAACGACACTGAAATGAGCACTTCCATTGACTTTCTTCTTTCTCACTGTTCACAGTTCCTGGCTTCTAATTCCTGGTATGACATTCCGGAATAAATTATAGCTCCCAAGTCTGGTCTCTGCTGTTAGGGGCACTAAGCCCTGAAGGAGCCCTGTGCTGCTCCTGGGCGTCTAGTGCAGCGATGTCCAAAGGAAATACGATGTGGACCACATAGCCAATTAACCCATGAATGCAGTAAAGAAAACCAGGTGAGATTAGGGGCCTCCCCTGGTGGCGCAGCGGTTGAGCGCTGGGCTGCAAAGCTGCCCGCAGCCTCTGCAGTGCTGGTTGGATCCCGGTGAGTGTCCTACTTGGGCACGACAGACCTCTCCTGCCGCGGCCCGCTGCTCCCCTCAGCAGTGTGTTTCGTCAGTCTGCCTGCTCTGCTCCCCGCTCTGGCTCTGGTGAATTCTCTCACCCTCCCGCGCTTCTGACTGTACCCAGTGCTTGTATAAATAAATAAATAAATCTTTAAAAAAAAAGAAAAAAAAAACAGGTAAGATTAATCTTCATCATATGTTCCATTTAATCCAGTATATTCTCGAGCTTATCATTTCCACAGGTAATCAATATCAATGCTATTGATGTTATTAATGAGATATTTCACCTTTTTTTTTCCTGCCCTAAGTCTGCAAAATTCAGTGTGCAATTCACACTTAGGGCACATTGCGATTCAAACGTTATATTTCCACTGGACACATATCATCTGTGTTTCGATTTCATAAAATTTATAGCTGGAAAAGTATTTGTCTTATCTAAGTTGTTCTTAGGACAAAGCTTTTTCAGTAACTAAGTCGAGTATTCATTTTAAAATTTAATTAACTGCAATAAAAGATCCAGTTTCTCAGTAGTATTAGCCCCATTCCATAGCCAGCTGTGGCTGGTGGCTACTGTGTGGGATAACACACTTCTGTTAGTGTAGACGGACAATAAACAGTGGAAAGAAGTCACACATGAGATATGCTAGGTGGTGGGGAATGCTAAGGAGAAGGGGGCTTACCTGTGTGAGGGTGGTGGCTGCAATTTTAGTTAGAGTTGCTAGATTGAGCAAATATAAATACCACATACCTGGTAAGAATTGCATTCCAGATAAACAACAGATAATTTTGGAGAGTAAGTTTGTCCTATGCAAAAAAGTCCTCAATATTGCAAGACATGTACTTAGACTGAGATTACTCCTTGTTTATCTGAGAGGCACATTTAACTGGCTGTCCTCTAGTTAGCTGGCAAGCAAAGGATGCCTTGATGCTGAGGGTTTTGATTTTTTTATTGCAAGTGGAGCAGCCTAGTGAGGAGTTGGATGGAAGGTTCTAACTTTGGATAGAATTTCATTCTGCACAGGTTGGATCTGCCTGTTTGCTTAAAGCCTCTTCCTTGCAATGAGTAGGATTAACTCAGCACCCCTGGTCTTCTGACCCCCACTCCTTCAGAGGGTGTGGAGTCTCCTCAGTCTGGCCGCCTCTACCCTCCGCTGGCTTCTCGGTCTCCTTCCAGGCTCAGGAGGGGCCTGGTGTCTGGAGCCGCCCTGAGTCATCTCTCTGGTGACCTCACCTCAGGACAATGGTGAACACTTGGTGTTTTTTCACTTTGCAGGGCGCTTCCTGCCATGAAAGTAAAGGACGTGGGTACATTTCTGTTTCCTTTGGGTCTCCAGATTCTTTACCCAGATATTACTTGAAAAAATAAATTTTATGGTTGCTATTATGATTAGGCAATGACTGCAGTCTCATTATGGAGCTCTGAAAAAACCCCAAAGAATGCAAATATTACTCTGAATGCCATCATGGTTCCTCTGGGGAGTGTCATCACTATGGGATCATTTTATCATTTTATGTCAATGCACATATATGCCTAGATCCATTTGTGGCATTTTTTCTAATAAATACACATATATTAATTATTATTATTAATTCCAACTTCTGGTATCTATAGAGTCATTTCCACTGGTGAACCCTCAACACAGCATTATAAGTTTGGCAGAACAATATAAAAAATTCATTGTTATTTTTGTTTTATCAGGATGCAAAATTAAAACCGAGGTCCAGGGCCGCTCTGGTGGTACAGGGGTTAAAGACACTGACGTCGGGCTATTGCTAGCCACTGCATCACCAGTTCGATTCCTGGCCGGCCAGGGAGCTGATCCACATAGCACAGCAGGCCTCTCCTGCCTCGCGCACTGCTCTCCTCAGCAGTGTTTTTCAGTGGATCTGCCTGTTCTGCTCCCCACTCTCTCTGGTGAATCCTCTCCCCCCCACCCCCTCACCTCTGGCCTGCACCCCAGTTCTTGTATGCATGAAATAAATAAATCTTTTAAAAAAAACAAGCAAAACGTAGTCCAATGATGCAACGGGAGCTTGAGCCTGCAGTAATAACAGCTAACATTGTAAAGTGCTTCTGGGTACCTCATGGAAGTGGAATCGTACAGTATTTGTCTTTTTGTGACTGGCTTCTTTCACTTAACATGACGTCTCCCAGCCTCATACATGTTATAGCAGGTGACAGAATTCCCTTTCTTTTAAATTCTGAATGCTATTCCACTGTGAGTGACTACATACATAGATATTTAATAGAGCACAGACACTCATGTATAATACATAGAATATACATATTGGGTTGTTGGAAAAGTCATGATGCATTTTTCCGACATGCATGTGTATCTAACACAATCGAATACATGGCACTGTATGTGGATGTATAGATCTAGGCTATGTACACGTGGATGTTATCTCTGTATGCACATACACATGTGTATGTATGTGTACACCTATATGTTTTTATCCTTTGGATGGATGACTCTTGGGTTGCCTCCACCTTTTGGATCATGAGGCTGGTGCTGCTGTGAACATGGGTGCAGAACTGTCTCTTTGAGAAATCCTATCTTGGGGAATGTGGTTTCCCCTGTTCCTAGTTTCTTTTGCCACCTCCTTTTTGATCCTTGTGCTTTGTCTTAGGTTCTCTGTTCTGTCTCACCATCTTCGGTCACCATCTTTATACCTATATAGCCAAATTATAGTTATTATTATAGCTAATGATGGAGTATTTTACCCTGAGCCAGGACTGTTTTGCATGCTTCACCTCATTGCAATTTCATCACAACAGCTTGGTACTGTTATTATACGCTTTTACGCATGATGAAATGAGGCATAGCAGGATTAAGTAACTCACCCAGTCACACAGCTTGAAAGTGAGACTGGGATTTAAATCTGGGTAGTCTGTGTGTAGATTTTCTGGTCTTTCTTTCAAAATCTGCATCCACGGTCCAGTTCTCTTTCTGAATTGCAGAGCCCATAGAAATCTCTAGCTGTGTCCTGTGGACAGAGGCGAGAGCTTGGCGTTAAAACAGGCCAGACACTGGCTGGAAAAATCCCTTTATGAGGGGACCTGCCATGGGCACCCAGCTGGCTGGCTGTCCCCCCAAGCACAAAAGAATAAAATCTGTGCTCCTGAAGGAGGGCTTCTCGGTGACATCTTGGTGAAATCATGAAATTGCATCAGTGGAATCTTGTAGAAGATACGTTGAAATCATAACTCCCAGCATCTCAGAATGTGTGCTTATTTAGAAACAGTCTTTGCAGATGGAATTTATTGAAATGAGGTCACACTGGAGCTGGGGGCCTCCTACTCCAGTCTGACCGGGGTCATAGTCAGGAGGTGGCCCCTTAAAGACAGACATGGAGGGAACGCTGGTGACGAAGGAGGCTGAGACTGGACATTGGATCTACAAGCCAAGAAACTCCAAGGACTACTGGCTGCCCCTGGAAGCTGGGAGACACCTGGGACAGGTCCTGCCTCAGAGCCTCCGTCTGGACTTCAGAACTGTAAAGGGATACATTTCCTTTGTTATAAGCCGCCCTGTCGATGTCACTTTACTGTGGCAGCCCTGGAGACATGAATATGTTGTATGTTGTTCATAAAAGCAATTTCTTTTATAAGCAGAACAGATTCATATGGAGTCCAGCGAGGGCTATGGGTTATTTGTGCAAAGGGAAACTTGTGGGACACTGATTTGGATAAACAGAGTGTGCCTAATGCACTAGAGAATAATAAACTCATCATCCCTCTCACCAGACGCCATCTGTAGTGCAACCAACCCATTCCGGGCAGGTTTATGAATGGTTCTAGCAGCCACATGCTCTTCGCTGTTTGTAGTCGCTGTATTCGTACACTCCATTGCTCTCCTCCACTCTCGACATCACACCACCACCACACCGCACTCTGCTGCGCCACCCTTATAAATCAGTCTTTTAGCTCAGGTGTACCCACCTACGCATGCCCACACCCTACTCCAGGTGCCCGCCATCAGGCATGCATTCAGGACCGCAGGGTTCCGTCATCTATCCTAATGGCAGGAGGGCAGAAAAGCCTGCTACTTTTACCTGCCCTACACCATCTAAGCAAACATACCTGCCAAGCACCCTAAGGTTAATTCCTTCAGAGCAGGTACAGCCCTGTGATACTGCCATCATGGTCCTTTGGGCTGAAATGTGTCCCCTTCACTCCCATTCACATATAGAAGTGCCAGACCACACTGCCAGGTATTCGGAGCTGGCATCTTTAAGAGGTAATTAAGGTTAAATGAGGTCTTAAGGGTGGGACCCTAATCTGATAGAGCTGCTGCCTTTCTAGAAAGAGGAAGAAGCTCCAGAGTTTGCTCTTTCTTCCCCCATAAGGACATCATGTGAAGGCGTCTATCTACAAGCCAGAAAAAATGCTCAGATCTTGGTCTTGGACTTTCCAGTCATGGGAATTGTGAAAAGATAAATTTTGCTATTTAAACCATCCAACCAGGCCTCCCTGGTGGCGCAAGGGGTTAAACACCACACTATGAAGCAATCCACAGCCTCTGCAGAATGAGTTCTATCCCTGGCTGGCCAGGGAGCAACCCATATGGCACAGCAGACCTCTCCTGTCTTGCCCGCTCTCCCCTCAGCAGTGTACTTCAATCTGCCTGTTCTGTTCCCCACTCTGTCTCTGGTGAATCCTCTCACCCCCCCACATCTCTGGCCTGCACCCCAGCTCTTGTATGCATAAACAAAACCTAAAAAAAAAAATAAACCATCCAACCTGTGGTGCTTTGCTATGGTGGCCTGACCTGGTAATGCTCAGGGTGGGTGCAGGAGGCTTGTCCATGGCTGGACTGTGTGCTGAGGAGTTGAGCCTGAATTCTGATGCCATGATGGGTTCCATGTTCTTCTGGTCATAAAATATCTTGAGTATCTGCACTCATGTCGTTATCTGTTCACTCAGCTGCCCCACCCTGGAGATGGTGATCTGTTTGAGGGCAAGGACTATGTCTTATTCATCTGTTTCTCAAGGTCCCAATAAATGCTTACTGAGTGACTGAATCCATCTTATTCTTTCTTCACAAACAAACGAGATCATGGTCTTTAAGGACATAAAGCTCTGAGTATGCCCATGTGACTTACTAACCTGGTCTTCATCCTCACCTTGGTTTTCGTGGTGTGTTTCTTGCTGTGACCTTCTGTGGGGCTAGCCCTGGACAGGGAAGGTCCTGCCTCACATTGAAAGTGTGGTCAGAGGAGCTGGAAAGCCATAGGAGAAGTAGACTCAACGGTCATCACCTGTGCCTATGCCTGTGTTAGCCAACTCCCTGCCAATTAGCAAATATTATTCCCAGTGCCCCACATCTCACCATTTCCTTTTCAGCCCATCTTGGGTTAATGGGACCAGGAAGCTTGTCTCTCTCTTGAAGTCACTCACTGCTCTCCCTCCCCCACCAGAGGACCATAGTACAAAGAATAATGTCTACCCCACAGGGTTGTGTATGGATTACAGAGATGAAAGAGAAAAGCCTTTCCAGATGTTAATTATTACTGCAGTCTCTAATTTTGATTTTGGGCAACTCCATCAAAGATAAGTTAGTATTTATTTTAATATGCAAAAGGGTTTGCTTAGCAAATGAGGGGACTGCAGGGGAACTTGGAGAATGAGCTTTTCAAAAACAATTAGCAGCTGCCATTTGTGAATTAATGTGCCACCCAATAGGGCCATTCCCCAAGGCTTAGTCCTTCCCTCCTGCTCATCTACCTCCATTGTCATCGACAAACTCATTTATCTTTCATGGGCTCCCTCACTTCTTGTTGGGAAAATTCCCATTCTGTCTGCCATGTTACCTGGCTATCTCCTGGACAGTTCACTCAAGTATCCTGCCTTCACAGCAAATTCAGAAGGGTCCTAATCTAGCCCATCTAAGGATATAGAAATTGGAGTGCTTGTTTATTTTTTTGAAGACTTATTTATTTATGCATACAAGAGCTGGGGTACAGGCCAGAGGTGTGGGGGGTGAGAAGATTCACCAGTGACACAGTGGGGAACAGAACAGGCGGATCTACTGAAATACACTGTTGGGGGGAGCAGCAGGTGAGACAGGAGAGGTCTGCTGCGCCATGTGGGTCAGGTCCCTGGCCGGGGATCAAACTCCTGCTGCTCCTGTTAAGGTGGCTGCAGATCGCTTCATAGTGCTGAGACTTCACCCCTTGCACCACCAGGGGTACCCCCAGGAGTGCTTGTTTATTGGTGGGAATGTAAAACAGTGCAGCTGCTAGGGAAAACAGTATGGCGTTTCCTCAAAAAAATTAAGAATAGAACTACCATGTGATCCAGCAATTCTACTGGGCAGATGCGCAAAAGAAGTGAAAAAGGGTCTTGAAGAGATATTTGTACATCCTTACTCAACAGCATTATTCACAATAGCCAAAAGGCAGAAGCAGCCTAAGAGTCCTTTGGCTGATGATTGGATATACAAACTATGGTATATGTGTAAAATGGAATATTATTCAGTCAAAAAAAGGAAGGAAATTCTGACCATTCTACAACATGGATGGACTTGGAAGACATCGTACTAAGTGAAAAAAGCAGATGCATAAGGATAAATAATCTGTGATGCCACTTCAGGGAGCTACCCAGAGTAGTTAAACTCATAGACACAGAAAGAGTGGGCTTCCTGGGGTGCTAGGGGTGGGGGACATTTGGGAATAAGAGATTTGCCTTTCTGATTCCAGCATTTTGTGATTCTGGTGGATGAGATTCTAGATGTGATTTTTTATCAAAGAAGAAAAATTGCTTAGTTTACCTTTTCTTCCCAAACGCATGAACTTCCCCTTGGAGCTGAGGTGGGCTGGTTACACTGGCTCCATAAAACTCTTGCTCAGAAAATTTGCCGGCCATCTTATTTATTATCAGGTGATTGTTGGACAGATTGTTGCTTGTGTGACAAGAAAGAAGTTCAACTTCCTGTTAAAAGAAAATTACTTCCTGTAAAGGTTCATACTTAGGGTGCTGGCTGCTTCCTGTTGAACACTTCCCTTTTCGAGCCCCACCCTTGGGGCCTGGAGGCCTTTCACCGGCAGGTTGGAGACCTTGGGAACCATCTAGTCAAAACTTACTTTACTGTTCTGTGCCTCAATTTCCTTATCTGAGAATGGACAGTGGTTCCTCACTACAGTAAATTTGTCGTGATATGGCAGCACATATAGCACAGTTTCTACACAACAGATGCACCTGCTAGGTAGCCCATTGCTAGGTAAATGTGGGGTCCTTTTGAGGATTTAATGGGATCATATAATAGACTATAGAGCTTAGCACAGTGCTTGATGTGTAGAAAGTGCCCACTCTAAGGTTACCATTTTTTTTAAAGATTTATTCATTTATGCATACAAGAACTGGGGTACAGGCCAGAGCTGTGGGGGGTGAGAGGATTCACCAGAGACAGGTGGGGAGCAGAAGCAGATTGACCAAAATACACTGCTGAGGGGAGCAGCAGGCAAGCTAGGAGAGGTCTGCTACACTCTGTGGGTAGCTCCCTGGCCGGGGATTGAACTTAGGCTGCAGTGGCAGTGGATTGCTTTATAAGTTGTGTCTCAACCCCTTGCACCACCAGGGAGGCCCTAATGTTACCATTTTGAAGAAAAGCCAAAGTGGGGGTCTGTGGGACCAGGTTGAAGGTTCCTATGGGATGGAGAGGACGAAACGGGCCTTGGTCACTGTAGCGGAAGGAGTGGGCACAGTGCAGGTTCGCCACAATTCTCTGCAGACGGGATAAAGGAGGAGTCCTGGAGCCCTCGGTGGCCTCCCAGGCCTTCATTAGGATTGACCAGGTACACAGCAGGCAGGGGCGCCAAGGGACCCGGAGGCTGGCAGGCCTCCCAGCCCCCAGCAAGTCCCCACTCTATCTGGGCTCTCCAGCGTTCTCTGGTGGTCTCTGCTTCTCTCGTGGTTCTGCTCTGCTCTTTGCTTCTCTGCTTCTGGTGGTACTTCTGGCATCCCCATGAC
Organism: Talpa occidentalis; assembly: GCF_014898055.3. NCBI lineage: Eukaryota > Metazoa > Chordata > Mammalia > Eulipotyphla > Talpidae > Talpa > Talpa occidentalis. Next base: position 9,378,710 of record NW_026555331.1, on the reverse strand, counting down.
GCTGCCCTTATAAGCCCAGTCTCTCAGCACAGGTGTATCCACCCACGCATGCCCACACCCCACTCCAGGTGCCCGCCATCAGGCATGCGTTCAGGGCCGCAGGGTTCCGTCATCAACCCGAATGGCGGGAGGGCAGAAAAGCCTGAAAATCACTTTTTTACCTTACCCTACAGTCACTTAAACTTCTGTGCCTGCCCCCTGGGGAGAATCCCGCCTTCCCAACTGCGGGAGAACTGGCCAGTCACTTGTTATCTTCGCATTTGTAAAGGCAGGACCGGATACAGTGCGGGTTCTCTGATCCCATGCAGACTGGGTAAAGGAGTCAGAGTCCTCAGTAGTTTTGCAGGTTTTTTATTTGGGGTTCACCAGGCATATGGCAGGCAGGGGGTGCTGGCTGGGGGGCTGGGAGGCTGGCAGGCCTCCCAGCCCCCAGCAAGTCCTCACTCTATCTGGGCTCTCTAGCGTTCGTTCTGCTGCTTCTCGGCTTCGGCTGCGGCGGCTGCTGCTGCTGCTGGTGCTGGTGCTGCTCGCGTCCCCCCGTGACGCCGCCCTTAAAAGCACAGTCTTAGCTCAGCTGAATCCCATCTACCTATGCCCACACCCTATTCCAGGTGCCCGCCATCAGGCATGCATTCAGGACAAGGATCCATCATCTATCCTGATGGCGGAAGGGCAGAAAAGCCTGACATTTTCTTTACCCTACAGCATTAAAGAATCACTGCGTTTTGGGGCTGAGCCTGCAGGCGTGGCTGGGTCACTATTGACTGGAGGACATAAAATCTCCAGAAATCACAGACCCATCGCCAACTTCCCTCGTCCAGCAACATCCAGCTGTCAGCGTGCTCGGGGCTCCTCTGCAGCGTAGCTCCATGCCAGCGGGGCTTGGGATAGAAACTGTGGTTCCTTGTGGACAGAGAAAGGGACCAGGATAAGGGCAGTGGTCAAGGGACTGATTTCCTCAACTGTAATTAGAGCTCATGAGGAGAATGTGCTATGTACTAATTTGTATAATTCAAGTGTCCTAATAAAAATAGTTACATAGAATTTGAAACGCAAAAAAGGAAAACAAAAACAAAAGCAAGGACTGCCTGGGTGCCTCTGAGTCCAGCTCACTTTAAAATCATTTGAAGTCAATGGGGGGTTTCCAGCCAACCTGCAGCTGAGTCTGGAACCCACGACCTGGATCCCTCTAGCCAAGACCAAGCTAAACTAAAAGATAGACGCTCTTGGTCTCCTCAGGAAACAGGATCTATGTGAGGGAAAGGTCTGTGTGTTTTGGGGGAGGGGGGACCCTGCTGCCCGCCCCCCAATCTCGCCATCTTCCTGCCCTGTGAGCATCAGGAATGAGGGGTTTATCGTTTTGGGCAAAGGCAGGCTAATTGCCTTCCACTGTTTTTTCTCAGTTTCTTTTGCTTCTGAAATCAAAGCCAACTTGCCACCAGCGCAGGGCTCAGGTGGAACCGTTTTCAAAAGGCGGGATGAAAGGGCCACAGTGGCCACAGAGCCCATTGCTTTCAGGCAGCTCCAAGTTCATCTGTCTCCAGGTAGGGTCCTAACCTCTCCCTGCATGCTGTCAAGAGCTGGCTCCCCAGAGGGTGAGAGAGGGTGTGCTGGAGGGAGAGGCAGCAAGGAGAAGGGAAAAGTGAAAAAATAGTCAGGTGCCTGGGTGACGTCTCCCATAACCTTCCCCACACCTCTGAGAATCCAGCAGTTTCCCTCACTGTTCGCACAAAGTCCCCCACTAGGAAAGGGTGGAGCCCCCAACCTGTTCTGCGCCTTTCCAAAGTCCAGGATGAACTCCAGCCTGGATCATACCCCATGGGAACGGGTCCTGGGCTCAAAGAATTTGGAAACCCTGGAATATTATATGGCCCCGCTGCAGAGTCAGGGTTTGCATTAGGAAATTTGAGACCTGAGAGCCTTACAGTAAGGAAATGTAATAGACTTGGTTTAATCTAACAATTCCCAAACTACCTCATCTCCTGCTTTTTTTTTTTTTTTTGCAAGTAGATGTCTATTTATAAGTACTTAGTACACTTACACCTTTAAGTATATTTAGTTATGTATATTTATTTTAATTTGTATTTCCTCAACTTTTCATATGTTAAGGGCCCTATTTCTTTGTGGGTTGTGTATTCAAACATATATTTTTCCTGTGTAAATATAAATTTTGCAAAAAATGGAACTTTCTGTATTTGTAGATATCGCCTTTGTCTCTCCCTCTGTCTCTGTCTATCTCTGTCAACTCCCCTCTCTCCCTGTCTATTAAAATGACAAATTTCTTCTTCTGCCTCCAATTCAATTCAAAAAATTTTCTTCATCTCTTCCTCAATCCACATTTGAATGTCTCTTCCTTGACAGTGAGCAATTATTTCATTTATTTCATTCTAGAATGTACATTATGTTATTTTAGAATTGTGTACTTGCTCCACTATGAAAAACAAACCTACTCCTTGCAGTTTGTTTTTGGTCTTTAGCCTGAGGGTATTTAGTCAAAACACTGTTCAAGATTTCCAGGGCTTCTTTTTATCCCCTTTCTGAGGTTTGGGTATGTTATTCATTCCGAATGCAGTTAGGTTCATTTCTTTCTATTTGTATACTGGTTTGTTTTTTCTTGCTGATTTTATTCCGCGAGTATTTGAAACACAGTACGGTTCTGAAAGTCAAAGCAGTTAGCAATTATAGATGCGGCTGCAAAGAATAACCTTCAACATATGTATTCTTTTTAAAAAATTTTCTTACAGGTCAGAGGTGCAAGAGGGTAAGAGAATTCACCAGAGAGAGCGGGGAGCAGAACAGGCAGACGGACCGAAGACACTGTTGAGGGGAGTAGCGGGCGAGGCAGGAGAGGTCTGCCGCACCATGTAGGTTTCTCCCTGGCCGGCCGGGAATCGAATCCGCACTGCAGAGGCTGTGGACAGGTCTGCTGCACCATGTGGATTGCTCCCTGAATGGCCAGGAATCAAACTCATGCTGCAGTGGCTGGCGATAGCTTGATAGCTCTCTCTTTAACCCCTGTGGCACGAAGGATGCCTGAACATGTGCATTTTTGTAGCATTGGCTAAACTCTCAAGGTAAATTCCTAGACCTGGGGTTGCTGGGTCAAAAGGTAAATGCATCTGTAGCCCTTTGGTTAAATGTTGCCCCCATACTGCCCAACTGTGCTGTGATAATCTCTTCTCACCAGGTACATAATGGAGTGGGGGTTTCCCACAGTCTCCCCAAAAGCCTGTGTTGTCATTCTTATTAATTTTTCCCTTCCAGTAGGAGGGGCATGAGCATCTCACTGTGGCTTTAATTTGCATTTTTCCAATCATCACACATATTTTCATATGTTTAAGGACCAACATATATTTTTTTGTAAATTGTCTATTCAAATTTGCCCACTTACCTATTGGGATTTGATCTCTCCTGCATCCCATCGTTAATAGTTCATCTTAGGGAAATTAGCCCTTTATCTTCTATAAATGTTGTAAAAAACTTTCCTCACTTTGTCAGTTGCATTTTGATTCTGGTCCAGGTGCACTGGTCATGCTAAGTTTACAGCATTTTCTGGCCAAATGGATCCTCCTTTTATTGTATCTGGTTTTGAGTCATACATAAATAGAAAACCTTTACCTTCTTCCAGGTTAGAAAGGAACTCATCCATCTTTTTTCCTTCTAGTACTTATGCAGCTTCATTTTAAAAATATTTACATCTCTGATCCATTTGGAGTTAATTTTTGTATATGGTGTGAGGGATGGATCTAATTCTGTCTTTTTCCAGATGACTCTCCAGTCGTGTCAGCACCATTTATTAAAATGTCAAACTTACCTTTGAGAGTGTTTTTTAAACATATTTTCAGAACAATCAGTTTGGCTGGATAAAATACTTTTATTTTATCTGGCCAAAGTTTCTGGCTAGAATCTCCCCACCAGATTATTTCCATTCTGGCTGAAGCGACTGACCGCTGGCTGGCTGGCTTAGCACCTGGCATTCATGCTAAGCTGGCTCTGTGATGACAAGTCTGTACCGGGACAAGGCCCTGCAGCCAAGTTCAGCCTCAAAATCCTCCCCCTGGCCTTGAGGTCTTGCAGACTAGATCCCTGGCCTCTGGTTAGTTCCACATGTTGAAATTTCACCAGCTTCTCTTAGCCCTTGCTAGCTGTGGTCTCTTTCCACCTTTGGTCTCCAAAAATGCTGGGCATCCTTTTAAAGATTTTGTTTTTAAATTTATTTATGCATACAAGAACTGGGGTGCAGGCCAGAGGTATGGGGGTGGTGAGAGGATTCACCAGAGACAGAGTGGGGAACAGAACAGGCTGATAGACTGAAACACACTGCTGAGGGGAGCTGGGGGTGAGTCAGGAGAGGTCTGCTGCACCATGTGGGTTACCTCCCTGGACGGGGATCGGACTCAGGCTCCAGTGGCTGTGGATAGCTTCATAGTGCTGCAATTTAATCCCTTGTGCCACCAGGGAGGCCCCTAGGTAGTTAAAAACTTTTAACATCTGACTGCAAGACTGAGCTCAACAGAGGGGGAGGGTAGCAGGGTGGTGGTGGTGGGGGCAAGAGGCCTGATGGAGCATGGTGGAGAATTGTTGGGGCCACTGGAGGTGGGCAGGAAGCAAAAGTACACATAGCTCCAGAGCAGATATAAAGATGTAAATGTGCTTTACCTCAATAAACATAATTGGGAAAAATAAAGTCTTTTAATTAAAATATAAAGCTCATTAGCTTTCAAAAGAATAAAAAAGACAGTTTCAAAGTTTGTTCTGCATGATTCCTGTTCTAAACTCACACGACCTAATGATGTGGAGAGATGAAGTCACCGAGAGAGACTATGTCTTCCTCAACTTTCTCTTGGAGTTCTCACCTGTCTGCACGGATGTTGGATTCAAAAAGGGGAGACATGTTCATTTCTGTCCATAAGCACTTGTTGACCATCTGCTTTTTGCTGGGCCCTGAGCCAGCCCTGAAGACAATGGCAAATTGATAACAGGTAAATTAGGTGAAATGTTGGTCAAGTGCTGTGACTGGTGGTGCATCTAAAGGGGTGTTTCTTCAGCAGGGATTGTTTCAAAGTCTCTGTGTGGTCTCCGATGGGGGCTTCTGTAAGATCATCTGCCTTTGTTTGATGCAGGAGGCTGGGAGTGGCCTCAGCCCCAGTCCTTTCTCAGAGGTGGACATGTCTGCCCACGCCTGATTCTCAGCAGGTCCCAGTTGTTCTGCTAGCCTGATTCAAATAACCCTACTGTATTTATTTCTTGTTATAAATCAGCCAGGATCTTGATCCGACTCTTCTAGCTTCCAGAACAAATAAATGTCTACCTTTTAAACCAAAAATAAAACCCTTTTCAATAATAACAAAAGCAGAAACTGTTCCCTGGTCAGAAAGCCTTTTCCCCTGGAGTAGCTTATTGGACCCTCTCGGGACCACTGTCTCGTAGCTATTTGTGTGACCCCCCTTTTGCAGAAGAGGAAACTGAGCCTGAGGATGCGCTCAGCTGTGAGGGACCCACGTGTCACAGGCGTTGTGAGCTTTGGATCCCAGTATCTGTTTTCTGGGTGCATTTTATTTTTATTTATTTATTTATTTTTTGCTTATTTTCCCTGGGACTGGAGAGAGGATGTTGGCATCCACAATCTGAATTCCCTCAAGGTGTGGTTTTCTTTCCCCGATCCACTTCTGAATATGTAGAAACAAGTTAGAAATTCGCTTCCAGGCCATTCCTTCAGCCCCCTCGTCTGCGCTTCTCTCTCTTCTCAGTTTCTCCTTCATCGAGAAAAGTAACAGTAATAAAATCTCCTTCAGAGGGCTGATGGGGAGCTGAGGGAGAAAATGCATGTGCCATAAATTGGGAATTATAAAATATACCTCAACGTGGATGATGACTGTAATTTTCTCCACTGCACCCACTTCCAAAGAACGAACAAACTACCCACTCAACGCCACTCTGCTTGTATAGGTGACATGGATGCTACTGTGTCAAGCACGTTATGTGAAGTATCTAATTTAGTCCTTGTAACAACCCAGCAGGGAGGAGTCCTCATCTTCATTTTATACCTAAGGACATCTCAACGTGGGCAGGTGAAGTCATCCAGCCAGAATTTGAATTCAACGTCATTTTAAAATCTGCTCTCCGGAAATCTGGATTAATAGGGAGAAAAGCCTTCTGGTTCCTCCCAGCTCCCTGCCCCCACCCCCGTGTCTCCTGTCCTCCATCAGCCTCACCTCCTACCTACCAGCCTTTCTGTGACTATACCAGTCAGTTCTATAAACCCAGCCCCCTGCTTTGTCCTCTGCTGCCAGCAGGAACACAAACCAGCCCTTGAGGTCAAACTGAGAGAATTTGATCCTCCCAGACCTCAGGGACTCACCCAGCTGCTATCCCTTTTGGGGTGTGCACTTGCCCCCTAAACTGTAGAGTGAGTGCTGCCACCTTTGAGAGTCCAGTCTCGGGAAGGTAGAGGACAGACTGGGCACCAACAGTAACCTCCTGGGTGAGCAGCTAGGCATGGTGGGACTGGGTCGCCTCAGCCTTCGGAGCCCTGAATTTCTGTTACAACCTGGTGCTAGGTCGTGACCATCCTGGGCTGTGTCTGGAGGCCCAAGGGGTATCCCCAGGAACATTTGGGTGCTCTTTGTTATTTTTGTCTTTTCCTGGAATGCTTGGGCTGCCTGATTCTCAGGGGCACACTGATTCTCAGGGGCTAAGGGTGGTGTAGTATAAGTTGGGCAAATCATCTATCAGCATTTTTGTAATTCAAGAATCCTCACAAATAGAAGTAACGCCCAGCAAGATCCAGCTGGCTCATTCTCGACCTGCACGGAATCAGCTTCTCTGGCCAATCCTGGCATACTGAGCCTTTTCTTTCTCTCTTCCTCATATCTTCTCAGTTCCTAGGTCTGTCTAGCCTTTTTCTAGTTCAGGTGTCTCAGCTCCCAGTGCCATTACCCTAGTTCAAAATAATAAGTTTTCCTGTCTGGTTTACAGCAATTGTCATCTGGTCTACCTGCCTCGGCTCTCTTCCCCTTGGTCTTTTCCACTTGCATGAGGAGAGGTCTAAGACGAAACTATGGTCATGTCAGTGCTCCTGACCTAATGCCTTTGATGCCTCCCTGTTGCTCATGGGGAGGAGCTCAAAATCCTTAATCAGTTCCTGCACCATCCAGCCGCTTCTCCATTCATTTCCACCACTCTGCCTGTAACACCTCTCTTCTTTCCAAGGTGCCCTTTACATTTTTTTGGCCTTCCCAGGCTTTCCTCTAGCTTGAGAATATTCTTCCCAGACATTTGTTTGTCTTTTTACATCCAGGGTTAGGTCATTGGTTAGGGGTTGTTCATTCTGGACAGTCCTTCCTTCCAGGTCTCTGTCCAGGGAGGTTCCTTCCCGGGCTGTGACAGGGGTATCTCCACATGCTTCCTTTCTCTCATCAATGTTTATCCTATACTCTAACTTTTTTATTCAATTGTATCTATTTCCTCTTCTAAAGTGCACTTTTTTTGCAAAGGTGTAAAGTTTGTGTTACTCCTTGAGGTATCCACAAATGTTGTCGGGCTCAGGTTTGATCATTTGCCACTTTTAGATCAAGCATGGACACAAGGGCTGGAGTTAGGACAGCAAAAGTTTGAGAGTTGACATCCTGAGATGACTAGACCAGCATCTTGAGGTTCTATCTTGGATTTCTCTAGTTGACTGGAGGGTTTTTAAAGGATCAGAGGCTGCGTGGGGCTGTGGGTCACCATGTTCTATTTTGATGTTATCTTGACTCATGGCCATCGGGTGGTTGGGTTGGCATCTTTTGTCAAGGACAGGGGTTATGGCGCTTGAAACTCGGGTCACAAATCCTGTTCCCCTTAAGTAAATGCAGGTCTGGTGAGTCACGACAAAAATTTTTCATCTTGGTTTTAGCTGGTCTTGCCTGGTTTTCTGGTTTTGTCTGCAAACAAATAAACAGGGCAGCCACAAAGAATTTCTGCAAGAAAACATGAACAGGGGCAGAGCGAGCAAGGAACTTATGGTTACTAGACTTGTGACACAAATGCCAATGCTCACTCAATACTGGGATGGATGAATGGACTGCGTGTTCAGCACAATGTCATTCTGACTGCATTCAAGTTCCAATAGTACTAGGTGTCAATATTACTGAACGTAGAATTTATCACCGTGGTTTAGTCTTCCTTATCCCCAGACTTTATTGGGGATCCCGTTGACGATGTAAATTATGAGTATTAAACATGACAACATATTATTATGATTGCTTTTAGAAAGATGTTGCTATCAGAAGAAAAGTGATCTTTGGAGTGAGACAGAACTTGTTTGCAGTCCTGGCTACCCCCACCCCCCTTTTCACTTGCAGTGATAGTCCTCTGTGAGCCTCAACTCTTGGGTGGGAAATCAGCATTAATATTACCTGCCTTGAAGGTTTGATACGAGAATTGAATGAAACAATGCATTAAAAGAACTTAGTACAGGGCACCAAATAAGCATGTAAAAATATGAGCCATTATTAATATTACAAAAGGATAATGAAAACTACCTTGCCTGGCAATCAGATGCTTGACAGATGGAAGCTGTGGTGTTATTACTGTGATTATAAAGGAATGCTGGAGGTTTTGTTGTGATGGCTCTGAGATGCGCTGGCAGGAAGCTGCTCTCTGGTGAAGTGGGGGAACAGGAGCCATTACGGGAAGGCTGTTCCTCAGGTTTTCTGCAGGGAGGTGGTGATTGGCTGGCCTTGGCCAAGGAGAGCATCAGTCCTTCAGAGGTCAGGACCTTCTCCTGGCAACTGACTTCTTTAGATAGAGTGTAGCACAGCACTTCAACGAGTGCTGTGACCTAGGAGCTTGGGACCTTTTCTCCTGCCAGTGTAAGGAGTGAGAAGCACCCAGGGCAGCCTTTTGAATTACAGGATTATGCTTGGAAGAGGCCTTGTCTGTGAAGCTGTGCTGAGACCTTGCACACACACCTTGGTCACAGATTAGTTGGTGACAGGTAACCACCAGGAGGCTTAGTTGTGACTTTTGGGGACTTCTTTATCTCAACTTGCTCCTTGGGCTGACCACTCCATATTTCTCCTTCCAAAGCTAGCCTTAAGGGTGTTGTGAGTGCTGCTGTTTCCCTTCTAGCTTAAGAGCTTGGAGGTGAACTGGGTTGTAGAAGCACAGGGACTCGGGCACTCAGAAGGCAAGACTGGTGGCAACCTGGTTTCTGGCTTCTGTGTCTTGACTGAGAACAGGGCACCTTCCAGGCACAGGCTGACACACGACTGCTTGTGTTATGGCTTCTGGCAGGTTTTTGGTACTGCCTGTTGCTACCAAACACCAATAAGCAGAGATAGGAATTGAATCTATAAGCCTTTTATTTTTCAGATCACTGGTCATTGATCTGAGAGAACAGTGGGCATAGCACCCTGGAGAAACTATTGTATCATCTCATCTTGACCTGATCTTTCTATACATATTATTGGGCCAAGGTTGACTGCAGGTTACTGAACCTCAGAAGGTGGGACCACTGCAAGTCACCAGGATGTCATATGGAGCATGGTGTGTGTAGTTAAGAATACTGTGCTGAATATTTGAAAGTTGCTAAAATGACAGATCTTTAAAGTTCTCATCACTAGAAAACATATTTGTAACTCTATCTGGTGATGGCTTCCAACTTGATTGTGGTGATTATTTCATAATTCATACAAATACAGATTTATTATGTTGTACTCCTAAAGCCAATATAATGTTATATGTCAGTTAGACCTCACTTTAAGAGAGGATAAGTAAAATAATTAGGTCATGAGTCTCCAAGGCTCTGGGCTCACTGACTGTTCTCTTGAAGTTATGGAAGAAATGATATTAACATTCATATATTCACTGGAATCTCGGCAGTCTGCTCCATGCCACATCTGTTAGGAGATGATGTCAAATTGTAATAACAAAGACAAAAACAGGCTGAAGTGGTCTGAGGCCCTTTCAGTTGTTGTGATGAATATGAGGGCTGCCCTTCAAAGGAAGGTGGGCTGCAGACCAGATGACATCAACAGGGCAGCCTGTGATGGCTCTAGCCCCTGGAGGACATATTTCTTCGTTGTCCAAGACACATTTCTATTCTAATTCCCTTTCATCCTAAGTGAGGATATGAGGACAACCCCAGACTCCATGCCAACCAAGGCATTCCAGCCTGGAGACTGTCTGCAGGAAGGAATTTAATAGACAACTACCTCCCCTGTGGATAGTTCTCTCCCTTGAAACTCTGTTTATCAGTCTTACAAATTGGCTGTGTGTTAGTCTCAGAGTCTAGGAAACAAGCCACAACAATCCCTAAACCCTCATGAGACAAGGTGAACCCAGCTCTTCAACAAACAACTGGAATTGGAACTTAATGACGCCAAAGTTTTTACCAACCTAGTTAGCTTTAAAATAGAGGAGTTTACCCTGTGACATCGCTAGCTAATGGTGAATTTCATGACAAAGTCTTGAAGAACTTCCTCAAAATACAGCATCAATAACTTCTCAGGGCTGTTGGTATGAACTGGAAAGTCTCTGAGCTAATATTAATGGAATTCACAATCCGTAACTAATACTAATGAATAGTCTTTACTAATGTGTGGATTAGATATCCATGGAGAGGGAACAATGAAACTCTACAGTCAAGAGAACTTTGTGTTACATATTTTAAGTGAAAAGCTCAGCAGACAGAAATCTCATATTTAAATGCCCTCAATATCATACCCCTCTGCTCTTCTGAGGGAATGCCAGGGCTCTATTGAATTTTGATCTAAATTTCCTTGTAGATATAAATTTCACCTTGCCTATTAGTGCTCCTTCCTCTGTCATTTCTAAAATCTACAGATGAATCACCTTTCACATGTATATTGTCAACCTCTTGATAATGTCAAGACGTCAAATCGATGGCCGATCCCACCTGGAAAAGCTGTGGTGATTCTACTCATGTATAAATGGGAGTCTATAAAATGGATGCAGAAAGAACTGAGGCAAAATATTCCCTGACTTTTTTCTGGTTCTTAATCCCTCTTTTAAGTAATCGATGAAAACAGCAATTCGAACTTTTTTAAAGTTTGTGTTCTTACACTGGAAGGAACTGCATTTCACTTTTAGATAATGGTTCACATCACTGGCCGGGGGCCGGTAGGGCGGTGGCTTGACATTTGAGAGACCCTTGGTCTTCCATTCTGTGGCTCTACCATCTTCAAATTGAAGATTCCTTCCTGCTTGTGATCAAGGTGGTGGCTGCAGCTCTTGCTGTCCTACATGCATTTGAGTTGGGGAAAGAGAGAGATAGAAAGAAGACATGTTCCTTCCCTTTAAAAGTGAGAGCACAGTTCAATGTCTAACTTATTCCTACTATTTGCTGGTCTGTATTTACACGACTTTATCTTCCCAGACAACTCTGGCCAAAGAAGATGAAGCTGCAAATAAATTTATTAGAAAAATAGACTGTTCACATTCTCATTAGAGGGAGAGCCCCTTGTCAGGACAGTAGAGTGCTCAATTAGGCTCATCAAAGGACTTGAAGGCTGCTTGGTTTCCGCTTCCTTGTGTTGTCCACCAGTCCTAACTATGTCACAACTTTGACCAACCCCAGTCAAGTCTCCCTCCCTCCATGAAAGACCTACCATAAGCCAGATGCTCAGATCTCATTAACATGTCATCTTAAAAGACTTTGTTAACATATTGGTCCTGTTATAGGACAGGGAGAGGGGCAGCCCAAACCCCGCAAACCTGCCTATTCTAAATGGGTTCTGCCATCCGCCGCATCAACACAAAACATATGACACTTTAATGGGAAGGGACTTTAATAAAAACTAGGAAACAATACAGGTGAGGCAAAGAGTCTAGTTTCTAAATGAAGCACCCAAAGTTACCCATCCCCTCGTGGGTAAAACTCCATCCATATGGGGTCGGCCCAGAGCAAGGCCCCAAAGCCTGCCACAAGTCTAAAGCATCTTCCAGTGGGGACCCACAGCAAAGGGTCACAAACAACCGGACAAGCCCGGAAGGAAAAGAGCAAAATCAACATCCAGATAAAAGCTGCCATGGTCACCTCCCCACGGGTCTCACCCACATCTGTGTCACCCAGTCCACGACCAAAAGACAAGCGCAGTTTCTTCACATGTCTCTAGGCTCCATGCGCCTCCTCCAGGTCTCCTGGCTCCATCTTGCTTCCTTCCTTAGTCTCTTCTGCAGCTTCTTCTCTCCCTGCTCAGCTCCACCCTTCCTTGGGTGGGGCAGGGAAGCTGGAACCTCCCCCTTTCCTGGGGACCACCCTGTTACAATCCCCCCTTTTAATTTTTATTCCACCATATCTATGGTGGCAGAGATCTCATGGTGCAATTTTAGGAGACAGTCTTTTTTTCAGGGTTACAATGTGTGTAAGAGAAGCAACAATTAGTGAGCAGCATTGTCCATGAATGTCCAGTATGACAGTTTCATTACTTAAAAATAATCCATTATCCAAGCCAAAAGAAAAAAAATCTGGAGAACTGGCTAAAACAAGATAGCAAATATATTAAAATCACAGGGAAAAAATGTTAAAATGGTTCAACTGATGTAAAAAAAACCACAAATTTTTTTCAACCTTGATCCCAAACTTTTAACAGCAAAGCAAAAGTTTGCAAACTAGATCTACTTTTAAACCATTTTTCTATTTTTGCATAAAATCACAGAGTAGAAATAACTAACAGCAATTTTAGCTGGCTTTATTGAAATATTCCATACAGGATCAGAGCGAACCGTTGGCATCTGGTCGATGCAGGCTTCAGGTATAAAGTTGGTCTCATCAGACTCCACCTGGGCTTTCCTCTTCTCGAGGGTACCAGGGCATTTTCGTTGGCCTGGTTGTCCAGTCCTGCCAATGGAGGCAAGCTTCCTCACCTTCTTTGGAGGTCTCTGGAACCCTACAAACAAGGCAAACAGGTTCTCCTCTTGTTGGTTCAGCTCTGTTTCGACTTTTGGAAGAACTCCACACAAAGCCACACAATCAAACTCACGTCCAATTTTTGTTAAAACAGACAAAATCCCTATGGAAGTTATGCAAAAACAGACTCTAAGATAAGTAGCAAAAATTACTACCACTATTTGTATGCTGTGTTGGTATCAAGGGGAGAGAAAATGTGACAAGTTAGCTTTGCTGGAAAAAATTGCAACCTTGATGCAGATCCTGGTTACTCAAAACAAAACAAAACAAAACTTTGTGGATTCAGGACAAAATGCATATAAAAATTACCAGTATTATGTCAAAGAAAACTTGTAAATGTCAGGTGTATTTCCAGGTCTATTCAGTCCTTTGTAGTAAAGTTTTTACTCTTAACAGTTCCATCTATAGGAATCTGTTGAGACCTTTTCTCCCTATATTTTCAGAAACAATTCCTGTAGATATTAAACAATTGAAGTATACAATATTACAAGGTGACAATCATCATTGACAATTTACATCCATATCAGGTCAAGGTGTTATTACCCGTTTACCCAAGTGACAATGCTTCCCTTCTAGTTTTACTCTACTAGGTGAGCCAAATAGAACAAATTCATCTAATTCCTTCCCAGGAGGAAAGGGAGAAACTTTGTGGAGTGTCTCAGGAGCTCTACTGAGGTTCCACAAAATTTCCTTGCATCAGCCAAATGACAGGCTACCAAATTTGTACTTGAATTTAGATTTCTGGGAAGCTTTGCCATAAATATCAGAAAATTAACAGAAACAACAATATTCAATGTCTATGAAGGCACCGGCTTAGTTCAGTAGCACAATGTTGACAATCAAACCATAACCTTTAGTTTTTCTCATAACCGGAGACTCTTTTTTTTTTTTTTTTCCCAATGTCTATGGGCACCATGTATACCAATTTGTCAATCACTGGAGGTCAAGACAGTTAGACACAAGGACATACAGACATACAACGTATAGACAAAGACAGTTTTTTTTTTAGTTATGCCACGTAGAATATGTTATGTAACTGCAGTTTTACTCCATAGGCTCAGAAAAAAAATATCAAAGTCCAAAAAAAATGTGGAGTGTTGCTGGCAGAAAAATTTCCAGTTGTCATCCTGCAAACCTAAGACTTTGGAAATAGGAAGGAAAAGTTTTATTAATCACAAGAGTTACATGACCTTGTTTATCACCTTAGGGTTTTCAGTGTTGAAGACTTTTTATTAGAAGTCAATCCTGGGGTGAGCCATAAACTCAATTTTGCTGTATTGACAGCATATTTTATATGACTGCTTTAGGGTGCTGCATTTACCATAACTTAGAACTTGCACACATGAACTCCAATTGGCCAGAACTTGATTATATGATGACATTTAACTTCTAGGGAGGTTGAAAAATGTAGTCTGTATTGTGGGTAGTTATATGCTTAGGTAAGACATCTATTACCATAGAAAAATGGGAAACAGATGAAATGGACAATAGTATAAGTGTGTTAGACAACCTATACTAATACTAATAGCAAGACCAATACTAACAGCTAACATTTACATTTCCTATGTGTCATGCACTTGAAAAGCAGGTTTCTAAATATTATTTCTTTCAGTTCTCAGAACACCATGAAGTAAGCACTTTTATCATCCCAGTTTTACTGAAAAAGTTTGATACACAGAGAGGCTGGCCAATTTAGCCAAAGTCCAAAATCTCATCAGTGGACGAGATGAAGTTAGGCGCAGGGGCTTGGCTATGGAGTGTCGCAATCAAGATGGGGGAGGGGAACGTATGGATTTGGCTGAGCTGTTTTGGAAGGAATGCTAGGTATGTTAGTTTTCTGTTGTTACATAATACGTAACAACAAATTTAGCCACTTAAAATAATATGAATTTATTATCTCACATTTTCTGTGGGCTCGGAGTCTAGGTAAGTCTCATGTATAACTGGGAACCCAGGGATCCTCTCCTCAGTCTCACAAGGCAGCACCATAGGTGTTAGATGGGCTGTATTTTCATGTGGAGGCTCGAATGGGGAAGAATCTGCTTCTAAATTCATTCAAGTTAATGGCAGAATTCAACTGAGGCCCCCAACATTTTGTTGGCAGAATGCAACTGAGGTCTCCACTTTTTGTTAGCCATCGCCTGAAGACCATCCTCAAGTTCTAGAGGCTGACCACTGTTCCCCCCCATGTGGACCACTAGAAAGCTTCTCATATGTAACACGGCTTTCTTGAAGCCCAGTGGGAATGGCTTTCTTCAGTTACAGTCTTGTGTAGCCAAATGTAATCACATGAGTGACATCCAGTCATCTTTGCCATAATAAGGAAGTGACCTCCCATCACCTTTGTCATATTCTAAACAAACCACAGGTTCTACTAGAACTCAGGAAGAAGGTGGTTGTGCAAGGGCATGACTCCCTAAGGAGTCACCTCAGCATGTCTTGGTTACACTGGATTATGTGACAGACAACCAGAATTTTACCCTGACTCTGCCATTTGCTTGATGTGTAGCTTCATTTCTAAGTTGAAGCTAATAATTTTGCTGCCTGCTCACGTGTCAGTTTCTGGAAAGATTAAATGAGATAATGCATGTGCAGAAGCTATAAAATTATGAGATTATAATGTACTAATGAGCATAAACTGATGACCTAGATGAGACTTTATTAGAACTAGTTATCTTTCTTGAAATTGAATAATTGTTGGATTGCTTAAATTTCTCATCTATCTGTTGTCAGGAGCTTAAATGCACTTAGATAACAAAAGATCGTGTTTAATCTTATAGAGATAGTTATTGCTTAATCAATTATGCTAATGGAAAATGTAGATGCAAAAATCTTGACAAGTAAGAGACTCTTGATAAAGAGGGTACTTTTCCATAATTATTTAAAACATCATTAATGTAGATATATGACGTTTGCATAATATCCTGTAACCATAGAGGTCTGCCAAATAAATGCAGGGCTGGGCCTATATCATGAATTATGAGTCAAAAGAGCAAACTACCAGAACCACAGAATGACTTTGACCTTGGGAGCATGAATCTACTATGCTGAGCCATAGTCATCTCATTTGTAAACATAAGAAGAGTGAGTTTCAAAATCTTTACACTGCCTTCCAGGTCAAAGATTCTGAGAACCA
The DNA here is from genome assembly GCF_014898055.3 of Talpa occidentalis. NCBI lineage: Eukaryota > Metazoa > Chordata > Mammalia > Eulipotyphla > Talpidae > Talpa > Talpa occidentalis. The sequence continues at coordinate 9,362,658 of NW_026555331.1, read as the reverse complement.
AGGTGACAGTGCCATTTTCTGATTCAACATATTTGTGATTTTTTTTTTAAAAGATTTATTTATTTATTTATACAAGCACTGGGTACAGTCAGAAGCGCGGGAGGGTGAGAGAATTCACCAGAGTCAGAGCGGAGAGCAGAACAGGCAGACTGACGAAGTACACTGCTGAGGGGAGCAGTGGGCGGCAGGAGAGGTCTGCATGCCATGTGGGACCCTCGCTGGCGGCCGGGGATTGAACTGGCGCTGAGAGGCTGGGGGCAGCTTTGCAACGCAGTGTGCAACCACTAGGCCACCAGGGAGGCCCAACATATTTATGATTTTTTCTTATAGTAAGCAGATCTAACTATCACGAACCTATGAGGACCTTAACTATCTGTTAAGCTGTAAGAGTCTATTTACATAGCAACTTGAATTGGCAGTTCAGTGAATATGGTGAGGACCCTGGGGAGTTGTCCCATCTTGCTTCAGCATGCACTCATTCTTCCAGTTGCTTCTAATGCTGTCTGCTGATGGTCCCCAATTGAGTTCCTCCCCATGAGTCATTCAGCTGGAGTGAGACATGGTTCAAGACAATGTCCCCTTCTTGGGAGAAACTCAGACCCAATGGCTGGTCAATGTAAAAGTCATAAAGTAGAAGTTTAGAGGTCTGGCTCCCTGCCTTTATTCGAAGTGAAACTTGAATGGTCTATGCCAGCACCAGGTTTCCCTTTCTGGTTAACTGAAGACACTTTTGAAAAAACATTTGCGCTTAACTCTTTCTCCTGCCCAGACCTATTGTCACTCTCTCACAAGTGCTGATCCTGAGGGTTTTTCCTAATCAGTCACCATCTTGGAGTTTCCTTCTCAGAAGTCATCTTCAAGACTCACTTAGCAGCAATTTCAAGTAATAGAAAAGCAAGTAAAATGTAGGTTGGACAATAGAGCTACAAATTTAGTTAACTCACTGACTTAAGAACATCATCAGAGATTCAAGTGCTTCCAACTTTTCATGGTGCTACCACCAGGAAAGAAAAAAGGGTTGGTTAAGCTGTTTTTCAGTATATACAGACCAACAGGGCCATTGACAGTTTTAAAGCCCGCTTTTCTCCCTTTGTCACCAAGTTTATTTTTATATTAAAAAACCCTAAAGTTGTCCAGATAATTGCTAATTATGTTCACTAAATAAATGCCAATACAACCGTTTATTGAAAGTCTATTAGAAATCATAACACATTCTTACTTTTAAAACACATTTAACCTTTACAATCATCCTGTGAAGTGGGTGTTATTATCCTCACTTTATAAATGAGGAGACAAGCTCAGAATCATGAGTAATACATCTAAGGTCATTTGCTGCTAAATGGTTCTTGAGTTCTAAACAAGTGTTGAGTTCTTTCCATTATAGCAGCTTAGCTTCAGAAAATATCACCCCAGGCAACATCAAGCAATAGAATCTGACTGTGGTAAGCAAAAGAAAAAGTGGTATTTATTGGAGGTGCATCAATCAGATTTTGGTGCAGAAAAAAAAACTACTATTCTTGTTTTAATCAGTAATGCAACATACAGGATTAGGTGCTAACAAATTGTTAGAAGGATTTCAAGAGAAGATTCTTGGCTGAACTTCCAGGAATAACTGTAGAATATTACAGATTAATTTCCTTTGAGGGAGCTAAGCTGGAATTAACAGCCTATTGTGGCCTCAGTTGCTGAATATGCAGAATGCTGCAGAGTATATACTGCGGTGCTGCTTCAGAAAAATCTCACATCTCTACACTCTTGTTTGCCAGAAGAAATCACCCAAAGAGAAAAGAATGATTTGCTTTCCACAGCTCACTAGAGTACATGTAATTGGGGGAGATAATTTGCAAGAAGTGCAAGGGAGTCCAGGATAGATAGTTTCCATTTTCCAACCTCTCCAAACACAAGGAGGGTGATGGAGGCAAATGCAATATTTAAATCACAAAATTAGATTTGAGAATCAGTCTTGGAAAGAAAAGGAACTTGAAAAGTTCCAGAGATTTGTTTGAAAATTTTGTCCATTTACTTTTAGCCAGAGTTTGGGTATCAAGTCAAACCAAAACCGAGAGGTATTTGGAGCATCTGCAGTGCATGCAGCATAATGGAAAGCACAGAAGGGGAAGGTGACATCAATGAAACAGTGGTCTAAGGTACCAGTTCTATCATCAAGAACCTAGCAATAGTGTCAGATTGTATCATTTAAAACTAACTGAAAGCAAATGTCATAGAATATCTTTGGTAAATGGCACAGGTTTTTTTTTTTATGAACAATTGCAAGAATTTGGGATGATTGGCCTCCTTATAGGTGTTTGTTTATATATAGGCTGTTTATCTTATTATGTTTCTTTATCCCAAGATTCTTCCAGCTATTAAAAAGCTGACTTCCTCAGCACTGTCTAGGGTCAGTCTGCCTGTTCTGCTCCCCACTCTGTCTCTGGTGAATCCTCTCGCCTTCCCACGCCTCTGGCCTGTACCCCAGCTCTTGTATGAATAAAAAATAAATCTTAAAAAAAAAAAGCTTGATTCATCTTTATACCACCTTTCCCCCGGGGCCAGCCCTGAGGGCCACGTTATGACCTCCAGAGGCATAAAGTTAGACTCTCAATCGTGTTATGATCTCTTTTCCCTCATTACATCAGCAACAAGACTTGAGAACAGGAATTTCAGGAAAGCAACAACTCATGATACTTCTGTTAATAACTAGGGCAAAGGAATTTAGTGTTTGTGGTAATCAAATCTTGCCTGGAAGAAACTCCTTAAACAATGGTGATGGATGACTGATTTCCCTCAGATTTATGAAATGCAAATATGTAAATGTTGAGACTTAGGGAGAAGACAGATTTCTTTACAATAAAGATAAGGAAAGAGATTTTATCCCATCTGCCCAATTAAATAACATGGACATCCCACCCAGCTTCAGCTCAAATTCACCCTCTTTCCTCCATTCCACCGTAACCCAAGCCACAGCCCCTCTCATTTAGTCCACCCGGCAGTTTTGCACACATGGTTTCCCTTTTCTGCTCTACTCCTACTCCAACCCACCTTCCAAAATCTATTCTCTGCACAGCAAGAAAATATGTTAAGATAGATTAGCTTATAGTTTCTTAAATGTTATGTAAATGAGATGATACAATATATACATTTAGGGGGGGCAGGAAAGACCCATTTCTCTCACCGAGCATATGTATTTTAAAATCTCTCCTTTATGTTGTGACTCAATAGTCCATTCTGTTTCATGGCTGCATACTATTCCGTTGTAGGGATGTACGGTAGCCGTGTGGTCAATGGATGGGTAGCCTGGGAGACGAGTGGCCTCAGTCCCCAGCTCTGCGTGGTGCAGGCTTAGGCCCTGTGATTTCTTTTTTTTTTTTTTTTTTTTATATATATAGAGGCATGTTTTCTTTCTTTCTTTATTTGTTTGTTTTTGTTTATACATGCACTGGGTACAGTCAGAAGCGCGGGAGGGTGAGAGAATTCACCAGAGCCAGAGCGGGGAGCAGAGCAGGCAGAGGGACCGAAGTACACTGCTGAGGGGAGCAGCGGGCGGCAGGAGAGTTCTGCGCGCCATGTGGGACCCTCCTCCGGTGGCCGGGGAGCAGCCGGGGATCGAACCGGCGCCGCAGAGGCTGCGGGCAGCTTTGCAACCCAGCGCTCAACCGCTGCGCCACCGGGGAGGCCCTAGGCCCTGTGATTTCTAAGCCTTAGTTTTCTCTTATGCAAAATGGCACAGTACCACCTGGTGGTCAGGCCTGCTTTGGAGGTGAGGGAGTTGTTTTTGCTCCCTAACATGGTCAGCACGTAGCTGCTCAATAAGCCACAGATGCCAGAGCTGTTCCTCAGTCTCCTTCTGGAGACGAGGAGGGGAGTCCATGACAACAAGAGGGGGTTCCGGGTCCCTGGCCCCTTCCCCAGCCAGACTCTGCAGGCCTGCAAGGACCCGTGTGGAAGCGCCATGGCTCTCTAGTCTCCTGGACTCCATGCTTGCAGGCGGGAGAGCAGGGAGCAGGCGGGAGAGCAGGGAGGGTTCTTTCGGGTGGAATATCCTGACTCATGCATTCACAAATGCTCCAGGCAGCTGGGCAGCTGGGAGGGTGAAGTCCACACTGGCCAGAATTAGAGAGAAGCTTCCTGGCGGAAATTGGACTTAAATGGAAGCAAAAGAATTTCAATCCAGCGATCTGGCAGAGAAGGTGCTCAGGGTAAAGGAAATAAGCCCTTACGAGCCCACCTGTGTTTTACTTTTCAATAAATTAAAGAAGCGTTCTGTCATGGTGAGTCTATAATAGATTAGGGAGGCTCTAATTCCAGTTTGGGTGAGACTTGGGGTCCCCCACAGCCATGTTATCAACCATCTGGAATTTGTAGGAGGAATTTGGCACCTTCTCAAGATGGATCAAGAATGGCCTGGTGTCTCAGGGGATTGAGATGCAGCCTTGGATTTGTCTGTAGCCTCTGCTGTACGAGTTCGGTCTGCGATCCCTGGCCGGTCAAGGAGCAGCCCACATGGCTCAACAGACCTCTCCTGTCTCCCCATTGCTCCCCTCAGCAGTGTATTTCAGTAGATCTGCCTGTTCTCTTCCCCACTCTGTCTCTGGTGAATCCCCTCACCCCCCACACCTCTGGCCTGTATCCCAGCTCTTGTATGCATAAATAAATAAATAAATCTTTAAAAACCAACCAACCAACCAACCAACCAACCAACCAACCAACCAACAAAAAAAGATGGGTCAAGAGCACAAGTACTCCAGCCAGCTCTTGCAAAGTAAAGAATGAGGAGCAGCCCAGAGTTACTGTGGTCAGACCTGGGGTTTAGTTGCCTCCCTGGAGGGTACAAATGGCTCAGGCTCTTGCAGGGAGTGTAGGAATTTGCAGCAACCATTCATACATCCCTGAATTTCCAGACATTTCCCCTTGCCTTTGTGACTCTTCAGTTATACTTAACATTGCTGGGAAGACCTGCAGGGACAGCTCATCACCAGCAGGAAAAACCATTTAAGCAGTAACCCTCGAGAAGCAAGCGTGGAGTCCAGGAGACTAGACAGCCATGGCGCTTCCACACGGGTCCTTGCAGGCCTGCAGAGTCTGGCTGGGGAAGGGGCCAGGGACCCAGAACCCCCTCTTGTCATGGCCTCCACTCCTCGTCTCCATTTTCCTCCTCCTCTCTCTTCACCCCGCCTCTCTTCCTTCTTTGAGGAGGATTTTGGATCTTTCAGATTTTTTTAGATTGGAGGATTTGCTGGAGCAGTAAACTGTTCTCCCTCTGTCTCAGCAGCACGGGAAGTACAGAATGTCAATCAAATGCCCCGTCCTCACAGTGAGTGTAAAGAGCCCTGGGGTGTGAGGATGGAAATGCAGGAAAAAAGACGCCCTCATCCTGCTTCACAGGCAGTTGAGAGACGTGTTTGCTTTTCTTTGGGTGTTTGACAAAATTAAAATCATGCTTTGTATATGATATACTTTTTTCACAACGTAATATGTCACACACATTTTCTCATGCCATGCCCACAATATGTTCTTTTTCAGGACTTTACTGAAATATTAATTCATAAGCAGTAAAATGCACATGTTTTTGGCCTGTGCTCAGGGACTTTGGACGTGTGTATATATTCATGTGTCCACAAGTGCTATCAAGTCAGAACATTTCTATCACCCCAGCAAATTTCCTCATGCCCTTTTCTGGCTAATGCACTCCCTGCTCCCCGTCCCGCCCCTCAGCTAACATTTTGGTTTCTATCACTATAGATTAATTTTGGCTGTTTTTCCACTTCATTTAAATGGAAACATGTGCTAGGTGGTCTTCTGGGGCTCCCTTCTTTTGCTCAATCTGTTTTTGAGATTCATCTTGTTGCCTGTAACTGGTGTCCATTTTTCAAAAAAATGCACGTGTTGTAGGACTGTTCTGCAGATTGATTATTGGTTCTTTCAGTGATGGATATTTGAGTTGATTTTAGTTTTTTGAAGTCACGGTTGTAGTCTGTTCAAGCTGCTCTAGCAGAAATACTGGGTGGCTTATAAACAACAGAAAAATTTTCCCTCACGTTTCCAGAGGCTGAAAGCCTGTGATCGGGGTATCAGCAGGGTCAAGTTCAGGGAGGACCCTCTTCCTGTGCCTTCTGATTGTTTCCTTATGTGAAGAGAGCAGAGACGGAGCCCTTCTCTTGTGACTTGTGTGACAAATGAGTCCTGTTCATGAGAGCTCTACCTCTTTAAGGGATTCCAAAGAACTTCCAAAGTTTCCACCTCCTAAACCATCATATTGGAGGGTGGGGATTCAAGATAAAAATTTTGGGGGGACATCAACCTTCAGTCTATGACATGGGCCATGTTTCTTGCATAGATCTTCTCATACACATATGCATTTGCTTATCCTCTTGGGTGGCTGGGTCATAGGGTGGGTGTATAACTGTTTAAAAATTGCCAAACTTGTATCCTAAGTGGTCTTGCCAATTCAGTCCCATCAGTATGAGGACTTCCCCATGCCTCCGCATTCTCACCAACATGGTGTTCACCATTTCAATCTTACATATTTGATATTTGATGACCATTATTTGTTTTGGTTTTCAATTTTCATTTCTCTAGCAGCCAATGGAATTGAGCATCTTTTGCCTGTTTAAAAACTGGTACATTTGCCTTTTAGTCTCATAATTTGTAGCAATTTTTTATATATTCTAGATTTAAGCTCTTTATTAGATACATGTATTATTTTTTTTCAAGTTTGTGGCTTGCATTTTTACTTTCTTAACAATGTCTTTGTATGAACAGAAGTTCCAATTTTGATAAATTCCTATTTATCAAGTTTTTATTTATGAATATTTCCTTTTATAGCTTAAGATATCTTCGCCTTCCAAAAGCTTAAAAAGATATTTCTTATGTTTTTGTCAAGAAGCTTTATAATTTAGTTTTCATATATAGGTCTATGATTCATCTTGAATTCATGTTTGTCCATGGTAGGAGATAGAAATTAAGGTTTATTTTTTGCATGTGTATATTCAGTTGTTCTTGCATCATTTATTGAAAAGTCTTTCCCTTTTGATTTGTACTGGTATCTGTGTCAAAATGCAAGTCATCAAGAGCGAGTTGACTTGGGCCTTCTCTGTGGCGCAGTGGTTGAGCGCTGGGTTGCGAAGCTGCCCGCAGCCTCTGCAGTGCCAGTTGGATCCCCGGCTGCTCCCCGGCCACCGGAGGAGGGTCCCACATGGCGCACAGACCTCTCCTGCCGCCCGCTGCTCCCCTCAGCAGTGTACTTCAGTCCTTCTGCCTGCTCTGCTCCCCGCTCTGGCTCTGGTGAATTCTCTCACCCTCCCACCCTCCCGCACTTCTGACTGTATCCAGTGCTTGTATAAATAAATTAAAAAATAAATAAATCTTTTTTAAAAAAAGAATATACTTAAAAAAAAAAAAGAAGAGTGAGTTGACTTGCTTCTGTATTGCTTCTTTCCATTGATTTGTCTACTTGTGATTAAACATGATCTTAATTACTGCAGCTTTATAGTAAATCTTGGAATATGTTAATGTTAGTCTTCTACCTTTATTCTAAAATTATCTATTTCAGCTTGTTTCCATTCTCATATATATTTTAGAATCAGCTTATTAAAGTTTACCAGAAAAAGTCTTTTGCAATTTTGACTGGAAGGTCATTAAATCCATACATGAATTTGGGGACAATTTATATCTTAAAAAAATTAAGTATTTGGGGTACATCAATAAAATATGACTTTCTTTTTTATCTTTTTTAATTTACCTCAGCAATGTTCTGTAGTTTTCAGTATAGAGGATTTCACATCTGTTGTTAATTTATTCCTAGCTATTTGTGATGCTTTAAAATATATCAGTGCTTTCTTATTGTTAGAGATACTGTGTGTGATGGTCTTTCATTAACTTCTCCATCCTACACATAAATAGAACCCAACAACAATATGGTCTTTATACCCACATTACAATTCAGTTTAGGTGAATTTTATAATTTAAAGAATCCTTTACTGTTGGAGATTAAGGTTATTTAGATTCTATTCACTTATAAGTAAAACTGGGCTAGGACTTCAATGAACTACATTGAACCAGACATTGTTCTTAGCACCTTGTGTGTATTAGCTTATTTAATCCTCAGGAAAGTCATCTTGTTAATCTTTGATTCTTTGATTCTTTCCCTAGGATAAATCCCTAGATGTGGAGTTAGAGAAAAGGGCATATATGGGTGCAAAACCTTGGTAGAGCAGAAGGAGCTTCATGCCAGGCCATTTCAGTACGGCCAGTCTAACAGGGTTATAGTCTTTACCTTGACATTCAGAATTTAAACTTAAAATCCTAGCCCAAAGAAAGCATTCAATAAATCCGTATTTAATAGGTAAAAGGATGAAGGAAAGTCAGATAAGCCATAGAAGTGAGAAGCTGAGTCAATTGGCATGGACTTTCCAGGACTGGAGCCAGCTCTGTGTTTGTCCATCTGTATTCAGACTCTTCAACTGAAGAGTAAAACCATCAAGAGAATCCACGTTGGTTAACTGCTCATCTTTACAGTTTATTCACTTTTATCATTAAAGACTCAGTAACTTTCATCATTAGAGAAATGGGTGAGGAAATCATTGTACAGTTGATGCCAGTGGCTCCTCTAATCCATCTGACATTCCATCCTCATATTTATACTGGATCGTGTTTCATCTGTCCTTGAGAAGTCAGGCACATTGCCTAATGTCCATGGTGCCAGCATGCAGCCAAGTACAATAGCTTCTGAAAAATCCCCTGGCTTCTGACTTCATAATGTTACTGGGATGAGTCCAGGAAGGCAGTGCCCAGAATAGCTGGACAGATCACAAGGGTTGGGGGTCAAGGTGTTTGAAGTCAGTATTCCATGATTCATACAAGTTTCTGCACATCTTGTGAGCAGAAGCACTGAGCTTTTGTTGCCAGCTATCTTTTAGAGGATGTTTGCATAACAAATAACTCTGAAACATGGAGACAGTGTCTCTCTCTGGGCCACAGTGATTTGTATGCTGACCAGGCAAGTTTCTCTCCAGGGCAAAGATTGGGTAGGTGTGCTTAAAGCCTTTTAGAAGATTGGAGTTTCATAAGCTTGTGATCCGTGTCCCCTCATACAACCCACTATATACATGCAGCAGTTACCTGGTCCTCACTGTATTGTCCTCTTGGGAACTGGGTTCAGGCAATGGAAAAAAAACCATACAGCAGAAAAGGGGGCTTCCGTGTGAGGCTAGTGTGGCTTTAAGAAGCAAACCCCATGATTATATTCTGGGTACTGTTGTTTCTACTGTGAGTAATAAGCTTTCCTTTGCCTCTGACCCAGGAGTTTCATATCTTCTGCCAGCATCCATGAGATGTGGTGTGTTAACTGATTAGATTTCAATTAGGGTAAAATCTCAGACCCTTCACCATTCTCCACGCAAAGTGGGAATCCAGAACTTAGAACCGTAGTGTATACAGAATTGCTAGTGAAAGTCAAAACTACGAAGCAACACAGAGGGATGGGTAACTTCATGCTACTTTCCTCACCAAAGGAGGTATCGGGATAAGTCTCAGTGTCAAGCTGGGGGCCACTGCTGAGTCCTCCTATTGGGGGCTGAGGAAGGCAAAGGAAGAATAAAGTGGAGGTAGAGGCTGTCAGACCGAAGGTTCAGTCAATTCAGGCTCCTGATCAACAGTCTTCATTAACGTCAACACAGTGTGGTGAGGGAAAAGAGGTTGTCAGAGGCACACTCTGTGAGCTCTCTTTCATTTGCCCAAGACTTCACTGCATCCTCATTATACAAAGGTCAATGAAAACCAGCAAGGGCCTGCTGTACTTCCTCCCCCAGGCTCGGGGTGAGGCTCAGATGAGTTGGCATATGAGACAGCCGTAAAGCAATAGGTAGGAAAGCAAGGATGCTATTCTTGCATGCCGCCTGGTGCTTTATTAAGTGAAATAATTAAATCTAGGGCTGGACTTAAAGTAATAATAGCTACCATTTGTGGGACACTTATTATTCTAAACAATTTACATTTATGAAATAATTTAATGAACACAAGAAGCCCAAGAGGAAGGTAATGTTATTATCTTCATGTTAGAAATGAGGAGAATGAGCTTGTGGGCTTAGACCACAAAGAGGAGACAGAGTAGGTAGGAAGTGGGGAGAGAGGCACAGACGGACTGCAAAGTGCCTTCCCTACTGCCTCCTTGCTTTGGGGGGTTGCCTTCTCATCTCCCCTTGACTCTTTCCAGGACGCAGCTATAGGAGACAAGGCAGCCACTTGACCAGACGCTCTTGGAAGAGCTTTTGCTGCCTCTTTGCTGGATGCCTCCACACTTCAGAAGCCATGATCGGGAACTCTGAGTCTTCCTGAACATCAAGAGGCCAGGGACTGCATCTCCATACATGAGTGTTTAAGGAAAGTGGCAAGCGTTCCAGGGTAAGACTGGGAGGTGAAGGAAGAGCTGTGAAGCCAGGACAGGAGCTTGATTCCAAAGCGGGAAAGAAATCATGTAGTGGAAAAGGAGCTTCAGTGTGAGGCCAGGGAGGTTTTCAGAAGCAACCGCCTGCATCAAAACTCCTCCCACCCCACCCCCCAGCAGAGTAAGAGGAAGCAGGAGTCCGGGAGCAGGCCCTCCCTCTTTCTATGACTTCCTGGAAGAGACAATCTGGGGGTCACCAGAAGGTGTAGTCCTGCTGTGAAGAAAGCCAATGGGGGGCATGGCTTTCTGACACAGGTATGGAGATAAACTGGAGCAAGATCAGAGTCTCCCCATGATGTCCTTTGAGGAACTGCTGAAATATCTGAAGAGAGGAGTCAGGATACGATTGTAAGAAGACCTACCTCGAGGAAGGATGAGGAAATTAGTTTTGTGTAATTACAAGGGGGAGAAGCTACAGAAAAGGAAACAAGCCAATATGCAGACTCCTTTTCCTCAAAGCACTTCAGAGGAATCATCTTCAGGATCGAGTCCTATCCCTGATGGTATTCAAGGCACACGAGATGATCAGCATCAGCTGGAGAGACCGCTTGCCATGGATTTGGATCCAGATACATGCAAGTTCAAATCCACACCCCAATACTTTCTTTTTTTAAAATTTATTTTATTTTATATAATTCTTACATCTTTTTTCATCTTTGCACAATGTATGCATTTTCATTTTGGTTATATTCCCCATACAATTGCACCCCCCCTTATTTTGACTCTAGTCCTTCCTTTCCCTGCCGCTCCCTCCCCACCCCCCACCCCATAGTGTGTCTCTGGTTTATAGCTGCTTGTTGATTTTGATTTTTACTTTGTATTGATTAGTCTTTTTCCTGGTCCCTTATTTAGGGTTTCTAAATTCCTGCTATGAGTGAGACCATCAGGTATTTTTCTTTTTCTTTCTGACTTATTTCTCTGAGCATGATCCCTTCTGGCTCCATCCATGTTGCTGCAAACTGCATGTGTTTATCTTTTTTGAATGCTGAGTAATATTCCATGGTGTATATGGACCACATCTTCTTGATCCAGTCATCTATTTTTGGGCATTTGGGCTGTTTCCAAAGCTTAGCTATTGTAAACAGTGCTGCTATAAACATAGGGGTGCAGGTGCCCTTTGGAATGGATGTTTCTGTGTCCTTTGGGTAAATACCTAGGAGTGGAATTGCTGGATTGTATGGAAGCTCTATGTTTAGTAGGTCCAGAAATCTCCACACAGCTCTCCATAGTGGTTGGACCAGTTTGCACTCCCACCAGCAGTGCAGGAGAGTTCCTTTTTCTCCACAACCTCGCCAACATTTGTTGTTGCTAGTTTTTTTAATATGTCAGGACCCAATACTTTCAAACTGTGATCTTAGACTGATAGCTTGGTTCCCCAACCATCTATTTCCTTGTGTTTGAAAGCAAATAACAACATTGTCTTGCAAAGTTGTTCTTTTTTTTTAAAGGATTAGAGATTGTGTAAGAAAACTCTGGTTCCCAGATGGTCTCTATAAATGAGGGCTATCATTAACCCTTATGATGCAAAAGGGATGTTACCATCACGTGGGGGAGAGTGGGAAGGTGGGGACCAGATCCTCTTAGTGTCTTGTCCAATATTCTCAGGAAATGATTGGAACTGCTAATGTGATCCTGGACAACTTGCACTGCTATTCCACACCTCATCATTGTCATCAAACTCATGATTATTTTCTATCTATTTATGTCTCTTATCATTCCACAAAGACTGGTTGACTAAGAAAGGAAAAAGACAGACACGCCAAAGGGAGGAGGAGATATAAATAAATGGTTATGACCATGAAGTGATGGATCTCAGGATGACAGGTGCTGTGAAAACACTGATCCAAATAGGCGTCGTGGACCAGGCCTGGCGTCCAGTTGGCAGGCGCTGTCTCCTCCTCCACGTCAGCGCCTGGTGCCAGTTGGCTGCTGGGTTGGTGATAGAGAAGGCTCTGCTTGGCTCCCTTTCAGATGAGTTGAATGAACACCATTAGAGAAAAGTACAAGGGAGATGGACGACTTGGATGAAGTCACAGACAGAGTGCTGATCAAATTTGCACTCCAAGTTGGGAGGGGGAGCTGAAATGCTAGGTGACATCACCAAAAGTCTAAGAGATCTCAGCAGGCTGCAGCAATGACTTGACATTAACTGGGTCAAATTTAATAGGGAAAAATCAAGGTTCTGCATCTAGATGACAAAAAGGAATCAAGATTTGCTAACATAAAGACAAGGACAAAAATCTAAAATGGGGAAGAGTGATGAATTGGCTTTAAAAAGCATAAGCTTATGCATGTCAAAAACACTATAAACAAGATGAAAAGACAAATAGTAAACTGGGAAAAATAATGGCAACATGTGATGGTGAGAGAGAGTTGACATATTTAAGAGTTCTATCAAATCAAGAAGGAAAAGAAAATGCTCCATTAGGAGAATGAAGAATGAATGTGAACAAGCAGTTCATAAAACAAGAAGTCAAAATGGTCAAACAGCATATGAAAAATGCTTACCCAGGGTATTCTAGAAATGCAAGGAAGAACAAAAGTAGAATGCTCCCTTCCCCCCTCAGATTAACAATGACTTAAAGGAGTAGATAATCAAAGAGTCAGTACTCAGGCTGGTACGCAGGTTCAGTCCTGCAGGGAAGCATAAGTTGGCTCAGCCGCAAGGAGACGGTTTGGTGGCATGAATCAAAAGCCTTCAAAATACCCAGCACTTTGTCTTAGAATTCCACTTTTAAGAATTTGTCCAAAGGCGGGGGATTCAGGCAAGAATACAAAGACAGAACATACCAGGGTATTGAAAACAGCATGATTTCCAGACAAAAGTTCATAGCAACTTAGTGTGCAATTTTGGGGTGCTCATCAAGTAGGGTAACCAGAACCACGAAGTTCCATGCAACCATCAGGAATCACTGATACCAGGCAGAGAGCACTGTTTGCTGCTGTGGCGAAGGTGGAGATGTGTGATCCAAGTCCAAGGAAGGGCTGTTTACATGTCCTCTGGGGTCTTCAGGGCTTGTGTTCACTGTGGGGAGCAGACTTGGCCAAGGGCATATCCTTCTTGACAGTCCACATTCAGACTGTGAGAGGCAAGGGTAGAAAGCCCAGCCATTTCCACAAGCGCAGAACATTCTAGTCCACCATTTATGCACCAGAGCTGTCCCTGAGGTTGGTCTAGGATGCTTCCGGGATGTAATTCTCCATGAATATTTTCTTATTTTCTGTGTGGTCTGCAGGTTTTGAGCAGAGAACACCAGCAAACCTGATTCAAAGATGACTGAATTGCTTACATGCCTTGTGGTTTGAGATAATGTATTGTTTCCAAAATGATTTGGAGACTTAGCTTCCTTTAAGCCAGGTGCTCACATTCTAGGGTAAAAAGCCTGGAGAGGTTTCTTGTCTCCTGCAGAAACATGGATTTATATTCCAGAGCAAAGATTTCTCTTTCTCTGGAGGAGGGGATGACAGATGGGCCAGCCACCTATATAAATGGTGAGTTTCATAATGTTGGGGTTTGACGAAAGCACAGGAGAGCATCTGGCCCTCATTGCACTGTCCTGTGGGGTAGGGGCTGGGGTGTGGGGAGCCGGCACCAATCAGCCTGTGAGTAAAAATAGTCTGTTTCCTGAAGTGGAGAGTTTATGGTTCCTGTTAGAATCTTTATGTCTCTATCTACCATCTGTCTGTCTATCTATCTATCTATCTATCTATCTATCTATCTATCTATCTATCATCTATCTGCCTGCCTATCATCTCTTTACTCTCTCTCTCTCTCTCCATATATATATATATATATATATATATATATATATATATATTTATGTGTGTATATATTTTCACATATAAACTTAACATCTGCATTCAAATTTGACTTTTTCACCCAATCCTATTCCCCCACACCTCCAGGTGTTGACCCCTGATTAATCATCTTGCTCACCTCCCAAACTGTCTCAGTGTTTGCTTCTGGAGAACCCAATCTGCAACAGTTGCCAGGTTAAGAGGAAAAACAATGTGTGGGACCATCTCCATACATGATAAATCTTTGTACTTTCTAGGAGGCTGGATTGAGACAGAAGTGCAAAATCACAGTGTCTTGGTGATGGTTTGTCTTTGGGTGGTGTGAATATGAATAACTGTTCTTTTTCCTTTGTGCCTTCCTGTGCTTTCCAAGTTTCCTGCTTGAAGCATTTATTGCTTTTAATTACAGGGGCTGCCAGAGTGCTCTTTCCAGAAGCTGCACTTAGAAGGCAGTGAAGGTGGGGACAGGGATGGAGAAGCCAACACTTGCAGGCTGGGATGATGCGGTCGCTGCTGTGCTGAGCACACCACATTTAGTTTCTCCTTCTGTCCGCTGTGCGCTATTACAGGGGCGGTCTGATTATCTCTCCCTCTTCAAGGAAGGAATCTGAGACTCAGAAAGACAAACACCTTGCCCCAGGAGGACGAGCCAGAGCCGGTCCTGGCTGCCTGTCGTGAGTCTAAGCTTGCACCCTCTCGGTGTGTAAGGTGCCCGCGTCCTCAGGCCCACAGTTGGGGTGGGGGATCCCCCCCTTGTAAATCAGTGTGGCATGACTCCTTGTTGTCAAACTTGAAGTTGTCTACCTGACTTCTAGCCACATGCCCCAACATTTCTCCCATTCCCTGTGGTCCTGTCACTTGGCCCCTCGTACCACTTTTCTACCCTCGGAGTCGCTGCACCATTTTTTCCCATCTCCAAGGATGCTCCTCTTGGCTCAGCGTGTCTGTCTGCCTCCACCCTTCCTGTCCCAGTTTCCTCTCCCCTCTTAGTGATGCCTCCCGACCGCTCTGCTCTCCCACCACATCATTCTATAACTCCCAGCTTTGTTTGGCTCTTGGCATTTGGTAAAGACTCCACGCTGTTGGCTGGTCTAGGATGTGCAATGGCATCCACGTGCTTGCAAATCCAGCTCTTCTTCCTGAAGGATGCATAGTGGGTCCAAAAGGAAAGACTCAGCTTCTCACCTCCTGTATCTTTCTTCCCTGTGTGTCTCCTTCCCCACCACACAGAACACCATTTCAGACACTTCCCCTTCCAGACATGGAAGGTTTTCCTCACACCAAGAATTCTCTGCAATGCCTGCTGGGTGCCCTGCAACTCAACACAATGTTGACACCTTCTACCTGGAGATCGGAGCAGTCAAGGACTCAGTCCTATGGGGCTGCCCTCCTGACCCCCTTCAGACACGTGTCACAAACTCAAGTTTTCACCTGTGCTTCTGATCAGCCAGCTACTGATCAAAGTTTCCAACAACCCCCTTTTTGGGTCTCATTCATTTGCTAGAGCTGCTCACAGAAACTCTCCTTTATAACCACCCGTTTACTTAAGGATCTGATAAAGGATACAGATGAGTAGCTGGGCTGTGAGGCAGGAACCCCTGTCGCAGTGGAGCTGGGGTACATCACCCTCCGGTGTAGGTATGCTTGCCAACCCAGGAGGTCGCTGAGCCCCACAACTTGGGACTCTGGATGTGGGCATAATCAAATGTTATCTCCATTTCCAGACCCCCCCCCCCCCGCCTCTTTCTGATGGCCACTCCCCATCCTGGAGCCCACCCAGGGTTCCCTCAATAGAACAGAACCTTTTTCTAGTGTGCTGATGGGCTAGAGGCTTACAAGGGTTTCAGGAGCTCTGCATTAGCGATGCCATCAGAGACCAGCTATTCGAGCAAGGAAGGCCCTAATGCTCTTAACACTTAGGAAATTGCAAGGATTTCAGGATAGCTGCGCAGGAACTGACGCAGGACCAATAAGTGTTTTCGATCATTGCAGAGCTAGTTAGCAATTTCTCTGGGCTTCAGTTTCCACATCTGGTAAAGGTTTACTGAGAACACTGCCTGGCATAACTGAGAGCCCCTTCTGTCTATGAAGTCCCCAGCAGCAGGGACCAGCTCTCACCAAGCTCCTAACACACACCCTACACTCACAGGCGCTCGATCAACATTTGTCGAGTGAGGAAGGAATGCAGAGATTCAACTCTCAAACGTGCTTACTGAGGCCTAACTCCACACTTTGAGCTGTCTGGCCGTGACTGTCCTAAGCCCTCCTCCCATCCGAAGCTTTGGGTCCTGCCAGAGGGGAGAGCTGATGCAATGAACCTGGGCATGACTTTCCATTCAGGAGCCCCGAGGGCCTCAGCATGGTCTTCACAGAGCGTGCATCTCACGCTTGAACTTGAGCTCTGGCGCCCAGCCCTCCAAGTGCATTTTTCTCCCTATTAGACTTAAACCTTTGAAGTGAGATGGATTTGAAAGAGCCTTGCACAGGGCTTGGGGCCGGATCATTCAAGTGAGACCACCCATTCTGCAACCTCTTGCCAGAGGTAATACGTAATGCCAAGAGTTTTGGGAACTTTGGTTTTATTTCCTGTCTTCATTTGTCATGGGCGACACAATCATTGAGTTGAGAATACCTCTTGCTGTGTAATGACTCCTCGGTTCACCTCTGTGTTTTAACTGTGATCTGCTTGAATTCAGAAATGCCCCCTTATTTACTATTCCTGGTACAAAGTGGGCACTCAGTTCAGTCTTAAATGCTTGATGATAACTGGATGAGTGAATGACTCAAGTTCACCAAAGATAGGACCATATTTTCGTCATTGTTGAATCCTCAGAAGTGCTAGCACGACACAGGCTGTCGAAGAAACACCAAGAACGCGTGCAGTCAGCTGTTTGTCCATCATTCCTGGCTGCAGAGTGGTTCCCAGGTAAATGAAAACAGCAAAACAAGAAGGGAAGAATCAAGAAGAACCAGAAAAATAGAGTCACCTGTTCAGCAGGGGCAGATCTCAAGGGCAGGAGTTGCCGGGTGAGTCCAGGACAGAGTCTGGTTGGCACAGCAGGTGGTTTTGGACATGCTGTCCAGCGGTGGTTGCCATCAGCGAGACCATGTCCCTTTGAAAGTAGCTGTGTTCACATTTGGTGTGACACGTCCTTCTCCTAAGTCGACATAGTCTCACCAGGAGTCCCAGGTGTTCAGATCATGAGTGCAAGAAGTTCTTTCCTTGGTTATTGGCTCAGGTGAAGGGCAAGGGACCAGCTGAGTCCTCCTCCAGGCTGAGAAACACCTCACCTCTCCCGGAACCTGGCTGAACACTCGCAATGGAATGCACCGGAATGACCTTGCCGGGGGGTGAAATATAAAAGCCTGTACTATCTGATCAAGGTCTGCTCCCTTCCCCACGATGCCCTTCCTGTGACTGTCGCCTCCCGGCCCCAGCCACCCAGTCACCCAGCCCTTTGCTGGGGTCCTTAGGGATGGTGCTGGCCATAGCATTCAGCACTTTCCTCAGGAACCTCTTCCACTGCTTGTTTGGTTGATGGCTACTCGACACACACCACTTGTAAAATGTTTTAAATATTCCTCACTTTCATGACATTGATTGCTTTATTGAATAGGTCATTGTTTGTTTCTGTGTCTCTTTCATCCCAAATCCTTTGACCAAACCACAACCAAGGAATCTTTCTAAAATGTAAATCCTATTCCTAGGCTTAAAATACTTCCAAGGCTTTGCGCTGACCTCATGAGGACAACAACTCAGCCTGTCCTGCAGGCTCTCCATGACCAGCCCGGCCCCTCCAGTCTCGCTCGTGACCACTGCCCCTCCCACCTGCTTCTCCAGATCACAGAACTTCCTCCAGTTTTTCAAAAGCACAGTGGTCTCTCCCCTCCAGACCATCCGGGAACTCTGCTACCTTCGGGAAACCTAAACATTACTAAAGCGCCTCTAGTCCCCAGGCCTAGGATTCCCCCTACCAGAGTGCTGGCCACATTTCATTTTAATGCGTGTAAGGACAGCGTGATGCTCTCAGGTCCACCTCTGCATTCCCACCATGTTGCATGCTTCCAAAACACAGAAGGGTAAAATGAGTATTTGCCCAATAAATGTTTCTCCCACTAAGATAGAAGCCCCTTTGGATCCTGCGTCTTCTTGGGATTCCCAGCCCCTCTCCCATTGCACACGGCTTCATTAAATGTTCAGAGACTATTTATTGCATCATTGATCAAAAATAGAACTTGGTGCAAGAGAATAAGGCCCTGCCCGCCCTTTATCGCCACGATTTTGAACAAGTCTCCTTATGCCTCAGAGTACGACATGCTCCCTGCAAACTAGGATGGTCACAACTTAGCCGAGTGAGTCAAATGAGAATTAACTTCTGTGACTCTTCTTGTGCCAAAGCGTCCGGACTGCTGCTTGCCTGTGATCTGACTAAAAACAATTTGTCTGAGCTAGGTGTTGTTTTCCTGCTTCTGTAGAGATTGTGAAAGGAAGAACAAGTTGTTTAAGATCACACAGAGAAAACACCGAGCTAAGATTTTGCTCTCTCTCCATGAGACTCCAAAACCTCTTTTCACATTCTGGTTCTGCGTCTTGGGAGGGTTAAGCCCAGTGCGTGGGAGATTTGTGGTCATTGATCACTGGAGATGGTTTAGGTCTTGTCTTGCCTGGATGCAGATTCTGAACAAGGTAATCCCTCTGGCTCCCTTCTCGTCCTAAGATCCCAGCATGCGGAAACAATAAGATCCCAGCATGCAGAAACAAGAGGTGGCGGTCAGGGTCGAGCGAGCTTCCTCTCATGTAGTGATGGTGTCCCGTGCTGCCGGCTGCGTGTCCTGTAAGCCCGCGGTGCCCCGCTCCCAACAGGGCGATCACGCCAGTCAGCAACCCCCCCAGGAGGGTTTATGCGCCTTCCCTCACATTAACCTTGATGCTCACTGAGTCAGCATCACAGAGGGGGAGACGCCTTTTCACTACTCACTCATTTCCACAGCTAGAGTCACAGCCACCATCTACTGAGAGTTGATCAGGCACCAAGAGCTGGCCTAAAACTGTGCTCACATCCCTCTAATAAACTGCAGCTACAGCTAGAGAGAGAGCTAGAGAGTTCCCTGGCTGCTGAGGGGGAGACCCAACACACAGAACTCAAATAATTTGCTCCAAGCCACCCCTTAACTCTAAGGCGTGAGGCTCAGATAAGGACAGTTCTGCATGCTCAGAGGCCTTTCCACTTTGTCACTGGAGCAGCATCGATGATGGCTCAATCCCTCACTCCCCAGGAGATACTGGGGCACCAGGATGCCAAAAAGCAGTACGTGTCCTTGAAGGACTCTCAAAGGTTAGGGCATAACAGGGAGATGGATTAATTTTGACAAAATGGCAAAAAGCAGATGGATGAGTTTGAAGACCCCCAAGGTGCAGGTTAGTCCTTGGATGCCCTTGTCATCGCCCCCCACAGTCACCCTGAAGAGTTGTGATCCAGATTCTGACACGTAGGGTTCGATTCTCAGCCCTGCCTTTCCTGGCTGAGTGAGTCTGGGTGGGGCATGTCTCTCTGAGCCTCGTTCCCCGGCCCCCGCCCAGGTGATGGACGGGAGTGAGATGAGCACGAGCTGAGATGGGGGTGAGCTGGGAGGCGCTTGGCCCTCTGGGGGTGCTCACTAGGTGACAGAAGTCAGGTCAACCTTTCTAGCCTTGGGCTTTTGGCACCAGCCACCAAATGGACTTGGGTTTTCTCCTGTATCCAGCTTCCTTCTTTTCTGCTCTAAAAGAAAACCACAAGCAAATCCAAGGAGGCCAGCAGCAAAGCAGACATCAGCTCTCCCGACAGGGATGCCTTGGGAGGGTGAGGAGCTCAGCCATTTTCCATCAACAAAAATAAACCCTCAGGAAACCTCTGAGCCATACTGTCCTGGCACCCACTCTGCGCGGCATTTCATTTTCAAACCCAGAGTCATTTTGGACCTGCTGTGATGCCCTTGAGAAAACAGCGAGATTCCAGAGTGTGTGAAGTCCCCCTTTAGCCTCGCTTTTTTCAGCTGGAAAAGCTCAGGGGACTTGCCGCCAAACAACGTTTGTGTGGAGAAATGACTGGCGGGAAAGCCTCTCCGGGCCGCAGAGCCCTGCCAGGCCTCAGGCCTGAGCGCCCGCAGCACCTGACAGAGGAGGTGCCATATGGACGGCAGCACCGCCATGTTTCTAGCTCGGAAGGCTTGGGGTGAGGCTGGCAAGGGCGATTTCTAACAGGGGACTCAGGTAATGCCAGGGTCCCCTGGGGCCTGATGTCCTCCAGAGATGTCCCCAGCACCCGGGAGACCAGAGGGGTGGGGAGGGTGCTGTGGTTGCCCATCCACCTCATGCCTCACCCCTCCAGGGACTTAGCGGGAGGCTTTAGGATTTGGAAAATGGACTGTCAGAAAGGAAGGGAGATCATCTCAGAGGTGCTTCCGTGTATGAGTCAGGACACGGAGACCCAGAGAGGAGAAGTCATTTGCCCAAGACCATGAGTCTGAGGCTCCAGACCCCTTCTTGCAGCCCTGAAGTTCACTATCTCAGAGCTCCAGGGGAGAGGGGAGAGACGCCAAGGAATGGCTACTGGGTTTGTGCACCAGAAGCTCAACTCCAGCGCTGGAGAAGCTTTACCCCTGTTTCTGTTTGACCAGACACAGTATCCCATCAAGCTGATGGGTGAACAGAGGAGAGGAGAACCCCAGCAGGCGCAGGGCATGCGTGCTCGCGGGCCCCCTGGAGTCCTCTGAGGGCACGTCCTGCTCTTCCCCTGAGAGGGAGCCGCCTGCTCAGAGCTGTAGGGGCGGGATGGGTGTGGTGCAAGAGGAGGCCGGGCAGAGGCAGACGCTGGGGCTTAGGGATCGATTAGAGGAAAACATTCTGTTTTGGCTTTACTGTGAAAGGACCGGTTTTATTTTTCCTCTGGAGAGCTGCATGAAGCCTGTCAGACCCCATCTTTCCAAACGTGCAGGACGCCGGCACCAGCCAACAGCTGAAAGGCAGTTTCAGCTTTGCTGTTTTCTGCCTCGGGTCCTTCCATCCTCAAAGTCATCTTCCTGTCTCTCTCTGCCAATTTCCTACCTGCTGCCAGGTAAATCTCCATAAAGCACACTTCCCATCCTGCCACCCTGTGCCCCAGTTCCAGATAGCCCAGGGAACACAGTCTGGGGGGAAATGTCTTTCTGTGGCTCCTGGTCCCGCTCCTAGCTCCCAATCTCCTGGCAGGAGTGGAGTAACTGTTAGGACCCCCACTGATGGCTGCTTGTGCAAATGGCGTACAGAGGGTGAGTGCAGTTCTCCCAGCCCCACCCAGCTAGCTACGCCTCATGATTCCCAGACCCCCACTCATTGTCCCCATCCCAACCTCTCCCAAGGGACGGCCTTCGTGATACATGTACACCATGGAATATTACTCAGCAATCAAAAAAGATAAACACATGCCATTTGCAGCAACATGGATGGTGCTGGAAGGGATCATGCTCAGTGAAATAAGCCAGAAAGAAAAAGAAAAATACCGGATGGTCTCACTCATAGCAGGAATCTAGAAAACTTAAATAAGGGACCAGGAAAATGAATAACTATAAGAAAGTGAAAATCAAAATCAACAAAAAACTATGAAACAGAGACACTTTTGGGGGGGTGGGTGGAGGGAGGGGAGGGATTGGGGTCAAAATAAGGGGGTTGCCATTGTATGGGGAATATAAAAATAAAATTTATTTAAAAAAATAAATAAATCTAGATAATGTTTTAAAAGAATAATAAATTAGCATTATGAGAGAAAACAACAACAACAACAACAAAGTCAAGCTTGTCCATGCTACCGGCACCAGCTCCTCTCCCACTTTCTCTAAGGCCACCCTGAGAAATAAACGCCAGCCATACATGCCCTGAACCCCTCCATGCCCACCTGATTCCATGCTTCCCCTCCCCGTTCTCAGAGATTCTCCAGAGTCAAAGGTTATGACATGTGAATCTAGTCAATTATCCATATTGAAGCAACCCAGCAACGGCATTGTTAGTTATCCAACCTGAAATTGAGCTGAAAATGCAATCCCAGGCGACAGGAAGGAAGCAGCAGTTAGAGGGATGGTGGTGGACAGAGTCCAGGGAAGGTGGGCCTGAATTGCCCTTCCAGTAAGAAGGTGATGGACACCTAGCCCTTGTTGTCCGCTCTTGTTGGAAGGAGATGATAGGTGATGTGGAAGAGCAAGAAACTGAGAGCTGATTGACTTGGTTCTGCGACTTACTGAACTGTGACCTTGGACAAGTTACTCATCTCCTCGCTGCTTTTGATCCCCCCAAATTTAAAGGCGACACGGCCAAGATGCTCCCTAGAGTTCCATCTGGGTGTGACTTTCTGCCTCTGGGTGAGTCAGACTCATCGGATCAACACCATCTGTGAGCTGAGGCTCTCCACCCAGTGGGGGTTCTCACTGGTTCCTGTTGTATAACTCGTCAGGGTCAGCAACTGTCCTGTCTCCCAGGGCAGAGCTCAGCCATCACCCCTCCCTCCAGGCAGCCTCATCTGGGGTTAATTTCCCTCCAGAGACAAGAGCCAAAAATAAATCGTACCTTGCTTCCCGATCAGTCTATACCTCCTAATCCTCATAAATGACAGCAAGATAAGTGAACACAGGGCTGTTAAGGCTCCTGTCCTGATGCTGGGGCAGGGGCTGATTCTGGCACATGCCAGCCAAATGGCTGCCTCACTGTGGTTTTCAAAGTTGAAATAGAACCTGCTTCAGGCTGGAGCATGGTAGGTGGTCTTGGTTCTTGGATCATAAATTCTGAGAGGTAACTATTTTTCCTGCCCCCTCTATGATCCAGTATAATATTATTGTGATTGGAAGGGTTCTGGGGAAGCATTTTCCCTTCCCTGATGCCCAGGAATCCTGAGCTGTTTGACCAAGTCTACTAATATTGGTGACTTGCAATTTGTCTCCAATTGTCATTCCACCTTCATCTCCAACTGTCGCTCCACCCACTTCTCTCCTCCCACCCGAATCTCTTTAATGTAGCTTGTCCTTTTCTGCACTTAAGTTCTGCCACAGGCAGTTGTGACAGCTTAGAATTCCATTTCTAAATCTTCTCAACTGGTGAAATCTTTTCTTCCTTCAAATCCAGTTCCATGCCACTGCCTCCGGGAAGTCCTCCTAATCTCTCTCTGGCTGAGGATACAGGACTCTGTCCCATGGCACCCCTAGAACAGCAGGTGAGCACTTCCCCTATGGCATCTGTGTCAAATTCCTGCCACACATTGAACCCTATTAGGTGCTGACTTGCGCCCCTCACCCATCATGTATGTGCATTGAAGTTTTAACTCTTAGGACCTTAGAATGTAGCCATACTTGGAAGTCAGTCTTTAAAGAGGTCAGTTTTCAATGAGAATGGTCACTGAAACCATCTTGGACATGGACCTGTACAGAGGGGAGGTGACGTGAAGACACAGGAGGAGGCAGCCAGCCGTGCGTGAGCCGAGGAGAGGCCTGGAACAGAACCCTCCTTCACAACCCTGCCATTTATATGTGTGCACGTAAACCTCTGGCATTTTCTAGTCCCAACTCAGTCCCCACCTTCTGCTCCCCGCTCCCTTCTTCAGTTCTGAGTTCTCGGCAGTACTGTGCCCTCCTCCATATAAAACCAGAGCTAGAGACCCTGTCTCTTCTGAGCTGCCTCTGGCCTCGCTCTGCCTTCCTCCTTGAAAACAGAGCTTTTCTTTCAACCCTGAACAGAAACTTGAATATTCCCCAGCAGTCAGGGGTCAGAATACCCCGTGGAGATGTTGGGTTTGTTGACTTCATTCCTTTCCAGAAGCAGCCCTGCCTGATTGAATTTAAAATTGATAGAACCTTTGAAACTTTCATATGTAAGCCATGCCAGCCACTTCTGTCCCAGGAGGCACGCAGACAATGAGATGAACAATCATTCCTCTCAGTTCCTGTCCCAACATCCCAGCTTCCTCTGTGGGGCCAGCACAGACTTATCTGTGTCTTTCACACATGAGTCATTGATCTTTTTATGACTGTCCTCTGGATTTCTTTTGAGAACGCAATAATTACCAAGTCTGAGGTCATGGCTGTGTCCTTGGGGTGTTCACCAGGCCATCTGGTTTCCTGAGATGTTCCCAAGTCATCTTTGTACACAGCAGGCCTCTGTGAGCACCCCGTGAGTCCACCTGAGCATCCCATAAGCCACCTGCTCATTGTCCTCCATTGTGTCTTTGGCATTTTCTCTCTCATGATCTCCTGGCTTTGGCTGTCCTGCTTGATGGTGTTGAGGTCATAGCATTAGGCAACATCCCAGAAACTATGGTCATGGTGATATTTTTAGCGGAGTCAGTGTAAGGTTGTGGAAACTGCATGCTGCTTAATAGCACAAGCCTGGGATCCAAATGCTGCCACTTTGCCACGGGGCCAGTGACCTAACCCTACAATGCCTCAGTTTCCCCATCAGCCCTATGACCATAATTATACTAGCATTATGATGATTAAATGAAATAACCTATGCAGTGTGCTTGGAGTTATTCATGGCATAAGATCCCTCAAAAATAGTCAAATTATGTTCCACTTCCCTTGAATTTTTATTGTAACATCTTGTTTGAAGAGAATTAAAATGCAGCTGAGGTTGAGCAAAGGGGCAATATTTCTTCAGGAGTCTCAACCTGGGAAGAAAGATGTTAAATACATGTCAGATGACACAGTCTCTGGGGTCATTTACCCCTCCTGCATCCATGGTCTGGATGGGGGTCTAGAGACACAGTCTCGGTCAGCCTCTACATGGTTTTCCACTTCTGTGTGGCTATCTCAACAGTTGGGATCATCTGACTCTTTTTCAGTGCCTTTCAGACAGTTCCCAGTACTGTCCATGAGGAGACAGGGCAGCTCCAGCCATGCAGTGCTTAGTGGGAAAACAACATGACATCACTCAGGCTGTTGCTGGAGCAGCCTTGATGCCTCAGACTAGGTGTGCAGTGCGGGCAGGACACCCACCCCTCTGAGCCTCTGTTTCCTCACTGACAAACACAGCATGTTAATATCTATTGTTTTTAAGATAAATTAGGTGACAAGAAAGGGAAAAATCTGACTCCAAATGCCTTAATAGTGGTGGTATCCATATGACTATATACTTACACTTTCAAAACCAGTTTCTTCTCCACATAACTCTGACCCTTCTGCGCTTCAGAGTTCCCTCATTGTTACCCACCCACCTGCCTCAACACTATTAGTAATGTATTTTGTCAGATGAATAATGACCCCCTAAAATATTCCTGTTTTTAACCCCAGAACCTGGAACTGTTACAGGTTATACAGTGAAGGGTCTTTACAGATATGACTAGGTTAAAGATTTTGAAATGGAGAGATTATTCTAGAAGGTCTTATAGAGAAGAAAAGATGTCTCTTTTGTCTTAAAGCTATTGAAGTGGTGTTAAATGATGGTGTTGAGGAGAGTGGAGAAGTCCATCCCTGGATGTCGGGGTTGGGGTGAAGTTAGCTAGACCTGTCCATCCTAGCAGGTAGGAATCCATAGACTGGCAGGCTGGGTGCCAGAACAAGCTAGAGGGAAGGGAGCTGGAGCTCCAGCAGCCTTGGGTGCTTGCTTAGGGGAAGAGCCCTGTTTATATTTTGTTGTAAAAACTATGGATTCCTTTTTGCAGACAGAACAGACAGATGCTGGGTGTGGAACTGCTTAATGAGTTCGAATTTTGAATTTCATCCAAGGCTTTGACACTGAACTACCCAAAGCAGAAAACTCTTTGAATTAATTATGTGTTGGTTTAACGCCAATATTTTCTCCATCAAAGACAATCTATACATATTTTCCTACAATGAATGTAGACTGGTCCAGCCCCCATGGAAAGCAGTGTGGAGATTTCGCAGAAGATTGAAAATAGATCTTCTATAGGATCCAGCAATTCCACTCCTAGGTACATACCAGAAGAATACAAAGATACTCATTCCAAAGGAACTATGCACTCTTATGTTTATGGAAATGTATGTTTATATGGAAATTCTTATGTTTATATGGAAACCAGAGTGCCTCCCAAACAGATGGATAGATCAGGAAGATGTGATATATATGTGATGGAATACTACTCAGCTATCAAAAAAGATAAACTCTTGCCATTTTCAACAAGATGGCTAGAACTGGAAAGAATTATGCTAAGCAAATTAAGTCAGAAGGAGAAAGGCAAATACCAGATGATGTCACATATATGTGAAGTATGAGCAACAAAACAAAGGGTCAGATAAAGCCATACCAATAGCAAACTCTGGAAATCTGATGGTGGAACTGAGGTTGCCAGTGGAGGAGGGAGAAGGGTAGGGGTGAAGAGAAAGTGATGGGGGGGAGCATGATGGACTCTGGTGATGGATAATGGGTGCTATGGAGGTAGGTGCAGTGTGGTAACATCTGGAGGGGTGGGCCCTATAAACACAAACAATGTTGTAAACCAAAGTCACCTCCATGAAAATTTTTTTTCCTCACAGTCAACTTCAAAAAAATCTTCCAGTACAATGTACCTACTAAATTACCCTTTTCTTGCTATGAAATAAGTAGCTTGCTAAATAGAGCAGATATAAATTCCAGGCAAATGCAACCAAAAAAAGCCATTTTAATCAGAAGGCAGTATATCCTTGCCAATCTTTTTTTGAAATGTTAAAAGTAGTTGAAGTAGCTTTTACTTCCTTCGTGGTTCCTAAATTGGGACGCACTTATAGAGCAAAGAGAGAAAAGCAGACAGTTTAAATAATGCTTATCTATTGACACAGAAGGACGTATTCATTATATGGATAAAAAGAAATAAAGAAAAACATTGGTGATGATTTTTCCATGTGTCCCCTTGTCTAGGCAATAGCACCCAGTTATGTAATCAAACTAAATCTAGGTGTTGCTATAAAGTCATTTTGTGGATGACGTGGTTGATGCTTCCTATTAGTTGACTTTATGCACCCTTGATATGTGGGTGGGCCTCGTTGCATCAGTTGAAGGTCCTAAGAACAAAAACTGAGGCTTCCCTGAGAACAAGTCTGCCTCAAGACCGCTGCATCAATTCCAGCCCTATGGACTCACCAGCCTGCACAGCTGCACGAGACAAATCCTCTGAATAGATTCTGACACCCCCTCTCTGTCCACCCTCTGCTTGCATTGTGAGTTCTGTCTCTGTGGAGCATGCTGACTGATACAGCGGTTACAGAAAATAAACAAAGGCTCATTTAGAACCACAGTATGTACTCATGCTCATCAGTATGCTTATATTTGAACATCTAAGATCCATCCTACATTGTGTAAAAGACACAGGCTCCTGGCAGGGAGTGGGGAAAGAGGGGTAAACCACTGGATTATTGCAAGGTAGTTGTTGCAGGTCTGTTTGTGCAACCAGCCTCATCATTAGGTTGAATAAGTGAAAACATCATGTGTACGTAATTTGTGAAATAGCCAGGTGTTTGTTGAGTGCCTACTCTGAGGTTCACATAAGTGCCTTTTAAATGAACATAGATACAACTGCATGCAATCAAACAGAAAATCATCCAAAACCATCTCTGAACTCACAGCCCTTATCTCTTTGAATTATCTGTAGATTCAAAAGTACAGTTGTTCTCATGTGGTGGGCATTTGTGAAAATTTTTGATATTAAAAGGCTTCCTTGTGTTAGGAAAAGCTGGGACTCAACAATTGATGGTAATTGGCTTATAAATATGTGAACTATGACATGGTTGCAAAATATTCCACTTGAACCCCAATGGGACCTCATCCCATCTACACTGACTTCCCATATAATTGAGACATGTACACTAGAGTCATTATCAAAATAAATTAACTTTAATCCTGGAAAAGCTGGATGAGGATGGGGGCTTGGTCCCACGGCTCAACTGTCCTGCAGTTCTTTCACCTTGAAGTGAACTTGCCACTAGGCCGTAGATGGAGCAGATGGACAACTCAGACCTCTCTTCCCATGTCAGCGCCTGAGGGGAAATGGTCCTGTCCAGCTTCCCTGAAGGCGAAGGGAACCGAGAGAACGCTGAACAAACGGGTGGCAAAAGGACAGAGTGAGCAGCAAGAAGACTGGTTTGCTTCCTGCTCATAAATGCGCCAGTTCCCTCTTGTCCCGGGAAAGCACTGGGAAGGGGGTGTCAGTGTGGGCCCTGACCACAGGGCGCCGCCCCTTGAAACCAGGGCTGGGGTCTGGTGTGTGACTCAAAGGACAGTCACACACTACATTTTTTTTGGTCTGATCTCTCTACCTTCCAATTTTTGGTAATGATGACTCGAAAGGATGCCCTCCCAGGTAAGCTCTTGGAAGAGTAGGAAGGACTTGAGTGTAAGACAGGATTTTTGCAAAACGGAGCTTCGCCACTTACTACGGGAGTGACTTCGTGACTGTTGAAGCTCGCTGCATCTCGGTTTCTGCCGCTGTAAATCGGGAAATAGAACAATGCCGACCTCCCCGGCTGCTGTGTGAATTAAATGAATTAGCACGTTCAAGGTACTGAGAACAGCATCTGGCCTATAGAATTCAGGGAGTAGATGTTAGCTATTATTAAATTGAAATAACCTTATTGAGGTACCAAGGCCTTGTCTGTGAATGTAAAAATGATTATGAAGGCTTATCCTTCAACATCTCTCCATTCATTTAACGCTTGTATTGAGAGCCGACATCAGGCCAGCACGGTGCAAGGGATGCAGAGCTACAGAGAATGAGCAGACCAACTTCAAGACATTCAGATTCCGGGGCAAGAAAAAGACCAGGAGGCAGCGATGAAGCGAGATGATAAAAACAATGAAAGTGGATTCAAAGCAGAGTGCCTTATCCTGACTGGGCAAGAGAATTACAGACCTTTTCCTGGAAGGCAGAAATGCCAGGTCCATGCCATGCCACTGAAGCCAAAGAGGGAGGATTTCAGAGACATGGAAGAAATTGCAGAGCAGGCAAGTGAGATGAGTAAGGAAAGGTGTCAGCTGCGTAGTGACCCAAAGATTGTCAGTGAAGACAATGTCTGTGGTGTGGTGAGATCAGCGGTCATATTGCGGAGGTGGGGGGGGGGTGAGGTGTTGGGTGAGGCTGAAGAAGGGGTGCACGTAGGAGGTGTGACAACCCATTCCTGTGCACTCAGCTCAGCTGGGAAAGAGATGGGAAGATGCTACTGTGCTTGGAAAGGAGCGGTGAGGTCAATGGCAGCCTCTGCTGGGATTGGCGGGGTCAGATGTGTTTAACTGTCGAAGGAGTGGGAGGAAAGCAGAGAGAGCTATCAGCACCCTAATTCTGGAACACTGTCAATATTGGCCTGTTAATGGTATGAATCCAAAGCGTCTGTGATATTGGGAGGTTGGATCTTTATTAGGGTTCACAGGAGGGCGGCCAGCATGGGGTGGGTAGGTAGATGGTTGTGCAGGGTAGTACTGGGGTGTTGAGATGTTGGGGAATTCCCACTTAATGCCATCTACCTTCTCTGTGTGATGGATACCCCAATATCCTGAGAGCGTGTTCTTCTCTCCTAATCTCTCACCATTTAAACTTGAGCAAATTGAAGACAGAGCGGCTGATGGGATTGCAGGGAGGCTCCCAGGGAGCTCACAGCAGGGTATAGCAGAACCCAGTCATCAGTTCCCAGACTCCTAGTCTTCCTCCCTGGTTGCACAGCAATATCCTGCTTTGCCTCCTGATAGAGTTGTTGGTGTTTAATGCTAACACGGCTGACAGCTACACGTTCATTAAATGCAGAAGACTTTTCCTTTTCTCCAGTTTGCTCCATCTCATAGACAGAATGAAGGACACTCTGGGGGCCTCCCTGGTGGCACAAGGGGTTAGGACACAGCCTGTGAAGCTGTCCACAGCCTCTGCAGCACAAGTTCAATTCCCGGCTAGCCAGGGAGAGACCCACATGGCGCAGCAGACCTCTCCTGCCTCGCCGTCTACTCCCCTCAGCAGTATACTTTGGTCAATCTGCCTGTTCTGTTCCCCACTCTGTCTCTGGTGAATCCTCTCACCCCCCCACACACCTCTGGCCTGTACCCCAGCTCTTGTATGCATAAAATAAAAAAAAAATGAAGGATGCTTTGGGAGCCTATACCCCATGTATCACCATGTTATGACCGTGATGGAAGCTACGCAGCTCTTGTCCCATCACTCCATGAGATGCGGGGCCTTTGTTCTCTTGTT
The DNA here is from genome assembly GCF_014898055.3 of Talpa occidentalis. NCBI lineage: Eukaryota > Metazoa > Chordata > Mammalia > Eulipotyphla > Talpidae > Talpa > Talpa occidentalis. The sequence goes on along the minus strand of NW_026555331.1, from coordinate 9,332,256 downwards.
CTGCTTTGCAAACAAACATTCTGTCCTATCCACACACTGCCAAGACTGTCGGCAGTCACCTAAAGACAAGATAGACTGCCAAGGAGACTTCCAGAAATGCTGATTGCGGAAACCGAATATGGGCTGTTTTTAAAAATAATAATAAATCAGTGGTTGATTGAAAATGTAACATTCAGGATAATAGAATAGCTAGAAATTTGACCAAGCATGAACAAGCCAAAGACTCCTAATGGACTGTGAATTAATCATCAATCCGTATATTGGTAAGACAACTTCAACACATACATCAAAGGAAGGGCAGAACAGTCTCAAAAAGGCTTAGCTAATCAGGAGAAGTAAATCCATTTCAAGGTGACATTCACTTTATGGGGGAAAAAAGTGAAATCCTCCTAGGTGCCTGGGAGCCCAGGGTATTTTCAGCTCAACATCTACACAAAAGAGAAATGCAAGCACATTATTTGCTAAATGGATTCAGAAATCTGGTTAAAGCCTTATGCTGCTGTGAAACTATACTTCTTAGCTTCTGACTATTTTCCAGATGGAACAAATCATCCTTTAACTGAATCCTAGCTGGGCGTGGTATAGACAAGTTCACGACAGAGATATTCCGTACTCCTGAGAGTATGAGCAGTGTGTTGGATGTGACCTCCACCGTCTTTTATCTATTGAGTCTTTCTGGGGTGCCTACATGGGTAAGCACCATTGTGGTAAATGCTGTGATTACAAAGAATTTTGGAGGGGAGAACCTGGAGGGAGGAGAGAGCATGAGGAGGGAGCACCGAGGAGGGAGGACATGAGCCGGCGGGGACTCTGTTCTGTTGGAAGGAAGTTCACGAAAGGGCCATTTGGAAACCCTAATTGTTAATCCTTTAACCCTGCCTGTTAAAGGAGCTTGGAATAATCGTTATCACCTTCTTCCCATCTCACCTATCAAATGGTGAGGAGGAGAGAGCAAGGGTGGAGAGGAAAGTCAGGCATCGTGTGTGCTGAAGTTTATCTGAAATTTATTTTTCCCCAAAAGAAATCCCTCTTAACGATGAGGATCTGGCCACATCTAACATCGGGTGAGAGTTCTCCGCTCAGGACCCGCATCTTCTGTCTCTCCCACGCTTCCTCTTTCAGCTCTGTTCTTTTCTGTGCAACTCCTCATTCTACCTCCAAAGCCAGAAGTCCTCCAGGCGGCTGGGGAACATGGCTGGCAGCAGTTCTGGTGTGGCCTATTGCCACTCTAGTAACTTCAGTTGAATGCGGAAATGTCACTCTTCCAGAGTTCATTAAAAATCCCAGGGAAGGAATCTGACCCTGCTGAGTCATGTGACCTTCTCCTGGACCATTCACCATTGCCAAGTGTGTGAAACAAGATTGGCCACGGCCAAAGCAGAAGACCCTTCAGTGGCCCAACGAGGTCATGCTGTCCTTCCATGTTCCTCTAGACCTCAGGGACCTCCAAGGAGAAAATGGTGTCATGATCAGAAAGCCAGAGAAAGTTATTGGAAGCTAAACGACAACAGCAGTAGCAGCATTAAAATCAAAGAAAAATGAACCAAAAATCAGATATCTCCCTCGTAAGAGAAGCAGATTATTGAGATGTGGCAATACTCCGCTGCTTGAACTTTTATTTCTCTTAGACAAGTCCTTTAAACCAAGGCTTCCTAACACCTTTCCAGTCTCATAGACTCATAGTCCAGGGGCAGACTGACTAAGCCGTTCTCAGAAGGGAACCAGAGATCAATATCTTAACCTTTCTTTATTGCATTCTTCAGGAGGCCTCCTGTAGGCTATTTTCCCTATGACACTATGGAATACATAAAGTCAATAATGTCCACTTTTGTGTCAACGTCATGGTGCAGAGATTGTTAGAGAACATTGAAGAGCAGGGAGAAGAGGATAATACTTTCTCTGTCTAGGGGCAGAGGCTTCCTGTTGGATCAGGTCAAAAAGCAGGAGTGTTGCTTTTCCTACGGTGGTGGTATTTGGAAATATGATGCCGAGTTTCAGGGCAAAGACTCTGGGCACAGACAGAGGAACATGTTCCAAACAGGTTTCAGGACGTTGTGACCTAGGCACCTTGAAATACCAGTAGGTTCCAGAGACCAAAAGACAGGAGTCCTATTGTTACTGGAAACAGAAACTTCTGTCTGAGCCTGGATGTTTATATGTGTTTAGAAATATGTCACAGGGGTGAGCTGAATGTGTAGGAAGGGCTGGGAATCGATGGATATAGAGCAGATTTTTGTTAAAAAGAAATGAAGCCTTTTATTTATTTTTTAAGATTTATTCTATTTATTTATACAAGCACTGGGTACAGTTAGAAGTGCCAGAGGGTGAGAGAATTCACCAGAGTCAGAGCGGAGAGAAGAGCAGGCAGACTGACGAAGGACACTGCTGAGGGGAGCAGCGGGCGGCAGGAGAGGTCTGTGCACCACGTGGGACCCTCACCCAGTGGCCAGGGATAGAACCGGCGCTGCAGAGGCTGCAGGCAGCCTCGTAACCCAGCGCTCAACCACTGCGCCACTGGGGAGGCCCAGAAATGAAGCCTTTTAAACAATTTATTTCCTGTATAAACTTGTCCACTTTTCTCCTTCCTTTTCCTTCCTGCTTCTTTCTTCTTTTTCTCTCCCTCTCTCTCACTCACACACACACCACATAAAGTTAATGCTATTAATGTATGTTATCTTTCCACCCCTACAGTGGAAATTCAGAAGGAACTGGCAAAGACTCACTTAAAAAAAAAAAAAAAAGAAATCCAAGTCTAGAGAGAGAACATACAGAGCTAGATAGAATCTTAGTGATTGCCTTTATTAATCCTCTCAATCACAGAGGAGGAAACTAAGGTCCAGTAAGGAAGGTTACCTGGTTATTTACCTGATCTCAGAGTCAGAGCTAAGCTAACTGGATCCCCAGGGCCAATGTCTCAGGGTTGGAATTATTTCTGTGTCAAGAAAGTGCAGGATGGACGTGAACCAGACCCTGTCCAATGTGGAGGAAGACATGTAGAGGCTCAGATTCCAACCATGTACTAGCTGTGTGGACCTTGGGCAATTTATTTTACTTCTCTGAGATCAGTTTCCAATCTGTAATTATTGTGAGGATAAAGTTAATTCAGGTAAAGGCCAACATTAATAGAATGGTCGTATACGAAAATGAAATCACGACTATGAATACAGAGGCAAGAAGTTTAAATAAATTGTTAGGGAATAGAATCTAACACATATCAAAAGACGAGTACATCATGATTAAGCAGGGTGTATTGTGGGAATGCAAGGTTGGTTTAATATTAGGAAATAGCAAGTAACCCATTAAATAAAAAATTAGAGAACAAAATTGATCCTATCAGGTGGTGTTGAAGGTGGCATTTTACAGATGAGACAATTTGTTAACATTCCTAACTTAGTAGCTGCTTGAATGCTGGCAGTGATTATTAGGCACCACTGAACCATGATTAGTGGGCACTAGCTGGATTTTATAAAGACACCAACTTTCATGAAGATGGAAAATTTTTTGGAGTATTTCCTGAGCTAGATTTCAAATATAAGCCAATTTACCTAACCACACTGAGAAAATAAGCATGCTGATTTTATTGGGTTCTCCTGATCCTTACTTCTCTTGCTCTTCAAGCTGAATGCTATTTTTAACCACCTAGCACAATGGCTGCTCTCTCTGTAAAGTGAAAGCGATAATGTATTTCCATCATTTATGGAATGGTTTATGAGAATCAAATAGACAATCAGGGAGCTTGAGTAGGCAGAGGGCTGCCACAGACACTCATTTCAATGTTTTCATGTCCCCTGGGAGAGAACTAAGTCTCAACCTAATTTTTCTAAATAGCATTGAGAATGCCTGGATGATGGGCCTCTGGTTCAGGTGAAATGAAAAGCTTCCTTGGTGAGAGGTGTTGTGGCATATACCAACAATCAGAGGACCAGCTCTGCTGAGACTATCAGGCAGATCAAACCTAAGGTTAAAGTCTTTTGTGGGCACTTTGCAAGTGACTATCTAAGGCAGAGGAAATACTAAAAGGACAATATATTGAAAGAGAATTTCAGAGAAGCAGCAAGATTTTGGCTGGGACTAATACAGTAGGAAGACAAAGTCATGTCTCCTCTGAAGGCGAAGTCAAGTCAGACCGCAATATTTTCTCAAGGGAATCATAATATAATCATAATAAATTATTTATTTATGATTCCATTTTAAAATTTGAAATAATTTCAAAGATCCAGACAACTAGCAAGGACAGTATAAAAAAATCTCACATTGTCGCCTCCTAAGTATCACCCACATTTGGCCAAATGTCCCAATACTGCAAAAGGTCAGTAGCAAAAGAATCCAGCTCAGAATCCAGGTGTCTTTCATAGTTATGGCTCTTCAGTGTCTGTCAAGGTGGAATGGTTCCTCAGGTTGGCGTTGACATTCAGGACCTTGACATTTGTTTTTTCCTGTGAATGTGATATTCTGTTTTGATTATCTCAGCAATTATCTCAGTAGTAGTAAGACTTATTAGCTGGCCGAGTTCAGGGTCCATTGTAAAGATGTGACAGTGGAAAATGCACTTGCAATATTTCATGTTTTCTTATGATTCCTGGACCCGTGTTTGCATGGGGACATTAAAAAAACACCTTTTGAACATTTCTTTTATAGAATGTCCTTCAATCTGAGTTTGTCTGATGTGTCCTGATGATTAGATTCAAATAATGCATTTTGGACAAGAATTTCACACAAGTGACACCGTGATCTTCTCGCTGCATCTCATCAAGCGATGCACGATGCTGCTTTTAACCATGGCTGGTGTTCGTGTTGAACACTCCATCAAGGTGCCAGATTTCTCCAGTAGTTACCACTCCCCATTGTGATTAATAGCTATTTTTATAGGACGATACGCTGAGACTGTGTAAATATTCTCTTCTCGTTCAATTTCACCTTCTCTTTTATTAATACCCATCAAGAATCCTTGCATGAATCCATTTTTTTCTATAACAGCTGCCAAATGGTGATTTTCTAATAACATCATTTCTTTCATGATCACAAGTTGCATTTTATGGAAAAGAAAAAGTGTCTATTTTCCCCATTTATTTATTCAATTATGTATTTTTACCAACATAGGGGTATGGAGTCTTAACATTTTCCACCTGGCCCATTATTATCTTAGCTTACTGTGATAGACAAATTGCTCCAGATGTGGCTGATGGGACCCCCTTAGGGCTGGATCCTGTGTCCTTTGAATGTGTCCCAATTATTATTCGAACTTTGGAACATTTTCTTGTATAAGCTATTCCAAGCTTTTCTTGTTACTTCTCCTTTCTCGTACTGGAATTGACCACTTCTCTGAGGGTCCGTGGTTCCACTTAATGGAGACTGTTAGTGAAAAACCAAGAACTGGAGGCTAGGTGTGTGCTAATTGTTACTTGGGTGTTATTGCCTCCAGACCCTCCCAGCCTCTAATTCAACACCACATGGTTCATTCCAGCGTTCTCTTTTTTTTTCTTTCTATTTTTGTGACTCCCTTCTATAATAGTGAGAAGACTGGATCTCATTATCCTTAAATATCTACTTATTTGTTCCCTCCTTCCATATCTAATTGATCTTGCAATCTTACTAGGTTAATATCCCACTTGGCTGTTTTTCTCACGTTGGTTCTAATACCTCTGGGCCACTTGTCCTCATTCAGGTCTGTCAAATAGCTTTTGGAATGAATGATTCAGGAAAGAAGGAAAAAGGGAAGCCAATGAAATATACATCTATACTTAAAAATAATATTGTTTAGTCCAGCATATGGAGAGATGGGCAAGTTCATATAGCCAGTGGTATATGCATTTAGCAATGTTTGTCTTAAATTTGATGCTCGATTCTGTATATGCAACAAGATGCCACACACCTAAGCAACCACACCACCACACTCTTTGACATAGAAATTTAACTTCAAAGACATTACTTTAAGTAAATAGATAATTGTGCAAACATAATAATTAAAGTACATAAATATGTGTTGCAATATCACATATAACAGGAAAAAAGGAAATATAAATGTCCAATAAATTACTGGTCATTGATATAATAATGTACCAGATAAAGGTTGTGTAGATTCATGTTTTCTTGTCAAAAAATGTCAATAATATAGTGCAAATGAAAAGCTGAGTTGCAAATGAATAAATATCATGCATTCCCTTTAAATACACATTGCTCATATTTATAACTACTTTCGGGGAAGAATCTCAAAGGCTATTCATCAAATACTCGGTTATCTTTAGTTATGGTCCTTCAGATTGTTGGGCTATTTCATTTTCCTTTTGCTAACTATACATTCCACAATGAATGTGTATAACTTCATAAAAAAGACCAAGACCAATCATGAGACCTAACTCAATATCTTGTCTGAAAACCTGGCTTTAATCCTATAAACTTGTATCAAATCCATACCACCACCATCTTTCCACCCACCCTGGGGAATGATTCTTAAACAATCTCTGCTGAGCTTACTGCACAGGATTGAGGCATGAATCAGAGCAATGTAGACAAGACAACCATTGCAATCTGTAAGGGGCTGCTGCTGTTATTATTGTTATCATTGATATCCATGTTGGTTCTTTTTCTTTTCCTTATTTTCTAAATTCAGAGGAGAAAATTCTAGACCTCTATTCAGCAATTGGAAGGCAGACAAGCAGCACTTGGAAAGGCACCTTCTCTGAAGCATCTTAAATCTGGCTGAGAAGTAATATCCCACCACCTCCACATCACTCAACAGGTAAGACCGAGTGACAGACCGACCAGGTGGAGACACGAGACTGAGTTCGCTTCTGCCAGCAACCCAGGACCAATGTGCCCGGGGGCTGGGGCCTGTTCCTGGGGGCTACCCCTTGTTAGACTCTGCTTGGATATTGTTAACTCCTTTTCAAATGCTGTGGCTGGATTCGTTCACACTTCATGATGAGTATGAAGTGTGAGTTTAGAAACCAATAAGAAGAATAAAAATGATGCTGAGAATAAAATCCACTTTGCTCATATTTTTAGAGATCCTGCAGAGTTTAACAGCCTCGAACACTCATTTCATCCAAGACAATAATATCTCAAAGACAAATATATGAAAGGGTGGCTGTAGCTGTGTGTCATCCACTCTGGCTCTCATCCTGGATTCAGGGAAGGAAAAAATATCGACTTCATGAATACAAACGCAAATCAAAGGCAGGGATTTAATCTGTCTTGCTCCCTGATGTATTTCAAGTACCCAGAACAGTGCCAGCCACTAACAGTAGGGGCTTGATAAATACGTTTAAGTAAATGAATGTACCCTCATGTTATTTTTAACATGCAAAGTTGTAAGGTTTCTTTTCCAAAGTTTGTGCCTTGATCATAGGAATGAATGGGCATTAGTAACCAGTAGTGTGTTTGACCTGTATACTCTGTGTGAGGAGTCATAGGACTGACATTCAGACTCCATCCAGGCTTGTCCAAGAAGCCACCTGATATCAGAGGGTAAGTCCTCAGAGAAGCATTTGGCATTTAACCTCTGTTTTTCAGGAATCGGATCACCTAATTCCTTAATTTCCTGATGATTCTTCCTGTGCCTCTCCCTCAGGGGAACTAATAGGCACACAAGCGTTGCTTCTTAATCCTTCCCAGAAAAATGCCCCTAAGGGTCAATGTCAGTTACAGCACATTACATGACACATTTTTAAAATCTGTTTTTATCTTTAAGAAGATCAAGTCATTTTTTTTCCTTACATATAAAGATAAGGAGGCATCCTCCCAAAATATTCATCTAAAATTAACCCTTCAACAGCCAGTTATTACCGTCAACATAATATCTATGTTCTACCCAGCCTCTGCCTACTTCTGGTGTGACCACCTGCCACCTCCTTCTCCCACGAGCATTCTTTTCTCCAGCCATGGGTGCCTCCTATAGCTCCTCAAACTATCCTGCCATACTCTCATGGTCTCGGTCTCTTAACACGCAAACTTTGATTTGCTGTTCCCTCTGCCTGAAACACGGGTCCCACTTGTCTCCCTTGGCCAACTCTCACTCATGTCAAGATGTTTCCCCTTGTCTCTTCCATGTGGAAGAGGACAAAATACCCCTGCCATGTTTTCCCAATGTCTTCTGTTTCATGCAAACACAGTACACTAAGTTTGATAGGGTAGGGTTCATGCTGTTTTCTGACTCCCTTGGTGCTGGACACAGGGGATTGTGTTGTTTCATATTTATTCTGTGCTCCTAATTTTTCCCCCTCCACCCCCATACAAGGCCTGTACACTTGGGAATTCTAGAATACTTAGTTATAGAAAAGAATTTGCCCCCTATTTAGTTGGGGTGAAATCATATTTGGATGGAGATCCACATCAGGAATAACTTCATCAAAGACAATGTACCTGATTTTACTTCTAGATGAACAATATTTCTGGAGGTTAGTTATCTTAGCTCCCAAATAGCTTAATGGTAGACAGTGAAGTTGCCAAAATAGAAAAATAGATCAATGCTGAAAAATTCACTGAGAAGTATGATCAGTGTGTTGCCCCCTGCATGCTGCCCCCACAATCATGTTTCTCTATCCTTGTGGATAGCTTGCCTGCTCCCATCAGTGGCTGGCATGTACTCACCACTCATCACACATGCCATGCACTGTGGAAAATTGTTCCCCAGTGATACTGGTAGCATGATTTTTTAAAATGGATGATTAAAAAAATTCTATATGGACTCATTATATCATTTGGATTCTTTTGGAAAGTGGACTCCCTGCTAAACAATCTTCTGTTGCAGTAGACATTGGATTGCATTGGGGGTCTGTTTATAACTCCTACAAGGATGACCATTTTTTAGCCCAGGCTAAGAATGCTTGGTGCAATATTAGAATGCCCAGTCAGTATTGATGAGGTAAGAAACATGGTTCCCAGAGGTTCAACCAGTTATCAAATGCCTCTAAGCTAACAGTAATGTGATCAACACTGGAAGGCTCAGTTGAAACAAAAATAGATAAATACCTGTGTAGCAGAAGATGTCCATGATACATTGAAGACAGAGATCATCTCAGCCAGCTCCTGTGTCTCTTTGTCAGCAAAGTGGCTTCAAGCTGCAGGAAACTGCCTTGTCTTGTCCTGCAAAGACCAGAAGACCCTTGGAATTTATGTCACCTGAGATGCGGCTTCTGATCACTGCCGCAGGATGCAGGAAGGATAAATATTTTAGCTCCCTTGTCCTCTGACTGGGACTATACTCAAGTGTGCCTTACACTGTCTTCTAAGTCCCCTGTGGAATTGACCCAAGATCCTCTCTGAACTTGGCTTGATAGTGCATCTTGGCTTAACTTCTTTCTCTTTCTTGACCCTACTCTAACTCCTGTTGTGTTTTTCCATAAACACTTTTTTTTATAAACCACCATGACATGAATCTTTGTGTCAGGGTCTATTCTGGGAAATCCAACCTCTGATAGTACAATGGAACTAGAAACAAAGTCCTCAAAAATTGTTGTTAGTTCCCCATCATGGGCATTAATCCAAGTAGTCATCAGTAGGAACTCGTAAGATTTGTACAGTTGACCCAACACATCTCTGGATGCTGCAAAAGCTATATGCTATCCAGCATGTTCTTTCTCCTTTTCATATTCAACTATCACCTCCTCAGATTCATCTTCTCTCCCCACTGTGTCTAAGCTGGATCCCATTTGCTTCATTTGCTCCATGCTGGCACCTTGATGGTTTCCTCAGTTTCCCCAATCTGTAAGGACTGCAGGTATTTGTGTCTTCCTTTGATTTTTCTTATCTCCATCCCAAGACTGTGAGCCCCACTCAGATCAGGCCCTCATCTGTCTTGTTTTCTGCTTTATGCTCTTTGCTCAGGGATGAATTATTGGATGACTAGAAACCACATGTGACTGCCCGCAAGTTGTGTCCACTAAGACTGACCTTCACTGAGGTAACCAGTCTGGTTTTGTGTTCTCAGAACCTATGAGAATTAGCAGAGGTCTGCTCTATAGGAGAACTTGGAAAGCCCATCTGACCCAACAAAGGAAAACAGATGAAGCACATGTATTTATAGGGATTGTTTAGCCTGGGACATTCTAGGCGGTAAACAGATTGTGCCTGACAAGCTTTCATGAAACGTGTGGAAGTTCCGAAGTCAAAGTGTTGCTGGTGTTGATTTGGTTCTTGGAAAACATAAATCCTCTTTTCCCCTGAGCCCTTCTGCCTGCTGTTCCTGGTGTTTCTGAATCTGATTCTCCCAAGGCAGCAGGTAGGCCAGGAGGAGAATTTTTTAAAGCAACCTACATACAGCCTTTTGGGCAGTTAGAACCTCTCCACACTAATGAGATGAGTTCTCAAACCTTCCTCCCGTTTAGAGGAATTAGAGCAGAACTTTTCAAAGTGGATCTCACAGAACACAACTGCTGCGGTAGGGAGATAGGCTTCCACAGAATTGTAAGCATGTGTGGGTGGCAAAATATATTTGGAAAGGGGTTTTTACATGTTAGTATCATTTGTGACCATAGAAATTATGTCACTGTAGAATATTTCCTTCGTGAACTATCTTATGGATGACGCTGCACTAGAGGTCGTCTGGATGTGCCAGTTCACCCTGGGTCTTCACAGTGTCACAACTGGAACTGTCTTCTCTTCTTCAGGGGCTGGCGTGGTCTCTCCAGCTCCCTCTGACCTTGGCTTATATCCTCTATCAGGGTGCCTCATTCACAAGTGTGATTGGACCATTTTTTCAATCCTGAGGCTGATTGGACCATTTACCAATAAGCCCTTAGCACCTGATTGGTCCATTCCACAGTCCAGGAAGCGAGCTTTACATAAAAGGACTCTGAGGAGTAAATGCCGCAACTGACTATGGTGAGAAGCTGGGTTCTGGTAAGAGTAGTTGTGCATCTCCATGCTTCTGATTATAGAAAGTCCTCATCTTCTTCTACATGGAATACCTCCAGAGCTTCTTCCACCAGGGCCTGCTTGGTGCCTTAGATTCTTTCTAAAATCAGAGTTTCTTCCAGTCCAGAAAAAATCTATCAGCTCTACACCTGTCCTGGTTGTACTGCTACATAACAAACCATTGCAAAACCTGATGACTTTATACAGCAGCAATCATTCATTTAACTCATGAATCTGTAATTTTGTGGAGATATCAGCAGGAAAGACTGATGTCTGTTCCATGATGCCTCTACTGGGGGGTTCTGCTGGAGGACCCACTTGTAAATGGTTCACTCACATGGTGGGTATTTGGTGCCAACTGACAAGATATCAGCTGGGGCTGTCAGTTGGAATTCTCACACATGGTCTTTCCCTGTGGCTGCGGGGTTTCTTCACAGCATTCCAAGTGGGTTCCAATAATACAAGAAGTGGAAGACTGGGCTTCCTAAGGCCCAGACTTGGAAACAGCTCAGTATCTTGTCCACAGTTGTTCAAGAAGTCTAAGAACTCAGACTCCAGGACAGACAACCGAGACTCTTCTTGATAGAAGGTGTGACAGAGAATTTGGGACTGGGTTTTGAGATGGCTATAGCAGCTTTGCAAATTTGCTCTTAAAATTCCTCCTGCCTATAATGTTCTTTTACTCCCACTCCTACTTCACCACCTGGAAAACCGCTCCAAGGCCCAGCTCCAGTTCCACTTCCTCTGTAGAAAGTTTCTTGTCTCTGCATGTTGTTTTAATTGTGGGTCTCCTATTTAGCACATCATATCAATGTTGCTGTCTTATGAATCTCTCAGGTTTTGGGGTCATAAAATTTTCAAAAGGTTGAAATTTAGCGAGACCCTCAACTCCTTTCAGGTAGACGATAATCCAGGATTGTCTCTTTGGTAAGTGGGTCAGGAAAAACAGAAATTTAAAACCTCAGGAAAAACAGAAATGCCTCTTCCTTCCTCTTTCTTTGCCCCTCCTTTTCCCCTTTCCAACCAGGAGACTACGCATCTGATGTTGTGCTGGTCTTTGGTTGGCAAATCTACCTACAGAAGAAAGGAAGCCTTGATTTGTAGCATTTGCTTATTTCTGTGACATAAATATTCCCACCAGAGCCCATTTCAAGCTACCCACAGACGTCACTGCTTGCAGAGTTGGGCCAGTCTGAGCTGGCGCAGCCATACCTTTGGGGCTTAAGGGCTGTGCGCCTAGGCTTTGAAGACACACAAATCTTATCTAATATTTGCTAGCTGTCTGATCTTGGGCAAATTGCTTACTCTTCATGCATCATACTTTCCTTATCTGTGTAATGGGAGTGATATAATCAGGCAGGCCCTGGAGCTATTATGAAAAGCAATCTGTCAAATGTGTAAGAAAGACTCAAAGACTTGTCTGGCACTTCTCAGCCCTCCATACAAGGTAACTGATATTAGCCATTATTATAACACTGAAATCACATAATATTACACCCTCCAGCCCCCATCAAATATTGCAATAGATTGGCGGTTAAAATAAAAACTTTCCAGTCCTGTGAGATGTCTGGGTCATTTCTGTGAGACAGTCACAGGATGGGGATGGAGCCACATGCTGATACAGCAGGGAGGCCCAGGATTTGGGGAGCATTGACTGGAAAGAAACAATTATGACAAAAATGAAATGGCCTTTTCCTTGTCACTCAAACTAGAGTTTTGGCTAGTAGGCATTCTTCAGTGATCCCTTAACAACCTTGCTGAAAATAGGTAATTTAGGCCACAAAGCAGACGGCATTCTGATGCATGATGTGACTTTCCAAGGACAAGATGACATCACATCCCTACCAAGCAGGAAAGAAGAGAAAAATTGTCCTGAACTGGGCGTTGTAGTATCACCAAGGTTAAAGGGCTAAATTGCTTTCAGACCCTAAAAAGCACAGAGGGGGAAAAAAAACCCTCTAACTTTTCCTCCAAGGTTTGTATTTACAGATGAGTAATAGCAACAAGTTTGAGCTGAACTACAAGACTGGCTGGAATCTGAAAAGACAGAGAAAGAAGGGGTTCCTGAGGTGGGTCACCTGGAAAAAACTGAGTCCTAGCCCTGGACTCCTGCTAGATACAAGTCTCTTCTAAACGGTTTGGATGGGGAGAAGCCTTTTTCAGCCCAGGGTTACCGTTACTATTCTCTGCTTCCTCCTTTGGGTCTTTGGCCCTTGTCATCTGAAGGCTGGAGAATTACTTAAAAGGTTGGAGACATTAAAACTTCTAAATAATTATAATTCAAGGATATAAACAATTTGAATTACACAACTTGACCACCAATTATATCTCAAGCTAGCTAGAAAAAGCTTCTGCTCCTCTGTGGACTCCCAAACCTCTGTTCTTACTCAGTAGGAGGTAGTTCCAGAGACAGACCTTCGCGCACTTCCCCTCAAGAATGAGGAGAGGATCCAAGATCCAGGCAGAGGAGGGAATTGTCACTGGCCTGGTAACCATAGTTCCCTGTCCCTGTTTGTCCTTCTTCTGGTCCTGTTTGTCTTTTCTTGCAGATAAAACTAGAAAACCAGGCAAAATTGACTGAAACTAAGATGGAAGTAGAAATAAGAGCCTCGTTAGGCCACAGCCTCATTATCTTAGTAAAAAGCACACCCACCAACAGCATTACAGCTCTGGTCAGGACCAAACTTGGAAGAAAAACAGGCATGAATGCAGTGTAGGAAGACTTTGCTTATTTCTGTGAGATGCTCTGAGATGAGCAGAATCTTTCCTTAACTAATTTAAGATCCTGAAGCCTTTCCACTACCTTAACACTCCTCCATAGAAGTCCCTGCCTCCCCCAGTTTGGGGACATGTCTTCTGAGAGAACAGTCTTACATGCCCTCAGGTTTGCTGGCTCCTGATTAAAATTGATTTCCTTCTACCAACTTTTGTCTCTTGAGTTTTGGCTTATGAGCAGCAAGTAGCCAGAGCCCCCTCCCTCCAAAGCCCTCCATAACCCAAACCCTATAATAGTAGGTGATGGAATGTCTCTCCCATCTAGTGACCTATGTGTCATTGACTCATGGTAGGAACTAGAGAAATACATGCAAAGTCAACACAAGTATACCTTGAACACCTACTTTGTGCCTGGCACTGCACTTAGCACAGAGGAAACACATAACTGTCCCTTCAGAACTCATGGCTAGTGGCAAAGGAAGACATGCAAATGAACAACTGTCACTTTGTCACAGTGGTAAGAAAACCATGTCCTGGGATCATAGCTGAGGTAGTCATGAGACCTGCCTGGGAGTATTATGGAAAGATTTACACAGGAGGTGGCACATGAATTTGGTCATGAACCATGAAGGATTTCACTGGTAAAAAAATTCAATAGAAGCCAAGACTAGCAGAAGCAGCAGCATTTATATAGTTGTTATAGATACACCCTTGTGAAGGGTAGGTACGACTGTCCTTGCTCCAAGGAGCAGCCATTTTGGATTACAAGCCCTAATACACTATGAACTGGACTTTCTGAGTGGGGGAGCTACTGGAATCTAGGGGCAGAGCCAAGTGGCCCATAAATAACATGGAAGGCGGGCAGACCTGTGTTGACCGGCATCCTGGTACCACTGGGAAGGAGACCTGGAGAGATATGAGGGTGGGAGCCATGTTGGGGAAGCTATCTTTGGCAGAGACAACAGCAGCTGTTATCCTGATGTGGTATCTCCTTCTGTCCTGGCTTTTTGGGACCTTCTTAATTAACCCTTTCTTGTGATTTCCCACTAGAAGCTACCTTAGACTTGTAGTGAGTTTTTGGGCCTCAGTGGCCCTACTTTAGGCCAACCCCATTTGGCCACAAGGGGATGGGTCATTTTGGGAGTCTTATTGGGAAGCTATTGTCAGGAATATCTTTTCTTCACTTTTCTCTCTATGGACACCAATTCTATTAAAGGTCTCCACATGAAGAGTCTGCTTCCTTTGCTTTCATGTGGCAGATGGCTGGACCCATTTTAGAGTGTGTACCCCTTAACAATTTTGGGGTCCCTGGGTGCCCCTTGGTCATATGCTAACATAGTGGGTAATATTTCAGGGTTAAGTGATAGGTTGTTCTCCACCCCAAAGCTTAGCTTTCCAGCATACCCCAAATCTATCCACTTGTACCCAGAGGGGAAACCAGGTCAATGATGTACTTATTGGTGGAAGGTGACAGACTAGGAGAGACAATAAAGGTGTATTATTAGTAAATGATGCAAAAGAATTTAATTGACTGAATTAAGACTTTCATTTGCTCTGCTTTCTGTTATCTTGTAGCCATCATTCCAAACAATGTCAGTGATAAAACATGTGCACACCTCTGTCTCTTCCCTTCCCTGCCAGGCCAGACAACCTCCCTCCACCACCTTGAACATCTTGAAATGCTGCTTACCTAGATCGTTACATGTAGGGGCAGAGCCAAGGAGGGGAGAATGGGGCCTACGGGAGGGGAGGGAGTACTTAAAAAGGTGCCAACTTGAATTATCCTCTCTGTGTCTCACCACTCATGTCTCAATTTGTGAATTTCATACTAGTTCCTCTAATGCTTTGGTTTTCATCCTGATCTTAATGACCATCCTCTAATCAGTAGGACGAGGCTAGGTTATGCTGCAGAAAGATCCTCCAGGTCTTAGTGGCTTGTAATTGCCAAGGCTTATTGCTTGTTTGTGCTGCGTGTCCATGGTGGGCTTGGGGCTGCTCCTTCTTGTTTGCCTGGGATTCGGGAGGATGAGTTTCCTCTGCAGTGTCAACTACCTTGATTACCACTCCCGGGGACGGAGCTCAGCTTTGCCCAGCACTGGCCATGAACCCTCCCACCCAGAATGACACCACTCTGCTCACATCAGGTGGCCAAAGCAAGTCACGTGTCTGAGTCTGAAATAGAGAGGAAATGTGCAAGTTTGCATGTGCTTGGAAAGTAGCAGAATAGCTGTGAACGTTTATAATGACTCTCACAGTAACCAAAATATGTGAATTTAAAAATAGCAGAGAAGGTGCCCTTTTTGGAGAAATGTACCTGGTGGGTGGGGGAAGAGGAACAAAATTTCCTGAGCTTTCCCCATTTTCGGGCCAGGGAGCTACTTAACCCTCTGTGACGGCTTCTCCCCCACACCATGATTCCTGCCACCACGAACTAGATGTTATCGACCAACTATGGATCTAGAACCAAAGGCAAACCCAGATTTTGCTCTGAAAAGTCATAGGACTAAATGAAAGAAAAAGATGTGGCTATTGAAAAAAATGAGGTTCTGTTGCAGGAGCTTAGATATAAGGACACTAGGGCTTGGTGGCGAGGACACTGGCAGACTGGAAGTTCCAGACCTGGTGACATACACGCGATACACTTACTTCTCTCCCAGGTAACTCTGCAGGCGTAGCAAGTCCAGGTGACAGAGCAGCTTTGTCATCCTCAGAACAACTTCCATCTCCAGTTCCAATATGACCCTCTAGCTGCTACCATTTCCAGCCAGCAGGAGTGGAGGAAAGGACTCGAGGCCCCCACACCTGTTCTTCGAAAGGACACTTACCCTGCGAGCTGGTCTCACGCGCCAGGCACTAGTCAGATGGTGTCACTTCGTTTCAAGGGAGCCGGAAAAAGGTGATACATTGGGGCAGCAAAGGGCTCAGCTGAAGCACCGCCACTGTGGGGGAAGAGAGAGGGATGTTGAGTGTAGCCCGCAGCTGTCCATCGAGAAAGGCAAGAGAACACAAACTTGAGAAGTCACAAGTTTTATCCAGGCAAGGCAGTGGGGGTCTGTAGGGCTGGGCGGGTGGTCCTGTCCCCCGAGGCCCCCCCAACAGGCAATGGTCATCCCATTGCCAGACGGCAGCAGACTCTTCCTGGACTCTGCTCAGCCTCTTCCAGCAGCTCAGCCCCCAGTCCAAGCCCTTTCTCAGCGCCCCCCAACATCCACAGACACACATAAGCTCTTCCCCTTGCACCCCAGCAACAAGTAGGTGTTCTCTTGAGCAGACAGGCTGATGGGAGGGCAGCTGGTCAGGGTGCACTTGACCAAGGTAAGCAGAAGACAGACCCCGCGGCAGGACGTCATGCCCAGCTCACTCCCGACAGCAGACGACACAGAATGAGTCAGAAGCCGTGTTTGGGTGAATTCCAGTGGTTCCTTGTGGTCGAGGCCCAGCAGGAATGTGGGTGGGCAGAGGCGTAATTGCAGAGAAGAGCAGAGTGTGGCTGAACCCACGGCTGTGCATGCCTTGCGGAATGAAGAGTGAGGATTTCATATTAGAGGGTCCGCCCCGTCTGTCAAACAGGCTGAAGCTGGGTTGGACCATGGTCAGACCATGTTGGAGAAAGATGGTTCTGCATGCCTCGTGCACAGGCTTTGCAAGTGGAGAAAGTGAGGAGTCGGGCAGGGGTGGGGTGCGGTGGGGGGGGGGGTAGTGTCTAGCAGGAGTCTGTGCAGAGATCCTGAGCCGTGACCAGGGTGGCGGCGGCATGTGCCCTGGAGAGGATGCGCTTCCGAGTTACCTCCCAGTGAGAACGGTCTGAGCCTGATGCTAAAGGAAACCGGGGGTGGAGGGTGAGGGTGGGCTTCCAAGAGAAGGAACTAGGGAAATGGTGCCCTTCACAAAATCCCATATAGGGGGGCTGGGGGTGGGAAATGGATGGTTGACCCATCTCCCTTCTCTCGGGAGGGAAGTCATCTTGACTCAAAACTCCAGCATGAAAGGCCGGCTCACGTGTACATAGATGAAAGTGAAGGAAACGACTTAGTTGTTTTCCAGAAGACAGGTGAGTCCAGCTACTTGGTTCATGTCCTAATTGTCTCTGTTCGGTCCGAGGGGGCTGCTGTGTCAGGGCGGCGGGCCGGCTGGTCTCTGCTGTAACTTCTCCCTGTCATGTCGTGTTGGTCACTGACCCTGCGCTACGCTGTAGGGCGGCTCCCCTGGGCAGGGTCTCACCTGAGGGCTGCGCCGGTGAGAGGGCCAGACCCTGTGAGGGTGAGTGAGTAGGAACCCGGCCAGGGGTGCCTCCTGCTGCCCAAACACCCGGCGCCTCCCCTGATGGGAGCTGGCCTGCAGCACAGGTTAGTTGGATTTAATTAAAACGCAATGCACTGCCTTGAAACCAGCCCCCAAGGTCAGCAGAGGGAAGGATCTCATTGTCTGGCCCTAGCATTGGCCTGCAGGTAGCAAATCTAGCACAGAAAGGGGGAAATAACAAGAAGGAAAGCGAATGCCTGCTCCCCTTCTGGAGAGGGGAGGGGTCTCCTCTGGCTGGGGGGCTGGTTCCTGGGAAGTGGGTGGGCCTGGAGGTTGGAGGTTGCTGCCAGGGCCCTAAGCACCAGCTGCCCCGGGCACCTACTTCCCCACCTTGTCTGACCCTGCGCTGACCGTCAGCTCTGGATACTCTGAAGATAAACATCTGCTCGGGAGGGAGCTGGAGGGAGAGCATCTGCAGGAACTATTTCTGTCTGTGCTTTTGTGCAACTGCCATATGAAAGCACAAGTCCATTAAAAAATTCTTGGAGGCATTCAGGCTCAGGTTAGAATTCTTCCTGTTAGCCTTGTGATTCCTGGAGTGTGACTGCTCTGGCAGGGAGAGCGGCAAAGAGGAGCCAGGGACGGGGCTGGGGGAGGAGGCCCAAGGCGCCAGGTCGCTGTCAGGTGAGGGAGGTGGGCGCCGCAGGGGTGGCCTGAGAACTGGGTTCCAGGCGCCAGGGCTCTGCTGCCTTCCAGGTACCACATGGGCCACCGTTGCCCTGTCGCCCCGGGGGGGAGGGGGGGCTGGAGTGCCTCCAAAGTGGATCCTCTCCTTGGAACCTGCAGACTGTCGGGGCGTCACTGCCAGTGGGGTGTGAGCATCTCCCGGGGGAGGGGAGCACATTTCCCTAAAACATGCTACCCTGAGAAATGACAGAATCTCTGGCTCACGCCCTCGTTTGACCCTTACCTGTGCTGGGCCAGTGTGTCAGGAGCGCTCCGTCTGCGCTGAGTGCTGGGAAAACAGACCTCGGGCTGGCTGCACCGTGAAGGGGGTCACTGCAAACAGAGGCTGCTGGGACAATTATAAGCTCTCACTTCCTAATGACCTCATTGGAGCGCGGGATGATGTGCTCAGCAGTTTGCTTTTAACCTAAAAGAACCGGGGCGGGAGGGAGCTGTGGTTCCCATTTTACAGATGAAGAAACTGAGCTTCTGGTCAAGCAGCTTGCTGGAGCCACACCCTGGGCTAGTATCCAGAACCTCGTCCTTATCTCTGAATTAGGGGTAACAATGCCTCCTGGGTGGGGCCTGAGGATGCATTCATTCCTAGATCACCTAGAAGACCTGAGACACCTGGGGTGTGTTCAGCCTGGGCCGGCAGACGGCAGGCCCCGTGAAACACGTTCTCATTAAGAGTTACTGGAGGAGACTCTCCAGCTGGGGGCTCAGCTCCTTCAGCCCCTGCCCCATCTACTGGGGAGCTGGCTCACCTCGCACCTCCCAACTGACTTTTTGTGATTCCAAGTTGAGAGAAAATGTGAACCAGGCCAGGCCCCAGGGCTCTGGCCTCTGGGCTATGTCTTTGACGACTCTGTCCTTCATCGGGGCTCAAGGGCATCTGTTCTGTACAAGCGGCTGCAGGACTGATGGGTGCATGTGTGCAGCCCTCACCAAGGGCTCCCCCCACCCCAGGCTGCCTTGGCTGTGGGCGCATTCCCACAGGGTGCCATCTTGCTCTACGTGGCGCATGGTCTCACTCCCAATTTTACATCTGCGTGAACAGGGGGTCAGGGAGGAGATTCCAGCACGAGAACGAGGCACTGGCAGCAGCGCAGCGCACCAGCCGCAAGTGCTTTTTCATCCTGTGTGTGGCAGGAGGTGTTGGGCTGGGGAGGGATCCCGCCTCCGAGCCCACCCCGGGCTTTGCCGCTTTACCCACTTCTGTGGTCTCCAGGCTAAATTGCTGCAATATGTGCTCCTTGGCACCAGCTCTGAAGACCACCCAAGTGCTGAGGCAAATGCAAAATGCAGCCCCCGACCTCAGCCTGTAGTGGTGCCTCCTGGAGCCAAGCACACTCTGTGGTCTCCGCGGGGCCAGCTTCCCACCCAGGTGAGTGGCAGCAAGGAGAACCAAGAGCCCAGTCACACGCCAGGGGAGGAGTTTCAAGATTGGGGGGACCCAGATGGCAGACCCTTGAGGCTGAGGACTTTGGCGCTGGTTCAGGTGTCAGGGTTCCCAAGAACACATCCCAGTGAGTGGCATTTCATGCAACCAGGGTCTTCCTGCAGAACTGGGTGAGAAGGTGGATTTTTGCACACAGCAGAAGAAATTTTAAATTATTAGGAGAGTTTACGCTTCCTAAGGTATCATCCTTCAATCCTATTGTAAAGAAAGTTCTAGCCTTAACATGCCTCTTTATAAATCCTAATGTGTGCATTTTAGATTTGTTTTGTGTCTGATTTCCTTGCCAGGCTCCTCATGAGTCCCACAAATTGAGAGGCAGAAGATCTCTGCTAAAACTCATTGACTATTTGTCCTTGACCTTGGAAGAGCCACCTAACCTCTTAGACTTACAGGCCAGATGCACAGGAAGGTGAGAGGATTCACCAGAGACAGAGCGGGGAACAGAACAGGCAGACTGACAAAATACACTGCAGAGGGGAGCAGCGGGCGAGACAGGAGAGGTCTGCTGCGCCATGTGGGACCCTCGCTGGCTGGGATCGAGCCTGCGCTGCAGAGGCTGTGGGCAGCTTCACAGTGCTGCGCTCACCTGCCTGTGCCACCAGGAGAAGCCCCTCTTAGACTTACTCTTAAATGGTATAAGACATTGACGGTGAAAGACACTGCTGAACACGGGTGAGGCATTCAATAATGGTTGTTTTGGGGGAGAGGATTGACATAATTTTCTTCCCAACAGCATGGAAATATTATTGACCTTCTCCTGGGATTGAGAGTCACTGCACATCAGTGGGCAGATTAAGATACGAGTCATTCATTCAACACAGTCTATAATATAAATAGGAATTTATAGTCTGTTTGGAAACAGATGATCATGGTATAGTTGGGTCAGAGTTTTCATGGAGGCAGACGAGGGGCTTGGACCTGCACTGCACTTACTCTCCCTGGGAAGCTGAAGCGTCCTTGAGGAGCAGATACAGGCAATGGTGAGTGCTGACTGAATTCTGGCCACAGGCCCAATGTGCACATTTTGCAGGCAAATAAGCACGAGGGGAGAGTGTCTGAAGAAGGAGCAGACTAGGAAAAGATACAGAAGTGTTACGGGGCCAGGGAGGAGTTTGTGGCTGGTGTGAGATGGTTAATAGCAGAACGTTCCAGCAGGATTTTAGGGATGACCCTCACACAGATGGGCCCAGTTTTGCTTGTAGCCTAGGGGCCCTCAGGCAGGTGGCAGCACCTCCCAGGGCACATTTGTAAATGTAGGGGAGCCTCTATCATGGTCAATGTGATGGGGTGCCGTCCAACATGCGTCGAACACCCAGAGGGCGGGGATGTCAACACTGCAATGCCCAGTCTCACAGCAGAGATGGGTCCTGCCCGCGGAGCCAGGCTCTGTCCTTGGGCCACTCGGTGGGACTCTCCTTGGTCCTCAGCCCAGCTCTGTTCCTGGGCGTATTAGCGCCACCAAAGTGGGCGGAATTGAACGAGCAATTGTTGGAAATCCAAAGACTCTTACCATTCGAATCAACTAAGCTGTTCTAAAAAATTGGCTCGTCTTGCAGCCCGAATTATATTTGGCTTCAGAATGTAATCTTTTCCTTTTGTTGATTTAGGATGGCAGAGTTGGCGGAAAAAGAACCTCATCACGTTTCAGGGCTCAAACCTGGATGGAGCCTCTTCATTCTCTGGGTGCCAAGGGGTGTCTTGCTGCGCGTCTCCAGCGTGCCCTCTGCCACTGCCCTGCTGGGGGCCTTTCAAAGCCACTCCATTCACTCTCCTCTCTGTTGCCAGAAAAATCTTTCTCTAGTGTAGACGTGATTTCTCCTCTTCTGCTGAAAATTCTCATGTGTAAGAAAAACTTGGGTTGGAGACACTGAGGAAGCCCACAGAGCTGGCACAGGTTCTTCCTGATCATACCCTAGAGAGAGGAAGATGGGTCTGCCACAAGTTAAAAGTTCACATAAGCACCCCCTTGTCCCCACTGTGGGTTTGAAACTGTCAGTTGGGTCAAACATCTACGTGGTGGGCCAAGCCTGTGTGTCTCAGGTCAGCTCCATTGGAGCCTGTGGCCTTCAGTGTTGCTCTTGTCCAAGGGCATCGAACTCATTCACCTTGTGGTGCACCTGGGTACCTGTGCCTCCTCCCCAGGCACCTGGCTTCCTCGTGACCTTGTGAATGTGACCTGGTCCTTCCCAGTCCTGCTCCCTGGGCAGGTCTCTTGGGCCAGGCTTGCCAAGGACAGTCGCCCTCGGTCAAAGAGCACGTAGCACACCTGCCTGCACCTATGTGCTACCGGTGGGTTCTCTCATGGTGGTGTGAATGTTCTGAGGGTGAGAGCTGCCCCCCTCTTGTTGAGAGCTGCCCCCCTCTTGAGAGCTGCCCCCCTCTTATCTCTTCAGAGACTCTGGGAGAGTGCTGGGCGAGGGCTCATGAATAAGTGGGGGGCATGCACGAATGGAATGATTTAGATAACAAGACTTCTAAGGTTCTTTCCAGTGCAAAGATGATGCTAGGGCTGGAGTTCCTGATGTTTTGAGAGGCGGAGGCCTGGCTCGCGGGCCAGCTGGCAGCATGGCCTTGGTCACTTGGGTTTGATGAGAATAAAATGTGACCGTGAAGGACAGATACAGCTTTCACATTCCCATGGCGGGTCCTCCATGAGCCTCCACGAGCCACCTCTCTCCCTCTGAGAGGAGATTTGATTTTTAAACACATAAATCATCCAGAAAGGCATCTCGTGAATAAGATGGGGTAATAGCTCAGAACCACTATTTTTGGCGTCCCCAAATAAAATGGAGGCCCGTCTGTGAGGTAATAAAGCTGATTTTCTCATTTGGCTTGTAAGCCAGCTGTCAAGGTAATTTCCAAAGAAACATTCCAAACATGTCTTGAAGAAAAACAGCATCATTACAATAAGCCTGTGGCTTGGTGGGAGGAGAGGCAAAGAGTCATCTGGCACGACTGGCTCTCATTTGGAGGGTAGGATCTGGCATGTTTAAAAGATCAGCCTCATTATATTATAAAACAAACCAAGCATCTGCAGAAGACTTATATTTTCAAAGGCCTTTTGCATCTGTTCTCTTTTTAGTTTACAATAATTCTTAAGATATGAGGGCAAGTATTTTCAGCCTCTGCAGAAGCAGATAGCCAGGGAGGCTGATGATTTGCTAAAGGTCATGGAGCTCGGAGGAGGCAGAGCCACCCACACATGTCCCCTGCACTTGAATGTCATCAAGGACACTTACAAACATGCAAGGCGCACATGTGAGATTCCAAGCAATTCTTCCAGAGCCTGTAGTTGTCCTCATTGGGGGGGAGGGGGGAGGCATGTGCTTCCCACAACATATGTTGTGCTGAGCTGGTTCAAGAGGCGTGATAGTGCAGCGGGCCCAAGACCAGTTGGGCAGCTGGAACAGAAACTATGGGCCACTGGAGTTAAACAACACATGCTGACTCATAGTCGGGAGGCTGGGAGATCTGTGGTCAAGGAGCTGAAGTTATGGCATCTGGTGAGAGCCTGCTTCCTGGTTCACATGGAAGAAGGGGGGATGGGGCTCTTGGGGGCATCTTTTATAACAGCGCTTTCCTGCCCTTGAGGAGTGACCACCTGATCACCTCCCCAATAGCATACCTGCCAACCCTATCAGTTTGGGGACTACGTTTCAACACTAAATTTGAATTCCACACGAATTCTGAGGAGACACATTTGATCTACAGCAAGCGGTGGCGAGTACCATGTGAGTGGAGACATCAGGTGGCCAGGAAGCACGTAGGGAGATGCTCGCCAACACTGGTCAGCAGGGAAATGCAAACCCTGTCACGAGGAGATCACCTCACACCTGTCAAGGAGGCTGTTATCAAAAAGTCAAGAAGTGACAGTGTCGGAGAGTGTGTGGAGGAAATCCAATCTTGTGCACCACTGGTGGGATGTAAATTGGCACAGTTACTATGGAAATCAGTGTGGAGGGACCTCAAAAAATTAAAATTAGAACTCCCTAGTGACCCTGCAACTCCACTTCCAAGTACTTGAAGAAAATGAAAACACAAACTTGAAAAGATCTCTGCACCCCCATGTTCTCTGAAGTGTTAGTTACAACAGCTAAGACATGGGAGCAAACTGCATGTCCACT
The DNA here is from genome assembly GCF_014898055.3 of Talpa occidentalis. Lineage (NCBI taxonomy): Eukaryota > Metazoa > Chordata > Mammalia > Eulipotyphla > Talpidae > Talpa > Talpa occidentalis. The sequence continues at coordinate 9,308,133 of NW_026555331.1, read as the reverse complement.
GATAGATAAATGGTGAAAGAAAAGGTGTTGTAAAAATGCAACGGAGTATTATTCAGTCACAAACCACCCGAATCTTACATCTGACACAACATGGGTGCACCTTGAGGATGTTATGCTAAGTGAGATGAGTCAGAGAAAAGACAAAGACATATAATCTCACTTCTATGTGGACTCGAAAACAAAAACCACACCAGGCTCATGGACAGAGAGCAGATGGTGTTGCCGCAGGTGGGGGTGGGAGGCCCATAAAGAAGGTAAAGGAGGTGAAAAGGTACAAGTTTTTGGTTCGCAGAGAAATCAGTCCTGGGTATGTCACATGTTGTGTGGTGACACAGTTAATACTACTATGCTGCCTATTGAAAATGACTAAGTGAGGGCCTCCCCTGGTGGCGCAGGCGGTTAAGCGCCGCTCTGTGAAGCTGTCCGCAGCCTCTGCAGCACAGTTCGGTCCCGGCTAGCTGGGGAGGGTCCCACATGGCGAGCAGACCTCTCCTGCCTCGCCCGCTGCTCCCCTCAGCAGTGTATTTCCGTCCGTCTGCCTGTTCTGTTCCCCGCTCTGTCTCTGGTGAATCCTCTCACCCTCCCGTACATCTGGCCTGTACCCCGGTTCTTGTATAAATAAATAAATAAGTCTAAAAAAAAGAAAGAAAGAAAGAAAGTGGCTAAGTGAGTTCTCATCACAAGAAAAAATTTTGTGATGTTTGGTGAGAGATATTAACTAGACTTGTCGGGGTGATCACTTTGCAATATATACAAATATTAAATCATCATTTGCATACCTGAAATGAACATAATGGTACATGTGTATTAAATCTCAATAAAATGCTTTTTTGGGGCACTGCACAAAAACAACAAAAGAATGTAGACATGAAGCCAGATGGCCTGGGCTTGCAAACCCAGCTCTGCCACCTGGTAACTGAGTGACCTGGGAAAGTCACTTACCTTCTTTATGCTTTAGTTTCCTCCTTTGGACAACCACGCACACACTCACATGTTAACATATGTAAAGTAGATGAACAGTGGCTGGTCCCTTATAAGATGATTTAGTTGATTATGATTATTTCATTGGAACTTCTCAACAACCCTTGCTGTCTGTGACATACTCCTCCATAGGTAGGGTGGGGAAACTGAGTCTAAGCAATTTGTCTAAAGTCCTAAGACTGGAAGTTCCATCTTGGTCAAGGGAATGAAGCTGGAAACAAGTTTCAGTTGCCATTTTCAAGCTGATGTTTGGGGGCAAATTTCTATGTGCACTCTAGAATTTTCTCTTACCAGCATGAGAAGAACATGTACCCTGTGGTCCTTATTCCATCAGTCTGGGTCCTGCCATGAGGATGGATGAAGAAGACCTGAGCATCACCGGAAGCCTGTGGTCCAGTGGCCCAGCTGACCTGTGAGTGTGATAGAAACACATATTGTGGAAAGTCACTGAAATTCGAGGATCATTTGATAAGCATTTGCATGACAATAATAACAATAACAAAGCCTGACTAGTGTACTCAAGCTAGCCTAAGAGAAAAAAAATGTACTGGGGCATGTAACACGTCTACTTTAGACCAGAGACTCAAATTACGCTGCCCGTCCCCCTCTGTCCACGCGTTTCTCCATCTATCCACACATCCATCCACTCAATCATCCAGCCAGCCACCCACCCATTTACGCAACCACCTGCCCCCACTCACTCGCCTTTGCACCCTTGTTCTTTTTCTCCATTGTCCACAATCCCTCAGGCCTTTAAACCCCCACCCTCCACCCTTTACCAAATCCCTCTCTCGCGCAGTGTCTGGAGTGGGTTGTTGGTCATCCTCAGGGGTTCTGTTCAGTTGCTGGATGGGGTAGAGGTGGGAGGAAAGTTTGCTTTGAATCCTGTATTAGTCGGGATGCAGAAACAATATCCTGACTCAAACTTGATTAAACAATAGGGAATGTGTTATCTCACATATCCGGAATTCCAGGGGCTGGGGGCAGAAGGGGGCGTCCAAAGCCTGTTGATCAGCTAGTCAACAATGGCCTCCGGGCGCCGTCCTCAGTTGGTGTCCTCCTCAGACTGCTGACGTTGATGGCAGCAATTCTTTTTTTTTTTTCAAATTGCTTTTTAATGTTTTTGAATTTTATCCTGCTTTTTCACATAGCAACATATTACAAGTATTTCCCCATACCAGTAAATATAATTGACCTAGGTTCTAATATTATTTAAAGTGAATCCTGACACAGAATAACAATTTTTTTGCATTAAAAAGCACGTTAATGTAGCAATGGGGGCCTTTGAGAGACTAACTGCTCAGCTCTTGGAAACTTCTGGTGTTTGGAAGCTGACCCAGGTGTTGAAATGAGACGTTGAAACTGCCCAGATCAGAACTTCCCCGAGGCTTTTGCACTGTCGTCAATTGAGTGGATGGCAGCAATTCTGAGCATCACAGACAGGACAGAATCTCAAGAAAGAAGGGCTCCATCCGAGCAATGTGACTGGAGGACTGAGTGAGCCAGAGGTGAGAGAGGGTGGGCAGGAATGCGAGAGAGGGCCATGGGACTGCGGTGGAGGTCTATGGGTGCCTTGGCGGTCGATGTGGGTGGTATATACATGTGAAGAGGTGTAAACCTGTACCTATGAGTCATAGATGATGTTATAAACCATCATTACCTCAATAAAAAACAAAACAATTTTAAAAAGAGAGAAGGTGTCCATTTCTTTCTGTGGTTTTTCCCAGCAGCAAAGTCATTTCCCCCAGAAGACATCAAGGCACCACTTACCCTGGAAAGATCTTTGTGCTTCCTTGACTGGAATTGGGGATGACTAAACCCATTCCTGAACCTGTCACAGCCACAGACAACTAGGTTATCCTTAGGTCAGTGGAGCTTCTCTCTGGGAGTAAGTTCAGCTGTACTTCGTCTGATGTGGGAGGAATAGAATAAAATCTGACTTGAGTTAGGAAGGAAGAACTAAAGAGTAGAATGTCAGGTGGACAAACTATCGTAAGGAAGAGGCCCTCGGGATAATCTGGCCTCAATTAAACTTTCTAGCTGCAAATATTAACCTATTGCTAACATTTCTTTTGTACCATATTGTACTCAAAGGATGTCAGTCTCCTTCCTTGTCCTGAAGGAGTTACATGACTAAGGACTTTGTCTTACTGAAGCATCTGTCCATGCCAGACTCCAGGAAAAAGGTAGGAGAAAACTCAGTCTGCCCTATTTTAATAAATCTAAGATCCATATGTTTTGTGCTTTCTTAATAGTCTTACCCATTCACCTTCTAAGTGAAATAGCCAATCAAAGGGAGTGTGCCCCACATTCGAGCACCACTTTGTGTGGAGGTGGGGCCACTGTGATCCTTACTCCAACAGCTGCACAATATGATGGTTGTACAGTGCTCATACCTTCAGCCTGGTAGAGAGGCTGGTGAGAGTTGGTGTTAGAAGAACAATAAGGAATAAACTCTGAGCTCATGGATGGCATCCGCAATGAACTCCTGCACTCCTGACTTTTTACAGATTCCACCCCCAGATTCCATCTCTATGCTGAAGGGATCTCGGGAGCTGAGGAGTACAACTCCAGCATTCATTGAACCTGACTTCCTGAATGGGGGTGAGGGGGGCCACTGGGAACTGGGGGTGCAGTTAACTAGCCAAGCTTGGCTTATAACTGAACATTGTGGGCTTTCACTCTCTTGCTTTGACTTGCACCTGGGTACTGCTGGAAGGAGACTCATGGAGAGAGAGAGAGAGACATTGGAGGAGAGACAGGTAGAGACATTAGGAGAGATACTTGGAAGAGACGTAGGTGAGAGATATGCAGAGAGGCTGCTCCTGGTCCTTGGCAGGGACAATGCCAACTGTTATCTTGACCTCATGGTGGATTATGTGGTGACTTTTAAATTTTGCGCTTCTCCTTCTGTCCCAGATGTCCGGATCCTGCCTAAACCCTTTCTTGCGGTTCCCCAGAAGGTAACTTAGACTTGTGACAAGCTTTCGGGCTGCAGCATACCCACACTGGGCTGAGCCTGTTTGTCTGGGTTTTTGCCCATGAGGGGATGGGTAATTTTTTGAATTTAATGAGGAATATCCTTCCTCTCTGTCATTCTCGCCACACTAATTCTATTAAAGATCTTTCCCGTTAAGAGTCAGCTGTCTTTGCCTTTGTGTGCATGGATGGCCAGATCTCTTTATAGAACCCACACCCCTTAACAGTTTGAGGTCCCCGGCATCCCTAAATCACATGCTAATATTGGAAACTGTTCTCTACCCCTTCTGGATACGGAATCTTGAAAAAATAGTTTAACTTTCCTCTTCTTCAGTGTGTATCTCTGTAACAGCGATAATAATAATAATTTCCACCTCGTACAATCATCATGAAGATGAAAAAAGGGCGCGCATGCATATGCCGCAGCACAGGGCACGCCCAGGGAGTGTAGCTAGCAGTGATTGAATGTTATCTTTATGATTATAGGAAAAGAGCTGTTATTATGACATCATCTAGAATAATCCCAAAGTAGCCAATAGGGCCAGCCAGATGCTTCCAGTCCCACAGAAAGCAGGCGTCTCTTTGCTGATGGTGACCTCTTGGCACACCCCCTCCTGAGTGACACAGCCCCACCTCACAGGGCAGGGGAAGTGAAGCCAAGAACTAGACTGGCACTTGATTCAGCAAAGTGACTGGGGCTGCCAAGTAGGCTTTTGGGAAAATTCTTGCTCCCCACTCGTGCAGCATATTTTGGACGCCTACTTGTCATATTGCAAAGTGTATGTGACAAAACACTCTGGGATCTCACTGACAATTATTCCCTTCATGCTGCAGCTTGGAATCTCTTGGCTCAGGATATGATGCTGGTCTGGGAGTCTCTGGTGCAAAGACCACCAGAGGAGGGAGTCCCATCCATCAGGAGCAACCCGAGACCAGGTGGGAGGTGGACTTTCTCCTGGGTGTCCCTAGCCCAGGCACCTCACAGAAGCTAGTCCCTCTCAGACTTCCCAGCCCTGTGGGCAGAGGAAAGCACTGGGTCACAGTGATGGTGAATACGCTGGGAGCCTCTAGCTGCCGGTGGCTCCTGATCTGGGCTGCATAACCTCACTCCCTGACCTTCTCCTCTGTATCTTCTCCCCTTCTCTTCGCTTGAGGATCTGTCATTGGATTGAGGGCCCAATCTACTCCAGGATGATCTCATCTTGAGATCCTTAATTACATCCTGAGATCCTTAGTTACATCGACAAAGAGTTTTTCTGCCAAATAATCCAGTGTCATACATGCTGGATGCGCATATCTTTGTGGGACCGTCATTCAACCCACAGTGAACTCCTTCCTGGGTCAGGTGCTAGACCAAGTGTCCATGACCTGATCTCATCCACACATTGAGAGGGGACAAGGCCAAGTCCTTCATACATTGCCCAGAGCCTACACTTGGACAGGACAATGGCTGAAGCGAACAGGAGGGAGGAGCTTGGGTCAGAGGTCCAGGCGTGGGTGACATGCTTAGTCACTTGTTCACTTGGCCTCTCCTCATGGACATTGGGCTTTGCAGCCATTGAGCACTTCCACTAACATCCTGTCATCCCCCCCATCAGTTCTGGGGGCAGTAAATAGACCCCAACTGCAGGTTATTGGGGAACATTCAAATAAATAAGCGATTGAGTGAGGTAACCCTAATACTAGTTGTCACAGTATTCTGAGGGCTTTTCCTAGTTTGTCAGTTAGAAAATGCTTTTATCATTCTTCCCATTTCACAGATGAGGAAAGTGAGACCCGGGAAAGTTACAGAATTTGGCCAAGATCACACAGCTTAGAAAGGGCACAGTCAGGCTTCAAAGACAGCCTGAGCGGCACCAGAGTCTGTGCTCTTGACTTCTGTGCTATGTCCTTGACTTCATTGCTCCAGGGCTGGTTGTGCACATGGGTCTTGACAGGCATTTCATCATTTCATTTGTTGTTTTTTATTTTGTTTTGGGTTTTGATCAGATATTTACAGCAAAGCCCAAGGACAGTGCTTCATCATCAGAGTAAATTACCAGCTTGCACAAAGATAGCCTTATCTCCTTGTCTGGGGCAGCCAGCCTGAAAACCTGGCCTCCACTCTGTGATCTCAACCACAGTCATAAACAAAGTATGTGTTCCTCAAACCCTACCATTAAGTATGTTCTAACATTTGCAGCAGAAATAACAGATAATTAGTTTATCCCTAAACTGTGTGACACGATTAGTGTTTTCTATGTAATGTTGAATAGAGAGACTCCAAACTCGTAGGGCAGAACTGCAGGTATAAGCTAAATTTAAACTTCCTTTTGGGGAGAAGTCAAACCTGGTAATTACTATTTTAAATTCCCTGCTGAAAGTGAGTCAACACATCACCTCGGTCATTAGCTGTAACCAAGGCAGGATCATCTGCCAGTCTGCCTGGATAGTAAAAACAGCCCTGGCTTGGGAGCCTAGAGATGAAGGATTGAGGAATGTTCTCCTACTTGGGAGCCAGAAGGATCTAGAAAAGGCCCAGGGTCTCTGGGGGGGGGGGGGAGCACTGTGCATTCACCTGGTGTCTGGATAGAAGCAACCTGCCAGGACCATGAAGCACAAGACTGACCAGCAGAGGGAGAGAGAAGAGAAAGTCGGGCAGGTGCCAGGTTCTTGATGATGCTGAGAAATGGAATCAAGCAATTAGGGAACTCCCAGGAGTTTTGGTATATGAGAAAATTAGTCCCTGTATGGTTTGATCATTTTGAACCAGGGTTTCTATTACTTGAATTTATAAGAGTGCTGACTGATGTGATGGACAATTATGAGGAGCACATGACACAGTGCTCGTAACATTTTTATTGTCCAAGATAAAGTGGTATTAACGGAGTGTTTTGAAAGTCAGCATCTTTGTGTTTTGCTGTGATCTTTTCTTTATTTGGCTTAGAATGGCGAAATTTTAGATTGTGGGAAGAGGGTAGGAAAATAGGATGCGGAACAATCAAAGATGTTAACAGTCACATGGGAATGGGAAGCATGCAGGCCAGGGCTGCTCTTGACCCCTGGGATCCCAGACAGACATCACTAATCAAGTGCAGAATCCTCTCCAGGGCTTGCAGACCCTCTCAAGACAGTCCCTGGGGCAGGTACAGGGCTCGCCTCATCTCCTCATGTCTCTCCATCCTACATTGCCTGATGTCCAGAATAGTTTGTCCATGCAAAAGTCATTATTACTTATTATGTTTTATAATTATGTGATATACTAAATGTTATGTAACATTTACATAACTACACACATGTGTTATATACAGGAGCATGTAATTATAGTTATAATTAAAATAAATAAATGATAATTGAAGTCCCAGCAGTTTATATTTTAAAAAGATTTCTCACTATGACAGGGATGGTTGGTTTCCCATTAAACAAATAGACATTTTGTATAGATGCGTAATCACATAATGTGCTACATAATTACAGCAGGTGCTGGAGTGATGTGCTTCATTCAATGTGGTTTCATTACAATGTTGATGAGCAGAAAGCAATCCTGGATGACGTGGAACAAAATCATGGTATTGGAGACCTGTTCTGGTTATCTGTCATTTTGTTTAAAAGCGCATTTTCTAAGACTCTTCATCGATGTTAAGTAAGGACCTGCTTCCTAATGATTAATGTCCTAGGGGTTTGCACTTTTACAAGTTCTCACTGTGGGCCTCCCTGGTGGTGTAGGGGTTAAGTCTCAAGTTTGACATCCCCCTCCCTTATCTCCCCAAACACGCCCCCCCCAGCTGACCCACATGGTGCAGCAGACCTCTCCTGTCTCGACAGCTGCTCTCCTCAGCAGCAGTGTAATTCAGTAGACCCACCTGTTCTGCTCCCCACTCTATCTCTGGTGAATCCTCTCACCCCTGTATCTCTGGTCTACACCCCAGTTCTTACATGCATAAATAAATAAATCTTCAGAAAAAAGTTCTCACTGTGAAAGGAATGACTTGGTGTTCCACTATTGGATTTCAAACCGGTGGGATTTGCAGGGTGGGATACTGGACTTCTCTTCCCATCCCTCCTGGAATCACATCTCATAGATCTCAACTTATGATGCACACAGCTGAGTGGGCACTGGATTCTGTGAGCTCTCCATGCAAATCCAGTCAAAAACTGCTTTTAAGAGGGTACTTTTTACCCAGTTTGCAAATAAGTGAGGAAGGGTGGCTGCTGAAAGAAAGTCATAAACTTGCATTCTGCCAAGTTTTACAAGTTTTGAACAAGCTTGAGAAGTTTCTAGAAAGGTTATAACAGACATATATTTAGGAATTCGTACTCTGGATCCATTGCCCCCTCCCCCCTTGTCTCAGTATCATCTCTTATAATGAGGTTGTAATGAAACAGGCAATCTCATGTGGCTGGGAAGGTGAAAAGACATGCTCATTTTTATTCATTAAATAAACATGTATTAAAATATACCCTCGGGCCTCCCTTGTGGAGCAAGCGATTAAGACGCAGCACTATGAAGCTATTGGCAACCACTGCAGCACAAGTTTGATCTCCAGCCAGGGAGGTGACCCACATGGTGCAGCAGAACTCTCCTGTCTAGCCTGCTGCTCCCTGCAGCAGTGTATTTCAGTCAGTCTGCCTGTTCTGCTCCCCACTCTGTCTCTGGTGAATCCTCTCACCACCCTGCACCTCTGGCCTACACCCCAGTTCTTGTATGCATAAATAAATAAATCTTTAAAAAAAAATAAAATATACCCACCTGTCAGGCACTGTAACAGGGGTCAGGATTGTAGGAAGAATATATCCACCTCTGTCTTTAAGCAATTCCCAGTTTATAAAAAACAACAGATAACACTTAACTGTGAAACCAGCTCTTCTAGAAAAAGGAAATATTGGAAAGCAATTTGGCAGCACATATCAAAGACTACACTTCTTTTACTCTTTGTTATAATGCTTTCTCTTCTGGAAACATCCTGAATGAGTGATACAAAATGAGAAAAGTCTTAATCACATAAATATAAGTCAATTATACTTATTACCAACAGCGAATTAGTTAAAATATACCCATGAATTAGAATACTATACAACCATGAAAATTATGTTTGAGTCTGTTATAGCAAAATAGTTGAGACCCGGGCTAAATAAAATATAGAATGAAAAATTACACTTGCAATAGTATTACACCTCAATAACAAAATAAAGATGAGAATAATATACTCTGAATGTTTAGAGTGGTTTGAATAGAGTGGGAAAGAAGAAAGAATGTATTATGCATTAAGTACAGATATGTCTCTTAGCTGCATTAATATCTTTAATGTGACAATGACTCTTCTTAACTCCATCCCAGATAAGGAAACTTTGAGGGTGAGAGAAGTTCAGCAAATTTTCTGGGCTTCTGGGGTTAGTAGCTGGTATAAATTAATTTGAACAGAGGAATATTTCTTTTCCCTCAGGGATTAAAGATGGTCTCTATTTTCCTTGTATCCCTTTACTGGAACTTTCTCATTCTTTTTCACAAATTTGGTAACTTTAACATTTAAATATAATACAAGAAATAACCATGATTCACATGGCTGCCCCTCTGACTCAGTGGGACAGTTTATGTGGGCACTTCCAGGCACTTTGGTGTTGAGGGGGTGTGCACCCCTATCTCCGGAAATATCTCCTGTCCTAGCTAAGAATGCCTGATTGTCTTTTAACAGGGAATAGACTTCCACTTCACAATTAGAGAAAGAATCTTGGCATTCTTCAAGCCCAACCCTGTTCTCAGTGTCCCAGAACCCTGTCACAGCTTCCTTCACACTTGCATTCAGGCTGCTTTTGGAAATTCTCATGAAGGACAATTCTCTCTGTTGCAAGAGGCAGCCCTCTTCCTGGCTAGCTGTACTCTAAAAAATGGAGATGTCCTTGGCTTAAAGTGAAATCTGTCTCCTAATGGTGATCTCCCATAAAATGTGTTCATTCTCTCCATCCTCATCTCTCTCCCTCAGTTTTTGGTTTTGGTTTCTTCTACTACTGACTAGAATGGAGACATGACGGCTGGAACTCTAGCAGCCATTTTGGAGTATGAGACAACCTTGAGTATAAAAGCTAATCCTAAAGTTGGCAGAGCAGAAAGATATAAGGAGCCTGGCTGGGCCCCTAAAATTTATGGGGTTACTCCTTACTTTCAGGTTTCTTTGAGATTTAAAATGCAAAGCAGAATTCAAAAAAATCAGATTAGCTCCATTTTATATAAGCAGGCAAATGGAATTTCTAATTGATCCTCAACTTCTCTTCCTCAGGCTCAACAGTCCTCTTAAAGGTCCTCCTTGAGAGTGTTCAAGTTCTCATACTCCTGGACATTCTACCTGAAGCTGTTCCAATCTTCTCCTAGATCTCTCCAAAATAATCTCTAAACTGAACACATAAGAGTTGAAGTGCAAGTAACTCAGGTTGCAGAACACAGGCAAGACTGGTCTCTCTGTCCTCTGTGACATCCTTGCTTATCCTTTCTCTCAGCACGTATTTTCATAGTGACAGTAACTGCTATTGATCGAGAGTTTTCTATGTGCCACACAAGCATCTTATGTACATTATTTCATTTAACTTGAATTGGAAACTGAAGTTGTGCCTGCTTCCCTGGTCTGTGAGCCCTCAGGGAACAGCAACCGGGTGTGGTTCATCCCTAGTCCCAGTGCGTGCCACAGTAGGCCTGTGTTCAGAGCTTGTTGAATAGAAATAAACTGACCTGAAGGTGAACCTGGCATTGGGCAGCCCTGACTGCAAGTTCAGCGCTATCACCCACAGGCTTGACCCTTTAGACACTCAACCTCTCTGAGCTGCATGTCAAGAGGAGACCTTGAAATCTAACCTGCAGAATTGTTATGCTGATTAGAGGAATGTATGCATAAGGTGGGGATCACAACTCCTGTGGAAAGCAGATTTTTGGTGTGGAGTAGAAATGAAGACATAAGGGTGTTTGTGCCATAAAATTGAAGGTGGCAGAGAAAGGGATACTGAAGAAATGTCGGGGCAAGGGAGGGAGGCAGCAGCAACTGTGCCAGCAGGTTTCAATCTTGCTGAATAATCCCAGACAATCAGTGTCTTCTTATCCAGCTGCTGTCACACACAGGAACCCACATTCTTGAAGATTGTGGAGTTAATGGGTGAGAGTCAGACTTTGGGGGAGATGATGTGAGTACGTGAAAGGCTGATTTCTCTCCTGTAACTTGACAGTCCCTGGTGAGTCTTCCCTTCCACCCTGTGAGCAGCTCAAGGGCAAAGACTGTGTATTGGTTTCTCAGTTGTATATTGGGCAGTCAGCACTGTGCCTGGCACATAGTAGGTGATCAGTAACTACATGTTGAGTGCTTGACTGTATAATCAAAATCAATTCATTGTGATGAATGGTGTGAACTCAACTCCACAATTGTATTGAATGGTTAATATAATCCTGAGTAAAATATTCTTTCTACTGAAATTTGACTACATACGAGGCAGTTTGCTAGGTTTTTAAAAAAAAATTATTTTATTTATTTATGCATAGAAGAACTGGGGTGTAGGCCAGAGGTGTAAGGAGTGAGAGGAGAGACAGAGTGGGGAGCAGAATAGGTGGATCTACCGAAAAACATCACTGAGGGGAGCAGCGGGTGAGACAGGAGAGGTCTGCTGCCCCGTAGGGTCAGCTCCATGGCCAGCTATCAAACTCATGCTGCAGAGGCTAGTGATAGCTTGCTAGTGCTGAGACTTAACCCTTGCACCACCAGGGAGGCCCTCACTAGGTGTTTTTATGGATTATTTCCCTTACAGACCAAAATCATCGGGTCAGTACATTATCTTACTTTTAAAGATAAGGAAACTGATGCTTTGAAAGAAGAAATAATTAGTCTAAGTTCACATAGTTGACTGGCTTTCATATCCTCACCCATGTAGGAGGTGCAGGCCTCGGCTCTCTGAGGTTGCTCACCTTCTCCCTTTGCTCTCAGCTGCATTGTCCTCTTTAACTCAACTAGGAGAGTCCAGCACACCTTTCACCTGAGCTTGCTTGAGTGTTAACACAAACAAAAACTCACAGAGCCTGTTGATTTATTTCAGTTTGTAAATAGCTGTGTAATAATGATAGTATTCATGAACTGATTTCCTGCTTTATGCAAAGAGCCTTGGTAGGAGGGTATGACTTTTACTGTTTAACAGATGAGGAAATTGAAGCTCAGTGAGGTTAGGTGACTTGCACAAGATCCCACGGCTTCCACCTAGAGCAAATCCCAATGCCAGAGCCTTTCCTGACACTCTGCTGGGACAAAAAGATGTTAGCCTGTGTCCCCGTGGGTCTTATTCTCACTTGGGACACAGCCAAAGCCCTGGATTTCTGGCATTGACTCTTGTCCCTTCTTCCAGTAGTGACTCCAGCATGGTTGGGGAGCGACTTACCTCTGATCCCCAAAACTTCCATCCTCTAGGTGCCCAATCCCTTACGTCCTGGTCCTGACGCCTATTTACCACATGGCCATGAATACGTCACTTCTCTTTTTGTCAGACTGATTCCCTTCATCCATAACTGGGGGCTTTGACGTTTACCTGGCAGGTGTAGGGGGTGTGCAGGTTGTGTTGTCAAAGATGGCAGCACCACACCTATACCATCCCACCTTCTTCCTACTATGTGGATTTGACTTCCTTCCTCTGAGAGGTTGGGGTCTATGTTCCTCCTCTTGAGCTTGGCAGGAGCTTCAGGACTGCTTTGATTAACGGATTGTGATAGAATCAAGTCCACATTGTTTCTAAGGCTGAGTATATAAGGCCATACATCTTCCACCTGGTGCCTGCTACTGAACCACATGCCTTGGGAGGCCCCTCAGATGACGTGTGTCAAGGCCTGGTGTCCTGCTAGAGAGCAGGAGGTGAAACCATGAAGGAAGAGGGAGAGGGATGTGCAAGAACCCCAGCTAGTCCACTCCCAGCTGTTCAGGGTCAGCCTGGGCCAGGAGATAAGACAGTGAAGGAACTTCCAGATGCTTCCGGGTCCCAGCCTTCAAGCTGATGCCCAGTGAGTAGAAGGGGAATGTTTCTATCAAACCTTGCTCTGCCCTACAAATTCTGCAGCAAATAAGTGTTCTCCATTGAGACCACTGAGTTTTGGGCTGGTGTGTAAGCAGCCTTGGTACCTCACATGTGAAGTCTCCAGAAGCGAGGTTTACCTGAGGTCACTGTGGTGAGGATGGAACTGGATTGGGGCCAGCAGACTTGGGCTTCTGGTTTTCAGAAACCAGCATCAGAAATCACTCAACTGCTCTGGAGGTAGGTCTAAGCTGATTTCAAGAGCTACAAGCCCACAGGAATGTAGAACTCACTTCAAAACACACTATAAACTGACTCATTTTCATGAGGCTATTAAAAAAAGTCGAGCAGATGCTTAATTTTCTGAGGGCTTCCAAAAACAATAGGAAAGTCTTTCAAATGGAGCCATGTGTGTGCACAAGTTCTGTCTGGAATCCAAATTCTTCTCTAACTTAGCCTAAGGAACATTCTTTTGTTTCATTGAACCTCGAGGCAAAGAAAATTGCTGGGCTAGAGAAACAGCCTCCGGTCACACGGTTGGAAAAGTAATATCAGGCAGACATTATTGAGTAAACAAGGGCCGTGGATTTTTCCCTCAATAACTTTGTCTTCCCTTCCAGGACTTGATCGTGTAAAATGAACACATGAACTCAGTGGCGATGATTCCTTAGTGGCGTGGAGGGAAGAAGCTTAGCATTTGCTTGTGCTCAGATTTCAAAGATATTGTCACAACAGTGAGAAGAATTGGGAGGCACCTTCTCGCCCTTTGTTTCTACAGGAGAGAGACTGGGAGTTTGGCGAAGGAGTGTGATGTTGGCTCGTTGTAGAGCTGGGATGGGCACTGAGGAAGCGGACCTCTTCGGAGACCCCTGACAGCCTGCCAGTTGCTGTTGCTCTTTAAAACTTGTCTATAAGAGAGTAAATTTCAGTTTAAGCCACCAGGCTTGTTACAGCAGCTGCAGGAAATGAATACACCAGTGTCAAGCAGCTCACAGCACACAGCATCTCAATTAAACATGAGAACAATACTGTGTGTGTGTGTGTGTGTGTGTGTGATGCTATACTGTGGCTGTGTGTGCTTCCAGACCCTTCAATTAATATTTACTGAGTGTCTGTTAAATATTCAGCCTTGTTGAGGTGTTTGAGATATACAGATGAATGAAACAGACATTGTATTTTCTGTAGACAGAATGATAAATTACACTGACAAACTATATGAAATATTTTTACGTATTTCAGTATGATGAAGAGTAAAGAAAGCACCGTAAGAGAAAATGGAGTCATAAAGAGTAAGTATATCCTAGATCAGGTGAGCAAGCATGACAGACCTTAAAGGAAGAGTTTTTGGGGCCAGAGGAACAGTCAGGAAGGAGGCTTTGAGTCGGGAACAAGTTCAACGTTTGGGAGCAGCAAGAACGCAGGTGTAGGGGTGTGGTGTAGACCCCAGAAGGAATTTGGAACTTCCTGTGAGTCTAGTGAGTAGCCCTTAGAGGCCTTTGTGCAGGGGAGTTGAGAGAGAGACGCCTCTTTAGGGCAAGAACTGGGTCTGACTCCATTCTCCCACAGCCCAGGCTGCAGACTCTCGCAAAAAGCCAGACACAGCCTCCCTGAAATCTGCCTGAAGATGCTCCTCAGAAGAAAGCGGAAGGACAATGGGGCAGGAGCTGCTCTGTGGCCCCGCTGCAGCTTTTCAAGTTCCTGACCTCATTCCCTCCGCTCTTCATGCCTGTGACTAAGCAGTGAAGAAACAATCACCTCTATTTTAAGACCGAAACTGAAACTGGGAGAGGTCGACTTGCTGGCCCAAGGTCAGGGAGCAGATTCCAGGGTCCTCTCCAGGGAGCCCGACTTCCTAACCTCTAGCTTGGGGCTCCTCTGAACCCCCAGCAACCTCCAGGGTGAGCTGCCCCATCCGTCCTTACCCTGAACTAGGCCTTCAGGGCTCAGCAGGCATCCGCCTTCATGTCCCCCCAGGAGGGGACCTGGCAAACTAGTGTTACCCCCGCATCAGCCACACTGAGGCGGCTGCTTTCACAGGGTAGCTAAGAAGGGGTCTTGCATGGGCTGTGCAGCGCCGGCTGCAAGGGGGCACCAAAACTCAGGTGCCCTCTCGACCCCCAAGCCCGTGCCCTTCAGGGCAGGGATGCATCCAGTTTCGAGAGCTCAGAAAGGTAATTTTTGTCATTTGCGCCTCTGTTAGGTTAGGAGGAGGAAGTGCCCTTCAATCCCAGGGGCCGGAGGGGGAGTGTGGGCAATTTTCCCCGGTGATGCTGCTGAGCCTGGGCGTGTTGCTGACCTCTGATGAAGGGCATGGAGGGGCACCCGACTGGCCGTCCTCAGCACTGCACGTGACCATCGCATCTGGATTGTGGCCAAGGGTCTGTTGCTCGTTCCTCTCATCCCTGACCTCCCTGGCTTTCTGCAAAGGGAGAACATTCTGCTGTATTCTACAACGTGCTGTCCCACTCTACCATAAAGGAAATACCATTTTGGGGGTCATTCTGCTGTCCTCAGACACATTGAGGCTTGGGGGACTCTGGGGCAGCCTCCCCCACGGACTTTTCTAGATCTTCCTGAAGACATTTCTTCTGCTCTCAAGTCATCCCAGTCTGGGCTTGGGGACTGTGTGGCCATCCCCAGGATCCTCCTGCCCTTGGGTTGTCAAACCTCTCAGGGGGTTCAGCCATATCACACTCCTCTCTGATCTTGGAAGGGGTAGTGGCAGGACCCAGTCCCTCTACCCCACCTCTTTGCTCAACCCAACCCAGGTGGGTGTCATGTGGTCTCAGAAGACTGAGCATGATCAGCCCCACCATGCATTCTTCTAGCTCTTTCCTGTGTGTTGCAGGACTTAGGCTTAGTTTTTAAATTTATTCTATGAAAATAATATGTTTTTATTTACCTACACCCATTTTAAGTTTAGGTTTTCAAAGCCAGACACCTCCAAATTGCATCCTTTGTTCTGTCTGCCTGCTTCTGGGTCATCTCTCTCCCGAGTCATTTAACACTGAATTTCTGTGCTGCTCAAATGCAGGAACAGGATCAGAGGGTCCAAGAAAAATGGACACCATGAAACCAAACCAAAACAAGCCTTGATATTTCAGAATATTCACCCTAGTACTCCCTCATATGCCTGATGTGGAAAGGTCTGCTTTTAAGTCCACTGACCTGGTTAGAATCCTAAGCTCAAAGTGCTTGATTTATCATTCAGGACACATATATGAATTCCAGGCTCTCATCTATAAATTGGAGGGAGTTCATCCTATTTGATGGATCATTTTGTGAATTATTATAGATAATGTCTCTGAAGCTTCTGGCCAAGCCAGGCCATGCTCATGATTATCATCATTCTGGCAAGGTTTCCCGATGGTGTTGTGTCTTCCCACCTGTGCAGTTCAGGAGACCCCAAGACCACCCTTGGGTCCAGTGATTTGCTGGAGGGACTCCCAAAACTCAGAAAAACCAATATTCTCACAGTTATGGTTTATTACAGGGAGAGAAAACCAGTCAGAATCAGCAAGCAGAAGAGGCACACAACACAGAGCTGGGTTGGAGAGTCTCATGTGTGGGCTTTCTGTTCTGTTCTGTTTCTCCCAATGGGCTCAAGCGACAGTACTTACTTTTCTGTGGAGTTTTGTGAACCAGGGAAGTTCATCTGAGCCTCACTGTCAGAGTTCTATTGGGGGTTGATCTCCTAGACATGGTGGATACAGCCCATGTGGCTGACGTCAGTGCCCATCCCCTCCAGAGGTCAAGTTGATACATAGGATCCCAGGATCCCCTACTGGCCTTTTACTGTTGGCATAGATTATCAGGTGTGGACCAAGGCTCCTAGGTAAAAAAAGGCTCTTTAGGCAGGAGATGTCAAAGGCTTAAGAGTTTCCCTCCCAGGAGCTGGGGCAAGGGACAAACCGTTAGGCAGGGTAAATCCTTTCCTGCACAACTTCTGTCTTTAACCTGGTCAAATTCACAATGTCTCCCTCCTCCCCAACCCCCAACTTGGCAAAGTTTGGGCTTGTTTCTGTGTTCATAATGACCTGGATTTGCCTTCTCTCCATTTCCTCTGTACTCAGCTAGAAAACTGACTTGCTCTGGAATCTTCTCTCTTTTGCATGCTCTTGACTATCTCTTGAATCTGCACCTCTCTTCATCCCGCAACGTCCAGGTGCTTATGGGCCACTTGGGGTAGGACACCTGTTAACTGCTCTGGTCGATCTCCCTACTGCACTCACAGGAGCACTCCAGACAGCACCACCAGGTCTTACCCTTCACTTAAAAGTATGAAGGGCCTCCCTGGTGGTGCAGCGGGTTGAGCACAGGGCTATGAAGCTGCCCACAGCCTCTGCAGTGTGGATTCAATCCTGGCCAGGTAGGGAGATACCCACATGGCGCAGCAGACCTCTCCTGTCTCGCCCGCTGCTCCCCTCAGCAGTGTATTTCGTCAGTCTGCCTGTTCTTCTCCCCACTCTGTCTCTAGTGAACCCTCTCACCCTCTAGCACATCTGGCCTGTACCCCGGTTCTTGTATAAATAAATAAATCTTTAAAAAAAAATAAAGGTCTAGAGATTTCTGTTACCCCAATGTTCATGCTCCCTTGGCAAACACTTCTCTGCTGGGTTTCCTGTCCCACTTCCATCACTACTCCCTTATCTTCCGAATAGGATATCATTATTAAAATATGATTCACAGTCCTAGGAATTTGCTTTATGCATCTGAAACATGCTCCTCCCTCTCTCAGCATCTCCCCAAGCCCCTTCCTTTGCCCTCCCCCCTCCTCTCACTAGGCCAGGCAACTCTCTCTGGACTCAGCTAAGATGCCACTTCCCTGGGAACACATTTATGATCCTCCCTGGACATTTCCATAGCACCATGGACAACCTACAGGCCTTTTTACCTTGTACCATGACACTGACAACCCTGCCCTGTTGTACGGAGACACGGGTCAATACAGGTAAACTTAATTTGTGGTGACGGGTGACACCGCCTGCAGACTATATGCCTCTGTTTATTAAAGGTGTATTTTAATCTCCTGGACCTTAACTACAGATTGTCCTAAACACGACACGATTAGGGTTCTCACTCTCATTTTATCCCTTTTTATCGACCATGGTTTTCAATGAAACATCTTTTATTTTAATTTTTTTTTCTTTTTTTTTTTTTTTTGTGGGACCCTCACCAGTGGCCGGGGATTGAACTGGCGTTGCAGAGGCTGCCGGCAGCCTCGCAACCCAGCGCTCAACCGCTGCGCCACCAGGGGAGGCCCTTTTATTTTAATTTTTAAAGCACTAACAGTTTCTTCTTTGCTTCGGCCATTGCTTTTTTGTTTTCTACATAAATCATTTCTTCCCTCCTCAAACTGCTCAGTTCTGGAATTAGAAAGCAGCTCAGTTGCTATAAAGCAAATCTGATATTCCTGGAAGGTTCTTCTGTATAAGAAAATATTTACAATGTTTGAAGCTTGGAAACTGGTTACCATTTACTAGCTGTGTTTTAATATTCTGCTGGTTTTCCGAGATTGCTTTTGCTGAGGGAAGGTCCAGCCGTCTCTGCTACTGGCACCTTGTGGTGAAGAGGAATAATGACAGGCACCTTAGGCAAAGGCTATTTAGGAGAGCCAGAGGGACCTTTCTCTCTACGCTCCCTTCCCCCCAATTATGCACACAAGAAAGGGCATAGGAGAGGAGGGCATGGAAGAAAGACTTTGTGAAGGAACAGCGAGAAGGTAGCTGCCTGCAAGCCCAGAAGAGAACTCTCCCCAGAAACCAACCGCGTTGGCACTGTGACTTTGGACTTTCTGGCTTCCAGAACTGTTAGAAATAAATTTCTGTTGTTTAAGTCACCCCGCCTGTCTTATAGCAGCTAGAGAAGAATAAATATGGTGTATTTTGAACTCAGCCTATCCTGCAACATACAAATATTCAGTAATTTAAATACCATTTGTTATTGGTGTTAATATTAAACTTACTTAATTTTAAAATTATTTAGACATCAATAATATTTAGTATGATTTAAACAAACATAACTCAGATGAAATGAGTATTTTGTGGAAAATGAGTGAACAAAACTGTGATAGCAAATGCAGGCATAGGCACTGGCTGGAGGGGCTCAGAAGAGAAAGTTCCAGAATGGCCCAGAGGCCTTTTTGTGTTTTCAGGCAAATGGTGTTGGCAGACCATGCTTGTTGGCTGGACTTTCTGCAGCAGCAGCTGTCAGATGGAATGTGGCGGGCACTGCTGCCTCCTTACCCTCAGCCATTGACTCCTCTAAGCTGCTTTAATTTGGGTACTGACTGGGAGAGGAAGGCCCAGTACTCAGCCCAGGAAAGGAGTCATGATTCATTTCAATTGACCAAGTTCACACCATTCCCTCTGTGAATGAATGGTTAAGATGATTGTGTGTCTGATCTTGGTCAAGGGATGGTAAGGGAAGTTTGCTGGAAGAAGGAGCTTCTGGAAAGAGTTTTCTCTTGTCTAAAGAGACCAGGGAAATGTGCACTGGTGGGTTCACCTCAAGTGGCCTCGGAGACAGGACCTTGGAGACCTAAGAAGGAGGGGCTGGAGGGAGCCAAGGAAGTGGGCATATCTCCCGGCAGGGGAGAGGACTATTCCAGGGTTCATGTTGCGGTCCCCTTTTCACTGCTGGGTGTCCCAATGTTAAAAATCAGCACAGTGTGTCTAGGAAACTGTGTAGATGCCTATGTTTAGGTAATGAAGACTTTAATGAAAATGGTATAATTTTGCATAATCATAGTCATCCCATGGATTTTTGGTATCATTACATCATTTTGTAGTTCATTGAAATTCTTTTTCTCTGAACTCTATGGTAGACGAAAGCCAGTTGCCTCTCCAGCAGCTATTCCCAGCTTTTCCACTATACCACAAGTTTCCCAGCTAAGGAGATTGGGTGCGATGTGGGGAAAGTTTTGTAGCAATTACATGTGTGGGCTCCCAAGTCAGAGAGCCTGGGGTAGAGTCTCAGCCCTGTCACTTAGCATTTGTGCTACTGTGAGCTCCTTAGTTAGCCTCTCTCTGTTATAAAAAGGAGATGATGATGAAGACTGGCTTATAGGATTGCTGCCAGGATCAGGTGTGTGGAGGCTTGTCAGTCTACTGACATATGCTAAACGTTTCAACAGAAGCCCATTTTTATCATTGCCCAGGGCCATCTTTGGGAGAGATCTGTGATGACATCAGCCCCCCACCTCTACCACCACCATCCATACCCTTGGCAGCTGTGAGCAAGAATGGGCACATGACAGTAAGGCTCTTTTCTTTGAATAGCAGCAGCAGACTCTCCTCTCCCAAGCTAAAGAAGGAAGCACCCAGATCTAGCAGTTGTTGGCAGATACCTTGGGACCTCACAGGGGAGGTGGGGGGAACGGGCGCCTGAAGGTGAAGGCTCCGCACAAACAGCAGAGATGAAAAAAGAGAGAAGCCACCAATTACCACTAAGCCCTCCTTGTCCTCGATGAGAAAATATTCAGAGTTCAAGTCAATCAGGTCTGGTTCCTGATATATTAACTGGCACTTAAGGAATACATATACATACCTTATATCTTTATAAAATGTGACTTTCAAAATATTGTCTTGAAAATTCTATTTTAATAGTCAAAAGCTGACTACCAAATGTGCTTTCTTACTCTCTGCATTTCTGCTTTAGGAGTCCTAGTCACACACATCTCTTTACTTCCCAGCCAAGGCAGAAGGCAGTCTTTGGTTGATGAGAGAGAAGGTTTTATGTGTGTGTGTGTGTGTATGTGTATATATATATATATATATATATATATATATATATATATATGTATATATATATATATATTCTCTCACTCTCTCTCTCTCTCTCTCTCTCTCTCTCTCTCTATATATATATATATATATATATATATAATATTTATAGGCTTCCCTGGTGGTGCAAGGGGTTAGGGCACAGCCTATGAGGCTATCCACAGCCACTGCAGTACGAGTTCGATGCCCTGCCAGGGAACTGACCGACATGGCGCAGCAGACATCTCCTGACTCACCCGCTGCTCCCCTCAGCAGTGTATTTCTGTCACTCTGCCTGTTCTGTTCCCCACTCTGTCTCTGGTGAATCCTCTCACTCCCTGCACCTCTTGTCTGTACCCCAGTTCTTGTATGCATAAATACATAAATCTTAAAAAATAAATATAATATTTATAATTTAAATGAAAATTAAAAATTTAGAATTTATAAATATATATATATACACATATATGTATGTATATACACCACGGAAATGCAAATATACGGGCACATTACCTTTAAAAACACCTCTGCAATCACTGTAATATCTTTAAGGAAAGGGTCATATTCTCTGTACTTTCTTCCTGAAGGTGCGCAGCTTATAGCAGGTGCACAAGAGCTACCAGCTTGGCCCAGGTAGCTGAGACTTTTATTTTCAGCACTGAAAATTCCATGTCTGGGGAACTTCTCAGTCCTTGGCAAACGGGGGCACTAGGTCACCCCTATGTCCACAACCCATATTTATTATTGAAGTTAAGATGGTGATTTCCTGGGTGTGAAATGATTCTGACCATAGTAATCACTAGTCTTTGGACTCAATGATAATGTGTTTGTATTTCCACATGTTTCAACCGTAAACTCTGAATTCTGTTACAGTGGTTTAACTCAGCCAACATATAATTGACTCATACGGTCTCACTTCGACTAGCACATGATTATCCCTCATAAAAGATTCATGCGTTTTTTAATTGTTTGTTCTGGCCCTTTGGTCTTTGGCCATAGCAACTGCGAGATTTCAAAGGGCTATCGAAATGGTTGGCTGCAGTATAAAGGTAGGAGAGCAAAGGAGCCAGTCTTTAATAAAACCCATGAACGTCTTGCATGGATGGTTTTAAACTCTAAGCCACTGCATCTTGTGAGAGAGAGCAGGGCAAAGAAATGAGGGCTTCTTAAAAATAATTTGCAATAGAGGAAACTCCTCGCCATAGTGCTTGACACAGACTGTGGAGGCAAGGGGCTAGGATTCAAGAGACAAGAAGTCTTGTCCGGGTTGTGCCTCTGACGGGGAGGCCATGACTGGAATCTGTCATCTGCTAAAGGACAAAGGAAGACATAATATTTAGACTAACGCTAATGCGTACAATGTACCATGGTCAAAATCCATGATGCTCGATCGTAACTAAATAAAGTCCTTTTATGAAACTGCCCATGAAGTAACTTCTCCAATCTGTTGCCACACCCAGGCAGGCTTTGCTGTTCCCAGTCCCACCCGACTGCCTTCCTCTGGAACCCCCTACTCTTAGCCAGATCATGTCTTTTGCTTTTGGCTTCTTTTGGCACAGATTCTACAGTCTCCAGTCACCTGGCGCTTCTCCAAGTTGTCCTCCTGGACTTGGTTTGGAAGATCAATGAGCTTTTATAAACTCTGTGGATATTAAGCAGATGAAAAACTGGTGATTCTTTATCTTATTCATCCCTTCTCGACCCCTTTCTCTCAAAGGCATGGGTGGGAGGCGGAATTTGAACTTTACTGAATACTGGCATGTGGCTCCAGCCTAATAAATACTGTCTTAAACTCAATGTCCCTGACCCACATTCTGTCTCACTTTTTAAATTCATGTTTTTATTGTAGTAAAGTATTTACATAAAATACAAAAAATTTAATTGAAACCATTTAAGTGTACATTCAATGGCATAAGTTAAATTACACTCACAATCTTACTCAGTCAGCCCCACTCTCTGTTTCTAAACTTTTCTATTTTTTCCAAACAGAAACATTATAGCCATTAAGCAATAACCCCTTTTTTGGTTCCCTGAGCCCCTCAGATATGCCTTGAATGTATTTTCTGTCTCTGAATTCCATAGCCACTCCCTGATAGCCATACTATGGAAGAAATCAGCTGCTTTTGTGATATCTACATGTCTTACTCATATCTGCAAAATTGGTGATGAGTAATGAACTCAGATGAGATCATTATATGAGTATCAGGGCTCTACTATCCAGAACTATGTTAGGTGATGCTGGAAATGTAGATGTATAAGACCTGGTTTTTGCCAAAGTTGGGATACTTGTTGCTTCTTGTACCCTTTTGCCATGAAAGGTATCCCAAAAGAATTGAAGTGCTTTTTATAGCTAAGAGTCTTGAAATACTAACGTGACTGGATTCTAGGTTCTTGAGCTCTCCCAGAAATAGAATATTATGCAGACTCATCCTGCAAGTACCAAGCAAGAGCATATTAAAGCCTTTGCAGTTCAGCGTGAGGGAGTCAGCCTCTGGGACAGGGTCTGTATGCTACTTCCTGAGAAAGAGGTAGAGGCTTACTTAGCACTTTAAACCCATCACCATTAATGGACTGGAGTCATTTCTCTGCTCTTCCTTCCATGAGGTCATCCCATCTCTCAACAAAATTCATCGTCTCTTTGTGCTATGACTCTTCACGATGGATTCCATATCATTAGCCTCCATGGTTGTTAGCCTAATGGATTTCTTAGTGGTGAAAACTTTATTTTATCTAAAATAAGTTTTGGGGTGGGGTTCCTCTTAGAGAGAGGGACAGTCACTGTCAGAGTGGCCTTGCATCTCCAGTGGAGACAAAACTACTTTCTATTTTATAGTCACTTTGTCAGCCTTAGTCTGAGTTAGTGCCCAGTTTCATGTGGTTTCCTGTGACTCACTGGACCCTGTCTCCTGCCTAACGCACTGACAATGTCTTAACAATGTCAGTACTTACCATGTTTGAATGGGCACACCAATTACCTGGGTATTACAATAGTTTTAATGCAGATTTGCAGTATGAAGATATGGGATTGGGTCCTAGTTTTTACATTTCTAGTTAAGACCTCAAGTGATATCAATACTGCCATTCCAAGGACCAGACTTTGAGTAGCAGGGCCTCCATTCAATGTGGT
Organism: Talpa occidentalis; assembly: GCF_014898055.3. NCBI lineage: Eukaryota > Metazoa > Chordata > Mammalia > Eulipotyphla > Talpidae > Talpa > Talpa occidentalis. The sequence continues at coordinate 9,284,277 of NW_026555331.1, read as the reverse complement.
GCTTCTCCCAATAAAGCTAATTGCCTCCCTTAGACCTTTGCCCTCAAGATGTCTGCACTGCAATTGTAGAAACCAGCCTAGCTATTATGAAAGAAGAGCAATATACATATATATGCACACACGCAGTATTTCATTAAATTCTATGTGGCATAAAACCCACTATGATGCTTAATTTTAAGTATCAACTTGACTAGATCATGGAGTACCCAGATATTTGATTACATGTTCTTTCTGGCTGTCCCTGTGAGGGTGTTTCTGGATGAAATTAGCATTTGAATCAGTGCACCCAGTGAAGCCGATTGCTCTCCCTAATGCATGAGCCTCATCCAATCTATTCAGGGTCTGAATAGAACAAAAAGATGGAGGAAGGAAGAATTGGCCTTTCCTGTCTGATTGTTTGAATTGGGACTTTAATCTGCCTCAATGTTACTGGTCCTCAGGCCTTCGATCTGTGTCATGAGATCCCCTGGTTCTGATACCTTGGGACCTGGACTTTGATTTTCTTGAATTTCTAGTTTGCAAGACTTCTCAGCTTTCACAATTGCATGAGCCAATTCTTTATAGTAAATCGGTCACTCTATCTATCTATCTATCTATCTATCTATCTATCTATCTATCTATCTATCATCATCTATCTATTTCCTATTGGCTCTGTGTCTCTGGAGAAATTGAGAGGATAAGAAGGTCAGATAAGACCTGTCTACTCCTGTTTTGTCTTCTCCATCATATTTTATGTTTTTTCAGGACTAAAACATCACTCTTTTTCTATTGTTTTAGTTTAACACAAATTAAATATATTCAAAGTCTTTCTCAGTGGAACACTTAGCCAAATCCCTCTCCCTGCCCCACACTTGGCTTTTATTAGAAAGAGGCAAATACCAAGAAAATAAGTGGATATGCTAATTATTTGCACATGTATAACTCTTTTAACTTTATGCAAGTTATTTCTCATAGAATTATTAATTTAATTCAGTATACAGCAAGGAAAAGAAGAAGAAGAATTACTGTGTTGACATGGATGAGCCTCACAAAAATTCTGTCAGATAGATAATGTCCCAGCAAGGTGACACATTGGACCAAGGTCACACAGTAGAAGAGCTAGGGTGAAATATGCTAGGTGTGATGTTAGCACAGGTCATACTACTGCCAGGCACCATCTGAGCATTTGGGGGACAATACCCCATGTCTGTGAGTTCAGGGGTCAATGATTTCTGCCCAGATGACTCTACATGGATTGGTAAATCATTGAGATTCAAATTTTTTGAGCTAACTTGAGTATTTATCAGTACATTACGGAAATCATCTATACCCCTCCAGGTTATCCCAGGCTGGCAAATAATCAAACACACATCAGACAGATTGTTAAGACAAAAATGCCCAAAGGAAGTCTAATAATAATATGTATACCTCCTGTACACATGGGAGAGACCCACATGACTGAATAAGTTGCCATATTCAGTAACTTAGCTAAGGACTTTGGTGAGGGAAAGAAAGTCAGTTAGGGAGTTTACCAGGGAAGGAAGAATAGACAAAGATGTGTAGATTTAAGTTCTGTCTTCTCCATCATAAAGAGATAAGATTAGGTTTTCCTGGTACATGGGCTTACGGAAGTTCACATGTAAGTATCTTTTTTTTTTTTTTTCCAGAAGAAACCTCCACCCAGCCTTCATAGCCCTTCCCATGAGGTTGTCAAAACAACATATTTTGGGGTGGGTGGCAGATTTTTGCTCCTTATATAAGGTCAATTTTCCTGGCAATGAGTAGTTTTATTATTAGTAAACTTATGCATTGAAGGAAAGTACTTAACTGTTGACTCTTTTTTATGATCCTATAATTACCTTTACCTTTTTTTTTTTTTTAACTTGTTTTCTTATATATCCTCCTCAAGTTAGAATGATAGTCTGTGGTTAAAGTTTTAGTTTTGGAATCAGACAGACCTGAGTGGTTCCTACCTCTACTGTCTCTCTGGATATGATCTGCAAGCCCCCAGCACCATCCCCAACCTTTTCTGTGTTCTTTCCTATATTGGAGAGGGTTGGAAGCCACAGAACTATGCTTCCTTTATGTACTGGCCTACGTGGTTACAGGTGCAGCTTCAGCTTTTCCAATGAAAGGCACATGTATGAGACAGAAGGACGAAGGGAAATAGAAGCCATCTTGTGTTTGCCAACATGTTTTGTCAGATGTGAAATTCCTTGCAGTGGTTTCTGTATTTACCTAACATTTGTCACCTATTTGGGACTTTGAGGGAGACATGACCTTACAGCACCTTGTCTCACCTTCATCTTTGTGTGGCCATCCTTACTTAGACCCCCATGCAGTGGCCAACCTGAAAGCTGGTGATGGCAGATCCATCCTCTATTACCCAGACTTTTATTTTCTGGGCTCTTCTAATAATTTTGCAAGTTACAATCTCTAACCAAGATGAGAACATCTGATTTTTTTCAGCTTAAAACACCTAGATCGTTCGGTCTGCCTCACCAACTCCTGATTGACAATACTACCGGCCATTATGAAACCTTGGGCAAAACTGCGTGTCTTTGAGCCTCAGATCCCTCATCTGTGAGGATGAGGGAAGAGTAACAAAGAATGCGTGTACGGCATCCACCAGGCAGTTCGGCTTGCTAGTGTCAGTATTTTGTTTTTACAGTTTCCTCTAATCCTCCTGCCTTTTGATTGTTCTTTTCTACACTCAAGATTCTTCTATTTTTTCTTATTTGATAAAAAAATTTTAGGTACTTTGGGGTAAGCTCCTGCTTGCCAGTTTTTATTGGAACTGGTACTGGCTCTAGTCCCAATGTTCTACTTTTTTGGCCCAGATTCATTGCCTTTTCTTTCATGACAAAGATGATTGATTTCTGCCAGATTTTTGGTGATTCTGGCTGGTTGAGTTGTCCTGAGCGAGTCTACTGCATTTATATCCATCTCTCAAAGTCATTTTTAACTCTGTCTGATTCATTCATCTCGTTCCCAAATGTAGCAAGTAAACAAGTAAACTCCTTGCAAAAGGAAAAATCTTCCAAGAGGAATGTGGTGGTTTTATAATTTCTAGTTTACTTACAGGAGCTCACCTGCTATGATTCTGCCCTTTTGGGGGGTTAAAAAAATTCAACATCTTGGGCCTCCCTGGTGGCACAAGAGGATAAGCACTGCACTATGAAGCAATCTGCGGCCTCTGCAACACGAGTTTGATCCCCTGCCTGCCAGGGAGCAACCCACACGGTGCAGCAGACCTCTCCTGTCTCCCCACTGCTCCCCTCAGCAGTGTATTTCGTTAGTCTGCCTGTTCTGTTCCCCGCTCTGTCTCTGGTGAATTCTCTCACCCCACCCCCCTGCATCTCTGGCCTATACCCCAGCTCTTGTATGCATAAATAAATAGATCTTTAAAAAAAAATTTATCATCTTAATGTAATCATTTACTAAGAGAACATGGCGCTACTGATACACTTTAATATTAATATTCATTCTTATAATTATTTGTTTGTCTCCATATCCTTTATGTTCCCCAACTATTCTTGGGTGTAATGGATTAGCCCATGAACATTCAAAAAAAAATTTATTGAAGTAACTCTGGTTACAGCATTCTAGAAACATTGCCTCATCCGTTCTATATCAGTATCTATTTCACCACAATCCCCACCAAAAGTCTAGCTTCCGTTCACCACCATAAGACCGACCCCCTTTATCTATTTTACCATTTACCACCTCCCTTCCCCCAGAAAGCATACATCTTACCTCTGAATTTGCCAGTGCTGAGCGAAAAGCTCTCTTATGCCATGGTGTGGGGTAGTGGGAGCCCAAGGTGGTTCCTGCAGCTGCTCATCTGCCTGAGAAGTCCAGGAACTGCTCCTCCTGGCCTCAATCTCCTTCTGAAATTGGTAGATACGTCTCTGGGGGCCTCCTGATGCTGACATCCAGTGCACCAGTGGGCTGCTGAGCCCCTCCTGGAGAACCCTAATGTTTTCCACAGACATTGTTCCTTCTGCCTCTGCACCTGTTTTCATGTGAACCCCTCTTGTGCCAGAAGAGGGATCCTCTAAAGATTGTGCCTTCAACACCTAAGGCCGGTGAACAGACTCCTTCTGCCATGACTTGCTGTGTAACCTCAGGCAAGTTTCAATTGAGTTCACTTTTGTAAACCCTTCCTGAGTGCCTAATATGCCCCAGCTGCTGGGCTCAGGGATGAGGCTGTGAAGAGTTAGGGGGATGCTGTTAACACTGTTTCATGACTCGTAGTGACCAGGCCCTGACTCCAGCACACAGGTCCACAATCCAATCAGATCAGTGTCGCCAGGACTCTGAATTGTTAATTCACTCCCAGCCTGTGAAGTCATAATGAAAACACAATGTGATAAACGCTCTTCCAGAGGGAAGCTGAAGAATCATAGGAGCTCAGAGCAAGTGCCTTATTGAAGTTTTAGGAGGAGTGATCTTGGCAAACTTCTGCAGGGGAGTAACTTGTGAGTTGAGTCTTGAAATCAGAGGGAGGGTTGACCAGAAGGGAGAGAACAGAGGAAGGATCATGAACAGAGGCACAGACAGATGAGAAAGTGCTGGGTGAAGGCTCTTCAGGGTCACAGAGTTTAACAATGGACATCATGAGACAATGAGCCTGCAGAGCAGACACTACCCACATGCAGAGGTCCTTGCATTAAAATGATATAAAATGGGCCTCGCTGGTGGTGCAGGGGGTTGAGCGCAGTGCTGTGAGACTGTCCACTGCCTTTGGGGCATGAGTTCGATCCCAGGCCAGCTGGGGAGCTACCCACATGGTGCAGCAGGCCTCTCCTGTCTCACCCGCTGTTCCCCTCAGCAGTGCATTTTAGTCAATCTGCCTGTTCTGTTCTCTGCTGTCTCTGCGGAATCTTCCCAAGCCCCGCGACTCTGGCCTGTACCCCACTTCTTAAAAAAAAAAGATATAAAATTTACAGGGTCAATAAAGCCCAAGGCTTGGTAATCTCAAGGACAACACTTCCAGGGTTTGATGACTTGTTCTAATCACTAGTCATGTAACCTTGGAAAAGTTTGTCTCCCTGGTCTTTAATTCCTCATCTATAAAATGGGTAAATGGTACCTTCTTTCTAGAATTGTGAAAATTAAATTTATTGGACTTGAAAATGACTTAGAAATAAATGTCTGGCATATAGTAATTTTAATTCCATCCTTTTCTTTTTGGGTAGTACATCTCTAAACTCTGGATGTGACTTACAGAGCATGGCACTTTTCAATAGCTACCAACCACAGAGCAGATGTGACAGGGTTTTCTTTGTGCACGTGTGAACTTAAGCATACCTCCCCAGGTAGTTCTGGTTTTAATGCACGATCAGCTTTGTTGATATGATAAGTATTCAATTTTATTGCCTTTTAAAATATATTTAAAAGAATATAGTATGATTTGATATTAGATTAAAAAGTTCTATCTTCAGAAAGGCTTGGAAACGCAGCAGCAGGAAGTAGATATAAAATTAGTGGAGCAAATATTCACTGGCAGGAAAAGGATCCTATATTTACTTGCGAAGCAAGAACCAAGTGCCTCTCCAGGCTCTAAGAAGGGAGACACCCACAAGAGATGATCCTGCATTATATCTTGTTACCACCACAGAAGCAGGATTACTGTCAGACAGAAAGCATTGCAACTGATGTCAACAGAAATTGCCAAATTTCTCAAAATAGGTGGAAAAAATTCCAAGGCAACAAGATGCGAGTGTGACCCATTTGAACATCCCACAGGACTATGTGCCATAGTTTACTTGGTAGATTTCTTTTTTAATGGTAAGCAAGCAATGGTACAACTGCTGATGGAAGGTTGTAATAGATGAAATACAATGTAGATGTGGTGGTGATGATGATGATGATGATGATGATGATGATGATGATGATTTTGTAGCTGATGAGGAATCATACAGCATAGAGATGACATGGTCAGATTGTAAGAAAAAGATTTTATCATCAGTTCCCTGTCTGTGACATGAAAGGATCTGATGAAATTCTTGGAGGCACATTTCGCCTCTTAGAATCTCAGTGTCTGTGAAATCCCAATGCTGTCTGTATCTGATTGGAGGCTTTGCCTTCCAGCTCCCTGTAGCATCCTCCAGGCTCATGTGCTGGACACAACAGGCTGACGCCCTCCACGGATGTGACAGACACCTATTACTGCTAATGGCAGAATAAGGGCCTGTCTTATCTCCCGGAGGCCAATTCCACAGGGCAGACAATTTGCAGATAGAATAAGAGCATTGATCTGCAGCTCTTTGAAAGTCCATACTGACAGAGATGTGGTCCCTCTGGTAAAAGATGCTTATCACGTGTCTTAGTTGGAAGAACCATTAGCAGATTAATATCCTCTAGTTAAAGCAGGGACTGGAGAATAAATGGCTTTCTTAAGGGAGGGACCTAAAGAGGTTATGTTAACCCCATTGACCCCAAGATCTTGAGTGAGCTGAGGTCCATCTGGAGAGGAAGCTTCTTAACACCCAAGGGGTCAGATATGGATTCTAGTAAGCTTGGATGCTGCCACGTTGGCCCAATCTCTCAACCCCACTGAGATTCAGTTTCCCCATTTATTCAATGAGATCAATGACACTTATTTTACAAGGGCTGCTAAAAGGACAAAGTTAAATAACAAGTGAAGTCTACTCGGCAAATTGACTGACATGTCTGGAGAGACTGACATGAATAGAAAGTCTACATATATTCATTCTCTTTGTCTTCATTGCCCCTCCAGTCTCTTCCCCTCTCATTCGTCTGCTTAGAATAAGGCTGGATGTGAAACAAAAGAATCCAGAATATATTAAGAACTCCTACACACTACACATCAAACATTTCCATTAAAAATGGGTAAAAGTCTTGAACAGGCACTTTCTAATATAAAGAAGATATATCAATGCCCCCCCCCATGATATTCAAGCCAATAATAATGAGATACTCTGTGCTTCATAAGAGGCACTCAAATGACAGAGAGTGAGTGTCAAATGATGTGGGGTTGGGCTCCCCAAAAGGGTCAGATACAACTTTTCTCAATATTCCCAGAGTAGGTCTTCTCCAAAAAACACCATTTTGATATGGGAACTAAAGGCCATCTGAGATGCCTTGAATCCTGGAAGTCTGTCACCATCACTTGAAGAATGTAGATTATTTTAATTTAAGAGCAGTGAAGGTCCCAGAGGTTAAGAGAAATTTTGTCTTTGTCTCTGTCCTTTGCATTTTTCCTAATCAAAGAGACAATCACTGCTCCCCCTATAACCTAGAAGACTGAAATTTGAGTGGAGGCTATCACGTTGGTGAGGTGAGGATATCATCTTTACTCTCAGAGTAAGAATGAAATCACTTTCTCTTGTCTGTCATCTGAAATGTCCCCTTCTCTGTCCTTGAGTCCCCAGGTCCTTAAACACAAGATAAATATTCCTGACCCTCCCAACTGTTCTTTAGAATTTAGATTCATGTAAATCCTCCATATGCATGTTATTAAATTTTGGGCTTTTCTCCTAATCTATTTGATGTTGATTTATCCATGCCTCCTGCTTCACAAAAACCCAGATGGGGTGGGGGAATCCCCCCTCACCCTAACAGAGAGTGGAATGTAATGAGCAAGAAAGTGAAATCAATGGATCTCTCATACTTTGCTTGTGGGTGCGAAAGATGTTACGAATACTCTGAAAATTGGCAGTTTTTCACAGAGTTAAATATAGACTTATCATAGGAATGCAAATCCAATTCAAAAAGGATGATTATATCTTCCTCTTTTATGGCACAAAGGTTTATGGGATGATGGATTGAAATGTAGTTTGTGGTTACTGAAATTGATTCTTACACATTCATGTTTTAAAAATCATGTGTCCTATCGGCTAAGTTCTCCAAAGTAGGATTATACACAAAGGTCCTCAAAATTAGTGTAGTTCCTACTCCCCCTGATTCCTATTTTCTTTATCCTCTTTACTCCTGAACTATATGAAAATGCAGAACATTGTCCTCCAAATATCTTACTTAAGCATCTAGATCTTTGCTCACTACTCCATCTGCCCACAATCTTTGCCTGACTCCCAACCCCCTCCTCCCCGATGCCATCTTGGCTCCATTCTGGTGAACTCCTAATTATTCTTTAAGATTCTTATCAAACATCCCATCTTGGGTGGAGCCTGGATACCCCAGGAGGGGTAGCTTTCCCTCCCCTGTGCTCACGTGGGTCCCTGGCATGGCTCCACACCACAGTTACCCTCTTCGATGTCTCTACCACTTGAAAGGGACTTTCAGGGTTGGGGTTTTGTCCCTGGATCTGTAGAGTGTCTGCCTCACAACATGAATCTCACCACAGTGGTCCTCTGCAGGGAGCTCTTTCAGGCACTTCCTAGCAAAGTCCAGCCTCCTCCCCGCCATGGTGAATACAGCTCTGCAGCACCCAGCCCTTCTCCACGACCTCATCTTGTTTCCTTTTCATTTACTCAGGGGGCTCCAGACACTCTGACTTTCTTCTAGTTCCTTGTATATGTCAATCATATCCCTCTGCAGATGCTTTTTACATAATCCAGCCTCTCCCCTGGGGAGCTAGCAGGATGCTATCCCAGCAATTGGGTATCACCTTTGGGTATTTTCCTCAGAGTGACTTTCCTTGTCACACAATCCAAGCAGCCTGGGCTCATGGTTGACACTCACAAGAGCCCAGAATTTCATTTCATAGTCCTTGTCCCAACTTTTTATATCTTCATCTGTTTACTTGTCTGGCAACGGCTCTACCTTTGGACAGGTAGACAGGGCCCATGGAGGCAACACCTGTCTCTGTTTTGCTCCTGGCTGGAACCTAGACTGTGACATGGGCCTGGTCCAAGTCCTGACCAAATGTGGATGGGACACAGGACCTATCAGGTGAGTCAGCCAGTGACTCAGCTGATGATTTATCTCATTTTAGCAATGACGGTGCTGATAGTATTATTTAAGAAATTGAAAGTATAGGATCAGAAGGGTTTGTACTTGATTTAAAAAAAAAAATACATTCTTTAGACTATAAAAACAACACAAGGTTGGGGCCTCCCTGGGGGTGCAGCGGTTGAGCGCTGGGTTGCGAAGCTGCCCGCAGCCTCTGCAGTGCCAGTTTGATCCCCGGCTGCTCCCCGGCCACGGGGTGAGGGTCCCGCATGGCGCGCAGACCTCTCCTGCTGCCCGCTGCTCCCCTCAGCAGTGTCCTTCGGCCCTTCTGCTTGCTCTGCTCCCCGCTCTGGCTCTGGTGAATTCTCTCACCCTCCTGTGCTTCTGACTGTACCCAGTGCTTGTATAAAAAAAAAAAAAAATCTTTAAAAAAAAAACAACACATGGTCACTGCAAGAAGAAAGTCATTTCTCCTAGACTTCTCATCACCCCTCTCTTTTATATAAAATGATGGTAATCATTCTTTCTGGGGGGAATTCTCCCAGATTTTTGCATATACACATATGTTTTTCTCTTCATATAGGTGTTTTGTGTATGTTTATATATTTATATATGCAGTTTTTCTTTTTTAATGAAAAATGGGATATTTTGCACATTACTCTAACTTGCTTTTTTCTACTTAACACTCTTTTCCCACTTAAGAGCATTGCATGGGTGTTCCTCCAGTTCAGCCCCTGCACATCTCCTTGTTTATAGGAGCTACATAAACATGAAAACATCTCATAGCACAGGTACCATAGTTCTTCCACCAGCTTCGGATGGATGAATGGCCAAGGCGATTGCAGTGTGTGCCATTATAAATAACTACAGCAAATATCCTTATGTACTTTGTGCTGGTAACTGGATTCTCTCAAAATAATGCACATGCTGGGAGAGAAAGCATGCATATTTTTAAATAGCTCCCGACAGATTGTTTTCTAGAAAGAGAACTTGCACTCCCTTCTGCAACGAATGAATGTGCCCATTTTTCTTTACCAGAGAATGGATGTGCTAGTGTCTAGTGTTTTCCAGTCTCCTGTTCTTTGTTGCTGAGGTTTAAGGGAAAGTCACCCTTCTGCTGGAGCCCTGTGGCCCGGGAACTGAAGACAAACTCCCCTCCCCTCTGAATTTACAGATGGAAACCTGCCCAAGGAGCTTGGGCCTGCAGGCTCTCCCACAGGCTTCTACGCAGCGGCCTTCCCAGCCTGAGAGACCAGCTTGGAACAAGTGCAGGTGGTAACGGAAGCACATGAGCTCTGGCCACACGCTCTGTCAGGGGAGATGGGGTGTTAAATGTGCACTGACTGCTTCGCTTAATAGCATTAAGAGGGGATGTGGGAGTAGCGTCTGAACTGTGGCTCTTTGGGAGAGCAGATGGGAAGGAGGAGCAGGGAATTCAAAAAATCAAAATTGATGGGGCAAAGGTTAAATTGTCCCTGCAAATGGAGGTTCTCTCAGGGCTGTCAAGATCTCTCAGCTGTTTCTTCAGGCCTCAACCACCAAATATTTCCAGTTTCTTCCCTTCAAAATGGATCCTGCTTTTACTGTTTCCCTCAAATGAAAGTACTAAAGGTAACACTTGGTGAAGTGTCAGGTTAATATGGAAAAGAGAGGCTGAAACGTTTGCTTTTTTCAAATTTGTGATTTAGAGTTCAGCTAGTTTATCCACCGAGGCCGGTGGGGGCGGCTGGCTGGTGTGGGTGGGGAGGAGGGAACTCAGGTGTTTCTCATAGCTGGGTTTTTCTAGTAACATAAACACACTCTTTACCTTACTGATGATTTACTTTGATCAATTTCTTTGAACCCAACCACTATTAAACCTATTGTTTGCGTGACAATAGTGTATTAAGAATTTTGAAATTCTGGCTTTGAATTTTCTCTACACTCGCCACAGTGCAGAGGTAAAATAATTACCACCCCAGCCTTACAAAGAAAACCGAACAATTGTTTAATAGCAAAAGCAAAGAAAAAATAGTTTCAGGAATACAAAGTTACAACTCACACGTATTTGCTGGTAGAGCTACAAAAAGTTAAAATCTTCAGGAAGAAAAATGAACATGGAGGGAAGACTAGTGTGTACACAGGCACTGAGCAAAGGAACTGGTAAAACGTAAAAGTGACCGTTGTACACACACACGGCTTCTATTTAAAGAAGAAGATGGGGGCAAAATTTTGGATAATAATAGCATGAAAGAGGGAAAGGAAGTAGCTATAATAATTTAAAACCTGTCAGGTTCTTGCCCTATTTGGAAGTTGGATAGAGTCAATAAATTTGGACTTTATAGGGAAAAGGTAAAGCAATATTAAATAAGTAGGTAAATAGTAATATGTGTATTAAAATGTAAACATTATTTGTAGATAAAGTAATATTAAATAAGTAGGTAAATAGTAATATGTGTGTTAAAATGTAAACATTTTAGCAGGAAACAGTGGCATCACATGTGACAGATTAATATAAAAATTGTGTTCAATAATTTGCCCTTCCCATTACAAATGATCAGTAAGGAACACCCCAAAACATGGAAAAATAAGGAAAACAGTACATTTATGGCTTATTCTCAGGTTGATAACTGGATAAACAGACTTACACATAAAATTAAGAACTTGGTTGCTGATGGAGATGACAGTGGGTAGAAGACTGTTGCAAAATGTTTAAAATGCAGACTTGATGCAATTAGCTTGTCAGGAGGAAATTGGATTCCTTCTTCACATTATTTTGAGAAAACAAATTCCAGAATGCTTGGAACTCTGAATGTTAAAATCCAACATTTTATCACACTAAGAGCAAATACAGGAAAGTAAGTTTGGGAATCAGTCGATGTGTTGGTTAGTAAGGGTTCGGTAGACCCTATTGGGATTACAAGTGAAGTGTCAGGTGATTGGCTTAATGCGAGAAAATAAGCATTTGTCATTCAAGCCACAGTTGAACTTCATGGGGCAGCTTTCCACGGGGTGAGTCAAGGGACCAGGGTACTTTCGTCTAGTGCCTCAACCAGACTCTAAGGCCTTGGAGGCCTCTCTGATTTTCTGCCTCAGCCATGTTGATGAGGCTAGAGCATGGGGAGCCGAGCAAGAGTTTTTGGAGGTCAGGTCTGGGGGTGCCACACATCACTTCCACTATGTTCCTAGTCATCAGCTGCAGAGGTCGGGTATTGGGAAAACTATGGTCTAGAAGTCTAGAGGCAAGTCAAGGAAGAGGGAACATTTTGCTTAACCATTATTGAAGACTGTTATAGAGCAGGTTGAAGAAATCATCCCAGAATAATTTCTCAAGCAAGATACAAATGCCTGGAATTCTAAATCAAAGAGATTTGACTATTCCCCCACGTTCAACTTCCTAATAAGAAAGATTACATAAACAAATTAAAATGTAAGCTAAGACTGGAAGATTTTACAACATACGTGATATACTAACTGTGCAAGATGCACACATACACACACTTGCTGAGTCAATAAAACAGGCAATGCCATAGAAAGATCACACAATTTATGCAAAGGCATTCATGAATTTATATTCACACATAAATATAAGACAGGGTGTTCAAGCTCACCAGTAACTCACAGAGATGCAAATTAAACAGCAAAATAAGATCATTTCACACCCATACTCTTGGCAAAATTTAAAAATTCTGAAATTACCAAGTGTTGCCAAAGGTGTGAGGAAACAAAAACCTTCATCCATTGCTGATAGGGTTATAAATTGCCACAATCACCTTCAAAAACAGTTGGCATCATCCAAACAAATTGAATATATGCACGCCCTAGAGAATAGACTTTGCACTTCCATTTCTAAGTATATCCCTTAATGAGACTTTCACACATGTTTTTTAAGGAGAGTCATATAAATCAGGTTTTCAATAGCATAAATCTAGAAACAATCGACATGTCCATCAATGGAGAAATGAATATAATTATTTATAACTTAGAATGACTAAAATACCTCTATATGTACCAATATGGATGGATGTTAAGACTTTAATGTTGGGTAAAATGAGAAAGTTACAGAGGGATTGATATAATGGAGAAAAACAAACTGTTCATCTACATTTATGGATTCATCTTATAGCAAAATTATGTATATAGAGGTTGGAAGTTTCCACATGAAATTCAGGACAACGGGTACGTTTAGGAAGGCAAATGGAGAACCAGAAAAAGGAGGTTGACACCAGGGGTTTCAGCTTTAACTGTACATTTTAATATTTTTTTTCTAAAAGTAACTGAAGCTGGAAAGAAGTATGATGTCACTTGTTAATTCTGGCTGTTTATCATAATATTTGTTTCATTTTTATGTATTTTCAACTTGCAAAAAGAATCTTCGCCTCACCCCCATCTACCATATGACTCACCACTAGTATTATTTGGTCTTAACACTGAATTCATCAGCTGTCTTAGGCAAAAACATGAACTGGGTGTGTTCATGAAACAATAAACCAGCATCGTCTTAAACTTTTCTGTTGTCTAAAGGTCTTTCCTGGTCAAAGAAGACAAGAGCAGAGAACTAAGAGATGTTTTGAAAAGTAAATGCATAAGGTGTGGGCAAAAGAAGATCCCCGCTGGGGCCTCCCTGGTGGCGCAGGTGTTTGAGAGCCGCACTGTGAAGCTGTCCGCAGCCTCCGCAGCACAGGTTCGATCCCAGCCGGCCAGTGAGGGTCCCACATGGCGCGGCAGACCTCTCCTGTTTCGCCCGCTGCTCCCCTCAGCAGTGTATTTCAGTCAGTCTGCCTGTTCTGCTCCCCACTCTGTCTCTGGTGAATCCTCTCACCCTCCCGCACATCTGGCCTATACCTCTGGTGAATCCTCTCACCCTCCTGCACATCTGGCCTATACCCTGGTTCTTGTATAAACAAACAAACAAATAAATAAATAAAATATTTAAAAAAAAAACAAACTTCACTCTTAAAAAAGAAGATCCCGCATGAGACAGGGATACATTAGACCTGACGAAGAGCGAAGCCACAGCTTAGTTTTCTTGATCAGTGGGAAAGACACAGCTCTGCTGGCACTGGAGTCAAAGCCAGACCAGAAAGCCCAGCCCTGCCTCTCAAGGGCCAGGCAAAGGGGTGACTTTCAGGGCATGAACACAAACTGTAGCCACCAGAGTTCAGGCGCCATCAACAGACCCCTTTCCTGATTTCATTTAGAAATGGATTTGCTGCAGGAAATGACTGCTTCTGGAATGGTCAGTGCAGAAAAAGACCAAGCACAGCATGACTTCTCTCATACGTGAGATATCGAGAAAACGAATAAAAATATGAAATAAATACAAGAAAAACAATCTTTTGGATTATAAGACCAATTAATGGTTATCAGAAGGGGGAGACGAACAACTGTAGGGTGAAGGATAGAGTTGGACTCTGGAGGTGAACTTGATGTAGCTATATACATGTTGATTAATAAAAATACCTGAAACTTATATAATGTTGTAATGCAACATAGCTTAAAAAAGAAAGAAAGAATGGCTAGTGATGCTGGAGGAGCTGGCTCTAGACTGGATCTCCAAAAGTAACTCCCAGAAAAATACAGCAGTACTGGTCTGACAAGGGGACTATTACAGATCACTCGGTTTGTAAGCTGGTGTCTTAATTTCACTTTCCCCAATGCAGGGAACCTGAGATAATCACTTGGGATCACTAGGAAGTATTTTCTTAACATCAAAGCAAGGACAAATATCAAGAACAAAGGTTGCAGAGATCCAGGAGGAAAAAAGAAACTAAAGTAAGATCTTTTGAGACAGAAGGTCATTGGAGACATTGGCAAAACCACAGCAATGGGGTGTTGGGGACAGAAGCCAGATCGGAAGGGGTTGAGGAGAAAAGAATTGGCAAGGATGTGAGTCAAGGCAGAATCTACTGCCTTTGCCAGGAATTGGCCCTGCAGGAATGGCTGGGAGATTTAGGGTAGTAAGTAGATAGGATTTCATTAGTTCCCTACTGCTGTGCAACAAATCATCACATGCATCGTAGCTTAAAATACATACATTTATGATCGCACAGCTTTTGTGGATGTGGGTCCTGGGCACAGCTTTGCCAGGCCCTCCAATCAGAATCTCTCAAGGTTGCGTCAATGTCAGCTGGACTGCATTCCTTTCCGGAGCCTGAGGTCTGTATTAGTCTGGGCTGCTCTCACAAAATCTCATAAACCGAGTGGCTTACAAACTCAGGGTTGGAAAATGGATGTTTAGGGAAGATGACAAATGAATAAGCTGAAGGCTGGACTTTTGTAAATCCCAAGCAACCACCATCTTGTTTTTCCTATATGTGACTTGTGCCATCTGACAGTGTTAGGGACAGTTGCTAAATTTCCATGTGATCCTGGATGGCACCTTGGCAGTGATTTGGTGGGATATTTTCATTCTTTGAAAAAGGCATATCACGTTAACCTAGTGCTTGACCCATAGAAAGCATCCATAAGTGATAGACACTATGTTATTACTACTTTTTTAGTTTAGCTACAGTTCTGCATGTTGGATTTTTTGGTTTTCATCCCTCGCCTTACCATCATGCTCCATCCCCATGAGATCGGCTGTCAGTCAGGTGAGTGGGACACAGCTTGAAGCAACAGCTGGGAGGGGGTGGAATGGAGGTGGTAGAGTAAGACCAATCTGCATCCTTGCTAAAAATGGCTCTCTTGGGAGAAAATTACTAATCATTGCCATTATTCTGCATCTGGTGTTAATTACTCCAGGTAAAGGACACTATAAATGGAATGCTAAGTTCTTAATTTAGAGTGTTTCAGTGTGTGTGTTGGGTGGGGGGGAGTTTGTGCATTTTATTAGTCACTATTTAAGGCTTGAAAAGAGCAAAAGTTTTGGTGTTAAAGGAAATAACTAACTTAGAGGAGATATGAGAAATCTTGATTTCCCTTGCCTGACATGTAGAAACAATTGCGCCCTCTTAGTTTCATGGGTAGTTGGTGAGCTCTGCTATGAGGTGGGGTCATGTAAGAGGGATGAGCACAAGTGATGATGCTGTTTCATACTCCACGGATTCTTGCAGTAGCCTTTGTACTGCTCTTCAGCTTCCATTTTACTCCCTTTCAATCCATTCTCCCTATGGCAGATAGAGTAGCTCTCTTGAAATCAGAGGTTGACATTTCTCTTATCAAAAGCCAATTTCCACTCCTTACCTAGGACTTCGAAGCATGGTCCACTCATACTCGTAGCTTCAAAAGCATCTTTTGTCTCCTCTTGTTTACTAAGCCCCAGCCATATTAGTCTCCTTTCAGGCTTTTCTGCACCTGCAATGCTCCCTCTCATCATTGGTTTCTCCTTATCTTTAGGTCTCAATATAAATCGTCTCCCTACAGAAGTTTTCCCTTATGGTCACTTTAAAAGTAGGATGTCCTTGTTATTTTAAATTTTACCAACCAGTGTTTTATTCTTCCTAAATAAATAGTAATGCTGTCAATGGATAATTATTTTATTTGTTGGTTTATAAGGTGCCTCTCTATCCCCCCAGACTGTAAGATCCACGTTGGAAGAGGATCATATTTGTCTTGTTATTACCTGAGAATGGGGCCTCCAGAGCCAAACCACCTGATTTCAAGTCCTAGGACAGACTGCTACTAGGTGTCCACCCAATCTGGGGGCATTTACATCACCTCGTGGCTTAATTTCCTCTTCTCCAAAGTGGGGACTAGGGAAATCTGGGCCATCCTGTGGTAAGGGCTCTATTAGCATTTGTTGAAAAACATAATCAAGAAAGAAAAAAGTATTTAATATAAAGTAGTTTAAACAGAGGTCAATTATGAACAGGTTTTCAATAAGAAGATCCCTTATGTTATAAAACTATTCCAAGTCCCTAGACATACCCCTGGAAGACTATGAAGAGAGCACTGAGTCACATCACTGGCTGACATATGTTTTCAAGCATATTCAAAGCTCATGTGGCAATCATGGGAATGGCTTCGTTGTTTAT
Source organism: Talpa occidentalis (assembly GCF_014898055.3). Taxonomy (NCBI): domain Eukaryota; kingdom Metazoa; phylum Chordata; class Mammalia; order Eulipotyphla; family Talpidae; genus Talpa; species Talpa occidentalis. Next base: position 9,267,463 of record NW_026555331.1, on the reverse strand, counting down.
TCATCCACTCAGAAAATAAATATTTCTGATTGCCTTTGATGTGCTAGACAGTGAATGATCAATAAATAAATATAGTCCTTGTCCTGAGGGAGCTGACCACTGATCTGAAGAGAGAGACTGATGTTAGGATGAGTGCTGAAACAGGCGTCTGAAAGGGCTTGAGCACTCAGGACGGAGGGACTGACCCCACTCACTGTAAGAATTACCAGTGGACCTGATTTCTAGGAACTCTGTGACTAGATGATGTTGTGTTGCTTAGATTTCTATATCTAGATTCCTCTAGTTCCCAGGAGTGTGGGCTGCTGAAAACTCCTATCAGGTCCTTCTCTGGGAACTGTCTGTAACTTCATCCTAATTCCACCCTTACCCCAGGGCAGCCAGCAGTGATAAGGATATTACAAAAGCTGGACTTCTTCCTCAATTTGGGACCTTGAAAGACCATCCAAACTCTAGTCTGAAGTATAAACAGTTCAGCAATTTGGGGGCATTAATATCACAGCCATTAAGATATATAAAATCTCTGCCAGGAGAAGATTGTATAGAGTAAGTTATAGTAGGACACTTGCAATGTAAGGCCTTGGAGCAAGGTTATGCCATCTACTGCAGAGAACCATGCACTCTTTGGAAAGCATCATCTGGCCATGGGGTATCAAGTTATCCTGTGCCCAGAGCTTCCTATCAGGAAATGGGTTCTGTCAGAACTGCCAAGTCATTAGGCCAGGCTGGTCCAAGAAAAGTCCATCATGAAATGACAGTGGGATCAGACTTGAGTAGGCCTTAGGGCAGGCATGAGTCATGTAAGCATGTGGCTCAGACCTCATGTCATCCACCGCTGCAAGCTTTGGCTTTTCCCATTGCTCACACCTATATCTCTGGGATCTCTTATGATAGAGGAGGAAAATTGTAGAGTTTGGGTCACAGATGGGTTAGCTCAGTATGTAGGTACATGCCAAACTGGAATGCTGTTTGATCACAGCCACACTCAGAGTTGTTCCCCAAAAACAATGGTGAGAGATGGCCTTCCCATGGACAGAAGTTCAGAAAGGTGCCTATTCAGTCCACTTCATTGACTTATTGTGGAAAAAGACATGGTCCAAGGTAAGAATATATATGGAACTTTGAGAAGTGGAAAACAGTTTGGGGGATCAGGAGACTGGAGGTAGAAATATTGGAAGATTAGATATAAGGAATTTGTGGGGCTAAGAGTAGATGGACACAGGAGAGCAGCACAAAGAGTGGAGCTTTAGCCTTATGTACTTGTGCCCAACAAGGATCCTTCACTATGAAAGAAGCATTAAACAACCAAGTAGACAAGATGACTGTACCAATTGACAGCAAGTTGTTTCTGTTATTGTTCACCTCATTGCTGATAACATGAGCTTATTAATGACGTAGCTACTTTAGCAAGTATGGGGACCAGGCACAGTCCAGATAGTAACCACTTCTCTCACCAAAGATGAGTTAGTTACTCCTGTTGCTAAATGTCCAAACAGCCAGCAGAAGAAACCAGCCCCTGAAGATGCCACTAGCCATGTGGTGGAAGTTGATTATATTAGAAAAGTGATTTATCTTGACTAACAAGGGGGTCTGGATGACAGTCACCATGCCCTTTTTAGGCTGTGGCTACTATATCTGTCTGATTATCATCAAAACTGGATAGGGACCTACCAAGGGAGGCTCCAAGGATCTGCTCGATGCCAGAGTTTTTTTCCTGCCTCCATAGCTTAACAGTTGTCCTATATTCTCTAATTTCCCCCATTGTTATGGTGAATCCCTTCCTTGCCTACTGGCCTGTTGGCATGAGAAAGCTGACGAGACTATAATTTATAGTGAAGGAAGTCGTAAGTCAAAGGTCAAAGGGACACTTACTCTACCCCTTAGGGAAAACATTCCTCCTCTGGAATTCAAGATCTCTAATTGCATAGAACTCAGAGCTTCAGGCATGAAAAGGAAAGTTCCCTAAGTGGATCATTGGAGTGATGGTAAACATGGCTAATCCTACTTCTACCTTTCTACTAAGTGTCCCTCCTACTGGGGCAGTTATGAGAACTGATTTAGGTGCAACCTCGAAGGTGAACTCATTGGCACCAGGTATATCCCCAAATTGGTGCTTCCTTTGTCCTCTCAAAATGCTACTTCATCACTCCTGAAAAGATGCATGAAGACCCTATTCCATTTTCTGAAGTTCTTTTTCTGCTCAGATCATATTTTTCTGAAATTCTACACTGCAATGTCCAACTACCTGAGCTGTTTTGAGCTCAAATTTTCTAATTTCTATCTCCTGAATTTATTAAGGCCACTGAACCCTGCTTGAGTTGACTCCTACACACCTCTACACGTGCCCCAGTCCACGATTTGCCTCCAGGCAGAAAGCCCATCAGTTTATCACTTCCTTCCCTTCACTTAGCTATTAGAGATCATACTCCTGCACTGCCTGTTATATAATGTCTGAAGGCCCTTGTTTTCTCTTGCCATAGAGGGAGTATTCTTGTCTTCCCAAAATTCTTAGATTTAAATCTAATTTCCATTGTGATGGCATTAGGAGGTGGCTTTTGGGCTGTGATTAGGCAGAGTGGTGGGATGGGATTAGTGCCCTTATAAAAAGATTGGGTATTTTCCCCCAGGGATCCAATGTGGAGATTTCCAGAGAACGTGGACCATCAGATGTGAAAACTGGACTAGGGTGATTGCGATTTCTTAGTACCCTAATCAGCTCAGAGCCATACAATGTCCTTGAAATATCTAGCATCAGAAGATGTGGTGGAAGACCAAGATTACATAAATGCTGTACGGCCAGTTGGGGAGGATGACTAATCCCAGCTCTAAATATCTAACAGTCCAAGATGGAGGAGAGGAGGAGGCTTCTTTCTTTCCTCCTTTTTTTTTTTTTTTTTTTTTTTTAAGAAAACAGCTTAGCATCTTGCATTTCTTTCACCGTGGCAGCCATCCCATTTCATTATAATTACTTGCCTTTTCTGTTAATGTGTAGGTTTGGGGAAGGCGAGGGCTGTGAGAAATTTTTCCCCTTCTGTATTCTTAAAACTTAGCACAGAGTTAATAGTTATTTGTTAAGGGAATGAATGAATGAATGTATCCTGGGCGCAGTGACACAGCTCCAGTGATACAGGAGCACAGGCCAGAGGCTGGGTGTGTTCATTTGTTTTGTTTCTTTATTTTTCCACAAAGCAGTAATATTGAATGGTGTTGATCTTTTGCTGTCTGGCACTTCATTGAACATCACCCCTTCAAGGTCCATCCACGTGTCAAGTGGGAAGGGGAAAGAGAGAGTCAATCAGCTAAAAGAGTCATGTGTATGGGGGGGATGAAACTAGACTTTAGCTGGTGCTCACCATGCAGCGTGTCTACGGAGGCTGCGCTCTAATACTTTGCACCTGAAAACTCTATGCTATTGCAAACCAGTGTTACTTCAATAATAATAACAATAATACACAGAAACATAGACCATTAGGGAGCTATTAAAACACATCTTTTAGAACAAAGGGGACAGAAGTAGGAGCTGAAAACCCCTGGACTGCAGCCTCAGGCAGAGTGATCAGGAACATTCTTTCTCACTCCCCTTGTGGGGCTTCTTTCACATTTGCTTCACAGTAACATTTTGTTAGATAATAAACTTTCACAAGTAAATGGCTTCCTGGTCACAATCCTGGTTCTCCTAACTAACTCTGGACTTTACATAGACCCAATAAGAGCTGTTCAATCAAAAAACAAAAGAAAACAAAACAAAAACCAAGTAATGATGGGAAGCAGATATGAAGAACCAGTTCACCAACGAGGACATCAAGGAGGCTAAAACACCCATGACAAAATGCTCACTGTCACATCTAATGAGAGAGATGCAGATTAAAACTGCAATGAGACACCGTCGCACACCTGTGAGAACAGCACATATAAAAATACCCCCAAGAACAAGTGCTGGAGAGGATGTGGAGAAAAAGGAACCCATGACACTCTTGCTGGGAATGTAAACTGGTGCAGCCATTGTGGAAAGCAATCTGGATTTACATTAAAAAACTAAAAATGGAAACACCCTGTAACCCAGAGATCCTACTCTTGGGGATCTATCCACAGAATATGAACCATCAACAAATAAAACCCCCCGTATGTTCTGCAATATTCAGAGTAGCAGTATTGACAATAAATCAAACATGGAAGCAGCCTAAATGTCTATCGACGGATAATTGGATCAAGAAGAAGTGGTATATCCACACCATGGAGTATTATATAGCCATAAGAAAGGATGAACTGGGACAATTTTCAACAAGATGGAGGGAATGTGATAGAATTATGTGCAGCAAAGTAAGTCACAATGATAAAAACACATACTGGTTATTTATATGCTAGACAATTTGATAATGTAAAACACTTTCACAAACCGGTGGGTGTTAATAAACACTCTGAGGGCTCTGAGGTTAAGAGGGAGGTGATGGAAAAGCAACAAGGGGACACAGGGATGGTGGTGGGGAAAATTATCTTAAATACACTAGTAAAATAAAAAGAATTGCTTAGTGTTGTGAAATAAACTGCATATTAGCTGTTAATGCTTTCAGCAGGAACACGCAGAGTTAACACAAGAAACTACAAATGCCTACAACTGTTTGTCTACTTCAAAGGACTTTGTGGCCTCCAGCCTGAAGAGGGGGGCAGATCCTCTTGACCAAAAGGAGATATGAAATTGGACAACATCAACCAGAAGGTCATTTCAGGGCTCTCCAAATGGAGCTCAGCTGCGAAATGGAGAAGCATTTCTTTTTTAACGGTTGCCTTGAGATGCCTTTAACATTCCATAAAGTTAACCTGTTTTAAGTGTAGCATTCAAAGGTATTTTTTCGTATGTTAATGAAGTTATGCAAGAGAAGTGTTTCTTTTGGAAAACCTGTGTCCTCGGGGAGAGGGCGGGAGTCTGTGCTCTCTCCCTGGAGCTTCCCTCTTTACTGGCCCAGTTTGGGGCTGGCCTTGAACCTCACTGCTTTGCCTAGAGAGGGAGACAGGGGCGGAACACCTGAGCTGTGCCAGCCAAAAGCTGCAGATTTGGTAAATGGCTGGGTAAACAACACTTCCATTTTATGAACTACAATGAAAGAAAAGCATTACTCTGAGTGAAACCCGCAGCTGATGGTGCAACACACCCCCGTTTCAGAGATGTCAAAATGTGAGTCTTAGAATGGGTGAGATATGGGAGGAGCGTGGGCAGGGCGATGGAAGGCGCGGACGAGGCTGACCTTGACTTGATGCGGCCGATGATGGGGGTGTCATCAGGTAAGGGGTTGGAAGCTCAGGAGAGAACCTGGCGTGTAAACACAGATTTGGCGGTGTCAGCCCACAAGTGGGATCTGGAATTGCAGGAAAGGATGGGATGGCCCAGGAGGGTGTGGACAGAAGGGCCTCTCAACCTGGGCCTCATCAGTCGTTCTGGGCTGGGGGCTGTCCTGTGCATAGTAGGACATTTAGCAGCACCCTAGCCCCTAAGCCCCTTTACTCCCTGCTCATTGTGATGAGAAAAATGTCTATAGAGGCTGCCTGATGTCCCAGGGGGAGTTGCCCCCACCCATCCTATTCCGTCTGAAAACTCCTGGCATAGAGGGAGGCCAGAAGGAGAGGAAGGAGCCCAGGGACACTAATAAAAATCCTAAATTGGGGCCTCCCCGGTGGCGCAGTGGTTGAGCGCTGGGTTGCGAAGCTGCCCGCGGCCTCTGCAGCGCCTGTTCGATTCCCTGCTGCTCCCCGGCCACCGGAGGAGGGTCCCACATGGCGCGCAGACCTCTCCTGCCGCCCGCTGCTCCCCTCAGCAGTGTACTTCGGTCCTTCTGCCTGCTCTGCTCCCCGCTCTGGCTCTGGTGAATTCTCTCACCCTCGTGTGCTTCTGACTGTACCCAGTGCTTGTATAAATAAATAAATAAATCTAAAAAAAAAAAAGAATCTATTTAAAAAAAATCCTAAATTGAAGGGATATATGTACCCTTATGTTCATTGCAGCCCTATTTACAATAGCCAAGGCATAGAAACAGCCAAGGGCAGACGAGTGGATCAGAAAAACGTGGTACACACGCACGCACGCACGCACACACGCGCACGCACACACACACACTGGAATACTACTCAGTGATAAAAAAGGACGGACTCCCTCCCCCTGTGATAGCAAGGATGGCACTGGGGAGGTTGCTAAGAGGGGTAAGTCCGAGGGAAAAAGGCAAATGCCGGATGGTGTCGCTTACATGTGGGATACAGAGAAACAAAACAAAGGGGCGTCAAAACCAAAGCACCAGCCGACTTTTAAGCCCTGACTACAAAACTGAGGCCTCCAGCGGGGGAGGGTGGCGCGTGGGAGTCGGGGAGGGGAGGTTGCTGGGGCTGGTGGTGGGCAGGTGTGGAGTAGACATTCGTGGAGGTGAGCGCGCATGACCCCAGAGCAGCTGCGAAGGTGTGAACCTGCTTTACCTCAATGAACATGATTTGGAACGAGAAGAAGAAAGGTATTCTCGGAGAAAGAGAAGGCGAGACAACGCGGGCAGCGACCGGGGGGTGGCCGGCTCCTCTTGTGTCCTTTCCTGTCACTCATTTCCCACCATGTTCTTCGGGCTCACAGACAGCGAGTGGGGGTGCCGCACCCCAGCGGCCAGGGCGGGCTCTGCGGCCAGACTGCCCGGGGTCACATTAGCTTCGCGATCCAGGCCTCAGAGTCTCCTCTCTCTCCCCGGCCCTCTCTCTCCCTGTCTCCCGCCTAGCCCAGTCCTGTCACGGTGCTGCATGGAGAGCCAGGCCGCTCCAGATGGAAAACCATTAAAACAGGTTCTTATTACTCGTCACGATGGACACCGTGAAGCAGCTGTTTCTGATCCCATGGAAAACCCCCATTAATCCTCTACTCCACCCAGAGCCTCCAGGCCAGGGGCCTGACATCCTGGCCCCTCAGGAAGGACCTGCTGGGAAAGCAGAGTTCTCTGTGCCTCTGGCTGCGAATTTCAGAGGATGCCCGTCAGGGGAAGGCGGGAAGCTTTGGGCATAGATTCCACCTCCCCTGAGACCAACCCCCACCCCCATGAACCCTGCACCCTTGGCTAAGCTCCTCGGCCTTAGGGGGTAAATATCACCCACCTGAGAGGATTGTTGGGCGGCCTCGATGAGATCATTCGGATGTTTGCTTGACCGGCACCCACAGGGCAGCAGTGCCCGGCCAACGCTGTGTCCAGCAGGTCTCGGGGTGCAGGGCCACGGCGTGGCAGGCGGTTGGACAGGGGACGCTCAGACCCCAGTGACGGGGATGCATTCCTCAGCAGGGCCCGGGAAACAGGACCCCTCACGCTGATGGCGGACCGGGGCAAAATGTTCATAGCAGGTGCGTGTGATGGGCCGAGTCCAGAGCGCAGCCCCGAGATGCCGGGGCCACCTGGGCGCCCGCCGCACCCCAGGAAGGTGTAAGGGGGAAGTGGGCTGCGGAGCCACGGGCCAGTTGCACAGCTGGAAAGGGGACCAAAGGGGTGGGGGGCTTAAAGGGACAGCTGCAGTCGGGATGGAGGAAGGAGGGCGCCTTTCAGGGACACTTAGCAGGGTCTGAGCGTTTTGGAGGAATGGAGGTCCCGATCCTCAGGCATCTGCAGCTGGTGGTCTCTGCAGGAGCCTCCTGGGCTTGGGGGTGCTACCTCCGCTGACCGTGGAGACCACGCTAAGGACAGGACAGTGAGGACAGGGGGAAGCAGCCAGACTGGAGAAACTGGACAGTCCAGACATTGAGCAGGGCAGCGGGGAGCCCTTCAGAGCCTGGAAGCTTGAGGCCGTGTCTCTGTGGGGGGGCGAGGGGGTGGCGCTGAGGGAGGCAATCTGTGAGGGCAGAGAATCTACCAGCTTCACCGCAGAACTTACCCCAACCCCCCCGAGTGCTCAGTGTTAGTCAACGGTGGCCGTGGAGTGAGGAAAGCCCACGGTGGGTTAGGTGATGCAGGTCGGGCCCATCTTACAGAGAAGCGGAGACACTTAGTGTTTTGCTTCAGGCCATACAGCCAGGAAGTGGCAGAACCGAGACTCAAGCTCAGGTGTCCGGCCTTGGCCAGGTCTCTTACCTTGAGGCACTCTGCTGTTCCCCTAGGCGTGGCCCACTGCCTCCCCACCCCCACTCAGGAACGCGACGTTCCTGCTTGCCAGCTGCAGGGTCCAGGCAAGCATTTCACTCTTTGAAGCTGTCCTCTCCTCTGAAATGGGAATAACACTGGAGAAGCACAGCTAGGATGTAAGCTCCTGCGCGCAGGGCCTTGTGTGTGTGTTTTGTCCCGCGTCCTGCATCCTCCCTGCTAGAGGGTGCCTGGTCCTTTGGAGGAATCCACGCGGGAGCAGCACCCGGCTCTCCAGCCCGCTGTTCCCCAGCTGGACCACAAGATGGCAGCAAAGGAAAACAGGTCCCCAGGACAGGGTGGGGAGTTTTGGGGTCTCCCGGACACCCAGAGTCCTGGACCCTGCTTAGGAAATGAAGAGTTCTTGCTGCCCCTGAGCTTCCTGGCCAGCCAATCCGCCTGTTCTGCTCCCCACTCTGTCTCTGGTGAATCCTCTCACCCCCCCACCTCTGGCCTGTACCCCAGGTCTTGTCTACATAAATAAATAAAATTAAAAATAAAAATCCTGTCCTTGATTTTGTGCATCCAAAGACCAATGATACCATGCTTGTTCTAAAAAAAATTAAACCTTTTATTAGTATATTTATTTTATATATAAAAGAAATACAAAAAAAAGGAACACAAAGAAAATGCTTTCATGGCAAGTCGGACTTGTCGGGGCCTTCGGAGTGGGCTGCGGGCCCTGACCCGCTGGGCGCCAACAAAGTCCGCCTGTTGTAATGGCCTTTGATGATGCCAGTGTTGTTGTTCTCGTTAAGCAGCTGCTTCTGCCGCTGCCTGTTGAGGGACTGGACCAGGCCCAGGACCACCGCGGCCAGCGAGTACTGCCCGGGGAGTCTTCTGGGCGGCAGGATGAACGGGTTGGGCTGGACTCTTCCCAGGAGAAAGTACGTTTTGATTTTCCCTTCTTGTTCGCTGATGCCCTTCACGTAGATCTCCCCTCGGAAGTCAAAGGCAAAGCCCTGGTCCTTCAGGATGAGATAGGTCTCCTCCGGCACTTGGATCCTGCCGCTCACCCCCGTGCTGTCCATCCGGCTCGCCAGGTTCACGGTCTTGCCCCAGATGTCGTACTGTGGCTTTTTAGCCCCGATAACGCCAGCTACCACCGAGCCGTGGCTGATGCCTGTGAGAGAATCAGGGGAGCGAGAGGTGAGAGGAGGGAGCTCACGGGGGAGGGAACCTCTCTCATCAGAGGTGTGTCCTGGGTCAGTTTCTTAACCTATCTGGACCTCACCTGTCCCACCTGGGCGTGGAAATAAGAGGATGAAATGGACGATGCAAGTAAAGTCACTGGCCTGGTCGCCGGGGGTGCGGGAGAGACGAGCATTATTCTTGCAGGGATGCTGTTTATCTCGGGGGTGGAGGGGTGGAGGGTGGCGGACAGGCCCAGAACAGGAGCTGGACCCTGGGTTATCCTCCTGGTTCCAGTGCTCTGAGAGTGTGCGCAGACTTTTGCCTTCTCTCTTTCAGTCTAGCCCTTAGCATCATTCCCTTGGTCCATGGCGATGCCCTCCTGTGGGGCTCCTTGTCTCTCCAGCCTCCTGCAGACCACCGTCCCCACTGCGGCCAGGTGGGAAGGGTCTTCTGACGCACCTGTGATCCACTTACAACCCAGGTACACACCTGCTGCAGCTCCTTTGCCTTGAGGCTAAAGCCCATGCTCCACAGAATCACTCTCAAGGGCATTTCAGGTCTGGCAGTGGCCTGATGTGCCAGCCTCATTCACCAAACTCTTCACCTCGGCACTGCGTGCGGACTGACCTGCTAGGGCCCACACCTGCCTGCCCTTCCCCACCTCTGTGCCTTGGTCCCCACCCTTCTCTCTGCTCGGACTATTATTTCCTCCTAATCCCGTAGTTCATTTACCAGGTGCCTTGTAAGAGTGTCAACGCCTCCTCCTTTGTGCAACAGGGCTCTCTTCTGGAATGACGGTGTTTCACTAACCAAGCTAGCAGGCGTGTGTCTCCTCCTACTACACTTACAATCGCTCCTTCATCTTACAAACATTGACTGCTATGTACCAGGGATGCGATAGGGAAGAAAAGAGACATAACCCTGCTTGCCTCCTTCTGGGGAGAGACAGAGGAAAATAAAAGAATAGACTATAGCCTCAGCGGGTGGTAAAGACTGTAAGGAAAAGCCAGTCAGGGTGGAAGGAAGGTGAAGGATGGCAGGAGGTGTGCTGGACAGGGTAGCGAGGAAAGGCTTCTCCAAGCAGAGCCTGGAAGAAAGTGATGGTAGAAGTTGTATAAAATTTGGTTAGATCATTCTAGGTGGAGGGAAGAGCAAGACACACACATACGCAAACACACACGCAGACACGCACTATAATTGACTGAGATTTGAGAACCGGATCCCACAGAATGCCTGGGACCACAGCGATGGACAGAGCTTTCCAATCTGCAGGGCATGTGCAGAGACATCACCACAGGTGATTCTCATGTCTTCGTCATGAGCCGGGTGGGGGTGGGGGGGAGGCAGGGTGAGCCCAGGCCCAGTTTATACATGAGGAAACGGACACTCAGAGGGTTGGCACGAGTCGTAGAGCTGCTGGCAGCAGACCCGAAGCACAAATTAAGATGCCCAGCCCAGGGGGAGATAATTTTCTGACCTCTGAGCAGGGCTGCAGTGCAGCACAGCACCCCAAGGGTTGGCCTGGACCTCTGCAACAGCCCCTGAACGTGTGTGGAATTCCCCTCTCAGCAGGCTTCAAATGCTGCTTCTTATTCTTGGCTCCACTGTGCATGTACATTCGACGGACCATCCCACCCACCCAAGATCAAAAACATAACCTTGGGCATCTCTTACTCGCTGAGCAAAGGCGTGTAGTGCTCCTTACATCTGACAAGTCAAATATGGGTGTTTCTTGATGTTTTTTCCTTGAGAGCTGCTCAGGCACAACCACATAAGGTGAAAGGTCCCTCAGCCAGCGGTTCTGAAATGTGAGGGCCGCAGCGGAAGTTCCGATCCGCAGTCAGGATGTCACTGGTTTCGGTCAGGAAGTGAGGGGCGCGGGCTGTGCCATCAGCATAGTCTCTCCCCTGCTCTGGGCCTGGGGGGACCCTGTATTAATGAGGATGTGGACTGGGCTCTCAGAGGCCTCGAGGCTCAGCAGAGTTGCCAAGGAAATTGTCATATTCTTCAAGTTACGAAGGGCTGATGCTCACAGAGCCAGGACTCCCGTGGGGCCCCTTTCTGCCAGGGGCCTCCTGGCTCCGGGGCAGGCCGGCTGGGTGCTTCCGCGGGCAGCTCTGAGCTCACTCCCTGTCCCTGGTTCAACACAGTATCTACGTCCTATGGAGCAACTGGCTTTGTCCCAAGTATTATCTAGAAGAACCCAGACCTTGCCACACGTTCCCTGCCATTCTTGGGTGACAGACAACGGAATGCAATGATGGCTCAGTCAGGTACCTCGCTGAGCAGGGCCTTGCATGGGTGGGACAAACGAGTTGGAAGGAGGTTATTAGGGTGGAGTGTTTGCTTGTCTTTCTGCTCACAGACCAGCGCCCTTCATGGCTGCCAGTGTCTGGGTGAGAGAAAGTGCAGGAGAGACCCTGAGCCGACCGTCCCTGTCCGTGCAAGCTCACCCCACGTCTGCTGCACCTTGCACGAGAAGCTTCCCTGGCTCGATGCCAGGACACGAGGTGGGCTGATGGAGCAGAGGGGCCCTCCCTGGCCACCCCTCTGGTTGCTACTCACCGATGCGGAGTTCGAAGTTGTTGAAGGAGTGCTTGTTGATCTCCTGGATGCTCTCGGTCAGGGCGAGGGAGAAGTCGGCCAAGGCACACAGGTGCTCCCACTTGTCCTCGCATTGCTGGAGCAGAGGGGAGAGAGGTCGCCACTCACTGGGTCAGATGTCCTCGTCCGCAGCAGCGCTGCTGTGTCCCCCCCCACCCGCACACCCCTGAGCGGGGGTTACCAGGCGTGTGAGCCCCCGTACCATCGAGTGACCCCTACCCACTGCATCACACTCAGGGGATTTGCTGGCCTGGGTTTTGTTCATCAAGTGACGAGTGCGGCTCAGCACGAAGCCTAGAGTTCTCGGTTAGAAAGAAGGGTCACGTCATCCAGGAGACTCGATCGACCCGGGAGCAGCGCACATCACACGGCCAGGAGACCCAGTTCATCCACCCGCCCCAAGCCCCATGGCCTCCAGCGACATGACCACAGTGAAGTCCCTGCCAGAGGCTTTGGTGGGTCCGGAAGCTCATTACCTGCTTTTCAGGGGACAGGCCGGACACGGCCATGTAGGTGCTGCCGATGGTCTTGATCTTTTCAATATCTTGAAATCGGTCCTCACCGAGCAGCTGGAACAGACCCAGACAGTGGTGTTAGTCCTGGGATGATTCTTCCAGCAGCCTGGGGCGCCCCCAAACAGGCTCCCAGGGACTTGTATCCAGGGTTACTGTGTTTCTCTCTGAGAATCATGCATCCGAGCCATCAACGTACATGTAGTGAGCGTCTACTGGGTGCCAGGCACTGGGATGGGTGCGGCCAGATACTCTTTAAGGAACAGGTCTGTTTCTATGGACCTTTGAACTAAACAAAGCTCTTTTATTAGTTTAAAGAAGAAATCACAAATGTGCCCCAATCCACCAACAGATCTTTTTGGCTTTGCTCTCGACTTGCTTTTGGAATCTTAGTTCTTGCCTGCCACACCCTGGTCTGGGCCACTGGTAATGTGCCCCTAGCTATGTGCCTGCCTGCTCCTGCCCTGACCTCACACCCCCCGCAAGGCCGCCAGCGGGATCCTGTTCGGATGTTATTGGACCATGGCCCTGCCCTGTGCGCAAAACCCTCCTGGAGATGCCAGTGCAGTGAGCACGAGTATGGCCAAATGATTCGGAGTCAAAGAGATGTGACGGCCCCGAGTCCTCAAGCCCAAGTCTTGCCTCGTCACCCAGTGTGTGACCCTGGGTGTCCCGGTGTCTCCGAGTCCCAGCTTTCTTTGCTTATTTACAAAATGAGACCAGTTCAGGTCCTGTGGATCTGGCATTTCAAAAATGTGATATATTGACAATGCTTTGCTTTTGTGGCAATGCTTGGCAAACATCATAGAGATTAGTAAGATAAATGCTGGGCTCCTGTCCCAGAACCAGTGGTCCTAGGGGAGGCAAATATTTAAGCTGAAGGGTTTAAATATCTGCAAGAGCCTGATGGAAGATTTTTCAGAATATATGACTTTCACTGAAACCAGAGTGACCACATTTGCCCGGGGAGAGGAAGGATTAGAAGCTGCCACAAGTAGCAGTGAGGTTTGAATTGACTGTTAAATGAGTACTAGGTTTTCCACTGGTCCTGCAGTTGCGGGCAAGAGGACGGGCAGGTGAGAATGGCATACCTTCTCGAGGCAAGGAGCAGTGTGTGAAACGGCCACGTGGGTTTGAAGGACTGTGGGTACCTGCATGGTCCTGGCTGGCAGGCAGGTGGCATAAAGTGGCAGGGAAGGCTGGAGAGGGTGCAGGGTGAGAAGGGCAAAGGTGACCTTCTGAAGAGATGGTAAAGCGATGGGTTTTGGGTTTCAAAGGGATGTGCCAAACTACTGCTTTCAGTGGTTGGTGATGAGAGGCAGGCAGGAGGGCCGTTGGGAGATGACTGTAGCCTTGAAGGTGAGAAATTATAAAGCAAGACCCAGGCAGCACTGCGGTGAGATGGGTCGGGTCTGAGAGCTAGGAAGAAGCAGCCGTTCACAGCACTGGACAGCTAGATGGACATGGGGACCGAGGGAGAGGATGCTGTTGGGGTGATGGCAGTGGTGATGGCAGTAGGCGCTGGTGATACCCTGCTTAGATCCGCTTGGAAGTCCTCCATGGGCTGGCTGCTCACCGTGCCTTGCCGGACCCTTTCTGGAGAATGGCCTGGGTCAGTGGGACCCCTCTTGTGGGAAATGCCTTGGAAGTTTAGGCACCACCATTCCCCAGAGAGGCCGAGAGCTGATGATGACACTACATTGCCTTGCCGCAGTGAAGCAAGTCCAGGTACTCCTTTCGCTCCTGAGCTCTGTGGGGGGTCAGGTTTAGATCTCCGACCAAAGGCTAATTCATCACCTTAACCTCAGGAGCAGGTGGAGAGACGGCCCATCGGTGCCAATCTCTGTGATGCCCGGGCCTGCATGGCACTGACCTCTGGTTTGGTCCCTTGCTGGCTGGGTGCACTGCGTAAGTGACTGAGCTCGCCCGGGGCTTACAGTCCTGATCCCCCACGTGGAGAAACAACAGCATTTATTCCGGGTAAAAACTGCAATCCTCCCACTAGATAACGCATGCTCAGGTTTATAAGGCAGCTGAGAATTTTGTAAGTACAAAAAGTGGTTATTGCTGCACTGACCATAATTCTATGACAACCACGAAGCTCACTTGTGACTGTCAATTTCTGAGTTACCTCGTCGAAGTCAGCAATGATCTCATTCAGCAGGCGCAGGCACTCCACTCCTTGGTTGTTCATTTCAGTCTGAGAGTAAAAGTCTGCAAAGCCTGGGATGGAGGCGAACATCACCCCAACAGCATCGTAGGACTGAGAGTACAGCTCCTGGGCAGAGACACACCGGGGAGACAGAAACAGACAGCAGACAGGTGAGGCCGTGCAAGCTGCTACCTGTGTGTACAAGCACCTGTGCCACGCACAGCGCTGTCTGTTGGTCTCAGCCCATCGATGCTGTGAGCCAGCCCTTGGGTTCTTATAATGGCCGCAAGGTGCCCTTTGGGGACACCATTAGGAAGTCTTGGAAAAAAAAAATAGGAATTTTTTACTTATAAGACCTGGAAGTCACAGCACACCTGGGCCACAGTGAGGTCATGGGAGAGAGAGAGGTCATGGGAGAGGCAGAGGGACAGTGTTTTGGGTTTGGCTTTTGTCAAGACTAAGGGTAGGCATTTTAGTGTTTTGTGGGCTTACTCTACGTTGGTGAATTCAAATCATAAGAGCAAGGAATTTAAGGGATGGGACCAGAGACAAAGAGAGAAGAAGGAAAGATGCAAATGACCCAAAAGACCAGCTTCTAAATCACCCAGGGTCTGCACAATGCAGCCTCAGCGGGGAGGCAGCCTGGCCTTGATGGAACCCCGAGGCTGCGGCTGCTGTAGGGCATCAGCCTCTGTGAAGGGGGCACTTGCACTTGGCTCAGGCACTTGCATTACCAAAAAAAGAGAAATGTCAACACTGGGAGTTTACAATGCACACAGGTACCCCCAGAGAAGACAGAATGGGGGCTCAGACCACAGCATCGTCATCATTGAAGACTCATGGTCCTCAGCTCACCGGGAGCCAGCATCCTGACTGTCCATCTTCTGGGTCTTGGTCAGCTTCTTGTGCTTGCTCTCGATGGCTAGTCCAAGCCCCTGCCTCTCTCTGGACTAAATTCCTCTTAGCAGATGATCTTCTTCTAACTTCACTGAGAAAATGGAGGCTCTCGGCAGCGGGCTGCCATGCTCAACAGTCACACACAAACCCACGCTCATGTTTATTTCTGTTCCCTTAGCTTGAATGCCAGATGATGTTGGTGTCACTTCCAGACAAGTATCCTGATCGATGTTTTCTTTCTCTTGCTGAAGGTCAATGCTCTTCCCGATCTCGACTCTCTTCTAACTTCAACAACTTCTTCCTACCGTGATTCTTTTATTTCGTATTTCATTCTTCTCTCCTCCTCAACGAAGTGTCTTCTATAAGGAGAAGCCCAAAGTACCCAGGGTCCTGAAACACTGATCACTGGGTATTTTCTCTTTATCCTCATCCAAACTCTCAAACTAGTTGTTTTGCTGCCTATTGCCACAGGGGGTTGGAGAGAGGGATTTATCTCTAGCTCTTTATCTCAGGCTGAGATGAAATGAATCTGGAGCAGGTGCATCTCCTGGAAAAATCGGATTCCTGCCAGTTCCTGTCTCAGGCCGGCAGCACAGGGGTGCAGCAATCACTCCAGAGACCCTGGTCTCTTGGCCTTCTACGCTTTAGTGGCGCCACATGGTTTTCCTGGTGGGTGCCCCCTCCCCCCTGCTTATCATCCACCTTAAATATGGGTGATCACAGTGGTTCTGTCCTCAACCCGCCGCGTGGCTCCAAGTTTCCACGCATCCTGTCGTTTGCTCCCAGTCTTCACCAGCATATACGTGATGGCCTCTAAATCCCTCTCTCCAGCCCAGTCGCCACCTTGTCTCCACATGTCTGTGTCTCATGCTGGATTTTGCTCACCAAACCGCACCTGGATGTGTCTTCCCTCCACTAAACCCATTCCTGCCTCTCATTCTCTAACTCAGTTGGTGGCACTGGTGCTGCCAAGTCATCAAAGTTCGACGCCCTCCGAGTCATCTTTAACTCTGTCTTTGCCATAAAATCCACAGCCAATGAATTGCCAAATCCCACTATTTTGTTTGTATCTTGAAATTTTTTTTTGCCTCTCCCACCATTGCTTTTTTAAAATCAGGTCCTTCCTTATTTTCTCCTTGGCCTCTTACTGGGTTCCCTGACTCTAAGCTTGCTCCATGTGGAAGCCAGAGGGATGTTTAAAGATGGAGTATTGATTCAAACTCTCCCATGCTTAGAATCCCCCACCTTTGCCATCACGATGAAGCTCAAACTCAGTGATGATGTGCACTCGTACATTCCCGTCCTCACCTCCACCTAACTGCACTCTCCCTGCCTGCAGCGACCTGGGCTGTATCATGTGTTCCAGAAACACCGAAGCATTTGTGCACACGCTGTAGCGGGGAGTGTCTGGCTTGCTTTCTCTCACCCAAGGTCCAGCCAGCAGCCCTCCTTGTTCTTTGCCTGGAGTTTTTCCGGCCACTAGAGGGCACTCCGGCCACGTGCGCTGTGATCTGTGGGATGACATTAATGCATCTCCCCCCTACCCCCCACAAGTGGTTCTCAGCAGTCACTGATGGGGATTGGTGTCCATTCCCTAGCGCCCCCCGCCCCACTTGGGTCAGAGAAGTTTGCAGTACGTTTTCTACACCATTTCCCCAAATTTCCCAGCGCGATTAAGCTGAAGCCTCTCATAGAGGGAGCCTGTCTGATCATGGAAGGCCTGTCCCTGCTCCCCTGCCTGCCGCCCACGCCCCTGCTTATCTGCGCTGCTTTTTAAGTAAATTACTTGTACTGGAGCCCTTATCTCCAGGTCTGCTTCTGGACACGCTGCTGTTGTTTCGTACTTCAGTGCTTTTATTTCTGCTGCCCGCCCTTCGGTGGGACATGTCTTGCCGAGGTGGCCTCCCTAACCAGGCTAGTTCTGTTTTCTGTCTTCATAAACCTTCTTAGTCCCAGAGATTGGGGTCAGAGGCTGAGCTGGGTGCTGTGGCAGCGCCTGAGCAGCAACACATTCGCCTTTGCTGCCTACCCCATGGTACTCAAGTCCATCTCTTCCTTTGCTTGTGGCCTTCGTGAAGGCAGAGACCCAACACATTCACCCAGTTCCTCAAGTCATTCAGTTAGTAGTTCTGGGACGCCGGCAATATTACAGCCACCCCATACAAGGTCTGGTTCAAGGCTCTGGCTCAAGACAGAGAGGAGGCAAGTCATTGTCTTCGATCACACAGTTAGGGCAGAAGAGACAAGGCTAGGGGACCTCAGCAGTCTTCACCACACACTCTTGAAGTTGCCTCCTCTGCCTTCATGTCCTTGCTTTGAGGAAGACGGTATCACAGATTCATGGTCAGTCTTGAACTTTAAGTGTGGCTGGATCTGAGCAGAGATCTGCTCTGCTGACCCCATGAAGTTTATCATCCCTTTTTTCTCCCCAATTATTGCCCCAACAGCAAAACTTGGGCACATTAAGATGATTCAAGGAAGGTAATTTACAAAGGGCTTAATTAGGATCATGAGGACAGATTGTAGGGACCCTTAAGAAATCCCTCAAGAACCCAGGGCCAGTGGTAGTAGAGCTGCCATCCCCATGAGCTTAAGGGAACATGAAAACCCCAAAAGGAGTGAATTGGTTTGACATCGGGGGTGCACAGCCATGGCCGTGATAGAAGCTGTCAATTTCTGTGGACACAGCCAGGCTCAGGGGCTCCCAGAGAAGGGAACCAAGGAATAAATATCCTGACCTTACTTTATTTCCCTCTCCATCTGTTCTTCCCAGCAATCCCCCCGGGCAACCCTCAACTGGGTGCCAGGATGTGTGTGCAGTCGCTGAGGTAGCCCAGGCAGGTCAGCAGAGCAGGGAAAAGGCACACATAAGAGCTCCAGCCCCCTGACCACAGCTTTGGAGATCTTCCTCCATTCAACTCTCCTCAGTCAAATGCTTAGAGTATGTCATCTGTTTCTTGCTATTTTGGACTCAAGGAAGAGCAACACTTTGTAAAATGGGGAGGGATCCATGAATATAGAAAAGCTATTATTGTCTTATTGTCACAATCCTCTGGCTGTTTGTACAGGTTTGGGCTTGTGGAGGATTCAGAGCCTATACAGGCTTCTGCCCCTAGATGCTGAGGAGGACTTTGGTCTCCAGTTTGCACTGGAAGCCACAGTCCAGCATTCACCTGCCAGGACTGTCTGATTTCTTACACTGTCTGCAGGGGAACAACAAAGGACCTTACTAGGATCCTGTCACATCATTCAGGTCTCCATTCCAATGTCACCTCCTCAAAGACAGACTGACCATGATGACTTCCAGTGTAACATAACATTATGCCCCCAGGATTCATCCATAGGGGCCTCCCTAGTGGCGCAACGGGTTGAGCGCTGTGCTGTGAAGCTGTCTGCAGCCTCTGTAGCACGGGTTCGATTCCTGGCCGGCCAGGGAGAAATTCACATGGTGCGGCAGACCTCTCCTGTCCCGCCCGCTGCTCCCCTCAGCAGTGTCTTCAGTCCGTCTGCCTGTTCTGCTCCCTGCTCTCTCTGGTGAATTCTCTTACCCTCCAGTGCCTCTGACCTGTACCCCAGCTCTTGTATAAATAAATAAATCTTTTTTAAAAAATAAATTTCATTAAAAAAAAGATTCATCCCATGTTTAGAATGCATCAAATTTTCCTCCTTTTAAAGACTATAATATTCCATGGGCTGTTTATACTATAATTTTATATTAGTGTGTCCATTCATCTGGGTTGCTTCCATCTTTTGGCTACTGCAAATATGAGTAAGCCATAACTCATTGAGCATCTGCTTTAAATTCTTTGGGATATAATAGATGACTGGATCAAGAAGATGCGGTTGTGGTACACAGACACAATGGAATACTACTCAGCAATCAAAAGAGATAAACTCATGCCATTTTCAGCAACATGAATGAAGCTGGAAGGGATTATGCTCAATGTAATAAGCCAGAAGAAAAACTAAAAATCGGATGGTTTTACTAATAGGAGGAATAGAGGGGAACCAAATAAGGGATCAGGAAAAAAAATAAAATACAAAATTAGCAGGCAACTATAAATCAGAGACATTCTGCAGGGGAGGGAGAGGGAAAGGGATCAGAACAGGGGGCAGAATGAGCACAAGGGACCATTATGATGGTGCGCGGGTGAACTGGTGGTGGGAATTTTATGGGAACTACCCCTGAGAGGAGAAAGCATACATTGTAAAAAAATGAACATGATATAAATTATAAATTAATTTTTAAAATAAATAAATTCTTTTGGGTATATACCAAGAGTGGGTTTACTGTGTGTGTATACATATACTTTATATATAATATATGAAATCCACTTCTTGTGTGTAACTATACACACATTTATAAATATATATATACACATACACACTCACGTGTTTAAACATGCATACACACACATAAAACATCAAAATTCCAATTCAGCCTTCCAGAGATCTTATTCTCATCCATTTTATAGAGGAGCAGTCTGAGGAGGAGGTTGTGTGCAAGTGTCACAGAGCTCTGCCGCCTGGGCTGCCGGCCGCGGGGGTGGGTAGGGGTGGTCTCCGATCTCCTGCTCACAAAGGACAGTGGAATTCTTCCAGAGCTTAGGATCAATATGTCCCACTGTATCCCGTCCACTGACACCCCTTCTTGCCCCGAGACAAGCCTGGGCTCACCTCATTGTCCCGGTCTTTCTCCAGGAAGTGGCGCGCCACGTGGCTGGGAAGGATGTTCCGGAGCATGTTCTCGTTGTGTTCCCGCAGCTCCTTCATCTCATTGATCTCCTCCTTGGCCTGTACGCGCCAAAGGAAGTCCAGGCGGGCTGTGTACTCCAGCTGCAGTTCATGTCAAGGAGAGAAGAGACAGGTTAAACGCTTGTGGCGTGGGCTGAAGCATACATGTAGGAGGTGGGGAAGGCTTTTCAGGCGATAGTCTGATGTGAACCTTCTGGAGGTTTTCCTGATTCAAGAGATCAGATTTCACAGGGCTGTGTACCTCCCCCTCCCGTGATCTTATATTATAGTTGTGTGTGTGGTAACCCAGCAATGCCTCTGTCCTTCCTCCACTAGATTGCAGGTGCTGTGAGGTCAAGGGTCCCTTGACTTGCTCAACATTGCATCCTCACCACACAGCAACACGTCAGCACCAGGTGGATGGTCAATCAATAGTTGTGGACTCAATAAGTAAGTTCCAACGATAAAGCCAGTTGTCACTTTCATGTGCTCATTACGTGCTGGGCATCGTCTAAGCAATGTACCTATAGTAACTCCTCCATCCACACAGCCTACAGGAAGATGTTATTATTAAGCCTTATTTTACAGGTAAGAAACTTAAGGCAAGCAGGGTTATGTAACTTGACCAGAGACACACACTACTTAGTGGGGAAGCCAGGATTTGAACTTAACTCTGAACCCAATTCCAGAGTCTGAGGTCTCAACCACTAGGCAGTAGGAAGAAATGAATGGACAATAATGGAAGGAATGTGGATTTTGTTGTTAGACAAATATGGCTTATGGTTCTTCGACTGGTTAGTTTCTCATCTCTAAATTGGGGAAAACATCAGTAACCACACAGTACTGGAACAGGAAGTGAGAGATAAAGCTCCTGGTCATAGTGGCACCCAACACGCATTCACTTCTCCATCCAGTTTCCCTTAGCTTTGGAACGGGGACAGCTTCCTTTCTAAAGAATGTGATAAACCAAATTTACCGCAGCTTTGGGAATGTCATTAATGTCGTTGGCTATTGAAATGAACAATTGCTGTCTTTTTAAACACACGATTAAAGTCCCCGAATTCCAGGGCTTAAAACATTCTGCTACTTTCTTTCTTTGTCTTATTTTAAAGCCCCATTGAATGGCAAAATTATGAAAAGAGAGAGGCATAGGTTATTCATCCAGCAGAATTTATAACAGCCCAAGCTGGAAACGACCCAAATGTTCATTTTGTGGGTTGAATAAGGTATTGTATATAGCCATAAAAGAGATGAATATTTCTTTTTACTTTGATGGGCTTGTGGACACCAGTGTGTGGAGTATGTCACCATTTATTTAAGAGAGATCTACTTCTCTCTTTTTCCATATTACATATCTATGTGTATATATATATATTTAAAAGATGTAAGTACAAACCATAAAAATGGTTACTGACAAGATGAGGGAGAGGATAAGATATGAGTCTACCTACTGTATGGACAAAATGACGTGATGCTGGAAACCAATTCTGAAATGTCTAAGATGTAGATCCATAAGAGATAACGCTACTTTAAGGCATCAGTGGACTAAGTCAGTGCTTTAAATTTTTCCCTCCAGATCTATGAGCATCAAGGTTTGATTTGTCAAGTTGCAACTATTTCCAAATGAACTCCTCCCCTTGGAAGGCATATGAGTAGCCAACAGGTACAGGAGAAGATGCTCAATATCACTAGTCATCTGGCAGTGCAAGTCAAAACCACAATGAGATATCACCTCACATCTGTTAGAATGGAAACTATTAAAGAGACAGGAAATAGCAAGTGTTGACAAGGATGTGGAGAAAAAGGCACTCTCGGAGAGTGTTGGTGAAAAGTATACTATGCAAAACAGAGTTTCCTCCAAAATTAAAAACAGAACTGCCATGTGATCCAGCTCCTCTACTTTTGGGTATTTATCCAAAGAAAATGAAAACACTAACAAGAAAACTTCTCCACGCCTCCATGTTAATTAATTATTAATTGTTCCAGCATTAATTTTAATACCCAAGATATGGAAACTACTTAGATGTCCATCAGTGGATGAATGTAAAAATAATATGGAGTACACACACCCCAGTGAATATTATTTAGGTATAAAAAGAAGAAAATCTTGCCATTTGCAACAATATGGATGGACATCGAGGGCATTATGCTAAGTGAAAGAAGTCAGACAGAAAAAGACAAATATCCTATGATCTACTTATACACAGAAGCTAAAAACAAAACAAAGCAAAACCAAAACTAAACAAACAAAAATCAAGCCCATAGACACAGAAAACACTGGTTGCCAGAGTTGGGAGTTGTGGGTTGGGTGACATGGGTGAAGGGCATCAAAAGATACAAATTTCCAGTTACAAAATAGATGTCCTGGGGATGTACTGTATACTGACTACATTTAACAATACGGTATTGCTTATTTGAAAGTTGCTAATAGAGGCTATTTTAAAAGTTCTCACTGAAGAAAAAAATTTTGTAAATATTTATGGTGATGGTTGTTAACTAGACTTATTGTAGAGACCACTTTGCAACATATACAAACATTGAATCATTATATTGTACAACTGAAAATAATATAATGTTACATGATGGTTACAGTTCAATAAAATCATGTATGCCTGGTTGAATAAGAGATTGTTTTTTATTTCTTTGCTTTGGAAATATTCTCAGTTAATTGAACCTAACTCAGAAAACACGAGCAGGGAGATTCGGATTGTTGGAGCTGATGGAAGCAAAGATTTTCAGTAATAAGAGGACACATTTTTTTATGTTCTGCACAGGCAGTGGCCGGTCACTATCTGAGACATACCCGTAATGAGATGTGGGAGCAGCTGTGACTTGCCCCTTGATAGAGAAGCCTCATGGACACCAGCGTCACATCTGGCTAGACCTCCATGGCAGGAAGTATTCCCCTTCCTTTTACCAAAGCTCCCGTGCACCTACTATGCGCTAGGCATTGGCCCTATAAAATGAGGGAAGCTCGGTGTCTGTCTCTGCTTTCCTTCTAGCTAAAGCGCAATGGCAGCGCACAGGAAGGAGAGAGATCATTTCAACACGACGTGCTTAGAGCAGACGTGGAGAGCATGGCAGAGCTTAGGGAAGGCAGGCAGGGCTCTGTGCTTTCCAAGGCAAAACTTCAGCATTTGCTCAGGAAATGTCACTTGAGTTGGAAGTGCACTCTCTTGCCCGATTTTTAGCAAACGATTAGGGGATGGCTCTATGAGAAGAGCGCCACGGGGACTCCAGGGGCATGGCTCGGCAAGCTCTGTGCCAGGCTCTCACCCCATGGTGACAGTCACGCTCGTGAGCTCTTGCCTTGGCCAAGACACTGTTCCAAGCACTTCCCATGCACGAAAGCTCCTTGACTTACACAACAACTCAGCCAGGTAGAGACTATATCACCCGCATTTCCCAGGTGAGGACACGGAGACAGCACGAAGTGCAGTGGGTTGGCCCAAGGTCTCCGGATGCAGTTCCAAAGACTGGCTTTGCCCTGGGGGGTGTGGGGAGCAGTGGGGGGTTTGCTCTGAGCTCTAGCTCAGCCCCACACTGCTTGTGCCTGATGCAGCCACCCCCACCTCTCCCTAGATAACTATTATCCTCTTCATTTTGTGGGTAGGAAAGGGAACTTTGGGGACTTGTGTCTCCCCAGGTCACCCACTCTCCCAGTGGCATTGCTGGGACTCAAACTTACAGAGAGAAAAAGCAGATGAACTGAACAAAACAAAAATACATGCAGGGAGGGGTAAACTGGGGAGAATGCCATGTGAAGGGTAGGTTGGGGCTCTTAGCAATGATCTTAATGTAACAGACGCAGAAGTTGTTCTCAACAGTGAACAACTGACACATAACGTTATGTGCAATGTCATTTCAATAAAAAGAAATAAGTAAATACAAAATATTTGGTTGTAAGATCTGAGTCTTTCCTTCTAAGCCACTCAATCCAGGTGTCTGTTTTCATCAGACCCACGAGCCTGAGGCCAGAGTTGCGACCTCACCCAGCGCCGTCCCGGGCACCTGCAAGGCTTCCTCTGCCCCAGATGCAGATGCCAAGGGAAGCCCCAAGCCCAGCTGCATGGGGCCAGCATGCTGGGGTGGCTCCCCTGCCCAGTGTCGGGGCACGCACCTGCCCGGGAGGAGGAGGAAGTGTTTGGCCTATCGTTTCCACATATTCACAGATGAAACTTCCCAATTTTTCAGTTACATAACCGCCTCCGCCACTCTGAGGAAGTGTAATTACACGCGCTCCCGCCAGGCTGCTGCTGCGTCCCAGGCGTCAAGGAGCATTATTCAACTTTTATTAAAAATAGAGGGGCCTGAATCATACGGGGTGACCGGGGGAAGCAGGCAGCAGAGCCCGAGTGGACAGGCTTGACTGGGGATGACAGGACCCGGGGGGTGCTAGGGAGAAGACACCAGAGTGACGCAATCCTGCAGGAACCCCCTGACACTCAGGGGCAGCCACTCACGATGCAAAGAACCTCCTAGAATGAGAGCATTTGGATTCCTGTTGGTCTGGCTTTCCTTATTAGCTCTGTGACCTCAAGTGACTTGAGTCTCTGCTCTAGGATAATAGTCCTTCTTGTTGTTCTCAGAGGTCTAATTTTAAAATAGAATAGCCAGAGTTCACAATTTGGGCCACTCATTCTATGTGCAAAGCACTGGAATAAATATAATTATATTCTCATGATAAGTTGCCAAAGCTCACATATTTCCAGTGGCAGAGTGGAACGTACGTGCTGTCACCACCGCTCCAGTCTGTACCTGTCACGGCTACAGCCGTGGGGTGTGATGCTGTGATTACAAAGTCCTTTGGAAGCTGAAATGTCAGCTGTCACTTAAGCTCTCAGACCCTCACAAGGCGCTTACATACCCTTGCTTTACACATATTCTTATTTTGATTTTCTGTTTCATGGGACAAAGGAAGAATGCAGGGAATTGAATCTGAACATTAAAAGATATTAAGGAAGGGGCATCGGCAAGGCCTGGGGAGCCAGGATCAGCCTTGTTATGGAATCAAGAGCCTCTCCACACTGCTCCCTCTTAGCTTATCTGAGAATTCTCGCCTGCCACTCACAGCCTGTGTGATGGAGTGGAGTTTTTCTGTGGGAGACCCTGTCTGACTCAACCCTCAAATGGGTGGTCATTTGCATGTCAGGCTAAGGACTTCTCCCTTGTAAGCAGAAGCCAGGAAGGCGTGGAAGACACGACCACAGCGCTCAAGTTGCCAGAAAGATCTAAACATAGGAAATCCGGAAATAGCTGGCCTTTCATTTGACTTCTTACTTCACCATTAATTCAGCTAAAAATTAAAAACCAGTCAAAGCCTTTCTGTAGGATTGAATGTCCTGGTTCCTTTCTGTCTGTCCTATCTAAAGAAGTGGAAAGGGTGGGCTTTGGAGACAGCTCTGGGTTTGAGTTCTGGCTGTCTTACTTACTAGCCGAGCAGCACTGCTTTCTTCATCTGTAATACGGGATGGGTGAAAATCACCTTTCCGGTTGTCAAGAGGAGTAAATGGAGAGGTGTGTAGTGGGAATTGGGTCCACATTAACTTTTTCCTTCCCCTCTTCCCTGGCTAAGCTTCTATTTTACTCTTTTCCCCTAACTACACTTCCCTTTCCCCATACAAGTGCCTTTATGAATGCATCTCGAAGGTTCTTGGGGGTTTGGCTGTTTCATCCCTGATTTCTCGGGGTGGTTACCTCCCTTGTTGCCATGGTGATTTCTCAGCGATGTATTTCTATTTCTGCTCTGATGGACAGTCTTCCTGTTTTGTTTTTCTTTCCTGGTTACTTTTTTTCTGAAGCACACCAGACTACAGAAAGGCGGGCTGGGATCCAGAGCAGGGCAGGGATGTGGCAGGGCCTGGCTTTCTGGGAAGTGAAAGGCCCCCCAGGCGGTGAACTTCCCCACAGTCACATCAGTAAACAGAGATGTCCAAGGGGTTCTGGAGAGCGGGGTGACCCCTCTGGGGGCCAGCCTTCCTTGCAGAATAATGTCCTCCTCCCCCAGATCTTGAGACCCACGGACAGCACGAATCCCACAGAACACGTGCCCGGTGGAGGACTCTAGGCCTCTCTCCTCCAGAGGATGGCGCCCTGGGCCTAGAGGGTTTTGCACAGCCTTACCTACCACTCCTGGGGAGCAGCACCTCACAGGGAGGTGGAATCAATAGGGGGGACCCTTTATCTAATGAGCACAAGGCATTGATGCAGTGCTCCCTCTACGGAGGAGAGGCAGGATGCAAAACAAAGTGTCCACAAATGGTTCTTCCCAAGAGCCCCATTTAGGTGTGGCCATCTTATCTTCAGAGAGGAGGAAACCACTGCCCGGATAAGTAATGTATCCAAGGCTCCAATGTGCCTGGGGCAGAGGCGGGATTAGAACCTGCCTGGCAGCTGATCCCAAACCTTCCCATTGACCTAGCACAGCAGGCAACTGCAACAGCAGTAATTTTATGCTGGCAGCAGATTTAGGAGGGATCTCAGCTTGCCTGAGGCATACATCCAAAGCTCTTATTTTTTAACCCAGCAGTGCTCTTTGGAAGAGTTACCCCTAAAGGACCTTAGCCCTATTAAAAAGCTCACCAAATCAGCGCCAGCGCAGGTTTTTATCAGGTG
Organism: Talpa occidentalis; assembly: GCF_014898055.3. Taxonomy (NCBI): domain Eukaryota; kingdom Metazoa; phylum Chordata; class Mammalia; order Eulipotyphla; family Talpidae; genus Talpa; species Talpa occidentalis. Next base: position 9,240,692 of record NW_026555331.1, on the reverse strand, counting down.
GTCTTTATTAGGAGGTGATTAGTGACCAATCACAAATTTGCTGCAAGCAGCTGTGGTCATTTACTAGCAAGCGCAGTGGAGGCCTCACAGGCCAGTTTTACGGTGTGCGGGATGCCAGTGACGGAGGGGAGGCAGAGCAAAGTGCTAGCATACCTGCTGTCCATGGTAGAACACAGCAAGGAGAAACATGGCCATCAGCAGCAGCGACGCCTCCTTGGTCCCCAGGAAATCTCTGTTGGAAGAAGAAAGGAAATGGCAGCCTGGTTACTGATACCAGGGAGGGCTTCAAGATGACCCCTGAGGAGACAGAGGCTCAGAGAGGTGTGGAGAGAAAAGAAAGAAGAGGATGTTTTTTCAGCAACCACTCACTCTGTGACAGGGTCTTCACACAGGCTGGCTCAGAAATCAGTTGGCCCTCAAGGGTATGAGGTCACTTAGGTCAGACCTGGTGGAAGAGTCTAGAATGTAGCATCTCTACCATGCACACTCATTAATAATAATGTCTTCTGTTTGCACACCACGTTCTGGAGTTCAAGGAGCTCTTATCATTTTCAACTCAATCCATGGGAATACAAGTGTCCTTCCTCCTTCCCTTCCTGACATCCTAATGAAGAGGCAGGTATGTAGCACCTGCAAGGTAGCACACCTGTTCCAGTGCTTTTACACTTAGATTCTTATATTGCTTCTGTGAGTTGGACACTGCTTTGATTCTTCAACTCTATGAGTTGGGTACTGCTGTTACGCTCATTTCAATTCTGCCATCTTTTAATAAAGCCTTTGTTCCCTCTGTGTCATCTCCTCTTGGAGGTACCATCCAACAGCCCATCCACAGTCTGTGTCAGCATACTCTGCGGTGTCACTGGCCTGACTATTGCCAGGAATGGCCCTGGACTTGCAAGGACTGGGCTGGAGAGCAGTTCCAGATGGCCAGCAACAAGTGTGTAAACACCAACATGACCTTCTGTCATGAATCCTTTGCTTGATTCCAAATGCTTCACTCTTGCATTCTGGCTCAGCAGGAAGCCTCTCTCAAGATGAGCTAACCCAGAAGGACTAAGGGCTTGGAAGAAACAGTATTGGGCATTGAATACGGACCTAGTTGGTTTGGCAAAGTGTCCACTGGTTGAAGCAGAAAACCTCCCCCAAGACAAGTCACCTCTATGGAGGCTGACACTCATTTCCCTCACCTCCTGCTCCATTTCCCCATGTACGCCCATCTTGGGCAATGTCCATCATCCATTTGGGTGCTTGAGTCAAAGACTCAAACAAAATTACCTTCACTGCCCCAGTATCTAGGTTCTGTCTGCTCTTGCACCAAAATTGATCCCCAGTACATCCACTTCTTTCCATGCCTACCTCCCCCACTGAGTACTACACCACCATGTCCAACATGTTGCCCTCCACCACCTATTATCTATGTGGCTCCCAGAATGTGTATCTTTTAATTACTAAAACCAAATCATATCATTTGCTTGCATTATTGCCTCCCAACCACAAGCACACCTATACTCAGAATGCTCACAAGTAAGTTAACGCTGAATTATTCATTCACATGGCTGTTTTTGAACAGGAGCTGTTGTATGGTTACTTGATGTGAATACAGCCTGAACTCCTGAGCCTGCAGGCACTTTTGATATTCTCTCTCTCGCTCTCTCTGATGCAGAAGACTTTCAAAGTCCACCAAGTCATCACTTAAAACATATTTTCAAGAGAAAGCATAAATTTCTTGAATGATTTTGTAATCAGTTGACCAAAAAATTTGAGAGAGATGATTAGAAGAGATGTATCCAATTTAGAAGAAAAGTGAAAGAAAATTATGAAATTTTCTCAATGGCCTTTGAGTCTTTAGGATGTATTTCAGTTGGGAAAAAAAAATATGGCGTGTGTAGAGATGGCAGAAGACCCACAGTGAGTGAGGCAAGGCAAAGAATGTCCAAAAAGGATTGTGATTTCAATTTAGGAGGGCTTTTTGTTGTTGTTGCTTCCACTCTTCTTTGAAGAACTTCCAAAGAAAATCAATGGTTGAAATCTATAGAAATCATAATGCTTGCTTTATATTGGCTGGCAAACACTTAAAAAAACAAGGATGTTTTAAAATAATTTGTTCTTACTAATAAAATCCCTGAATTAATACAAGTATCGTTTTTTAGCCACAGATTATTTTATTACAATCAGAGTGATCAGGGTACTAGAGTTTGAGGTCTAGGAAGGGAATTGAAGAATAAATTTTATAAGATGATTTCATCCTAGACTATAAACTCCATAAGGGATTGGCAATCTCAGTTTGAGTCATTCATATTTCTTAGCATCTAAACCAGAGCCTGGTGAATAATACTAGTATCTTCTTACACTAATAGAAAAGGACACAATTAGGTGAAAACACATGTAAAATAAATATAGATCTCAGGACTGTAACAGTTGTTAGAGATCATCTTATTTGATGTATGATACAAATGAATATTTAATTTGAATATCATCACTGCAGAAGTTTTTATGCTAATTGTGGTGAATGTGGAACCTAATAAAAATTCACAAGTGAAAATTGTCTGTAAGCCTACCACTCAGAAAAAAACAATGGTTACTATTTTTGGAGTCAAGTAAATGTCATCTCCATGCAAAAATCCATTTACAAAATTTAGGATTATATGGTTCATACTGTTTTATAACCTACTACTTCATTTAGTATATATTATAAAAATAATTCCACATAATTAAGCACTTTACAATGTGAGTTGTAGATCAATTTGTACTTTGTGCATCATATATAATTTAAATCCCTTGTTTTTCACAGGTAGCCTTTTATTTTACAGATAGAGACTAAAGCCCAGAGAGAAGTCACCTGCCCAAGGTCACACAGCTGACCTCTGTCAGAGCCAAGTTGAGAATTCACATTTCTGCACCGCATTCTGAGCTTCAGCCACAGGGCATGTGACATCAAACTTTTACTTCAGCTATCAGTTTCCATTTCCCCGCTTAAAACCCAAAATAAGACAGCCAGTTTGAATTTTTAATTCTGTTGCTCTACTTATGACCACAATTGTTAAATACTGATTTTATACCATCCTTGTTTCAACACTTCACAGATTTTGCCCGCTTTACCAGTCATTTCAACAATTATTATCCCACTTTAGTAAAGAAGACACTGAAATTCAGACGTTAAATGATTCTCTCCAGTTCACAGATGTAGTCAATGGAGAAACTTTCAGATCAGGGATGACTTTTCAGTAGCTACCATGTCTTCCTGCATGTCCTTATTTGTAATTGGCTTTCCCTTAAGCATCTTGAAGATAAAAATAATGTATTATTCATCTGTGAATCTCAGGACCTAGGAAAGCCCATGGTAAAGTTATGATACTGAAGTCTAAAAATAAACTGTGAGTATGGGGTAGGGAACACACAGTTTAAGGGTCACCTTTAGCAAAAATCAGACAAGTTGAGATAGAGGACATTTGGTTTACTGTGATTCAATGGTGTAATATGATTCCAAGTGAGCTAATGTTTCTTTCAATCATTGACTCATTTACCATTTTATTCAACAAATATTTAATTGGCAACCCATTGCCAGATGGCCAAAAATTGATCTTTGCCTTCATAATTCCCCTTTTCTAATGGAAGAAGACATGGGGATTAATGACTGCAACACAGAGATAAATGCTATGATAAAAATATTAAGGGCACAGATTGGAACATGAACAATGATCAGGAAGGTCTTCACCAAGGAGGGTGCCCTTGAGTTGGACTTCATCTATGTACCTGGCATGCTCATGTTATACATACCTAACCACCTAGGTAAACCTAAAAAGGACCATATTGCATGACAGCAAGAGAATATAGCAAAAAAAATTATAGATACAGACATAGCTAAATAATTATAACATGGACCCAAAGGATATACATTCAGCCCATTAGCGGTTGACTTTGGGAGAAAGACAACACTGGGAAAAGGAACGTCAGCGTTTTCTGAAATATTTTATGCTTTAAAAGTATAGAAATAAGTATTTCTAATTGTCAGCAGTGTTGATTTCTGGGGGGTGGTTGATAAGACTTTCATAACATCAGTGTCAGGCATGCTTCCTGAAGCTTCTTGCATTATCACTACTCATCTTTCCCTGAGCGCTGGCCGCTAGCTCTAGTCTCAGCCAGAGCCGTGGGCTTCCTAGGCCTCAGCCTCCTCAGTCTCACACTCAGTGCCTGGCTTCTCCCATCTCTTCCAGCTCAGATGAAGCTCCACGTGGCAGGTGTGGACTAGGACTAGGGGAAACGTCACGTGACGTCAGGGAAGTTCATCCAGAGAATTAACTGGGACTCATGGGAGAAAGGAGAGGGGAGGAGTCAGCAAATTCCTTTCCCCTCCTCAGATTGCGACAATGTCTCCTCCTTCCCACCTGCCCAGACACAGGAATTGGGCAGGTGAGCAGACCCAGCAGATGGTCCAAGGCAGTGGTTCTCTCTCCACAACTGACGGACCGGCATCATAAAGTGGCTTCTGGTCCTCTCCTTCCTCACTTTCCCTTTCACACACTCTTGTTTCCTGGTGTTGAGTTAGCACATCAGCCTGTCCCAGCCCCAGGCTCTGCTCTTCAAGGAATGTCAACTAAGATATGATTGTTTTTGATATTTCCACTATTTCAAAATGCAAGGAGCCTAGAAAGTGCGCAGAGCAGCGTCTGCAATGCGTGAGGCTGAGATTGTCGAGTTATCAGACCGGTAAGTCTGGGAGATGCTAGAGCTGAAGGGATCATACGTTATCAGGTGTAGAGGAGATCTGAGCTATGATTTAGTTCAAACTACAATCATTAATTTATCTGTAATTAATATAAATGATCAATTTGTAAAATGGAGATTTTACTCTGCCTGTGAACTAGCTGGTGTCTAAGCTGAGGAATATGTGGATATTCAGTCCATCCAGCGGTGCCTCTTCCCACTGGAAGTTGAACATGTATTTAAAAAATAAACTCTTGGGCCTCCCTGGTGGTGCAAGGGGTTAAGACGCAACCTATGAAGCTATCGGCAGCCACTGCAGCACGAGTTCGATTCCAGGCCAGCCAGGGAGCAACCCACAGGGCGCAGCAGACCTCTCCTGACTCACCCGCTGCTCCCCTCAGCAGTGTATTTCATCAGTCTGCCTGTTCTGCTCCCCACTCTGTCTGTGGTGAATCCTCTCACCCCCCTACACCTCTGGCCTGGACCCCAGTTCTTGTGTGCATAAATAAATAAATCATTAAAAAATAAATAAATAAACTCTTAGCATCCCCCCCCCCGCCCCCATTGAGGTAATATTGGTTTACAACACCATGTATGATTTAGGGGAATAAATTCTCACCTCCTCAGATGCATGTTACCTCTCCAGACCCACCATCCAAGCACCATAATTCCGTGTCCTGGACCATCCTGATTCTGTCCCCTCTCCCTCCCCTCTCCACCCCCCTCCCTCCCCTCCCCTCCCCCAGCAGCAACGCCCTGCTCTTTTGGACATTCAGCGGCCAGTACTCACTCTCCACTGTGGTTCAGGTTGTCGTAGCGCAGGAAGAGGCCGGCATAGAGGGTCTCGGTCAGCAGCGCGTAGATGGCGATCATAATCAGCAGCACGGCCAGCTTGAGGACAGAGTTCAAGCGCAAGAACACGGCGCAGGTCACCATGGCCAGCACCCCCGTGAAGACAAAGTACTGGAAACAGAGAACGTGGCGTCAGGTTCGACAGGGATGCCAGCGGCTCTTGCGGTGATGGGTGCCCAGAGGTCTCCTTACAGGGGCGCTGGCCGAGTATATCCCGGTGGAGGGTGAGGCAGGCCTCAAATTTAGTAGGTCCCATAGGGAGCTCTTCATTTTCTTACACTTCTCCAAGCCCCTATCCTTTATTTGTTGGGGGGAACCAGTCACACCATTCCCTAAGCCAGAAACATCCCATCCCATCTTTGTTGCCTTCCTTGTCCCCATATCACACAGTCAGTCGTCCCAAGTCTGTCTTTCTGCTTCCTTCAAGGAGCTCCCCTCACGCCAGCTTCTCCTACCACCCTGGTTCTGTGTTAGATCTCTCCTACAGTTTTGGAATAGTTTTCTGAAAGTTCTGCTCCCACCCTGTTATCACTCTCTACCCAGCATTTTTTTTTTTTTGGATTTATTTATTTATACATTGAAGAGCTGGGGTGCAGGCCAGAGGTGAAGAGGTGAGAGGATTCACCAGAGACAGAGTGGGGAGCAGAACAGGTAGATCTACTGAACTACACTGCTGAGGGGAGCAGTAGGGAGACAGGAGAGGTCTGCCACGCCATGTGGGTCAGCTCCCTGGCCGGGGATTGAACTCAGGTTGCAGCAGTGAGAGTGCTGAGACTTAACCCCTAGGCCACCAGGGAGGTCCCTCTACCCAGTATTTCTAAAGCACGAACATGATTACGCTGCTTTTTAACTCCAAGTCCTTTCATTGCTTTCCATTCCCTCAAATTATGTTTGTTTGTTTGTTTTTTTCCGAATAGAAAGTTCACAGGGTTTCATGTAAGAGATTTCCACTCATTTGCCAATCCCAGATGTGTCCCAGCCTCACTACTGGCTGCCCCAGTTTCTTTGCTCTCTGGTACCTCAGGGTTTTGCACCCCCACTGTCTCATTGCTAAGATCTCTTCCATGCAGGTAAACCTTACTCCTCTGACAAATGTCAGCTCAGGTGTCCCCTCCCCTGAAAAGCCTTCATGCACATCTCTGAGCTTCTGGAAATGGACTCGTTGCTGCAGGGCACCCTTCATAGCCCAGCCGGACATCTAACACCCTGTACTAGGAGCAGCTGTTCAAAGGGCAAGTGTGGAGCCACTCAAGGGCTGGGATATCTGAATGGCTCCTGCGTGTTTATCTGCTCAGCCACATTCCAGCTTCTATAGGAAACTCTTCAGTATATTTCCCTTAGATCAGTGTCCCAATCCATCATTCTGGATGGTAGGTTCAGATTATCTGTTGGGAGAAGAGAATAAAACTTGCATTATCGGTACTTTGATCTTTATATATGTTTTCTCTTGTAATTTTCCAAGTAGCTGGCCCAGATGGGAATCAGAATTCCCATTTTATAGGTAAAGAAACTGAAGTGTGTAGAATTTAGGTAAATTATTCCAGCTCTCATGATAAGAAAATGGCATGTAGGACCCTGGGGTTGAACCAGTCCATGTGACTGTGACTCTTATACTGGACTTGATCATTTCTAAAATCTACTCCAAACTTGTTATACATCATCATCATCATCATCATCATCATTATTTTTGTAACAACTGGCTGCCTTCTCTCTCCTATCACAAGAACAGACACTTTCTGTATGGGCAGAGGAATGGATAAGAATTTGTAAAAATTCCTGAGCAACACATGGATTGGAAGAATAAACATTATTAAAATGGCCATCCTACCAAAAGCAATATACCAATTCAATGCTATTCCAATCAAAATTTCAATGTCATTCTTCAAAGAAATAGAACAATTATTGATGAAATTCATATGGAATCACCAAAAACCCCGAATAGCCAAAGCTCTACTGAAAAAAAAAGAAGGGAATGGAGGCATCACACTCCCAGACTTCAAACTATACTACAAAGCCATAATCATCAAAACTGCATGGTATTGGAACAAGAACAGACATACAGACCAATGGAATCGAATAGAAAATCCAGAAATAAACCCACAGATTTATGGTCAACTAATCTTTGACAAAGGAGCAAAGACTATGCATTGGAGCAAAGAAAGTTTGTTCAATAAATGGTGCTGGGAAAACTGGGTTGCTACATGCAAAAGAATGAAGCTTGACCACTACCTCACACCATACACAAAAATCAACTCAAAATGGATTAAAGAACTAGACATAAGACCTGAAACCATAAAATACATAGAAGGAAATATAGGTGAAACACTATGTGATTTGCATATCAAAGACATCTTTACAGACACATCACCCAAAGCAGTGATAGTGAAGGCAAAGATAAATAGCTGGGACTACATCAAATTAAAGAGCTTCTGCACAGCAAAAGAGACAATAACAAAAACAAAGAGAAACCCCACCAACTGGGAGAACATTTTTGCACCCAACGCTAATGATAAAGGACTGATCACAAAAATCTGCAAAGAGCTGATGAAACTCAACAACAACAAAGAAAATACTCCAGTCAAAAAATGGGCAGAAGAGCTGAAAAGAAACTTCTCTGAAGAGGAAATGCAAATGGCCAACAGACATATGAAAAAATGTTCAACATCACTTGTAATCAGGGAAAAGCAAATCAAAACTACCATGAGATACCATCTTACACCAGTGAGAATGGCACATATTAAAAAAACTAGCAACAACAAATGTTGGCAAGGTTGTGGAGAAAAAGGAACTCTTCTGCACTGTTGGTGGGAGTGCAAACTGGTCCAACCACTATGGAGAGCTGTGTGGAGATTTCTGGACCTACTAAACATAGAGCTTCCATAGGATCCAGCAATTCCACTCCTAGGTATTTACCCAAAGGACACAGAAACATCCATTCCAAAGAACACCTGCACCCCTATGTTTATAGCAGCACTATTTACAATAGCTAAGCTTTGGAAACAGCCCAAATGCCCAAAAATAGATGACTGGATCAAGAAGATGTGGTACATATATACCATGGAATATTACTCAGCATTCAAAAAAGATAAACACATGCAATTTGCAGCAACATGGATGGCGCTGGAAGGGATCATGCTCAGCGAAATAAGCCAAAAAGAAAAAGAAAAATACCGGATGGTCTCACTCATAGCAGGAATCTAGAAAACTTAAATAAAGGATCAGGAAAAAGAATAACTATAAGAAAGTGAAAATCAAAATCAACAAAAAACTGTGAACCAGAGACACTTTTTGGGGGGTGGGGGCCGGGAGGGGAGGGATTGGGGTCAGAATGGGGCATGTGCAGTTGTATGGGGGAATATAAAAATAAAATTTATTATTTAAAAAAAAAAATTCCTGAGCAACAACTGAAGACATGTTTATTGTCTTTTTAAGTCACATTGGCCCATTCATAGACCCTTCAACAGACACCAACCAATGTGGAGAGAGCAGCCTGAACACCCCTGAGCGTGGGATGGACTCAGTAATGAGCAAGGAGCTGACTCTGCCCTTGGGGGGCCCGGTGTCTGAGTCATCCCTCACTTTTGTCTCTCCTTTTCCTAATAAATGCAATTATATCCTTGTCTCAAATGGATGATAAGCTTTCAACTGTCCTTTAATATCTCGCCTTAGTAAGAGTTTTTAGGTCTTTGTGCAGACTGTGAGTGAAGAGAAGTGAACAGGCAATGGCAAGTTCATCCTCCAGAGTTCACTTTCTGCATCCAGAGAAACTCTTAAGACCACCCCCCATTTTAACAAAGGAAAAAGGAGTAGATCTGAGGGTCCTGTTTCACTGTGACCTGAATTATAACAAAGGGCTGTGCAGTGTTTTATCAGTGCAGATTATTAATCATCTGTGGGGCCAAAAGTAGTTGAAATTATTGTGGTCTTGAGCAAAACCTTATGAGTGCATAACAAATAATTCAAGTTTTTTTTTTTTTTAATTTTAAAAATGTCATCAGCATTGATTGAACGTCTACTGCAATCAAGGTATGGTATGGGCATTGTGGACTTGAAGGTAAAAGATGGTTCTTGGTCTAAAATATGAAGCAGATGCAGGAACACCTCTGCAATAACCCATGGAAAGTACTCTGCCTCTATGGAGAACACAAGCACAGGGAAGGGGGGAGGCTTATAGGACAGATGAGTTTGAACTTGACGTAACGGATGGGTAGGATTTCACATAGAGAAAATGGAAAGGGAAAAACATTCTGGGAAGAGAGAATGACATTAACTCAAAGGTATAATGGAACAGATTTATAGGAGAATGATTTCTTAGGGTACATTAGAGACCCATTTAATTAGTAAGGAGAACTAGTAAGTTGGAAATGCGCTGCCTTCCTTTTTCTACTTAAGACTTCGGGAGGTATTGTAGCTAACACGCTCACACATTCTACTCCGGTGTGAGGTACACCGATGCAGGAAGGCTGAGAGGAGGCAAAGCCACATTGCAGAAACTTTTGTGTGTCCTGCTGGGGAGTCTGCACTTTATTCTATAGCTCCAAGGAGCTATAAACAGGGTTCATGTTCGTAATGGGTTCATTAGATCACTGCTTCGGAAATAAACAACGGTAAGTCATCCAGGATGGATTGCAATGAATGGAGAACTGCAGCCTTAAAAACACGATTTGGGTACTACCCAACAGACGAGGAATCAGAGCTTGTACAACAGACAAATGTTTCTAGGCACGTTATTCTGGAAGGTGCTTTCACCTCTGCAACATGCATGCATCTTCCACTCAGAAGAGGAGGAGGAAGAAGGTTCTTCACATGATAGGACATGAAGAAGCCATGAGGATCTACCAACATGAGCCATCCTCACTGTGCCCATTTGGTTGCTACCAAAAGCCCATTATGAACTCACAGGACAAGAAGGAAACAGAGCAGTCAATTTTTAGAAGTCACTGTTGTCCAAAGAAAGAATGGAAACTTTCAGAGAACAATGCAATTCTTGGTGGTCACCAACATATAAACAATTGGTGAAGCCAAGAGATTGATATTGCTATGAAATTGTGGTCTGTTCAAATTTCTATTCATATACTGTTCACACGGTTATGCAGAAAATCTCCTGTTTGAAACCAAAAGACTCATGCATTAAAAAAATTTGTTACAGCCTTATCTGTTTCCTTAAATTCAAATCTACCATTAAGCACAACCCATTTTCTCCTAGTTACCAAAGGCCTGAGAGGAGAGAGAAACTAACATTTAATGAATTCTATGTATATTATCACTATTTATCATGGAAAGTTTTATGAAATAGGCATTATGAATTATTCCTGTAGATGGATGGGGGAAAATGCAGCTCAGAGAGGTTAGGTGATTTACACAAGGCCACACAGCTAATTACTGGGAGAAGAATTCTTTGTCATGCAAACCTGTTGTGTTTCCTAGGCTGATCAATAACCTCAAAGACTTGGCATCTAAGCCTCAATGAGGTAGAAATTGTTTTCGAATCTCATGGTGATATAATGGCTCTCTATTTGATTGGTTTCATCTTGGTGGGGAAAGGCAATTCCAAAAATGGTTATATTGATTACCATTAGGGGAAAACCGAAGTGATCCCCTGCGTGTATTTAGTCATGACAACAATTGGCCTTGTGCTGAAGTGAAGTGAGCTTATGTAATGTCCCTCTGTTCAACCAGCAGAGAGTTCTGAAATTGGAGTAGAATTATCTGGCATGCCATTTTTTTTTAAATTATTTAATAAACCTGCCACCAGTTTATTTAATAAACTTGGGAAAATCTAATTTTATCCTGAATATCAGCTGGGGAATTAGACCTCCACCAGCAGGATCACCTGGGGTTCTGATTCCTGCCTGAGAACTTAACCAGAGAAATGAAGCAAGAGTTTAGGGGAACACTAATTTTTATATCCCTTTTGGAATTAAATAATTAAGTTATTTGTTTTATTATCATTGATTATCTTTGTTTCTCTTCCTCTTTTTTGCTCTTTCTCCTTTCATCTCCATCATAACAAAGGCTAATATTTAGTAAACATTATGCACCAAAAATTGTACTAAGTGCTATATAGGTCATGCTCTTGATCTAGCCTCACAAGAACCCTAAGAAGTTGGCACAATTTTTATTCCTAGTTAGGAAAAGAGGTTCAAATTGGTGAAGTGACTTGTATAAGACTCCAGGGTTATAAGCAGCAGAGCTTGAATTCAAAACCCGAGTTTTCTGACTATGGAGATGACATGGACAGAGCCTCTATAGTGCTGGCCTCTCTTCTTCCTTATTCCGATTTTGTACTTAATTTTAAAAACATCTGTACTGAGTTGCAATCCACAAACAATAAACTGCATATATCTGGATCACTGAAATTGATACCTCTCTCTCTCTTCTTTCTTCCAGATATTTTTTTAAGGAATTTATGAGGTTGATTATAACATCTTTGTGGAAATATAAAGGATCTAGAATAGTAAAACAACTTGAAAATGTAGAACCAAGTTGGAGGGTTAATATGACCTCATTATTTGCTTTTGAGACATCTTACACTACAGGAATCAGAAGAGTGTGATACCGACATTGAAAGACAAATGGATTAAGAGACCAACATGGAGACCAGAAACAAATGGCTCTTTTCCAAGCACGGGCTAGTTTCCTCCCATGCACACACTGGCTGGATCCTCTGCTGATCTCTGCTCTATTCACATTATGCTCTAAGTCATCTATGTCAGCCTCTTCTGTTTATGTCCCATCATCCTGTTTAATAACATGTTTTTGGACTGACTTTCACTTCTCATGGGGTGAGGTGAAGAGGTCAGATAGACATACGAGGAAACCAAGGCTCAGAGAGAAGGGGCAGTGTCTGGGGACACACTCACGGGTGCTGGGGGGCTGGGCACGCTGCCTGCTGGGAGGGCTGACGTCTGGGAGACAAGTCTTAGGCAGGAAACAACCACATACACCAGGTGGGAAGTGCTGGGTCCACTCTGGTGTCGTAGCAGCTGTTGACAGAAAGAGTCTGGATCCCCCTCTTTTAGGACTGTGGGGATCCAGGGTGTCAGGAGTTGGCAAACTTTGTCTCTAATGTGCCAGACAGGCGATGTTTTGGCCTTAGCAGCCACACCACTTCTGTGGAGGCGCCTCAGCCCTGCCATGTATGTGTTCAAGGCAGTCTGTGCACAATGAGCTTGGCTGTTTCTTGATACAGGCAGGCAGAACTGGGCCTGGAGCCATAATTTTTTGACCCTTAGGTGTAATGAACTTTTGGTTGTGGGAGGAAAATACTAGGACTCCAATCAGTATTTATTTTATCTCACCTTTGGTGTTTGTTTCATATGGACACGTTATAATAGCCCGGTGGTTCAGGTATGTAACTTACAGGTGAACGTGTGTGGGGGAGGCAGGCTCAAAACCTTTTCACTAAAAATCACAGGTAAATCCTGGCTGACCTCTAATGAGCAGATACTTTGTGCTATAAACACTTTAGACAGATTTATTCACTTCATCCTCACAACTACCCATGAGGAAAGCATTACATTCATCCTCACTGTGCAGACAGGAAACTGAGGCGCAGAGAGGAAGGAAGCTTTGTGATCAGAAAGCTTACCTGCTGCTCTCTGAAGTTTGGCAAGTCCAGGTCTGAGTTTGAAAGTTCTGGTTTGGGGTCTGGGATATAGAGTCATGTGGGGGCCCATATTAGTTGTTAGTTAATAAGTTAATAGGTGATTTAATTAATTAATGTTTAACCCACTTAATTAATAATCAGATGGTTAATTAATAAACACCTGATTCATGTCAGACATCATGTCAGAAACTCAGCGCTTGCTGACTTGGTCCTTCGCGCCACCATGGTCATGTGAAGAAGGGGCTGTACTTCCCACTGTATGGTTGAGGAAGCTGAGGTTCAGAGAGAGTGAGAACTGACTCAGAACGCCAGAGCTCCAGGGCAGGGGCTCCGTTAGCAGTGACATCCACCTTCTGCCTCACTCTCGGTTTCTCATACTCGGCTAACTCACTGCCTCTGGGGACTTTCCTCATGCCCTCCAAACCGAGACATTCTCGGGGAGCTGGTGTCCCACAGAGTCCATGAAACCAGGGCCTCAAAATCCCAGAGCACATGGTGGGCAGCCCAGAAGGGAGACCCTGTTCCGACCTGCACTGGATGACCTCAAGACAGCCACGCTCCCTCGGCCCTGGGCTAGAGAGCAAGCCAGGGCTCATGCGGGCAGATGCAGTTTGAATTGCAGCGCCAGGTCTTGATAAGTGAATTAAAAAGAGGAGAAAGAAGGAAGGATGGAAAGAGGTGAGGACGGGTGGAAGGCAGGACGGGGTGAAGCTGAGAAATCACTTTGTTTCATTGTCTATAAAGTGGAGATGGCACAGCCCCCCCCCCCCCCGCCCCCGACACACACCTTCGTGATGTCATGCGTATCAAGCAGGTGTGGCTGGGTCTCCTTTTCAGAGTGATTCTAAGACCAATTCTGGGGTGTTGGTGGGAGAACTGAGAGCCTTTCTCCAGCCATATGCTGGAGGGGCTCTCAGAGAACACGAGTCTGCTCGGGGTCTACAGGGTGTGGGGTTGGCTGGGATCTGAGGGACATGCCAGTGGCCCTTCTCCCTGCCTACAGTTCTGCCCCATGTAAAGGTCTGGGCACGGGCCTCCCTGGTGGCGCAAGGGGTTAAGACGCAACCTATGAAGCTGTCTGCAGCCACTGCAGCACGAGTTCAATCCCCCGGCTGGCCAGGGAGCTACCCACATGGCGCAGCAGACCCCTCCTGCCACGCCCGCTGCTCCCCTCAGCAGCGTATTTCAGTAAATCTGCCTGTTCTGCTCCCCACTCTGTCTCTGGTGAATATTCTCATCCCTCTCACCTCTGGCCTGTACCCCAGCTCTTGTATGCATAAATAAATAAATCTTTAGGGCCTCCCCGGTGGTGCAGCGGGTTGAGTGCAGTGCTGTGAAGGTGTCCGCAGCCTCTGCAGTATGGGTTCGATTCCCGGCCGGCCAGGGAGATACCCACACGGCGCGGCAGACCTCTCCTGCCTCACCCGCTGCTCCCCTCAGCAGTGTCTTTGGTCCGTGTGCCTGTTTTGCTCTCCGCTCTGGCTCTGGTGAATTCTCTCACCCTCCCGTGCCTCTGACTGTACCCCAGGTCTTGTATAAATAAATAAATCTTTAAAATAAATAAATAAATCTTTAAGCAAAAATAAAGATCTGGACAGTGGAGAACAGAGTCTAAGATTACTCTCTGCCTACCCCTTGAGTTGACTCCACAGCCCAGGCCAGGCCAGCAGCTCTGTGGCCAGGAGAGGGCCACACTTATGATGGCGGGTGTCCTATTGGGACACCTCCCCACCCTATGGTGCCCTGGGCTCTTTCTATACCACTTTGATGGAAGTTGAGTCGTGGTATCCTGCAATTGTGTGTCTTTCTCGCCCTCCCTGCTCGCTTCCTTCAACTCCCTCTCCTTTTTCAGTGTGGTAAACTCAGAGTAGTAACTCTGCGTGCTGCCCTGTGATGGAGACAGCAGGACATTCTGCTGCAGGGTTTGAAGATGAGTTGGGGGAGGCAAGTAGGGGAGGCAGAGACAAAGGGTAAGAGGACAATGGCGAGAAGGGAACGGGGAAGGAGCAGCAAAGGAGGTGAAAGAAGGAAGCGAGAAACAGGGAAAGGGTGGAGTGGGAGAAGCAGGGGAGGGAGCCGAGAGAGACAGGGAGGTGGAAGGAGAGCGGGAAAGGCAGAAAAAGACTGAGAAGGAGGAAGAGGCAGAAGAGGGAGGCTGGGCCTCTGGAGGACTCTCTAAGGCCCTGCAGCCAGTCTGGCTGATTTGGGGTGTGGAATCTACACCCAGGTCTCGCCCCGGGGAGCTCATGAATAAATACCTCTGGGTAGGAGCAGATATCTGTAAACACAGCTGAGGAATTGAAAGTCAGGTTCTTCAAGGGTATCGACTTGTCAAAATCACACCACAGCTGCGGATTAAAAAAAAAAAAAAAGAACAACAGCAACAAAAACAAAAAATAAAAACAAAAAAACAAAAAAAGAACACAGGAACAACAACGTCAGTGTGAGTGTTGGAAACTAGGGGGCGCTATCCCCACGGGGCTGCTGCTGACGCTCAGGGGGGGACCAGCGTGAGGTTGGGGGGCCGGCCTGATCTGCTTTTATTTTAAAGAAAGCGCATGCTCAGAAGGGCCTTTGCAAGCCACAGCAGCAGACTGGACTGGTCACTGGCACTGTCACGCAAGGTCACTGGGCTGGTGCTTGGCTCTGGGGGGCTCATAGAGAGAACTGGGGCCCAAGAGGAAAGGTCTGGGGTTCTGGGGTTTGCTCACATGTCTCCACATCAACAGCTGGGACCGTTCCAGGGGCCTGTGGGGGCACATTTTCCAGAAAGACTCAGCTCATGGAGGGGAGGGGGAAGCGGGCGTTTCCTAGACCAGAAACTGCTGCTGGGCTTTGTGGCACTCAGAAAGATTTTGCACCATAGACTCTCTGCCTCCTCTGTGCCAGACACTTAATATGAACAGGCCTCACAACCCCCTGGTGATGTAGCTACCAATGGCATCCCCATTTTACAAGCTAAAGACAGGGAACTCTGAGATGTAGAGAAACTTGTCCAGGGTCACCCGGCTGGTAAGCGATGGAGCTGAGACTTGAACACAAGCTCATCTGACTCCACAGCCTTGGAACTTACTCCCACACTACTGTGGCATGGATTGCCCAGAGGCAACCCTGACCTAGATCGTGGAGCTGACTTCCAAATCTGTAGCCCAGAGACATCCGATCCGTCAAGACTTGCGATCCTGGCTACAACCTCACATGCTGTGACCAGAAACCCCATGGTCTTCCATGGTCAAAATCTATGAAATGTTCATTAGCTAATGAATGCACCTTTATCCCCCAGAGTCCTTTACCATAAGGCCAACCACAGAGTGGAGTGACGTTACAGAGCAGACGTTACATAATTACTGGACCATTTGGCAAAGGATTTTAGGCAGGATAAGCCTCCAACCATGGCTGATCACTGAGTGGGGCACGGTCCCTGAGCCTTTGGAGACCCGCCCTCAGGCCCAAAGGGCACAGGATGGGGTCAGCCAGCAGAAGATGCCTCAACTGGCCTCTCTCGATGGGCATGTTCTAAACCTGCAATCAGATAAATCGTTCCCCTATCTAGATCCCTCAACTATGGGCAACACAGACTGTAGGTACACAGAAAATGCCTATTGCTACCAGGTTATCTTTCTAGAGAGAGAGAGAGAAATCAAAACATGAATCACCAAATTAAAAACAAGGATGAATATGGCAGTTGGAGCTTCATCTGAGTCTGAGGTGTCACACCCACTGTGAACTCACTGGCAGCTCAGCCTCCTGAAATGCAGCTTCCTCATCCTTCACATGACAACCGTGATACCTACCTGCAGCACACCGCAGGCGCTCAATAATGACAGCTATTGGGTCTCCATCCCCAGCCCCTGGCTCCCGGAGGTACAGGTCAGCGTTTTTGAATGAGCATGAGTCATGGAGTCAGACAGACCTTCTTAGCAAGTCACGTCATGTCTCTGAGCCTCGGTTTCCTCAGCCATAAAGTGGGGACAATGAGACTTACCTCACCGGGTTTGTGTGAGGATTAAATAAGAAAAACACAGGCAGCTTCTCCTTCAATGCATGGCACACAGCAGGTAGGGACTTAGTATGTGCTAACTAAAGTCACTTACGATGAGAATAGATTGGCCATTGACAGCATAGAACATTAGGGGTGTCTGGAGTTCCTTTGCAGTAGATGACCTCCCCCACTGGGAAAAAGACAATCTGCCACCAGCAAAATGCCCAGTTGTGACAGGAGCCACGTTAGTGTTCTGTCCCTAAGCTTGGGGCTGGAGTGGGCACAGGAAGGTAACAGGTACCTAGACAGGCAAAGCAAGAAGCTGCAGGCTCCATAAACTCTTAGTTCACGACTGTCCAGTAGACACTGGAGGGCTGATGGGCTTGGGATGCTTACGATATTTAGGATGGCGCCCAGGAAATTAATCAAGATGGATGCAAAGATGATGACGTTCCGCGCCAAATAGGTCTCGTTAATCCAACAGCAAGTTTTCCGGAGGACGAGGGGCAAACACTTGTAATCCTCTGCTGTGGTGATGAGGACCAGCGCCGAGTGCAACATAATCAGGATGGAAAACTGGATGGCCACTGGCATCAGCCTGCAGGGAAGCAGAGAAGGCTGGGTCACGTGCCGTCAGCATGCGTGAGGCCGGCAAGCAAGTCCCTCCACTGTCGCCCTTCCCCACACTTTGCACCCTGTAATTCCTCTAAAGGTCTGTCTGTTCAAGAGAAGCATTGCTAGTGGGAGACATTTTTAAAAATTTCTTCCATCCACAGAACACTCTCGATGGAGAAACTCTGTAATGGACATCAAATGATTGACTTGATGTGTTGCTCCTGCCTTTTATTTTGCTTTTGCTCCTTTCGTCACTCATCTTTCTCACCAGAAACTGCTGCCAAGGCACACCCCACTGGACTGTCATCCCAACCCTCTCCTCTTCAAGATGGGTTTCCATCTCATGCCAAGAATGAACTTGGCACCTGTTCCGAGTTGCTGTTTAGTGAGTGATCACAGTGGCTTGCATGGAGTGATTGCAATGACCTGCCATCCGTGTGAGACTCCCCTTTACCCAAGATTTCAACATCGCTCCCAACTCCTTCACCCCCAACTACAACTCTAGAGCCCAAGCTCCAACTTAAACTCTGTCCTGCGGAACGTCCTGCCTACTAGACACCTCTTCTGGGCATCAAGTTGCTTCTAGCAACTTGACCTAATCCCTATGTCTGGAGGCCCCTGTGATTGCTCCCTCTCCTTATCAACCCACCCACCACTGGGTGCATTGCTTCTCCTTGGGGATTCACCCCTTGTTCTCCTTCCCCCATCCAGCCATGGGTGTCCATGCTGACATCCCGAATTTCTTGACCCCTACTTCAGTCCGCAAACTGCTGTGTGTAAAGGTGCCGTTCATCACTGGGCTGTCACACCTTCCACGGGCCGGTGCTCAACGCGCCTGTGCTGAGTGAGTGAGACTGGACCCCCCTGACACCGCACCTCGCCACCCTCTTGCCCGACTCTTCTTATTTCTTCTTGATAACACCCGGGCCAGCCATGTACTGAGCGCTGACTGCATTAAGCACAATTCTAAGCCCTTTATATGTAATATCGTATTTGCACTTCTCACAACAAACTTAAGAGGTGTTTTCATTTCTTTTTCCAGAAGAAGATTTATGGTTCAGTGAGAAGCAACTTCCCAGGCACAGTGAGTCGTAAGGGTAAGAGTCATAATTTAAAATCTACTCTGCTACGCCACTCTGCTATTCTGATTCGGTGAGTGATAGATTCGTCCATGTTGGCAATAATCTTTTCTGCTCCTGTGGCTTCATCATGACATTTGTTCATCCAACGTGTTTTCTTCCCAGGCACAGTGGTAGGCACTGGGGCTACCTGGACTCAAAACACACCCTTCCCATGTCCTGGGAGATCAAAATCCAGAGGGGAGTGTGGACCCACAAATGGTGAATGGTTATACAATGTGCCATCCGCTAGAGAGGACCGGGAGTAGCGATCACTTAGCAACTAGGAAAGGGAATCAAGGGAGGCTTCACAAAAGAGGTGACCCGAAGGTCAGGCTTTGGAGATTAAAGAGGAGTTGCCTAAGGAGGGAAGAGGGTAAAACAGCAGAAGAAAGACGGTGACCCGTGTGTTTGGTTTTCCAGTGGTGAGAGAAGTACTCCGCCTGCAGCTGTGAGCTGACATCGAAGGTGTTGAATCCGGGAAGGCCTTGGTGGGATCTGTGCATCTAAAAGAATTGTAGCGGGAGGTGGGGGATGGGATGAAGAGGCGAGAAAGTATTTAGGAGAGGATTTAAGTAGCTGAGTCATCGTGGGAGGAATATATGGTGACAAGCCTGATAATGGGGGGCTCAGGAAAAGATGTGGAGGTGATCTTTACAAGTGTTGTGCACATGTGGGGGGCAGGGTTGGGGGAGGGGAGTCATGAGGATGAAGCTCATGTTTTCACCATTCTAATGGGGGCAGTGCGGGGAGAGCCGCTCGTCTAGCAGGGTTGCGGGTGATGACTGTGATCTGGACAAGGCGAATTTTCAGCGCTTTGGATCAGCAGTGCGTCGCAGCTTCCTGTCAAGCTGTCAGAGCCACAGCTGGGGAGTATATTGGGGTCTGAAATGAAAAGGTTGGTGGCTCGAGATCTGAGAGTAGAGGGATTTTCAAACCGTTGGGAGTAACTAATGGATTGAAAGAAGACAAGGAATACAAGGAACTCGGGAGGTGTCCAAGAGGCAGGAGGGGGCGTGCCTGGCTTCATGAGACCAGGGGATAAGGCATTTACAAGGAGGGAGTCACCAAGTATGGCGCCGCCTCCTGCATGGCCCAGCATCACGGGAGGTGGACAGCCCTCAGCGTCATGTCCCAGCTGTCATCGTTGGAGCCTTTTTTTTTATTTTTAAAGTATACTTCTACAGTTTTGATTCTCTGGCTCACCTTGACAAGACATGTCTGCAGGAGTTCTAGGTAAGAACAGAAGGTCTGTGCAGTAGTGGGCTCCTGGAGGATTCTAGGCAGATGGGAAACTGCCCCCAAACAGGCTGGAAAATACTCCCTGCCAGCATACATATTATTCCTGGGCACCAGGGGAGGCAAATGAAGGAGCAGGCAGGTGGGTCGCTTTGTCAGGCAGTCCCGGGAGAGAAGGGGCCCACCCAGAGGCTGATGTGTCTCCACAAGGTGAGACAGCCATGGAGATGATGAATACCTATTTCAGGTGTGAGGCAGGGGAGACCAGGCACAGGTGAGTTTGGAAGCTGCTCAGCAGGAGCTCCAAACTCTTCCAAAGTCATCAAGGTCATCCAGGTATCATCTAGGGACCCAGTGCAGGGCTGTGAACCCAGGCCAGCCCTGGTTCTCTCTGCCTCTTTCTCATGTCTCCACACTTCACAGCAACACTGAAGCACATCCCCTAAACTTGTGCTGCTTCTACCTCTGTGTGTTCTTCCAGAAGCCTGGTGCTCCCCACGCCCCTAGAAGGACATCCTGCTCACCCTGGGAAACTCAGCATTTCTTTGGATTCTTCCACGACACCTGGCATAGGGTTGAGTGTTGAGTATCCAGAAAATGTTTAATAACTGCTCACTGGCTTATGCTACTTGTGGGGAGAGAAGACTATGACATCCCTCTCCAGTCCTCAGAGGGAAGAGAATTTCCACCCAAACTCCCAGCTCTTCTCTCTATCCTCGTGTTGAGTCCTCCCCAACGAGAAGGGCCACGCCAACTAGCCAGAGTATCTGGGATGTTCAGTAGACCTTGTTCTTGACGAGCAAGGTCACTGTTAAGTCAACATTTCTACAAATTTAAGATGCTCCTCTTTCCTCCCAGATCCATGGGGATGGGGCTGGGAAGCCAGAATGCTGACATTCCCTATGGCCAACTTTTCTTTTTGGCCAGGCTCTCTCTTCCTTTAAGTAAGAAAGCTCAGGACACCCCTGTCCTCCACCCAGCCCTCCCCAGCCCCCCTGGAAATCCTTATGGGCACCTTCTCAGGTCTGCCTCACTTCTTCCTTCGACACCTGGGGTGGGGAGGCACCTTGTGTTGGTCCTTCCAAGCATCATGACAGTAAGATCCACACTGGAGTGAGAAGGTGGGGGTGAGGTGGGAGGCAGCAGACATTCAGGATAGACACCATGTGGTCTCTTGACTTAGTCACAGTTTCTAGTTCAGCTTTTCACCAGAGTTTTGCATCGATAAATCAAGCATTTGCTTGGAAATTTATAAAATGGATGCTTTGTTGCCCATTTAGCTATTGTGCTTTTGATATACTTTCGGTGGGGTGTCTGGGAGGGCTGGATCCTGTAAGGAACGGTTTTCTTGCAGAATCCACCTGAGAACCTCATGTAACTTTAAACTGTCAACACTTCCTTCTGAGTTGTTGAATCAGTAGAGGAGGAGGTACTAGGGGCTGAATGTTTGTGTCCCTGGAATTCAGATGTTGAATTCCAATACCAGTGTGATGGGATCTTTGGGAGGTGATGAGGTCATGAGGGTGGGGTCCTCAGGAGTGGGATTATTGCCCTTGTCAAGGAGGATCCAGAGAGCGCCCTTGCCCCTTCCACCATGTGGAGACAAGGGGAGGATGTTGGGGGAAAGGACGTCCTGAGCAAACTCCACACAGGCTTTGTGGACTCCACCCCGAGCCAGACGAAGCCATCAAGATGCTAGAAATGACAAATCCCATCATCACCAAAGGGAGGGTTGCTGGGACCTGCAGGTGGGGTTAATCTGCCAGGTTTGGTATAAAACCAGACACGTGGGCCTTGGGGCTCTCTTGGCCTCCCAGCTCTTGGCTCTTTGCCAGCTCTCAGCGTGCCATTGGGATTCCAGGTCAGCGGAAGGGGTAGGACACATTCATGAGTTTACCTCCCTCTTTTTCTCCCTGAGTTATTCATTTCATCATTTTCCCTTTCTTTTGCAAATAAACCTTTTATTAACCTTTTGTGTGAGGCTGCAGTTGAGTATTAATAAGTTCCTTTTAAGCGCGCGGGTGAGGACCCACAGTCAGGTAACCCATTTTATATCGGGGCTGCCCTGTAACAAGGAGACTCCCTGTGATCCTGGAAGAGACCTCACTGGATCCTGAATCTGCCTTGATCTTGGATTTCCAGCCTCTAGAATTGTGAGAAATACATTTCATTGTTTATTAGGCAACCAGTCTCTGTTATTACTATTATTTTAATAACTGCCTGGACTAAAGAGGAAGGCAGGCGTGTGATCCAGTGGCAAGAGCATACCCAGCATGTGCGACCGTAGCTCTGAAACGTGAGCAGTAACACAGCATGGCCAAAGTAAGGAAGTCTTTGAACCTCATGTTTTCATCTGCAAAACTGAGATTTTTAAGCCCACCTCTTAAAAGAAGCTGTGAGGTTCCAGTAATAAAGCTGTACAGTGCTTCGCACATACTAAGAACTCAAAGGAACATCACTCTTCTCTATACACAGTAAAATCCAGGAAATCAAAAAACATTTTAAAGATCCCTGGGAAGAGTGTTCCTCCAAAGACAGGTTTTCTAAACAAGCTGCTGAAAGTCCTCTGGAAATCTCTGTGCTATCTCCTCAACATTCATTTATCTCTGTAGACACAAACATTCCAACATCAGATTGTAACGTTCATTTAATTATAGAGCTACTCTTGCACCCGGGTTCTGAATTTGCTTTTTCATTGTTTGTGTGCACGAGAGGCAAGCACACCTTTCAGTTCTGAAACCGAGTCTCAAACAGCATGACAAGGGATTTACAAACAGCTCTATTCAAATCCTTTCTAGACACAAAGTTCTAATTTCTCCTGGCAGTCTGTCTTTCAAACGGGGTCTCAGGGCAGATAGCACGAGTTGATGTTTGCCCAGGGAGCAGGGAGGAGTGGGGATGAGCGAGCAGCTGGTGCTCCATCAGGAAGCAGAGACTCAGATCACCCTGAAAGGTGACATTTGTAACTCCCTTTAGAATCTGCAAAGAGCCCCGAAGCCCAAAAGTACATTTGATCCTCCTAGCAGCCTCAAGAGGTAGGTATTCTTTTTTTTTTTTTTTTTTTTTTTATTTTTTTTTTTTTTTTATAGAGGCATGCTTTTATTTTATTTTATTTTACTTGTTTGTTTGTTTGTTTTATACATGCACTGGGTACAGTCAGAAGCGCGAGAGGGCGAGAGAATTCACCAGAGCCAGAGCGGGGAGCAGAGCAGGCAGAAGGACCGAAGGACACTGCTGAGGGGAGCAGCGGGCGGCAGGAGAGGTCTGCGCGCCATGTGGGACCCTCCTGTGGTGGCCGGGGAGCAGCCGGGGATCGAACCAGCGCCGCAGAGGTCACGGGCAGCTTCGCAACCCAGCGCTCAACCGCTGCGCCACCGGGGAGGCCCAAGAGGTAGGTATTCTTAG
Organism: Talpa occidentalis; assembly: GCF_014898055.3. NCBI lineage: Eukaryota > Metazoa > Chordata > Mammalia > Eulipotyphla > Talpidae > Talpa > Talpa occidentalis. Next base: position 9,217,168 of record NW_026555331.1, on the reverse strand, counting down.
TTGCTGCAAAGGATGAAAATAGTGTGACTCAGGAAAGGGAACCAGAATTTATCCAAACGGCACGGTGCATTTTAATTTTTGCAGCAGTCCTGGGAAGCTGGCATTGTTGTTCCCATTATGCAGAGGAGAAAATCGAGGCTTCAGAGGGGTGAAATAGATATATACAACTAGTGAGAAGCACAGCAAGAAGAAAACCCAAGGCCTCCTGCTCCCGGTTCTTTCTTCTCTCCCACCGCCCATCCTCTCTACCAGGCCGCGAATGCAGACCTAGACGCAGTGTTGTATAAACACAAAAGGTATTTTCTGGGTTTTGCTCAGTTTACCCTTCTGGAAAGGAGCATGTGTACGCACACAAGCATGGAAGAGTCAGGCAAGCACTCTTTCTTTGTAGGGGCCATTAATTTTTGCTTTGGGAGCTGGGAATTAGCTGTGGCCATATGAGCAGAAACGGCCTCATCTGCTCAAAAATCCATGACAGAAGAAGTGCGGGTGACAGGCACCTTCCATCTGTTTAGTTGCAAAGAATCAAGCAGAAGCAAAATGAGTTGGAGGGGAAACCAGAAGGCATCAAAGAGAACTCAGGCTGTGTCGGGGCCCAAGAGGCCACTCAATTCCCACAACATGTGGACTGCGTGGTGAGAGCCCTACACGGGAGTTTCTTCGTTGCCATGTTTCCTCTCTACACGGAGCAAGCAAGTGGGGTTGGGTGCTGGCTGGTATTTCGGTTACCACACCAGAGTTAGAGACTCCATCTGGCCAGCTGCTGAGTGGGGTTCCAGGCCTCTTTCCTGATCCCAGGAATCAGACACCTTGTCGGCCAAACCCCGTGGGAGGGGAGCCTGCCTGGGTTGGGGGGAGTGTGATGCTTGCCACCTCGGGCGCGTGTCACCTCTCTGTCCCAGTGCCCAGACCAGACCCTGGTCTTCCTTCTCTTGCGCTAATTAAAAACTTAAAAATTTACAAAACAAAGCATAAATCGGAAAGCAACATAAAATTATAGCTTAATTAGTTATTTATTGTCAAGTACCTGCCTTTGTAACCATCACTTAGGACATAAACCAGAACTTGGCAGGGCATCCTTCAGGCCCATGCTCTCCCCTGTCCCAATCACAGACCTGTCTCCCACGCCCCCTATCACTTTCCTTCATCACACTTCGTCATCCATTTTCAGACATTATAATTTGACTTGTGCTTTTCTTTTTATTAAATTCAACTTTTTAAGTCTTAAAAAAAAACTATAGATCCTCTCTTATCCCTTTATTTTCTTTACAGTTTATTTACTGGAGGATAGGCACCCTCGGGCCTGCAACATTTCCCACTGTCTGGATTTTAAGCCTTCATGCTCACTGGGCATCCTCTGCTCCTCATGATTCCTGCAGACTGGACGCCGGGATCCAAGGCCTGCTCAGACCCAGCTGTGGCCCCTGTGCTTGGCCCTTAGAGTGCCTGCCAGGAGCACCTGTCAGCACAACTCCTTTTGTGCTGAGAGCATCCTTTGACGTTCATTTCCTACATTTGTTAATTCATTGCGGGTTGGAAATGGAGATATTTTAATTCTATACTTTCCTTAAAATTTATTAGCTTGAAAATGGCCAACAGGCATATGAAAAAATGCTCAACATCACTTGTCATCAGGGAAATGCAAATCAAAACTACCATGAGATACCATCTCACACCAGTGAGAATGGCACATATTAAAAAAACTAGCAACAACAAATGTTGGCGAGGGTGTGGAGAAAAAGGAACTCTTCTGCACTGTTGGTGGGAGTGCAAACTGGTCCAACCACTGTGGAAAGCTGTGTGGAGATTTCTGGACCTACTAAACATAGAGCTTCCATAGGATCCAGCAATTCCACTCCTAGGTATTTACCCAAAGGACACAGAAACATCCATTCCAAAGAACACCTGCACCCCTATGTTTATAGCAGCACTGTTTACAATAGCTAAGCTTTGGAAACAACCCAAATGCCCAAAAATAGATGACTGGATCAAGAAGATGTGGTACATATATACCATGGAATATTACTCAGCATTCAAAAAAGATAAACACATGCAATTTGCAGCAACATGGATGGCGCTGGAAGGGATCATGCTCAGTGAAATAAGCCAAAAAGAAAAAGAAAAATACCGGATGGTCTCACTCATAGCAGGAATCTAGAAAACTTAAATAAGGGACCAGGAAAATGAATAACTATAAGAAAGTGAAAATCAAAATCAGCAAAAAACTATGAACCAGAGACACTTTTAGGGGGGCGGGAGGGAGGGATTGGGGTCAGAATGGGGGGGCTGCAATTGTATGGGGAATATAACAATAAAATTTATTATCTAATAAAAAAAACAAAAACAAAAAAAAATTTATTAGCTTGAATAATTTTATGATGTTTCCACTCAACGACTATTTGATGATCTTGAGGTAACAGCTCATTCACAAAGACAGAAAAAAATGTTTCTTTTCCTTTTTTAGCAGTTTCTGCAATAATCAATAAGTTCCTTATCATCCACTAGAGGATACCAACCTTTAAAAGTATCGTTTTAAATCAAGAAGTTAAAAAGATTTGGGGCATTTTGGTTAAACATTTTAGCATTTGTCTAAAGTGAAGATTAAATTATTGCATCTTTGGGCAGTTGGGGATGTCTTCAGTATGGCACCTTTGGATGTGGCTGATAAGCTTGATTGCTTCCTTGCTTTCTAGAGGGACAAGATGCTAAGGCTTATTTATATATTTCCTGCCCCTACCCTACAATCACACATACCTTCCCAAAAAGTTATTTTTAAATAAAAACTGGGACATGTTATTTTAAGACCATAGTCTGACCCTTCGTTATGCTCATGGGCTGGATACTCTTTCTACAACTTTCCACATTTATATCCCCAACCCAAGATGCCATCTTTCTTCTAGTTGTTGTATCTCCTTAGACTGGCTGTGATATTTCCTAAGACTTTTCTAGTTGTAAATGACCTTGACAGTTTGGGGAGCACTGGTCAGGTATTTTGTAGAATGGCCTTCATTTGGGATGTCTGATGTGTTTCTCATGATTAATGCTAGGTTTGGAGGAGGAAGATCACAGAGGTTCTGGACTGTTCTCATCACATCCTGTGAACGTAACTGAGAGTTGATGTGAACCTTTATCAGTTGACTGAGGCAGTGTTGTTCAGTTTCCTCTATATTTTCCCCTCATTTAGACTGTGCTCTTTGAAGGAAAGTCTCTTTCAGAATAGCCATTGTTAAGGAAGTTAGCACCATGTCATTGAGGACAGAGTATCTACATAAATCATGTGGAATTTTTCTGTATGGGTGATTTGATTCTTTATATCATTCAACCATTTATTTGTATCAGTACAGACCATGGACGTTGATCTTATGTTTTGGGTTATAATCCAATACTATATTATTTATATTTTTGTTGAAGTTCCAGTTTTGGCTTTTGGGAGTTCATTTAGTTGACTCCTGTGTCCCCTTGATGTATCTCCACCATTATGGCTGTGAGTGTTTTTTTTTAACATTTTTAAAATTTTTTGGCTCTATAGTCCATTTCAAGTTCACCTTGTATATTTCCTCCCTCTGTCTTAGAATCAGTCATTTCTGGTTCTATTATTGGATATTGTACTAAAAGCTAGATCAGCTTTGTGTCCATTGCTGGATTTGCTCATTACTACTAAGTTGTCATTTGTGAGTCTTCCCCACTGGCAGAGCAAGGAAATGTATGTGTGTATTCTAATCTGTGTATATAAACACATTCATAAGCATTTCTATATTTAATCACCAATATCTATATTAAGCTAAATGAATTCATGCTGATATCTCTAGCCCCAAATCATTGCCATATGAATCATTCTAGCCTTTACTCCTTGTTTATCTGTAAACTTCCACTCTAACAACAGAAAACTTGTCTTCTGCCATCTGCCATTCAGTTACTTAATTGTTGAATTACAGTGCACACATACAGTGGATTCAAGTTGTTAATGTGTCCCTCTAGTAGAAACACCTTTATCAAGCAGAGTACTGTGCTCTTTTGTGGTTCTTTTTGCCTTTAGCCCTCCAGACGCCACTCATTTCTAAAGTCACCTGGGAAACCACATTTTCTCCCCACTCTTTTTAGTGAGACTGTTTTACACTTTTAATTCAGTTAGATTGTTTTATCACAGTCTGATTCCATCATAGAACCCCATGAACTTAGAAATAATTTAAAAATATGGTACACATTAGGATTTACTGTTTGTGCTGTAAAGTTCTATCAGTTTTCATGAATGCATAATATTGTGTCTTTACCATTACAGTATCATAGTGAATAACTTCACCACCCTAAAAAAAAAAATCTCCTGAGCCTATCTCCTCACTAGCAGTTACTGAACTGTTTATTGTCTTTACAGTTTTGTTCTTTCTAGAATGTCATAAAAATGGAATTACAGAATCTAGGCTGTTCAGACTTCTTTCACTTTGGAATATCCACTTAAGATTAAGCCATGTCTTTCTATGACATGACAACTCATTTCTTGTTATGGCAGAATAAAAACAACATCAGGGCCTCCCCTGGTGGCACAGTGGTTGAGCACTGGGCTGCGAGGCTGCCCGCAGCCTCTGCAGCGCCTGTTCGTTCCCCGGCTGCAGGCGAGGGTCCCACAAAAAACAACAACAACAACAACAACAAAAAACCACATCAATGGTGGGACTATTGAGAGATTATCACTACCTACTTTTGATTTTGAATTTCTGGGGCTACCACATCCATCTATTCCTGTTGTTAGTCTAGGCCATGAGGTTTTTAGCTTTGCTATTAGTTGATCAGATATTTGGTAATTTTGAGGGACTTAAAAAATGTCACCTCTCTCATCATCTTCCAGCACGCCCCTTTATACTTCTAATGCCCTTGCTAGTTCAGAAAAGGTGAAACACTGCTGCTGTGTATTAGTTAATGTGAATGTCTTTCCTTTACAAATCATTCCATGACCTTCTGCAAATATTTGCAGCATCTTTTTTCTGCCCCCAGGATTAACTCTAACTTCCTTAAGGTGCATTTAGACAATGACTGCCTGCGAGCTCCCTCTCTTTTCCAAGTGCCCACCACATCTTTCACTCTAGATTCTTCATTTACTCACTATTTCACAAACACTCTTCCATTCCTCTGTGTCTTTGCCAGCACTGTTTTCTCCACTGGCAATATTTTTTGACTCTTTCTCCCTCATTCTACTCAATTCAAAATATCACATTTTATGCCAAAATTTCTTTAATCCACCTAATCAGAATGAATCACCAAAAGAATCACTTTGATACAAACATTTAAGTAGCTAAAAGTATAGACACTGTCTTTAGGTTCAAATCTCAATTCAGCCATTATAAAGACACGTGACTTTATAAAATGGGATTTGGAATGTTACCTTGCTTATTAGTTATTTGCTTTATTAAGACAAAACATGCAAAGGATTTAACACTTTCTTAGTATGCACTAAGTGCTCAGTAACTGGGAGCCATTTTTAATGTCTCTCTTCCACTAAATTACATTTTACAGTATTGCAGACCTCCTCTTGCAAAATTATACTATCTTCAGAGTCTGACACATGGCTCTGCCTTCATTATACCCCTAACAAATATTCATTGGTGTTATTTTTAATGCATGAATGGGGAAAACTCATGACAAGTTTAAGGAGAAGGGACTCTTTTAAGTTTAAGGTAGCAAGTACCTTATGGTGCAGGAGAGAGCAAAAAGCATGGCCATTGGACTTATCTAGAGCTGGGTTCAAATGCTGGCTCTTTCTTCTACAACCTGTAAGATAGACGTGTGTGTCTAAGAGAGTGTCAGTAACCTGGACTCTGGAAGAGACTTCCCGGGGTTTGCCATCAGCCTGAAAAATTTTTCAACTGTGAGACCTCAATCAACTTATCTAATTACTCTGATCCTCAATTCTCACCTTTTTTTTCTTTTTATTTATACAAGCACTGGGTACAGTCAGAAGCGCGGGAGGGTGAGAGAATTCACCAGAGCCACAGCGGGGAACAGAACAGGCAGACCGACGAAATACACTGCTGAGGGGAACAGCGGGTGCAGCAGGAGAGGTCTGCGCGCCATGTGGGACCCTCGCTGGTGGCTGGGGATCGAACCAGCACTGCAGAGGCTGTGGGCAGCTTTGTAGCCCAGTGCTCAACTGCTGGCCACCAGTGGAGGCCCATTTCTCACCTTTTTAAGGCTGGGATGTTAATAGTACTTACCTCACAGGGTTGTCATGTGGGTTTCAATGAGTTATTATAGGTAAAGTAGTGGAACAATGGCAGGTGGTTGCAATACCAGTAAAGCACTGTTATTGCTAATCCAGGAAGCTATGGTGCTGTATCTACTACAAACACCAAAGAGGTAATTAACAAGTGAGCAAGGAAATGGTGAAGCAGGCTCTACACTTACTTTCTGCACTCACAAGTGCAATGTCAAATAAGAGGAAGCCTATTTTATTATTAAGATTTGGTAAAAGACTTGCCTTGACAGAGTAATGACATTAATATTCAGAGTAAGATAACTGGAACAGATTCTGATATTGTCAAACATTTTGCTATGGATCCTGGATCCAGTCAGTTATTTTCAATTCTTATCCCATGTAATGGTCCGTTAACTGGCTCCAGGTGAGGGACCATCAGCTCACAAAGACATTTCACCCAATAACTTAGCCCTTTTTATTTACCTTGAAGAAGGAAGCAAACTTTGTATTGCCGTGATAAACAGAAGAACGATAAACGCACAGACCAAGTTGGACTTGAATACTTCATCCCTCATTTGAGAATACTGTAATTAAAAAAAAAAAAGGAGAATAAATTACTTTGCAGCAGAATTGAGCTTTTAGAAAGTGTTGAATTTTACCGATGTTTGGAGTGGGGTGGAGAAGCAAGAAGAGACAAGGCAATTAAATATTAAAACTAACCGGAATCGATGTCAGAACAGGCTTCACAGGACATTATCCACATCCCTCCCGCCAAGCTTCCCATGAATGCCCAGGAGCACTCACTTTGCAAGATGCACTTACCCAGTTTTTCCTCTCCCTAGGAACTAACATAATTTTAACAAAAACAGAAGAAAACACACCCATAAATGCAGCCTATCAAATTCACATTGATTTTCTTCATGAGTAAATGGAAGTCATTCAAGGATCTTGCTCTATTTCCAGCTAGGTGTGGGGACACAAGGACATGCTTTCCCGGAGAGCCTTTCTGCTCTTATAAAAACTATTGGAAGTTACGTTTATGAGACAGTGTAGAAAGCAGCCACGGGCCCTGCAGCCAGTGCGGCCCTTCATTTCACAGCAGACGCCAAGACTGATTGACCACGGCACTCGACACCCTTCTGCCATCTGCTCAAGGTGGCCTGGGGAAACGAGGTAACTTTGTTTTGATTATCCAGAGTACTCAGTAATTTCATTGTCCGGTCTTAAAAGCCTCTGCAAGGTCTGCACGGAATGTGCGCTTGCCTTGGCCCTGCCTAGTTTCCTGAGTCATCTTGGAGTCACTACCCTGAAATAGAATCCATTTCTTTGAGAAGGAAGAAGGGGTTTTTTAAAAGTGAAAAACACCTTAAAATGAGCCTAAACTAAGTCTGTCATTTAACCTTAATTCCAGAGCGGCCTAGAGACTTGCTGGAGGTCACAGAGCAGTGGGGAACAGAAAGCTGAGCCAGGCTTTGGGACTCATAGATGCTGATTTGAATTCCATGGAATTACTGTACAAGGGAAGCCAGTCAAAAGCTCTCGGGACACCTCGGGTTCTAGGTCGATGGTACCAACAGAATGTTTGCCATAGGTCAATGAAATAACACAATGAGTCCAAATTATCGTGCTGTGGTTTCATGATCAACAGTTTTGGGATTTTTATTTTCTTGCTGACATCCTGGTGTGGGTTGGGTTGCAGGCTGGATGCTCTGCATAGTGTCCTGGCTAAGGTTTGGGGTAGCCATAGCTGACTAGAGTCTGCACATCCATTCATTGCTCTATGAGGCCCTGATTTTCTTCTTGAGATTGGTGTCAGCGTGGTATCTGGAGAGGATTTTGGGACATGGGCCTGAAGAATCACTACAAGTCATCCTCACTCCTGATAAAACCTCAGAAAATCTCTTCCCAATAGTGGCCAACAGTGCTGCCTCAGAGCAGAGCGCAGTCATAAAGACCACACGCACCAGCTTGAAAATAATGTGTTGTTACAAAGCAGTTCATTCAAAGAAATATAAATGTCTGAACTTTATTTAACAATCCATGCACAAGATCTAATTATTCTTTGTTGGCTGACTGCTTACTTATATAGATTTTATAATGCAATCTTTAAAACTTTGGTGATGTTTAGTGTACATGATGCTTCTCTTTTTTTGTCTTCCCTCCCTTTGTCTTCTCCATCATCACCACCACCACCATCATCATCACCATCACCACCACCACCATCATCATCACCACACTATCTAGGAGTTATAATGGAGCCTTCAGGGACTCCTTCCATAATGTATCTGATAGCAACTCAAACACCCAGTGATTATCATCAGGTGACCTTCTCTGATTTGTTGGAGGAAGTGAATTCCTCTTCTCTGAGCTGGGCTTTGGGGTTTGGAACGTCTCATCTTAACCACTTCCAGTGCCTGAGAGCTCAGTTCTTTGCAAAGAATCGCTTTTCATTTTGGGGCCAATTCTCATTATGACAAGGTCCTTTATTACAGACCACAAGTCTATGTACTGATTCCTGTCCTGAATGATTTTGACTGATAGATTAAAAAATGTCACATAATTATCATTTGTTCCAAGTTGTGTAAGGCTTCACACTTCATTTTTTCATATAGCAAAAAAGCTTGGTAGAGACAAAGTAGAGAGACTGACTCCATCCACTCTGTGAGCAAAGCCTCATGCTACCTGTCTGTCCAATAAATTAACACAACCCATCAGTTTTGTAACACTAAAACACGCCATTATTTTCATCTTCAAACTCCAGTGCATACCCCTGTTACATGAAAAAGAATCTCATAATATTTGTGAGAGTTGATATTAAATACAAAATAGTGAGTTTCAGATGGAATGCACTAACTGTGGAAGCGCGATGCAGAGCAGAACTACAGAAAGAAAATTCCTAATTGGCTCAGGATGTTAGGATACTGAGGTTGAGCGGTGATTCATTTCACTTCCTCTTGATTTGTGAAAGTCTGAACACTGGCTCACCGCTATATTAAGTTACACAGATGCCCCTCCTGCCACAGTTAGAGATCCCATATCCCACTTCTGTTCTGTCCTTACCTGGCCCTGCTTATCTTTTTTTTTTTTTTAAATCTTAGTAAAGAACATAGACTAATCTAGAGTTATACTACTTAAATTGAAGCCCAGTTCTACTACTTACTAAGTATGCAACCTTGGACAAATTTATTAAGTTTTTCTTCCAGTTTCCTCATCTAGAAAATGGACATAATTGTAGGAGTTTTGTCATAAGGGTTGCTAGGAGGATAAATTGAATTATTATATACAAAGTGTTTCAAGCACTTGATAACCTTATCTACATGTTTCTATTAATCAAATAATTAGACTTATTTCATTGCTATACCTTTTAGAAGCCTGCCTTTCAACCACAGCATCACCATTCAGAACATTTCTATTCTCTCTTCAACCCCTGTGCTTGTACTCAGTAGGGGCCTCTTACTTGTTGTGGACTATTTGGCCCATGATGTTAAAAAAGATTCTTTGAAAGGGAATCACAATATTATAAATGGTTTCTGGTCTTAGGAAAAGATCCTCCCCCCTTCCTTGCCTCCTAAAAAAGTAGAGAAGTAGAATCCTTCACTTTTCCAAGTACTTTAGGAAAGGTGTTGTTGGAGATGATTTCTGGACTATGCTAATTCACTGACTCCTTGATCTGCAAGAGAACTTGGCAATTATATAAATGTATTTTTCAGATAAGGAACTTGTGGATCAGATATGGGAAAGCATTTGTGAAGGTCAATTAGGAAGTCGTTAGCAAGTTTCAGGCTGGATCACATTTCTTTTTGTTTAATTTTTGGTTCTATTTTCTATTGGAGTTTTATTTCTCTTGATTTGGGGGAATTTTTATATTATTTATTTAACTTCTAAATTATTTTTCCCACTACCATCTCTTTTATCCCCTTAGCCCTTTCTTTCTCCCCCTCCCCCACTTAACTTTGAAGCCACACTTCTTTCATTGATGTTCACTAGTTTTCCTAAGCCTTTACTTTATTGAGTCATCTACTCTGGGAATGTCGGATGTTTGTCTTTGCATTCTGATTTGCTTTACTACTATAACTCCCTCAACTCCTTCCATTTTGCTATAGAAGGCAGCATTTGTCTTTCCTTACAGCTGTATAGTGTTCCATGGTGTGTATGCACCACATCTTCTTGTTCCAATCTTCTAGCAATGGACAATAAGTCACAACGTTTGACTCCCAGTGGAGTGTTTATTTCATGAGATCATGCGTGGGCAGAAAATGACTGAAGGCAGTACTTAAGTCACCTGTGAAGGGGATTAATGCCAATTCAAATGACCTGCTCCTTGGAAATAATTTAAAATGCTTCATTTGAAAGCTTAGATGAGAATCGGGATGATTATTGATTTTTCGTATGTAGGATTTTGGTTGATTCAGGAAATGGTCAACATCGATTTGATGATTTGAATAATAAAGGTTAATGCTTAGGGCAAGTAGGCGCCATGCTATATGGTGCTTTATGTGGATAATCTCATTTCATTCACAACACTTTGAGGAAAATCCTACTCATCAATAATTGAGAAATTCAACCAGAATGTCAATGACTAGAAAACTCAAGAAGTTTGATCCCTAAGTTCAAACTATTATTGGCTCTATGTTGGGACAGGAACTTTGTTGCTGCTCTGCTACGGGAACACAATGAGGGACACAACAGTCGTGGAGCAGGTTTGCAAGGCAAGACTCTGCTACTTGAGTACAAATTCTTGTGCCATTTATTGAAAGCACATGGGCTAGTAAAGGCTGATCATGGGACAATGGTATGAGGAATAGGGTCCGGAGGGTAGAAGAGGAATGGGGGACAAGGTTTTACGAGGGACAGGGAAGGGGACTGTAGGGTAAGGAAAAATGTCAGGCTTTTCTGCCCTCCTGCCATCAGGATAGATGATGGATCCTTGGGGGCCTGAATGCATGCCTGATGGCGGGCACCTGGAGTAGGGTGTGGGCCTAGGTAGATGGGATTCACCTGGGCTGAGACTGGGCTTTTAAGGACGGCGTCACGGGGACACCAAGAGAAGCTGAGAAAGAAGCCGATGAGAGAAGCAAAGAAGCAGAAGCAGAGAACGCCAGGGAGCCCAGAGAGAGTGAGGACTTGCTGGGGGCTGGGAGGCCTGCCAGTCTCCCGGCCCCCCAGCACCCCTGCCTGCCATATGCCTGGTGAACCCCAATAAAAGACCTGCAAAAAACCATTGAGGACTCTGACTCCTCCTTTACCCGGTCTGCATGGGATCAGAAAACCTGCACTGTGCCCGTTCCTGCCTCTACAGGGACATCGTGACCATGTGTCAAGAAACATTTGAGTCAGCAAAGTATTTGATGTTATCACAGGCAGAGTTATCCCGAGACCACCACAGAGACAGTCACGTAATCAGGTCAACAGTGGCCTGGGCGTCCCTGGGTCTGCCTTGTGATATGAGCTATACTCCGTAGGCAGTCGAGGAATGCTCTGCTGTGGCTTGCAGAGAGCAAATAAGTCACCGTTGCCCATGAGTGGCCAACTCAGAGAATCTACGGCTCTATTACCTGATGCTACTTTGCTATTTTCACTCAGGTCTTCTTCTTCTTCTTCACAGTGTGTCAGCAATGTGACTTATACGACCAGAAAAGGGGTGTGTGAAAAATTCAAGTCTATGTAAATCTTGGTTAGAATGAAAGTGAAGCATGAGCTGGGCAAATGTTGGCCCTTAAAACTCTCTGTGAATTAATTTAATAAATGGACACAGCTGCCTTTTCATGATCGGTGGATATGGATCCAGCACAAAACAATGCAAAGAGCCCTTTTCTTAGGCTTGGAAAGGTCAACCAAAAAAACCAGTGGATTCTCTTTAAGTGCAACAGAAGAAAAGAGACCACAATCTTTCCACCATTAAAAAAATTTTTTGAAAGGAAAAATTCCCTACTTGGTTAGATTAAGTCCCTTCTAAAGAATTGGGGCAGGTAGAAGTGATGCTCCATTGTCCATGTCTGGGGAGTTAGCTCTGCATTCTCTTGAAAAGCATCTTCAGAAATGAAATCAAAACCACAAAGACCTATGGTTCTTAAATCTGTTAAAAGAAATCCTGGAACCCAAGTCTGAGTTCATGAAGGAAAAGTTCATTCTTGATGCTTCATCCACAGAAGGTGACTGGGTATGTTATTTTGCAGAGGTGATAGAGTTTCTACTTCTCTACACCTCTGTGCTCGAGACAGCCCTGAGAAGTCTTCCTAGGTGTGTGGAAGAAAAATCACTGTTCTCTCCTAGATTCTTCACTAAAAGGTGCTGACACCTCTGCAAAGATGGAGGGCATGCTTCTAATCAAGGCAATTACGCAGTTCATTGTTCAAACTAAAATCCTACTCTATACTTTTATTATACAATTTTATAGGTGAATTGGATAGATTTGTCTCCTTGGCCCAATCCTTATAAACGCTGATTTCATTCAGTAAAATCGTTGAGAAAAGAGCCATTAACTCCTACCCTGGATATTTTCAGTGATGTGGGAAATCAAACCCTCATTTGAGAGCTCATTTCATCTTTGGATGAATCTAGTTGAAGAAAGATAATTTCCTAGCAGATCCTCATTAATATTAATTAATGTTAGTTAAATTAAAGAAGACTCTCAACAGGGGTAATCTGCTCATTTTGCAGGAGGAATTTAACCTCTGCTAAGTTCATATACTGTGTAGCATGGCAATGGCTAGTGCATCCTTCAATGGATCATATGGGTAAAAGGCATAATTGCAAAAAAAAAAAAAAAAGAGCAAAGGGTTAATTTCCAATAATTTCTTATTTTGAAATATACCATTTCCCTATCTTGGTGTCCACTATCTAATCAAATCATTATCAGGAGTGATTTTAATGAGTGACAGGGATTTCTCACTGGCCTACTTCCCTCCAAATAATGTAACTTTTGAACAAAAGGTGGATTGCTTTATGTTTAGGTGCCTCATAAGGAACCTTGCAAACACATACCTAAGGTGGACAGCTTAAGATGAGTGAGGCTGGTAAGATACCCCCTCAATGGTACTACATTTTCTTACATTATGCTCTTCCTTGCTGGCAGGGCTTGGCTGACATGAGAATTCCAAGCAGAGTTTCATAAAACTTCCAACCCGGGCCTCCCCGGTGGCGCAGCGGTTGAGCGCTGGGTTGCGAAGCTGCCCGCAGCCTCTGCAGTGCCGGTTCGATCTCCGGCTGCTCCCCGGCCACTGGAGGAGGGTCCCACATGGCGCGCAGACCTCTCCTGCCGCCCGCTGCTCCCCTCAGCAGTGTACTTCAGTCCTTCTGCCTGCTCTGCTCCCCGCTCTGGCTCTGGTGAATTCTCTCACCCTCCCGTGCTTCTGACTGTACCCAGTGCTTGTATAAATAAATAAAAATAAATCTTAAAAAAAAAAAAAAAAAAAAAAAAAAAACAAAAAACTTCCAACCCATATTCTTCTTCACCTTCCCCCAAATCTACCCATCTTTGGGAGAAGAGACCCTTCCTTTCTTGACTGGCCCAGCACCCCAAGCCATGGTGAGGCCATATTTTGATAGCTATTTCTGTGTTCCTTGCCTGGAAGTCATTGGCAGTAGGTGACGGTGATGTTCACTCATGAAGCACAGGACTTTCAAGGCGTGGGAAAATAACTATTGACTTGACATTGTCAGAATTCTGTCATTCTACACAGAATAGGTGAAATTTGTACTTTTGACTCTGAAAATGCAGGCTTTATGGGACTGGAGGTAGCTAATTGGTCCGGTACAAAAATACAAGTGATATGGTACTTGATATCATTTGACTACCTAGAGGTAGAAATAGCAGTATTTTACAAAGTGATATCAAGAATGAACAGGTGGGCCTCCCCTGGTGGTGCAGTGGTTGAGTGCTGGGCTGTGAAGCTGCCCGCAGCCTCTGCAGCGCCAGTTTGATCCCCGCCGCAGACGAGGGTCCCACATGGTGCACAGACCTCTCCTGCCATGCCCGCTGCTCCCCTCAGCAGTGTGTTTCGTTAGTCTGCCTGATCATCAAGATGTGTCTGATTCAGAAAATGAGTGAGAACATCTGAGACCATGTCATTCCCTGCATCTGAATGACACATGGAGACATTCAACAAATTTGGAATGTCTCTAAGAAAGAAATATACTTTTTCTCGCTATCTAACACCACAGTCCAACATTTAAGCAATCAGAAAATTTATTCACTTGCCTAACAATTTGCTTTGCCAAATTCCTCCTTAATTATCTTATCCCACTCATTTTAACTCCAACAGCTCATAAGAAGAAAGATTTCAAAGGCTGGGCCGCGTTTTCACTGAAATCTTTTCAGTTTCCATATAACTTCAATTTTCTTTAGAAAGAATAGAGAAATCTGAGAAATTCTAGACATAAATAAAAACCAACTGTACCCAGCCAAAGGATTACCTAAAGGTTCCCTTGTGAGACAAATTCTTGTTTTTATACAGCTGCGACAGAAAAAAGTAACATTAAACGAATGTTTTGAAAATACTCAGCACTCAACTGATTCAGAGCAAGGACCAGATAAGATGGCTATTATGATTAGGACAAACTATCAGAATTATTATAATCACAGAAAAGGTGGGCAAAATCTGATCACTGATGTGTGTGTGTAAAAATTGAAGCTCGCGCAGTGTCGTTTAATTTATCATTGGATTTCTTAGGACATGATTTCCAATTTTGCCTGCTCTCTCCAGCCTTGTGATAATACAAATAATTCCTTGACTGCTTATACCAACCAGTCTCCTTTTTGGACATATGGGCCAAGGATAAGTCAAGGACTTACCATACCTCTCTCCACTTCCCTAAGAGGAGGTATTTTATGTGTTTGCTTATGCACTTGATTTTTACATGTATATGGACATCTAGGGTGATGATGTTGCCCTCGTTTCAGTTTACCTGCATCAGGGTTCTGGGTATTGCCAGGAGCCCGTGATGGGCTGTGTATATGTGGTGCCTACCTAGCTGCAGGTGTGTGCACCTGTGCATGTATGTTTATGTGAGGCAAATAGAGGATAAAAGAAACTTTCATGGTTTTAATTTTTCTCTTCCTTCTTTTTCTTTTTTGCCTCCAAGTTATTTGCTTTCTGCACAGCTGTATACTTCCTTTTAAGCACCCACCAGGCCCATCCTCAACACAAACTGTATGGAAAGAGGACTATAAAACAAGAGGACTTTGCAAAGTGGAGCAGAAGTAGGCTGAATTTTGGGGAAAAGGTGAGTCAGATTCATCACAATGACAAAAGGAGGAGGCCTTTTCTCAAAGAAAACAATGTCAGAATGAAGCAGAAAGACTAGCAAAATTGATAAAAGGAAAGAAATCTCATTGTTATTGATAAGGCTTCATTTTAACTACTGAAATGTCCATATAAAAGCATATGTTGCCAATCAGTTTTGAAGCCTATATTAAACATATCCTCATCTTACTCAGGATGCAGAACTGCTTCAGTCTGAGTGGTGACATTATTTGGGAACTGCAAGTTTAATAGTCACTCCAAATAAGTGTTTCCATGTGATTAAATCCTCTTAAACTACTAATGGTTTTGGATGGGTTTCTTTGGCCTGGAAACATCCCTACGCAATTGTAACTAATTGCGTTCCCATCCTAAGCTTCATTGAGAGGCTTATCCTCAGAGAGAAATGAGGACCATGTGCTGAAAAATGTCATCTTGTAAGTGTTTTGAGTTAAGTCCTTCACTATGTAAAGAATACTCACAAATCAGTAAGACAGAGGTGAGTTCGATTGTCAAAGTAGGCAACTAAGACAAATGTGCAAATAGCACAAACAAGATAAATACACAGATGACACAAGCAAGACAATTGTGCAAATTACAAAAGGAGAAATACAAGGATGCAAACATAAAAACATAGAAACATTCAACCTCAACAATAACTACAGAGATAAAAACGACAAGGAGATGCTATCAAGCCCTAATCAATTTATCAAATGCTTAAAGTACAGTTGTCCACAATTCTTCAGGGCAATTTCCAAATGCTTATCAAGTACTTGATGCTCATGTTTGGAATTCTTATCTTAGAGAAGTAATTAAGCACAGATGCATGACTTAACACTGCCAATGGTCGCTGCAATGTAGTTTTATAGTTCATGGCAGTGAAAAACTGAGAAAAGAACCAAAAATGGTTAGAATATGCAATGGAATTGGATGCAGTTAAAAAAAATTATTTTGTAACTGAATATCTCCCGGTATGGGAAAAGGCCCCAGCAAAGAAAGCTTCACAACTACAAAGCAGTATGTACAAAAAGGCCCTTTTGATGAAAAATTGTGTAATAAGTACACAGACTCACATTCATGAAAGACCAGCATGATGGAAGCCAAATATTCAGAGAGGTTTACCTGGGTTGTAAGATTCCAGAATGTCTCTCTCTCTCTCTCTCTCTCTTTCTCTCTCCTGTCTTATATGCTTGGCAAGAGCTTTCTTTAGTGAAAACTCATTCTTTTTTTTTTAAGTAAGAAAACAGTCACATAAAAGGAAAAAAGTCCCATATGATCACCAATATCTGACATATGTCATAAGCACCATGACTCTTCACTATAATTCTGATTTCTGTTTACCTCTGAGATCCGTAAACTCCCTTAGAAATTTTAGCCCCAGAGTAAAATAAAGGATAGAAATTGGGGAGGACCTGGAGGAGGCCTTTGGTGACTAGCCGGAGTGCCTCCCCCACCCCCGTGGGGGTGCTGGGAAGTGAAGGGGTCGAGCACGATCATTCCCGCCAATGGAGATGCAAACCTTGGATTCCATGACTTTCCACCTACACTGTTGGTTTTTGAGAGTAAAAGGTGGGGCTATTAATAATTCTATTGAGAAAACAGGTGTAAAGCTTGTTTTAGGCCAATCAGGAGATAGAATCATGATGGCCCTGGGGAGTTCAGATCCTCATTCCTACTGCTACATGACCGGGAGCTGATGTCCATCTCTCCATGTCACAAAGCAATGGACCAGACACCGGGCATCTGCTGCCCCAACATGGTTAACCCTCACGACTCATAAAGACACTTTTCTGAAGCTCAACTGAAGAGATGTGTGTGTGCGCACGCGAGCTCCCTTGACAGGACTTGGCAGAGAAAGGGGTGGAATTTATGTGTTCTCCCCTGAAACCACTGCTGTCTGAACAGATCCACTTTTTTTGATTCTTAGAATTCTGAACAGTATCACGAGGTCAGCTACAGGGGAGAGCCAGTCTCCAACATTCTCCTTAACTGGGGTCTTCATTCAGTAAATATTTTTTTCAACTCCATGAGGCATAGAAAAGTAGGCTTCACCATACACTGCTCAGGCAGCTATGCTAATTTTTATAAGCAAATGTAACCAGGCAATGTCTGAATGAATTTTGTGTTCTCTAATTCACTCTTAAAGGTGGACAAGAGAACAGATTTACGTAGTCATACCTCTTTGTATTGCTCAAGCACCACAAAGCCCTCTCTTCCCTACATCTCCAAGGGAAAAATCACTTCCTTTTCTACTTTCTCTTTCAGAAAGCACGTTTGAATGGGCCAAACTTGCTCCTGAGAAGTACGGGAGGGCAATGGTAAGAGAAAAGGTCTTAGAGTTTCACATACTATATATATTTCAACAATTCGAAGCTGCATGGCTTTTACCCCCTCACATTTTAATGTCCCTGAAATCAGAATGCATGTGACTCCCCAGCAAGTCCTAAAGCCTTGCGTTGGCACTCCTAGCGATTGCTTCTTCTGGCAACCAGGGGGCAATATCAACTGGGGCCCCTTCAGATTGCATTCTCTGAAGTTTTTTTAAAGACCACATTCAGAAAGTGAATTCAGGCAGCAAAGTTATGCAGATATAGTTTTTATTCCCTTTTCTTTTTTTTCCCATCTAACCCAATACTAGGGTGTAGGCTTGTAGGATTCTTCACTCTCCTGGATGGCTGGATGGGTTTTTATTTTTCTACGTCCTTACTCTGAGGGTGTAAGTCCACTTTAGGGGGGTGGGGTATGTGTTTCCCAATATTGTTTTTTTTTTTTTTTTCATTAGAGCTGCATAAAAAATGGAGAATCTCTCAGTCGACGGTACCTTAACGTTAAGCCAACATGGCCCCTGGACTAGAGATGAATGACCTCTGTTTGACCTCTACAGGGGCTGTTTCTCTTTTGTCTGCAGGGCAGTAATGTTTCACTGGGATACCATAAACCTATAGACACAGGCACAAAGTAGACGCACACTGATACTAGGTGCTCTTTTATGGGTTTGAAGATCTTCAAGCTCTGAGATATTTTCCTATATAATCTCTTTCCCTAACACTTCCCTTGTGCCCCGACCACATCCAAGGTTCAAAGAGGTGATGAAGATAGTAGAGATTGTCTTCTTCACCCAAGGATCTGTCAGCACTAGTCTGAGGGGCTCCAGGGAGCAGCAGTGTTGCGGGCATGGATCCTACCCCCTCAACTGACAGAGTTTGACCAAGCTACATAATCATTTCTCATTGTTTCTATTTCATCAATGTAAAATGACACTCATAATAAATCACATCTATTCTATACTTGTCATTTTTGTGGGAACAGCTTAGAAGAGGGCCTGGTTTTTGATAACCAGCCAGTGACAGTTCCTCAGGGCATAGCCTCTGCTCAGCAATAGCTCAGCCTCCAGAGAGGATCGCAGAGGAGACGCCAAGGAGGAACGTCTTCCTGACGCCAGGGAAATGGTGTGCCCCTGCCTCCACTCCTGGGGCCACGCAGGTAGAGCACACGCCAGAAGGGGCAAGGCTGGGCTGCCCAGGGGCGATGCCCCATGTCTTCAGGATGCTGCTCTTTGCTCCTCCTAAAAGCACCTCCCTTGGCCACAGAGATAAATCTCAAACACTGTCTCCCATATCATTCCTGCTCCAGCACCAGATGTCTGCAGATGAGATGCAGACATGATTAAATAAAGCATGATTTTATAAAAATTAGAAATTATCTAAATCTGCAGGAATCAGGTCATTAGCAAAGCAAATGCATCTCTAACAATGAATGGAAGGGTTTTGTGTAGGTTTGGACACAGCTATTTACACAGGCTAATTGAGAAGGTTCTTTGCAATACCACCCTGTTCTTCCTAGCTCCTTCAGTGTAACCAGGAAAGAAAATGCATTTAATTTGGACTTTAGTCCTTAATTATATTATGTATATGAAAAGTCCACCTGTTATTGGTGGGGAGTGGCAGTAGAGTGAGGCAAAGATTTTTTTCATCTTGTTAGTACAAGGACACAAAGCATGTCAAATTGTGAACTGCAGGTGAAGGTTTTAATTTTGGATTTGTAACCTTTAGGTTGCTAGCAAAGATACTCACGGGGAATGTGCATGTGCATAGAAGTGTGAACTCCCTAAACCAAGGACAGCAGACTCTGCCAGGCAGCTGAGCAAACTCACAAAAAATTGCTCACTGAAGCTTTGCAGAGTATCAGATCAAACTCCTGAAGTGTGTTTGCAAATTCCCTGCTGTTCATGCCTGAGGCTCCTGCAGCCAAGCGCCTCCTGTGTTCAGTCAGGGAAAGTCTGTTAGTTTCCATCAGGGCAAAGGAGCAGCCCTGTTAAGCATGGATGGCACCTGCCTTTACAGTTTGGAGCTTCCCACAACCCTTTACAGTTTGGAGCTGTGATAGAGAGGGGCACGGGAAAAACATTATCCTCACTATGGCCATGGCAGCCATTCTCAAACACTTAACCTAATCAAAGCATCACCTGGAGCCTTTCATCATCACCTCCGAGGGAGGCATGCCCATTCTCCTCAATGTATAGAGAGGAACTCAGTACATTGCTCAGAGAGGCTGCTTCCCTTTCTGAAGGTCACACAGCAAGGAAGAGGCAGAGGTGGAATTTCAACCCAACTCTCATTCCACATCCCATCTTCCAGCTATTAGGCCTAGATTGGGGGGGACTCTGGGGCAGCGGACAATTGGCAAAATGGGAGGACAGGTGTCTGCAATCTGAGAAAGACGAGGTTATCGCTAATGCTTCCATCAAGCTATTGGGTGTCCCCATGCATTATGTACAAGGGTTGCAACTGTTGTGAATTCCTAAGAGCAAAGGTAGGTGGGTGCTAATGTATCCTGGGTGAATAATCTCCAACTGGAAGGGACTCCTTGGATGCTGCCAGTAAAGGGCTCTTTGTTTTTGTGTCTTTTCCTGAAAGTGCAGAGCTGAGGCTCTTTATCTAACCAGCATTTCCTTTCATGGCCTTCAGTCTGCTCATGATTTTCAAAAAGACAAGACAGGACCAAACCAAACCAAACAAATACACAAACAAACAGCAAAACCAACCAACCAACCGGTAACACAGCCCCTGCTCGCTCTCGTCCCACCAACATTTACCACCGTTTACTTCAGAAAAAGAGCCGCTGCAGTGACCCAGCTCTACCTTGTGCTCCAGGCTGGAGTCTTTAAACATCAGTGAGAAAGGCTTGATATGCTCTCTTCTCAATTTATCGCCACTCCGCAAGTCGATGGTATGTTCTATTCTCTTGTTAATTTCCTCAGGCCCAGACTGGACATGCAAAGCTTGTGCAAGATGGTTTGGAAGTAGATTTATTGAATTTCTTGTTAGGGCAGCCAGAGTCTAGGGGGAAAGCACATGCAAACACAATAAACCTGCTAGTCCCCTTTGGATTAAAAAGAAAAATGCAATGTTTTTAGATCAGGTTGCATTGCAAACGGTCACAGCGTTCCATGCAGTTGTATTCAGTGAAACCTACAGCAGTTGATCAGGTAACATTTGGTTTAGAGAAACACAACCTGGCAAAAGACCACATCGAAAGGGACGCTTTCTTTTCCTCTATGTAGGTGCACTGAATTCCTTTGGTGCAGGTATTTGGAGAGCTGTCAGCTTGGAAATGGTCATCTAGGATCTTTCTCTCACCAGGCACGACCCTGGTAGCAGAGGAAGAGAACTCAGACAGATGACAAAAAGTAAAATATGCCTGAAAGCCCACAGATACTTCCACCTCCAGATCCCACATTTTAGTGGGGTCTTCCTTTAGTGGTGGTGGAGAGACTTGGGGTCCATGGCTTGCTTTTATTTATTTATTCGTTTTTGCATTATCATGGACAGATTGCAACGTAGGCTTCGTAAAGATTGCTAGATTTTTACACTCCACCAATATATTTTTCCCCATAGACCACTATATATCTATATGACCATATAGATATATGTGTTTCATTTCCTTTAGGCCAAAAATGCAAGCAGCTGCAGTCTCTCACCATTTCACACAGTTAAACAGCACAAGGTGGGGAAGGAGCAGTCGGCCTCAGTGGTCACTGGGAACAGCTGGAAATGGCATTGCTTATGGAGACACACCGGATAGGCTGGGAGTCACCTCTTGGCAATTCAGCTGCAAGTGACAAGGTCAACTGGCTGGATCTGGCCAAATGCAATGCTTGCTCCAATTTAAGACAATTTCTCTGGCCAAAAAGGGCAAATTGGAGCAGAAGGGCTGTCAGGACAGGAATGCTCATCTCCTACCACAAGAGATTTCCATGGGGAGAGACACAGGCTGCAGTGCACCTGTGGAGTGGGGAATCGAAGCCCCTTGCCCTGTGCATATACACTGTGTCCACATCTCTCTGTCAGTCTCCCAGTGTGGCCATGCTAAGAGCCCAGGAGATGAGAGGGAGGAGCCGTCCAGTGGCAGCCTGTGGGTGTGGACAGGGTCTTGGAGCCTCCACCAGAACCCTTCTCTCCATGAGCCTCAGAGAGATGTGCTCAGGAGCCACCAGCTTCTCTACAGCTGGGGCAAGTCCTCTGACTTCAGAGGTAGGGTCGCAGGCTTTGACCTTGTGGAGCCTTCTAGCCCACTCTAGAAGGGCTCTTTCTCTGGTCCAGTTGGACCCTTCATGGAGATAATCAATGCAACCTAAATTCTTCTAAAGAATTCTATAGCAGGGCTTTAGCATGGGTAGAAATGACTGAAACCCTCTTCTCCAGTCCCAGGATAAGGGAGGGAGTTGCATGTGCCACAGGAGAAAGCCAAGTAGGTGCTCTCACGGTGCCAAAGTGGTTCATTTCAGCTCTGAGGACCAAGGATGCTGCCACAGAGAAAGAGATAGATGGTAGGGGGAGGTTTGGCAGGATGAGTGGTGGAAAGATGGGTTGGAAAAGAGAAAAGGAAGCAGGGACCAATGTTCCAGAAAATTGAAGGACAGAACCCATGCAGGGCACAGGGCTGGAGCCTCGGGGATGGTATGCTTTGACAGCAGCATCCCAGAAGGCAGAGGAGGCTGCACAGTGTCACTCCTGTTGACTTCTTGGGTGGAAATTCTCTTGGAAAATGAATTTGGAAAGTGACAAGGTGGAGTTCGCTGTTCTGGAAAAGGAGGTGGCAAGGGAGGCTCAAGCTGTCCTTGTCTGGCCATATATTCTGCCTTAGAGAGCCCAACATGCTCCCTGACTAGGGAGTGGGGCTGGACCCCATGAGTATCTCTACGAGTATCTAGGTACATTCATAGTTAACATTTCTAGCACTCTGTAATCGGAGTTTTTCTTTCCTTGAACTAAATTAACCCTACCTGCTCAATCAGCCCCCTCCTGCTGTCAGAAGCTCTTAGACCTTTGGATTTCAGGGGAAGGGAAGCTTCAAAAATATTTGGGGGCCTGATTTATATAAGTCACAGCAGCAGTGGTAGCAGCAAATACCTCAACTACAGCTCTCTAGTTCATAAAAGACATTTTTCTTCCCAACAAGAATGATATAATTTCAGAACAAAAGCTATTTTACATTGAATACATTTAATTCAAGGGATACCTCTCTGCTTTGTTCTCATTTTACTCATCTTGATGGTAATTGGTGAAAATGTCATCAGGGAAAATTAGAAATTGATGTTGCTTCCTGTATGCCTATGCCATTGACCATTGTTGTAAGGAAAAGACTAGTAAATCTCCTCTCAGAGCTTCCTTACCCCTCACAAAATTCTATTGTTCTTTGGTGTGCCTGTTTCAAATGAGAGAGAAATTTGGAAGCCCTCTCTTTCATTGGTGCCATCAGGTTTTGATTTAGAGCTTGGAAGACTTTTGCTTCAAAATATCGATGATGCTGAGGTGTAGAATTCTTTTCTTGTCTAAGTAATTCTTTTTATTCCTTGTAATATACTCCTAATATTTTGTGCAGGTAGCCCATGTTCAGTGAGGCCTTTTCTCATCATTTGCCTTGTCATTACAGAAGACAATTATACCTGTTGTTTGGCCAGCAATCACGCTAGTGCCTAATACCTTCAGGACATAGGTGCTCAAGGAAAGACCAACATCAAATCGAGAACTTCAGCAAGTTGGAATTAGGAAGGCAGAGCCCTGCTTTCACTTACCCCACAATGCACTGCTGTGAAGCTTGAATGACTTTGGTGCAACAAAACCACTTTGCAATAGTCTCTGATAGCCCTTCCCTTCATTAGTAACAGCCCCAGAGATTTGACCACATGTTTACTGTAAACAAAGCAATGCTACCAAACTCCAAATCCATGCCAACAGCTTTGGTGGTTCATGTGTAAGCAGTATAAGGGAAATGTGTAACAAGTCTTGCGTGCTGATTTCTAGTTATACTCAAACAAGTTACTTTACATAGAATAACAGCTTCCCTTTTTTAACTTATAGCACCAATGTGAGTGAGATTAGGATCATGTTAAAAACAGCATAAACTTTCAAATAAGACTCCAGCCTTAAATTGATCTCCAGAATGTTGAGCTTGTTCCTTCCCATAGACAACTTACTTGGCTAGAGAACAGGAAAACAAAGGATGAAATGGAGGAAATGGAAATGTCATGAGAGTAATTGCATATAGTATATATATGATATACATATATAATTGAATACATATTCTTGAATAGGTTTATATAAATGTATATTATATTTCTATATACTAATATATTATGTGCAGTTTTACATTTACTCTAACTGGTATTTTCAGCCATTTGATTTTCAGGAAGTCCAACTGCAGCAACAGTGTCAGGAGCTATTGCTGGTCCTTCTTGTCTGAGTCTCTTCACAGAAAGACATTGCAACCCAGATATGTTTCCTAATTAGGATCCATGCCTCCCTCAGGCATCTGAGAAATCACTTCCTTCTCCACAGGTGCTTCAGACAGATTGAAGCTCAAACGAGAACAAGAGTCCCTTCTGAAGCCAAGTTTCTGATCATAGGATCTTGTCAAAGACTCTAGGGGTTCTGGTGAAATATCACATGGGGTTCCTGGCATCCTCCTGTAAATTGCATTTGAGTGGGGGTGGGGGAAGTCATAAATCCTCTTCAGTTCATCATTTGGTTTTTGACCAGAAGTTTTTTCTTTGGGAATCATCTTTGCTCTTTGTCCAAACTGAAAACCTGCTTTTCTTACAGGTCCTATCACTTCCTGGATACCCTGAATTTGGTATTCCTTAGTCAGCTTGTTTCAGCAAATAAATTCTTCCCAAGGAGATTTCAGGCTGAAGGGTTATACTCTCTAGAAAAATCCAGTTTTGCTGAGTCAAAAACACTTTATCTTGTGTGGAACAAATTTTCTAATCTCACTCTCTCTGAAGCATTCCTATAGACACTGTGAATCAGCTTACATAGTTTCAGCCTTGGAGTTCAGGGGAATATACCACTCCTCATCACAAATGCTCCTATTTAGTCCTTCCCCACGAAATATGTTCTGAAGAACAGAGAATGAAGGGATGAGTCTTGATAAAATGGTACTGCAGACCAATCAGTTCAGGATTGTCTCTTGTTGAGACAAGGAACTTTGTCTCTTTCATTAATTTGTCAAGTGCTTACAACAATGCCTGCGACTGAGTAGCCATTTAGTACCCATTTTTTGAATGAAAAAAAAATTCCTGTCTCCTCCTATCAGAGTGGTACAATTCACTGTCTTTGCTCAAATCACCTCATTCATGTTTTGTAACATACCACTTGGAAAACAATTCTCTAATCATTGCTTTGGTCCGCCACTTCTACCAAGTACCCCTGATTCTGGTCTCTGAACAAGATCTAATTCTCTCTCATCATAGCCACCTTCCACTGTTCTGGGCTTTCTCCCACTGTTAATGGCTTTGACGTCCCATACATAACTCCACAGGTGACATAATTTCTACGTTTGATACGATGCTGTCTACACTGTCTACACCTGCAGTGGACTACTGCACAGAATAAGACCCAATGCAAATGACATCTGACCTTGAGCTAGAGCCCAGACACCTGGCACAACATGAAATAATGCCTCTCTCCTGTCCTGTTTTGGAACAATAGCCTCAAGTCTGCATGTCTCACTGCCCATTAAAAGCCAATTCAGCCACAGCCTCTTTCAGGAAGTCCACTCTGAGTTCACACTTATCCTCAGCACAGCTGGTACAGGGTATATTTTTATAATTGACTAATTGTGTGTTTGCCTATCCTTATAGGCTCTGATCCCCTTGAGGGTCATACATTATATTTTATCCACACCTAAACCTCCAGCACCTGGCATATTTTGTAGGTTCTTAATAATTATGTGTGGAATGCATGCATGCATGAATGAAAGGTTTAATGACTTCATAAGGAGTTTATGCAGAGGGCATTATTTACAATCTCTTGCTAACAAAACTTCCTTTATTTTTTTCCTATTCCTCCCCAAATGGATTACAAATTTGGGAAGATTCTGTTTACCAAATTGTATTTCTTATATAAAAGTAGCTTATATTTATAACATTCAATCGAATACTTGGTTTTTGATGAGCAGGAGATAAAAGGCAAGACCATGATAGTTGACTGTAATCCCAGCCAAGGGCAAGAGTATGATGCTTGTCAGTAAGAGGTCTTCAGGGGCTTGGGATGTAGCCAATGCTGCCCCCAGTACAGACTCCCAGTGCTGCCTCCAGGGCACCAGACGTCCCAGACCAGAGAGCCAGAACTAGCATCTTTGGTGGGACCAACATCTGGGTTACTGTCTGCTTGAGAGCTTCCCTCTGGCCACCTTGAGGCCAAAGCTTGATGAAGTCTTTGATGCAAGGCCTTATCTTTTAGGTCCTCTGGGTGGCACACATGGCAATCTTGAGATCTGGCTGTCATTGAGGTTCACTGTGTGGGCCAGCTTGTTGATTATTTGGAAAAGATCTAGAGAGACCTCACAGAGTGGGCTCAGGGTCTGGCTGTGGCCTCAGCCTCCTCTGCTGAGATGGCTCAACTTTCCAAGATGCTTCTGGTTTCCAACCTCAGGCTGGAGTCTGCACTCAGAAGTGGTTGGGGCCTGTGGCTTCCTCAAGCCCTCCTGGGTCACCCCACTGTCACTCCAGGATCACACACTCTTGTTTTGTTTTGTTTGGATGAGGTATGAATGAATGGCCAACCATAAGTCTAGGTGACAGAAGAGAGCTCTTGGTAGGGGGCCTTGGAGCCCAGATAGAATGAACCCGAACCTTTTTTCCAGGTTAACTTTCAGGTTAACTCAGGACAAGTGGTGTCTGACTCTAATTCTTGTCTGACTCTGTCTAACCTAGCCTCTAGGAGCTCATATGGGATTCCTTACCCTGATATTATCCCTTGAGTTCCTCACAAAGATGCCCGTCTCAGTTGGGAATATAATTGTGCCCAGTCATTACACACTTGAGTCATTTTTCATCAAAAAGAATTGTTAGACTTCTGCAAAATTAGCTGGAATACGACTTGGCATATCCACTTAGATGTGGTCGCTGTGAAGCCACTGGATTTGAGGCAAGCAGCCAACTGAATGTTCAGCTTTCAAAATATCACATCCACAGTAATATGTAGGACAGATATAAATCCAGCACTGACCTCATCTCAGGCTAAGGGGGCGGGGGGTGAGTAGGAGGGAGGGGCAAGCCAGGGTAGAGGCTACTCAAGACCTCATCCAGGAGTTGGGCAGAGAGACGCAGGCACGTTAAAGGTTTGGGGGCTGCAGGATAGTGTAGTGAGTCAAAGTGCTTTGTGCTGAAATGTCAGAAGAGAGGAGACCACAGTCCATGGACCAAATGGCCTTGGGTAGGTTGTCTGGGGAATTTCAGTTCAGGAAATGAGTAAACAAACATTTATCAGGACATCCGTTACTCAGTTTTTTGGTGAACATCAAAGAGGTAGATTTTTCATAAATGTCAACATTACTGAGAAAATGAAAGTGTGTGTGTGTTTATATGTAAGTGTGTTTCTCTGTTTCCTTAGCCAAAATTTGGGGAATACTGAATATAAGCACTATCTAAACTTTTAGCTCTTTCAGGTTCTGAAACAATTTTTCGTTTAGGAATATGAACGAGGTATTGTGAGTTGCTGATACATTGCTTGTGTTTCGTGTTTTAAGCCTGTTGGCCGAGTTTTCTCGGATACCTACTAAACTACTCTCTAATTAAATTCAGTTATAGATGCTTTCCTTAATTTGGTTGCAATGGTGACTGCCTGTCAAGATCTAACCTTTCCTCCTTTTTACCAGGTGGGGAAAAGAAGAAAGTGCTGAGATTAGAGTCAAAAATGTGATGTCTCTGGGACTTTGTGGCTTCTGCTTTCTCTTAATCTAACTTCTCAGCCACACACTTTTCTATTGGAAGTGTCTAATTAACGTAACTTTTCTGGGCTGTTATTATTCCAAGTTCCTGTCTCTGAGTTTATCCCCGTATGAGCTCTCCTGTGTTTCAGTCTTCCCAAGTCATAGAACCCTGGGGCTGCCACCATACACGATCTTCTTATGGTGTGAAAAGATCCTTTAGGAAACTGAAGGGGACGGAAAAGTCATCGAGAGGAAAAGACACAGCTGAATTTAGTGGTTCATGACCTGGAATTCACAGTAGCAGTTTACGGATCCGAGAGATGTAAGAGAACTTTCAAAAAGTTGCATCTATACCCAAGATATGACCAGTGGAAATACTCTTTGATCTGAGGTGAAGTAAAAACAAGCACTCACGCAAATAGCCAAGATGAGGCTGTGCAGGCCACAGAAGTGTTGTGCCTGTGCTCTGGGCTGGAATGAGTCCTGAAAGCCACAGTCCTCATGGCCTTGTGCAGTGGTGGTGGGTGTGGCGCATGTACACAATCACTTTAAAAAAATGGGGGTCCACATTCATTCACACCAAATGCAATATTGTTTTCAATGAAAAACCTTCATACCTGTGAATTGCACCATGTCAAAGCAGTAAAGGCAATCCTTGGTGGAGAATAGAGCGGGGAATCTTGTAACCAAAGCAGAAATTGACAAAAAAAGGTTGTGAGCCAAATCATTAGCAAAATTGGCATCAAATTTGCAAAAAAATTAAATCTTAGTACTTTGTTTTCAAAAGGAGAAAATAAAGTCAGGAAAAAAATCCACATTATTTTGGCTCTTTTGCTTCCAATCCTCACATATTTCAAATACCAGGCATTTGTTAGTTCCAGTTCCTCAGGCCATCGTTCTGTGAGTCCCTGAACAACTGCTCAGTCCCTCAGGAAAGCAGAGCCCATCTAGTTTGTTTTGCAAAGTTTCAGCCAGTTATCAGTCACGGACTCACAGCTGCACACTGTGCACTTGCCAAAGGAAATGCTCATTCCAGATCTGCGGTTCCACACGAGTCAGAGTCACACACTCATCTCTGATTGAGCTCCCCCACCTCCGTCTACCCAAGAACTTCAGAGAGAGGAAGGATGATTAGTCAACGTTAATGCATCAGATTGTCTACTTAATCCACTCAACGCTCCCTGGAAGGCTTCAAATCCACTTGTCTTTCTGAAGAGAGTGAAAAACCAGATCCTCCAATGACACTCCCTGGCTGAACTCAGCTGTTATCTTCAGCGGCAGGGCTAAGGACAGCCCGGGGGGGTCTTGTTAGGAAAAACTCTGTCACCGTAAGAGCAAAGATTTATTCCAGGGGAGTAAGCAAAACTCTCTATGTTTTCCACCCCAAAGCCTGCAAATATCCCATCAATGAACTTCAAACCTTAATCAGATGTTAAATAGTTAAAATAAATGAACTATGCAGAAAAATTGGCCTGTGATTTCTGCCTAATAAGACTGATCATGGACAATTAGATAACGGCAGTTTATGGAGCAGCAGTAAACTCTGAGAACACGCCTCTCTCTTCCTGGTGAATACCCGGAATTTCAGACATTTTTAGGGTACTGGTTATGCAGACATCAGGGCTACCCTTCGGTTCTCCTGAGCTCTCCCCACTACCCTACGGACAAATTTTGGTCCTGCAGAGATTTGCCTCAAGATCACAAGACTCACAGCTTATAGGACTAACTGATTTACTGGGGTCCTCAGCTTTGGATCAGCTTGAGGGTTTTAATCAGCAAGTGGATCCCATGAGAATTCTCTTCTTTCCATGAAAACAGGATCTAAGAACCCAGCGGGATGGTGAAAGTAGAGGAACCTAAATATATTCTTAAATCCCGCTTTGCAGCCTGGCCAGCTGCACTCCCATCCACCGTCCTCTTCTTGTCTTAACATTCTCCAGCCAAGTGGGACTCAGTCAAATGGCCGAGTGCTTGTTTTTTCACCAGGTAGACATAGGAGATGGGCCAACTCATGCAAACCATGGTCACATCAGGATATTCAGGGATGAGATTCTACCTGGTAGCAAAGAATTGGCTGGAGGAGAATCTGATCACTTCTTGGAGCTTTTACAAGAAATTTCTAAATATCCCTCGTAAGCAAGTCATACATCTTCATAGGGTGAATGCGCGTGTGTGTGCGCACACACACGCACACACACACAATCTATTAAGACCAACTAACCTGGAAACAAGGTAGAAGGTGAAAACCCAGCATATATCTTCAGGCCACAAAGGGGAGGCAGCACAGCCTAAGGGTCTTTGGAGAAAGTCACCACTGGGTTCCAGGGTCAGCCCTGTTTCCTGCTGCTGCCTGTCCTTCAGGGAATGAATCAGTCTCTCTCCATCAAAATTTTTTCATTTACAAAACAGGCACTTAACACTTACCATGTAAGATCAGTATGAGAATAAAATAGAAAGGAAGTGATTGGTGCTCCCGACATTGTCCCTGGCCCCAAACTCTCTACTCTGTCAGCCTTGGGGAAGCCGTGGACAGTGTATTCCAGGTGACAGCACATTCACTTTTAGTTTTCTTGCTTGGCATCTAGGTATTCTATGTATGAGTCCAGTCTTCATGGTGCATAGATTAACTTCGCTCTCGTAATAAAGGCCAGAGTCAGGATCTTGGGTAGAGGTGAGAGAGACACAATGGACATAGCACATGTGTGCATTTCTCCAGGTAACTCTTGTTCGAGGACGGAAGGAGTAATAGACGATGCCTGGATTCTGATGCCATCATCAATGTGAACGGTGGCCGGGACAGGGAAGACTTCACAATGCACGAGGGGTGGATCCCAGGCCCTTGAAGGGGCTTTGCTTCTGAAAGGGTAGCTCTTGGCATCTCTCTTGTCACAAAAATTAAGTTAAAATGATTGATTCCTCATACAACACATTTTAGAGCAACATAAAGCCTTCACCCTTGAGGAGCCTCTTATAAATCATAAGTCTAAGATGCAGTTTGTCTGACAAGTCCATTTCTGGCCCCTATTATCCATTCTCCAAAAGGCAGCCAAAGTGAGCCTTTAAACATCTAAATCAGATCATGTCACTGCCCTGTTTTAAACCTTTCTATCACTTCCCCAACATCCCAAATCAGCCAGACCTAGAGGCTCAAAGCTCCCATCACCATTCCTTCATCTCCTACCCGCTTCTCCCAAGCTCAGAATGCGCTGGCCACTCGGTTCTGTTTATCCTTGTAACACACCAACCTTTTTTTCCAGCTCAGGACCTTCGTATTCGCTGGTTCCTCCGTCTACAATGCTCTCCTCTTCATCCTTCTCCTGTACTCAATGCTCTTCTCCTGGTTATTTGCATGTAGGGTCCTGTCAGCCTTCAAATCCAGTTTTCAGAGTCTGAAGATCCCATCTGCAGCAATTCTGTCTGCTTCCTGGTCATGCCTCTCTTTCACAGCACTTACAGGTTTTGGTTAATTGTCTGAATTCCCCTTGAAAGATAACCTGGAGGCAGGGACCAAGTCTGTCTTCTCATTACTAGATCCCCAGCATCTAGAATGAGTGTCTGTGAAATAATTGTATGAGCAAGAGCTGAAGTCCACAAATAGATTTCAGCTTATAGCATACAGCCAGAAGGAGAAAATATGATTACTATCAGGACATTTTTCTTAAGTCTTTGTTTTCATCCCAAATTTTGTCTTTATTCTATGAAATTCAAGGACCATAGTGATGACTCATCCAACAACTGATACTTAAGCTTTCTGGAAAGTTCCATTTTCACTTCTGGTCTACTTCAGCTATCTACTTCTACTTTGGTAACCTTAATTTTCAACAGTCCACCCATGATTATAAGTTGCTTGCCTTATGGTTTTCTAACTTTTATTCCACACAGAGTCTCAGAGCACAGGGAACCTCACTGGTAATGGGTTTCAGACTCAGTGAGCCAAGATGTCAAATCCATGGGCAGAAGAACTACACATGTTAGAAGCCAGGGATGCAAACTCTGGGTGTTGAGGGTATCTGAGAGCAACCTGGACATCAGAACCCAGAGTGAGTTGAACCAGCATTTTTCACTCAATGGACACAGATGTAAGGGGCAGGGAAGATGCATAACATCGAAACCAAGAGATTGTCTTCAGGCTTAGACAGGGACTGGAAAACTCACGTAGGGAGAAGAATGCTGCCTTCTCTTACTCTTGGAAACCATTGGCAGACTCCTGAAATGGGTAGGGGTAGGGAACAAAGGAGTTTGGGGTCTTTTTGGACCCAGAACTCTCTCTTATCAACTGACAATTTGGCTTTCAGCTTCACCACATCATTCAGTTTTGATTCTTTCTAATGCAGTTTTCCAATCCAATTCCCATTGGCAGTTCTCAGTCTTCATATTGGATGTCTTGATTACACCTGATGTTTTTGATCATCTGCTCCTTCTCAAAATTCTCTGTAGGTTTCCATGACACCACATTTCCTAATTCTCTTCTGACCATGTTGACTGCTTACACTGTTTCTCATGGGATCCTCACTCTCTTTCAGCTCCCATGTGGTGCTCTTCCGGTTGTGTCATGTGCCTCCTTATTTTTTAATATATATATATCCCTGATGGTGATCTCCTCCACTCTCATAGCTTCAACTAGAACCCAGATTCTCATGACTGCCAGATTCAAATCCCTTGTAAGGGTCTTTTATGCCTGAGTTTCAGAAGTGTGTATTTAACAGCCTTTTGGATATCTCTTCCTAGATTTCTCCCAGGCACCTCAAAACATTGTCCCAACTGAATTCCTAGCCTTCCCTATCCAATTTCCTTCTACTCCAGCATTCCTTATTTTAGGGAGTAGCTCTACCACCCATCTAGCCACCCAGTCAAAGATCCTAAAAGCCAAACTTGACTAGTTCTTCTCCCTTTCAACCCATATCTATCATTTCATTCATTCATTCATTCTTCATTCAAGAAACTGCATTGAGTCTTGTTACTTACCAAGTATTGCTCTACTTGCGGATCAGCCAATGGTAAATGAAGAAAGTATAATTCCTGTCTTCATGAAGCATATGAACTTCTAGCTGACCTCATCCCTACAGTGTTTCTTTCCTCCACCCCTTCTTTTTTTAATACTAGCAATAGTTGGCATGTGATAGATGCTCAATTAATCTTTATTGGCTGAATGAATACATGAGAATGTAGCTATCTGAACATCTGCTGTCTTTATGGCACATATTATGGCACAGCATACTGATGCCATTAAAAATCAACAATAACAAAAAAAAATAAAATATTTCTCAGCATACATTATGAGTCACTAGAAGCCACAACATCTGTCTAATTTAGCATTAGTGCATTTTATTTGTGTTATGCAAATAGTCAGATGGTCTTCACTTCCCACAGGACTGATATGGTGTCTGGCAGAGCACAGGCCCAGCTTGACCAATTTTGATCTATTCCAAGCACACATTATGTATCTGAATTACACATTGGGCGGGCTGACTCTAGAGTTAAGTGAAAGTGCAAACTCCAAGTGCTTATGACCATTTTAATCAACTCAGTCATTTCTGAAATGTTATTAGTGTTTCTTTGTGCTTTATGAATATCAGCATATATTTGCTGGCTTTTAAGTATGAAGACACCAAAATAAATTGAGATTGCTCATGTTAAAGATGACGCATGATGAAATGGGTTGTATCCAGTTGAATCTCAGGCATTGTAGGAAATACATGGTGTTTAAACACCAAGAATGGTAAACTTTGACTAATACCAACATCTGTTATAATAACTATTTGATGACATTAGCAGATACTTTAGGAAATCAGCAAAGCTAATTCTTATACAATTTTACCAGCTCAATCAATCATGGGATAAAACGAAGCATCTCCCCCGCCCCTTCTTGGTTCTCAAATATGAGTAGCAAGGTTAGGTACAATTGAGATTAGAACAATTAAGAATTACTCCTATTTCCACAATCACCATCAGTGGAAAGACCAAACACAAAAGGAGAACAAAAAACCCAGGCGCAAGAAATGTAGGCAGTTACTGAGATACTCAGGGTGAGGCATGCACCTTTGGCTCTCTAAATAACCAACATTCAGGCTTACGTTAATAATAGGCAGAGCAAACAGACAGGGTACTATCAGCTGGTCATGCATATACTCCTGGAAGTATAATAGATCATTATTTTTTAATAATAGCAAATTCTACCATATACACCAATTGAGGAATGGAAAAAAAACAGGCATTGAAATTCGACAAGTTATTCAGGCACAAAAATTTGGGTGAAATTAAACACTCACTAAAGAATAGTGAAGGACAGACTCTTGAAGGTATGCAGGTGAGGTTCAACCTGCAGCTTTCCCTGCTAAGATCTTGCATTGCTCCACAGCTCCTTCACAGAGAACTGGGAGGAAGTTGAAGTGAACCTGGCCTCAGAGTGACCCATTAATCTTTCAAAAGTGGAAGAAAGAGGGAAGACTTTGGGGGTATGTTAACCTTTTCCATTTTTAAATGTATTTAAACAGATTTTCTTATCTACAAGTTAATGAGAAATACTCAGTTCCATGGATTAAAATGATTAAGCCAGATATATTTCCACAAAACCCCAGATATCATTGGTTTGGTTAATTCATTGTGCTCTCAACTTTTGCTTAGTGTCAGAAACTGTAAGTTTTATGTATATTTTGTGTGTGTGTGTGTTTCCTTAAAAAAAAAGTATGAAGAAGATGCCATTTGACTTACATGAGTTCAATCCTATGTGCCTACATGGCTAAAGGGAAAACCTTTATCAGGGCTGGTGATTTTGCCTGTCCTGGGAGGAGCACATCTCTGAATCCACCCTGGTCCTCTGTAAGGACCAACCTCAGTTTTCTAATGCCCGTTGGAGTCTGAGATCTCACTGGGATTAGTCTGACTCCAGTATTAAAACAGTAATTTTGTTACTGGTGATTTATGTACTCCCTTTGTACAACTATCCCTCCAATAAGATGCAAAACCACACTATGGAAGAATAGAAGTATGTGGGCAGCTTTGAAACTACAAGCTATTCCTAAATGCTCTAACCTTTACCTTGGACATAAATTCAATATGGCTGGTGTTGAATTTATATTCCAAAATCACAGTATCCTCCTGATTCTAAATTTCATAAGACAACACAGAACTCCTGTCCAGCCAACTATCTGAAAATCAGCATACTCAAGGATCCTGACCTTCACCTTTTTTGCTAGTTTAAAAACACCAGGTTTATCTTTCACAACATGAGTAATTTCTTTTTTAGCAAAATTGTAATTCAGCTTTGCATGACATTTATTTTTAGCTAAGTTAAAGAAAAGGAGAGGATGTTGAGAACCTGCTGGTATTTTTGGCAGTTCCTGAAAATTGCATACATAGGTTAATCATGTCCTGAGGTGATATGTTTAATTATTCAAAATGATGGTGCTCAGTGGAGAAAAAGTTAAAAATGGATTGATTTTCTCTGAGGCGCCTGGGTTGGAGATGTATGGGAGCACACATTTGTGGCTACCAGAAGAAGGAAGCTAGCACTTACATTCTGTTTCCCCACGATGTTATCGAATGGCAGTTCAGGACTCCAGGATCCTTCTGTGAATGTGGCCCCACTGTTTCTCCTGTCAGAAGAGCTCACAGACTCCTTGACAATGTCTTCAGGCAAGGACAGCAGACTCTCCTCAGGCTGCTTAATTAAGTAGGTCTCTATATTATGCTTCCTCAAGAATTCGTTCCTCTCTTTACCATGACCTTCTTCCACATTATAGTCACCATTGAGGCAGTCCAGTGTAGCTTTAGAAATGTGAATTCTCCTGTGTGCACAAAGCATAGGTCATTATATATTCCTGTCCTGGCCAGTCCTGTGTTTTGTCCTGTGCAAAGCCAACATCAGGACTGCACATGATACTGTCATGGCATGTTCCCAAGAACAATATTGTTCCCATAAAAAAGTGGGAAGAATAGAAGAAAACAGAAGCATCAGCCAATAAGCAGTGTAGCACTGACTTCATCTCAATAGACACTGCAGTCTCTGATAAATACAGCCTTATGGAGCCACACTTTAGAAATTTTTTTGATTTTTCTTAATCCCAGCAACCTTTAGGAATCAGTTTTTCAATAATGTTGATTATATTGGAAAAACAAGTTCCATCAATGTTTCTAACCCAATGACAATTCTTGTTCAAATCACCATGAAATAACAGTTCTCTTAGTGTCACAGAACTTATCCTATCATTTCAATTGACATATTTGTGCCTGTGTCTTCAATCTTTGTCTATATATTTTTTTAAGAGAAAGGCAGTTATATAAAGTCCCCAGGGCTACATGGAAGGTCGTTTTGGAAAGCCACTGTCATATGCAATTTCCCTCTAATCTGCATATGGCAAGAGAACAGAGAACAAAACTATGAACACACACAAAGGCTGGCAGCTGGCTAGACTCACTCACAATGTAAGCCACTCATTCCTGCACAATCACTGCCATTATAGCTCATGATTCCAGGTTCTTTTGTTAGCAAAATAACAGATGATATCCAGGGCCTTAATGATCAGAGTTGAACTTCACAATTAAGTTTTTCCAAGAAAGAATCTTTCTGTCCTCAAAACTGTCCTACTCAATCAGATTCCTTATTATGCTATACTGAGATTTGAGTACACTATCCTGGTGCTTATCAACATGGGCTCTTTGGCCAGACTTTTTGGATTGAAACCATAGCTTGACAATTTGCAAGTTGCTTTACTTTTCTATGAGTCTGTTTTCTCACCCATAAAAATAAGAAAAATTATAGAACCCATCTCTTACGGTCATTGTGACTATCTTAGGGTTGATTTGTATAAAGCAGTTAGAGTGCATGATACATTATACACACTACAAAAGCACATTAAAAGTACATTATTAGGAATAGTCTCAAAAATACCCTTGTGTTCACATCACTTGCTTATTACATGTTTACTTAAGGCATGTAGGCACAACCTAAGTTATGAACAAGACCACTAAGGTCTCTCTGCTCTGGACTGTGTCATGTCCAAGCTCATTTTTGACACTTCTCTGCCGTAGAACCCTAAGCAATCTCCAGCTGGTCAAGAAATTGGGATTTCTTCAAATGAGAGGGGCTATTTCATGCCTACTAAACTCTGAACAAGCCATCCTCTCTGCCTAGAATGCCAAGCCCATGTCTACATGACAATTTCCTATCCCCCAATTCAGCTCAGAAGTCATGTCACTAGGCCCTAGTGTTCCCTTGGGTGAATGAACAACGTAAATGATTTAATACTTAACATGTAGTGATTCCAGAAACAATACATGCAAGGAAACAATGTTTTAGAGTGGCATTTCCAAATGCATGCTACTTTTAGTACTATCTCTACTTCTCCCTGCCATCCTTCTAGCCCATCTTGTTAAATTCCTGCTTACAGAGAGAATAATTGGCTGCAAAAGACATGTAAAGAAACAGAAACTAAAAACAGTGCTTTTCTGATTAAGGCACATTGTACGTGCTTTCCAAATAAGTATCCCTATATGTAGTCATTGATTGCAAGGGTAAGCCATTAACAAGAAAAGCATATCAAAGATGTCTCTCAAGAAATGTGATAAGTTCAAAATATCATCATGATGAATTCCATTGATACACGTGGACTCAGTAGTGTTGATCTAGAACAGAAACATTCTTTGGCCTCTCATGACGTGGGTGCCCCGTCTTCTTTTTACATCGAACCCGGAGTTAGGTGTCAGAAATCTGCCTTCTCTCAGTCAAAACAAAAACTCCTGGAAAGGTTTGGTAACTGAATTTCTTCTAAAATAATTAAGTTAAATACCAACCCATTAAGTATTTTCTCTGGATTCTGCATTTTATTATTCTGCTGTTAGTGCTCAGGGGACTAATATTTGCACATACTAAATCAATACTATGTTTTCTGCAGTGAAAGACATCTTTACTTTCACTTATTACTGATTCTTCTGCTGAGGTTCTAATGAATGTTTTGACAGAAACTAGGCTTTCAATATCCCTTTTCAACCTGGCTACTACTTCGAGCTTTGGAGGAAGGCATTTGTGGATGGGCTTCTGGTGATTACATTTCCTTCCAAGGAAATGAGTCAGTTCTCAGTCAATATTGTTACATATTGAATGTCAGGTAAATCTGACATTTTCTGTAATTTTAAATGCCAGGATATACTATTGATAGTAACAGTCATGTTAATAAATAAGATCTAACAATTGGGTTAGACCCTGCAGCTGTAACACCTACTTTGCATAACTGTTATATTGTAGCCAAAGGCATCAGGAAATGATTGGCTTCATGGATTTTCTCTTATACTTTCCATTTTTCCAACAACTCTGGGTGAGAGATAATTTTCCTCCTCATATTGCAGATGGTGAAACTGGCCTGGGGCCAATGAGCAAGTAGGTAGTTTAAAGTCATATTGGCGGTAGGTGGCAGTGTGGATTAAGACAGGACTTTACTTCCAGGGTCTTTCCAAGACCCTGCAGCTGAATCACTTGGTGCAATCACCACAATGAATATCCACTGAGCACGGGCAAAGGGCTTCACATGCTTAATCTTAGTCAACAAAAGCCCCCGAACAGTGGTCCTCAAAGTGTGGTACCAAGGCCAGTCACATTAGCATCACTTGGGAACTTCTTGAGGGGCAGTCTTGGGTTTTACCCCAGACACAACCATCACAAACCTTAGTGTAGGCCCAGCCATCTATGGTTGAACAAGCCCTCGAGGTGACTCAGATATAGGCTGAAATTTGAGAATCAGTCTCTAGGAATTCAAGGCTCAGAGAGATTCAAGAAACTGACTTAGCCCCCACAGCTGCTGTCCTTAGCAAGGAAAGGATTTTAATCCAATTTTGTATGTCTCTGGAGTGCGGACCCCCAACCACCATGCCCTTCCTTCCTTCCCTCCCCCAGGTGTTCTATGCATCCTGCTACGTTAGGGGGACAGAGTGAGGGCCTGGAGATTTACAATGAAAGGACAATCCCAAGCAAACTGAACTGACAGTTTGACAATGGAGGTGATAATGTGCAGTGAGCGCTTAATAGCTGTGTTTATTATTGCCAGGTTTAATTTATTTGAGCCTCAGTGACTTCATTAGAAAAGGAAACTAAAATTGACTATATGAGAAGCTCTAAGATCAAACAATGTTTTGTATTCAAGGTATTTAGCCAACTTTAGTGCATGTTACGTACTCCATACACATTGAAATTTACAGCTTCCTCTCTCATTGAAAGGGAAAGCCCAGTTTATACCTATGTGAATTGTTGATTGGTGGGAAAGGGAAATACCAGATTTTAAAAAGCTGAAAAATATAAACTCAAACAATCTCAGACCATCGAGGGTTCTGAGACAGGATCTGTATTGCCTCGTTGCTGCAGGTGGGACCACTGTCTGCCTACTTGGTGCGGCATGCTGTCTAGAAGACCGAGTGCTTTATGTGCCCCTTTTCCTTGAAACCAGCTTTTTGAGGTTCAGTGTTTTCAAACCAACTTTATAGTGCAGAAATAGGGAGTGAGATTCAGATATTTGCTCCAACTTTCATAACTGGTAAATGGAAAAACCATGTTTCAAACTTGTGTTCCTTAGTGTGATCGAGAACACTGGCTAAACTTGCTTCCAGACATTGGAGCAATATCTTACACACCACCCATGTTATGTCCTAAGTTTGCAAAGGGAGTCTACTGAGTAGATGGCCATTTCTCATTTGGCTATGCTTTCAAGACAGAGGCCTGGACACTTAGATGGATTAGCCAACTGGATTGTTTCAAGTCACCAGGTAGTTACTTGCAGGAAAATTCCAAGAATGTAGGGATTTAAGAGACCCAGCAGTGGCATGTCAGGCTTGCCGTAGTTTTCAGCCTGCATGGCAAACTCGTGAAGACAGATGTGTGACTGACATGTGGATATCACGCCAAAAAGTGCTTATACTCCTGGCCCTGGAGTGTCCTCGGAAGAATTATCTGCGGTGGACAGTGCCCACTGAGCAGACGAGAAGACAAACTCATGCAGGAGGAACATAAATTCCCAGTGTGTCATGTCATGCATATTACCATCTTTCCTGTTGTAGTGAGAAACTCAGGGTTTGGAGGTGTGCAATACTGGGTGAGATGCAGATACAGAGATGACAGTTAAGTTGGCACTGAAATCACATGCCAAGGGCTGTACATGCTCTATCTAACTTGCTGAAGATGACAGAGCTTACTACAGGGCAGAGTGGAAATCCTCATTTCTCTGATTCCATTTTCTGTAGTCTATTTCCCATAATATTATGTTACCTTATATTAAATATAATTAGCAAGGAAGTATGGCAGAAACCAGGGAAATGTGACACTAAATGCAGGGTTGGGGGATGGGGAAAGGAATATATTCAAGTGCTTTAATCTTACTTTTCCATGCATCCATGCATCCATGCATCCATCCATCCATCCATCCATCCATCCAGTATCTATTCTTCTTTCTTTCTATCTATCTATCTATCTATCTATCTATCTATCTATCTATCTATCTATCTACTACAGAAAGTCGGTACAGGTCCACGATTCACATATATCCAAAATCTTCTTAAGCTGAACCTTCGTTTCAAGGTTCAACAAAGCTTTCCAGGCCACTAGTAAATTTGGATATTTTATACCCACTGGCCTTGCCAGTCAAATTTAGAGAGTTAAGATAAGAATTTAAGGACGACTAAGGGCATACAGAAGGTCAGTAGGCTTAACCTTGGTTGCTCGTGAGAATTGCTTTAAGAACTATTAGATAGATTCTGCTTTATGTGAATCAGCATGAAGTTTGGATGCTAGCATTTCTTAAATCTCCTCCACTGATTCCAGTAAGAAGTCAAGTGTAAGAACCAGTGCTTTGCAGGGTTGGGACCTGAACACCTGAGTGTTGCCCCACCAGTTTTGCTGCTTATGATACATTTTACTACACTTTTGGGACCAATATTTGCAGGATAGTTTAATATTCTATCTTCTACTAACTTGCTCATGGACCTATACCTCTGACTTCTGCACAGGGGACATCTAGCCCCACAAGGTGAACAAATGACAGGGGCTAAGCAAGAAGACTTTGCTTTCGCTTACCCAGGGATTCCTCCAGATTCCAGTTTGTTTGCAATGTCCACGTCCCAAGACCAGACATCAAACTGCCACTTCCGCAAGCCCAACACGCCACACAGCACTGAGCCCGAGTGGATGCCGATCCGCATGTCAACATCATGCTTTGTCCTTGACCGCACATACCTATTGACACAGATGAAAGGGAGACACAGGTGTTCCATATTATTGATCCACCATCCAGTCACAGACTGGGGATTCCCCTGCCCCGCCTTGTTCTTGGGATTTTGCTTGGTGCCGGAAGTTGCTGCTGGTCAAGCTAAAATGTCATCAGTCAGGGGGCCTCTCACCAGGACAAAAGTCTTGGTATGAGGATATCTGCTGAAAATAGCAGGCAGACTTTATGGCCAGATTAGCATAACCAGCTAAACCACTTTGATAGGAAGGCAAGTGTAAACAGGGACTAGGGAGAGGATGTTTTGGTCAGCAGCAACAATGGAGTCCCACAGGCAACAGCCCCTACTCACTACCCCCAGCTTGTGCCAGACTATTATGCACCCTGAGTACACATCCCCTCCATACATTCCTCCATGGAGTTGCCCACCTTCCCTGAATCTGACCCCCAATAAATGTGAGACTGGCCAGGGGGAAGATGCTGCATCTCTATAGGTGTGAGCCCCTCTAGGTCTCTCTCTCACTACTTGGAGTATGAGTTGTCTTTCCTCCGTCCCTCACCACTCCCAACACTGCTGCCCTGTGAGGCGACAACAGACCACAAGGCCAAAATTGATATCCTTGGGCCCTGGAAGCTGCCCAGTCTTGCCCATTCCATAAGTTCAGCTCTTGCCCACGCAAATGCCACTTCTTCCAAGAAGCCTGCATGGATTCTCTGATAACTGGAATGTTCTTTTCTTCCTTCAAACTCCCATAGCCTTCTAGCTAAACTTTTAAGGACCTTGATCATGCTTCTTCCCAAACTTGCTCTTCCTGTGACCCTTGTCTCAGAGAATGGCAAGAGCATCTTTCTCTTCACATTAGTACATAGACCTGGGGTAGACAATACATCTTGAATCTCATTGCATGCTCCACTTCCAGCCTTAATATTTGCATTTTTATTCTGTTTTCTTCTTTCCATTCTTCCCACCAACATAGGCCACCATCATGCTTCAGCCTGTGGTCACCACCTCAGCCTGACCTCCTGCATCGCTACCACTAGCACAAATGTGACCTTGTCACCCTCTTATTCCCCTTTTAGATTCTTTCCTCCTAAGAGCAGTGGTCTCTGAAGTAAGGAGTTACCATCCCAGGCTGAGCTGAGTTTTGTTTTAACTTCCATCCATAGCTTTTATTTGTTACCTTGAAAAATTTTTACCAAAATTTGATATGTGAGTTGACCTTAGTGACCTTATAGGGTCCAGTGGGTGCACCCTCTGAATGTGAGCAGGGAGGAAGCCTCTTGAGAGATGAGGAGGACTCTCCCATTGGAGGGTTTCCCCAGGGCACACACATCCCTTCTTTACTTCTAGAGTATTTCAAACAATTTTAATTTATGAACTAAATGATGCCATTCATATAGAAAGAAATTCAAATGGTGGAATACTTTGAAATAGCATAACTAGAAAAATCTTTGCTGCCACATAGATGTTCAGTGGTTACATCCTTTAAAATGTCTAAAGGAGTTAACAAATCTAAAGATGATTAATCTATTTTTCTTTGACAAAAAAGGTAAGTATTCCAAATTCTCTGATTTTCTGTGGTAACAGGTCGCTGTTAATATTCCCTCTGGCAAAAACAAACTTGCTTAATTAATTTATCCAAGCTGAAATGGATGGTGTAAGGAGTGAGAAAATAACTGCTTTTCATGAGAAATTCATGCCCTGAAGAGAGAAATCTGAAAATGAGGCTTTGGAAATGTTTCCATCTCTTCAGGGAAATGGTTGTCAAACAAGTTGTATCATCTATCAAAATTCTCAGAGCCACACATTTGTGAATCTGTTTTAAAATCTTTCAAGGGAAGAACTTGGGTGGGGTTTGAAACAATTTGTTAAAAATATAAAAAAGTGGTTGCCCTCCAATGAGGGCTTGTAAGAATAATCAGAGAAGAAAATCTTGACCGGACTATACAGAACTTACGCAAAATTTAGAAGACACGGTAGAAAGCAAATGTGCTCCCAGGATCTGCCTCTCTTTATAAGTAGAGATTTAGTTTTGATAGTTAGTACAACCATGTAGCAAAAGAAATGAACCTGAAACCTGAAGTTCACATTGCTGTACTAAACTACAAAGATTTGAAAGAAAGACTCTATTATATTCAAACCCACTGCTCTTGCTAAGATAAGATGATAACAGAAAGATTTTTTTTTACTGTAATTAAATTAAAATTTTTAAACTTTATTTCATTCACTGCTAATCTTTAAAATCCACATGCCATATATATATATATATATATATATATATATATATATATATACTGTATAGTACAGGCTTACAAATATGTGAATATAATTAATAAAATAGACAAATTAAATGCATAGTGAATCTTTGATAAAAATGAAGCATAGAAATATTCAGAACCCACAATTATGACTATCATTTCTCATGCACACATTCGACTCCAGCCAATAAAACCACAAGGCATTGTCTGAACCCTGTGCTCCTCCTCTGTGTGGAATGTCTATTCCTTCCCTCAGTTAAGATCGCCTACTCATTTTTAAGGGTGAAGTTTGGGTATAATGCATGCTGGGAAGCTCTCCCAGTCTAGGTTACATGTCTTTCTTGGTGTTCCTTTAGCATATGGAGAAAAAACTGAGTGCTGTATTCTCATCATCAGTCTCCCCTAATGGATTCTAAACTCATGGAGGTGAGGGATTTTGCATAGCTCACTGTCAGATGCCCATCTTAACACTATATTGAGTCTGAAACTTGGTCAATGATCAACAAATGTTTATTGAATCGATGATCATTGGATAAATGGGTGTCCATTCTCACCATTCATGTTTCTACAAAGCTAAGCCCTTAATGAAGAATTTTAAAGAGTAATAATAAATAATTCATATCTTTCACAGACTGCAGCATCCATGCCTCACCTGCAGTAAGACTTAAAAATATGACCCTCCTTTTTCTGAATAAATAAATGAATGAGTGATTCCATGTACAAGTCATTAAAACAAAATCAAGTTGTAGTGGGTTGAGAATATAAAAACATTGAAATAAAATATTAGGAAAACTGTTATGGATATTGGAACAATTGCTTGTAGGAAAGTATGGGACAATTT
This sequence comes from Talpa occidentalis, assembly GCF_014898055.3. Taxonomy (NCBI): domain Eukaryota; kingdom Metazoa; phylum Chordata; class Mammalia; order Eulipotyphla; family Talpidae; genus Talpa; species Talpa occidentalis. The sequence continues at coordinate 9,173,221 of NW_026555331.1, read as the reverse complement.
TTGTTTCTAATGAAGATTCTAGTTTCCAAGCACTTGTTTTAATTTTCACTTTTAATTTAAAGACTATATAGTACCCTTTACCCACTGGTCAGGAAAACAACTGAGGTCATTTGAACAAATTCAATAGGACAAGAGGAAGTTGTTCTAAATTCATTTCATGAACAAGTTACTTAACTTCGCTATGCCTCAATTTCTTCACTGATGAAGTGGGAATAATAATAATGTCAGAATTAAATCAATCAACAAATGTAGAGAGTTGAGATTAGTGTTCAGCAAATACTAAATAATACGTGGTTGTTGATGATACATGAAGGAACTGAAGTCCAGGAACATAAGAGGATTTTCTGGTGGCCACAACTAGTAGGCAGGATTCTTAGACTAAACCTCACACTCCTTTTGCAACATAACTTTGGAGCCTGGTTTGTGATCCTGGGCAAATTGCTTAATCTGACCCTGAGTGTTGATGGTTTTACAATAAAGCTCGAGCTGATTGCTACACTTACAGAGCCATCCTGAGCCCCAAAGGAGATAATGGATGTTCAAGTGCTTTGCCAATTAATTGTGAGGGACGATTAAACAGCACAACATGCTAATGCCATTAGGTTGTTAACATTACACAGGGAATGCACTGGAACATCTTAATGAAAAGACATTTAGATTTTTAATTTTTTTCCCCACAGAACAAAAATCATAGTAAGAAGACAAAAACATATACTGCATTTTTTCTTTTTGTTATGTCCAAGATTTGACTTAAATAGAAGATGGTAATAAAGCGATGTAAAATAATGATTCATTGACAGGCATTGACCCTCTTTAGAAAGGCTACTCAGTGGTTGCACAGACCCACACACACACACCGGGTGTTTCAAGATGGGGTCTTAAATGAAAGACCTTTGATCATTCTTGAAGCTAAAATGGAGGGAATTCTGCTCAGAGCTACAAGACCTGCCCAATTCTGGCAAAGCAAGGACTAGGGATGCTTTCTTGAGCCTCCTCAGTTGCAAATAAAGAGAAGTGACTACAGAGCACACCCACTATAAGCAGCTGCACTTTCTCTTTCTTCTCCTTAATCTCCGACCTCCTGGAGGGCAGGGGATTACCGCTCATCCCACATGCCCAGCACACAGCACAGTGCTGAGCTCGGTGCTCAAAGTACTTAGAAATTAATGGACAAAGCTGAGAAACTCCGTTCTTTATAATCCTGTGCCATCCTAAGATGCACCCAAAAGTCTCAGGGGAACCATAGGGGCCTTTGGACCTACCAGCTGGGGAGGTAGGATGATACATGATGTCTTTCCCCTGAAAACAGAACAGCTCTTCTCTCATTTGTTTCTCATGGTGGCTTCCATTTAAGATTTCTTTCTTAATAAAGAGTCCTCTTAATTATCATTATTTTTTTGTAGCTCTATATCAAGCTGGGAGCCAGTAATCTAATAATTAACCAGCAAAAGAGTAAAGATGTTATTTCTTTTAATTGAACTACTAAAGAGGAATGCTACAGTTAGATGGCTAAAAGATGTTAGCATTTTTCTTTCAGTTTTAAAGCTTCAAGTCATTCTTTTTTTATATAAAAAAAACCCCAATGAATCATCTACAGATGTGGCTGGAGGAATGTCAGAGCATAATATAGTAGCTGTCGTTGATCTGTAGACTGGCCTTTCTTCACCGCCAAACAAATCAATGAATAGCAGTTTGATACTGTGGGGTGAATAACATCCACTCCCTCAGTTTTGGGGTCACAGACTGGAGTCCCAGTGCTGCATCTACCACTTACAGGCTGTGGAACAAATGATCTATGCATTGCCCATTCCCCCTATGCCCCGCTGTAATATCTGCTTCTCAGTGCAAACTTCTCTCAACACCTCCAAGGGGTATGGAGTTTGCATTAAAGAAGACCTGAGATGAAGTCAGGTTTCTCCACTGTGAGCCTCAGGCTAATTGCATAGTCATCCAATTTTAGTTTTCTCAGGTGCAGTGAGAAAAAGAACTTACAGTCCTTTGCAGTTGTTAGGATGGCTTCATAAAATCATGGGTATAAAGCACTTAACCTGGTACAATTCAAACACAAAAAATAGTAGCTACTACTGATTTTTTGTTAGTAACAACAATTTATAATTATATAATAATTACACAGGTGGAGTCAGACCAAAAAATTATGAATTGATCACTCTTCCCTGACCTGCTACTACCTGTATTCACCCTGTTTACCTCTACCTTCAGCCACTCCATTTAATATAGCCACTGGGAAGTTTTTTTTTTTTTAATAATAAATTTTATTTTTATATTCCCCATACAATTGCTACCCCCTTATTTTGACCCCAGTCCTTTCCCTCCCTGCCCCCACCCCCCATAGAGTGTCTCTGATTCATAGTTTTTTGTTGATTTTGATTTTCACTTTCTTATAGTTATTCATTTTCCTGGTCCCTTATTTGAGTTTTCTAGATTCCTGCTATGAGTGAGACCATCCGGTATTTTTCTTTTTCTTTCTGGCTTATTTCGCTGAGCAGGATCCCTTCCGCCACTGGGAAGTTTTTAGGCATAGATTGGTTCAAGAAGGACAGGCTAGTTTACAATGCAGTAACAATTAAGTGATCCTCAGCTACCAGAAAGAAGCTCTTTGAACATGCTGGAGAAAAGGGAAGACAAGGAGGTCAGCTACAGCCCCTGCGTGGGGTGTTTGGTGTGTCACAAATCTCTATACCAACTCTGTGTGTCATTCATTGCCATCACCATTTTACAGATGACAAAACTGAAACCCAGGAAGTTTCTTTCATTAGGTCACACAGCTCTAGGTGGAAGGGCTGGAATGTCACCCCAGGTGTGTTAGCCTAAATCCAATGATCCATTTCAATTGCCCAACATGGTCATGAATCCATGCCAGGATGCATGCACCATTGAGGACTGATCTGGCTCAGCCCAAGAGGTGGATGACACAGTCTCTGCCTATTAATTTCCAAAACATGCAGCCCATAAGCTCCTTCTTGTAGATTGCAAAGGTCACTAAGGGTGTCTCAGGGGTCACTGACAGTGTGTTTGAGAGAGAGAGCACGGCAGGCGGGGGACTACCAACTGTGTGGCCAGGGAGCCTGAATTTGCCTTCAAATTGTCTCCGCGTCCTCTGTATCTCTTCTCATGGGTGCACAGGAGAGCCCCACTCTCATGGCCTCATCTAGATCTAATACCTCCCAAAGATCCCATCTACAAATATCATTATATTGGGGGTTAGGGCTTTAGCATGAATTTTGGAGGGAAGTGATTCAGTCCATAGCAGTGTGCTTTATTAAATAAAGTAGTCAAGCCTATTATAAAAAATCGTATTATCCAATATATTTTTATAGTCACAGATCATTCCCAACTTAATTTATTGTATAAATTATTTAATAAATTTTCTTTCCTATAAAGAAAAATAAGCATAATTTTATGAGATTTAGATGTGAACTTAGAACTGTGTAAAGGGCTTACCTTTCAAAATTATCATAGGGCGTGTGGAGAAAAAGTCTGTAGGTCACTATTGTAATGAACCAGAATCAAACTCTCCCATCAGACCATTTCCAGTCTGATGTTACAAAAAGTGCATGTCATCAAGCATATTCCACCAAACGCAAGTCCCATGAGATGATCCAGGAAGAGATTTCCCTGGACAAACAAAATCATGGGACCAGGGAGTACCTTAAGTGCAAACCGGAAGGATGACTTCATCCTAACACTTCCCTTGCCCTTGGTTTCTAAAACGATGCATAAACGCAAAAGCCCCTGGTTCTCAGGAGGAGCAGGGGAAGATCTGGCCAAAGATGTGTGCCAAAGTTATTTGACTCATCTCCCGCACATAGGTGCACACACACACACGCACACCTGCCATCATGACGGCGTTGAGGCTCGCTGTGGCCTCAGAGACAGAGAAAGCGAGAATGTGATGGTAACTGTCAACAGAATTTCTTGATGGAGGGTTCCCTCCGAGTGTGGATGTGGAATCTCTTCCACTCTGGAGGGCTGGGTACCCAGCTTGAGGGCTGCCCCTGTCCTGTGCTACCCAGCATTTAACTACTATTTCTACTGAAAAAGATCCTGATTTGTGATCGTTGCCAATGTCTGTGGTAATGTACTCGTGAAGGCTGATGTCAAGCTTCCAACTTGATGTCAACTGACTTGTGAATCTCCTGCCAGTTTAATGGCTGTCTCTCCCAAGCAGGAACAGCTTACCTTTGGGGTGAAAGTACTAATTCAAGGACGCTCAGGTAATATGGCTCCATGGGCCGTGGGGCCCTGCATCGGAGAGGGGAGGATGGTTCTAGTCTCGCTAGATTTCTCTCCACAGCTCTCGAAGACCCCAATCCCTGAGCCCATGCAGTGAAAGTGCCTTCACTCCTTCCTGACTGCTGCCCCAGCCCATCTCCATGAGTTCTAAGTCCTCTTTTGCAGGTGTTTTTGCCCGAGGGGAGGTAGAACTCTGTGGTGTCTTATTTGATGTGTTGACCTGGTTAGGCCTGGTTTCCACACATGGGGTCAAGCCCCAGCCGACACGCTGTTTGAAGATATCTTCAGAGGAGATGAGCATTTAGTAGACTTTGAGTGAGGCAGATTTCTCCCCACAATACGGTGTTTGTCAATCAGTCACTTGAAGGGGTTAGAAGAAAACTTCCCTGGAGGTAGAGCCAACTGTCTTAGAGGCTGAGCCCCAACACTGGCATCTCCATCCCCCATGTAGATCTCAGACTCCTTAGCCTCTACCTTTGTGGAACCAATTCCTTAAAAATTGATTTATCTCTGTGTGTGACTATAGATACCCTGCTGGGTCTGTTTTTCTGGAGGACTCTTAAGACAATACCTCCCTGCCTCTCTCCTCCTACAAAAGCTTCTTTTCTCCTTTGAAATAACATTTCCTTTTTCTAGTTATATCAAGAATACCCAATTATTTATGAAATTGTGAAAACACAGAAACAAATATGAGAATTAAAAGCACCCATTTTGCTGGGGCCTCCCTGGTGGCACAAGGGGTTAAGACGCAACCTATGAAGCTATCTGCAGCCACTGCAGCATGAGTTTGATCCCCAGCCAGGGAGCTACCCACATGGTGCAGCAGACCCCTCCTGACTCGCCCACTGCTCCCCTCAGCAGCGTATTTCAGTAGGTCTGCCTGTTCTGCTCCCCACTCTGTCTCTGGCGAATCCTCTCACCCCCAACACCTCTGGCCTGTACCCCAGCTCTTGTATGTTAAAATAAATAAATCTTTAAAAAAAAAAAAGCACCCATTTTGCATCACAAAGTGTCATGCCCTGCTCTCTTCCTATAAAGATTTTTACAGGAGGTTGCCCTAAATGATGTGTGTGTATGTGTGTGCTCTGTGATGCACACTTCTTTAAGCTCATTAGAATTTTCCTATATTATTGAATATGAGTGAAAACCATGAAGTTCAATGGCGACCCATCTTCCTACTTTGCTGAGTGCCAACACTTGTGTATTTCCCCACCCCTGGGCATTCAGAGTCAGCTGAGTCTGCCTCAGGGGCTTTGCTCTGCCAGTGCCAAGTTCATGGCTTTGGCACAAGTTATCCTATCAGAGATGCAGTTCCCTCCCCTTAAAGTGGGGAAAGAAGAATACATTCCTTATGGGGTTGCATTAGGTGAGATAAGTCAGCAAGATTATTTAATATCATGCCCAGCACATGGTGACCATGTAATCAATAAAAAAAATCCTAGTTCATGTACTGAAGACTCATCTGTGAGAGTGCTATGGCCTTAGGGATGGTAGAGTGTAGGGCCCATAGGAAAACAGAATTTTCTCGGAGTTTCAACACTGTTTTTTTGCTGTGACCTTCTAGCACAGGTGGCCTAATAGAAAGCACATAGCCCAGAGATGTGGTCCTTACGTGCAGAAAGCAGCAAATAATATGTAACCTTGATGTATAGTTTGCACGCATGAACACATATTTCTATAAACTAGACTTAAACTTGGGTCTGTGCTGACTTCGTCTATAAATCTTATAAAAGCTAAAAGAGGTTTCCAGGCAGGGGGACTCTCTAGTCACTTTCGGGACACAGGGCCACTGCTGTGGCCAGGGCTCAGGGGGCCTGCGCTGCTGGTTGCTGCCACTGCTGCTACCTGTGCATCTCCTGTGCATCTCCTGATGCTATAACAAAGTGTTGTTTCCAGCCCCACATATGAGCTTTGGGACGTGTATTCTGGTTTGCCACCATCAAGAACCAGGCAAGCTTATAGCTGAGGCCTGATAGCCAGTTAGTGGCAATTATGATCAATGGGAGAAAGATAAGGGAGGTTGGTTGGGCGAAAGAGAAAGAGAGACAGAAAGAGAGAACAGAGAGAAGTAGGAGAAGAGGAGGAGGAAGAAATAAGAAAGGAAGCAAAGAAGTTGGAGAGGGAGGAAGAGAATGAACAAGGAAAGGTGTCCAGGAGGGCTGCAGGGGTCTTGGGCCCAGGAGAGAAGTTAAGTGACTCGAGTTTCTTACTCCTTGTCCTGCCATATCTTGGCTAGGCCACAGGGTTACAAGGATTAAGACCTTTGCTCCACTTAACAGCGGGGGACAGGCCAGTTCCTACTTGGCATTCTGGTGTCATCCTGTGACTTTTTAGTAAGTACACTGAAAGACCAGGCTCTGCAATTTTCATTAAGATTCATCAAGGAAACCTTTAGTAGATAATTAAAAGATACCGCATAGAACAGAGTCCACCATTACTCTGGCATCTTCTCAGCTATCAAGACTCCCCAAAATAGACCCAGAGCATGTAAAGAGGGGCCACCTGGAGCCCTTTTCAATCTAGTTAATGAAACTATTATCTAGGCCTAGTTTAATTAATTTAATTTTATGAACAGACTTGCATGAGGTGGTATTAAATACTTCATTAGAAATAAGTTACATTCAATCATTTTTATTTTGCCATTCATTTAGCTAATCTCATGTTTCTAAAATCAGATAGTTTTGATGGAATGAATCTATGATGAGGTTGTCTTGATTAAGGCTTGTTACCGTGTTATTGGATATTTACTGACTCATCCCCACCTCCAACATCAGATCTATGAATTTATTAGGCGTGTATGGAAGATTTCCCAAGCTATATGTTGCTCTTTTGAGTATTAATGGCTGATTTCGGGCATCAAAGCAACTGTAGAAATCTGGAGTGGAAGGCAGGATACCACAATGGTTAAGGCTAATATCTTTGGAGCTAGATGATTCCAGATGGGCACGCTCTTTCTGACATTGACTAGTTACATGATTTGGTTTAATTACACAAACACTGGAAGCTACAGTTCCTCATTGGTAAAGTAGGAACCTACTTCCAGTGATTCAATTAGCCAGGATGCACCACAGAGCTGTATGGGTTATCTATGGCTGGAAGCCATTCTAATTGGCTGCCCTGTATTATTCTGATTAGTGGGTGCTGCAGCCATCCTATTTGATCAATATTTTTGTCTTGCATCCCTGTCCATCTCCCCAGTTACCTGATGGTTTTGATCATGCTGAGGCCCATTTCTACGCAGCAGTGGGCATGGTCCTGGCGGGGCTCGGGAAGCCCAGACACGCAGTAGTAGCAGTCCCCCAGGATTTTAATGCGAAGGCAGTGATGCTCCTGGAAAGGAAGTGGGGGGCAATGGGAAGGTAAGAACCAAGTCACCTGGCAAAGTGCTTCTGAAAGCCTTGGAAAAGAGGGGACCGGGGCTAGGTGCTCAGCACTGTGGGGTCAGGAGCAATTAGTTCTGATAAGGTGCTTCTTTTGTCTTCCTAGAACACTAGGAGGGCAGCTTGAAGGGCTCCAGGGTGGTGTGGGGTCCTGCACAAACTGGGGATTTTGAGCTGGACAGACAAAGGAGGTCCTGGCTCGGCCACAGCTAACTCTCTGATCTGAATATCTACCACGTGGATAGACCTTCCAGCCAGGCCCACATTGGACATGCAGGTCCTTCCCCATAGATGTCTCTCTCCTAGGACATGCCTCTGAATTAACCATTTTTATCAGTCCTTAGTTCAACAACAAACACTTCAGAATATAAATCATTTAGGTCTTCGTACTATTTCAAACCCATCTTAAGTCCCTTCCCAAGCAGGTAGACTGAGTAGGTCTTATAGATCCTCCTATTCATTGATTCATTCATATACTTGTTCTTTGAAAACAAACTCAGTTGTGCACCTCTGATAAGGCTGACACTGTCCCTGACTCCCCACATGTCCCAATGACTCTGTACATCCACGTGTTTCCAGACTCACCTTCACAACAAACTTAGGTGGTCGGGACAGTTTTCCTCCTCACTTCACAGGTGAGAAACAGGTTGCGGTCGGTTGTCCACAATCTGTGGACATGGTCTTTACCATGTTTCATAGAGGAACAAGCCCCAAGGACACAGTGCACACTTTTGTGTGGCCTGAGGCAGACACCGCAGGTCTTAGAAGAAAGAGAACTCAAGGCTGTTTCAGCAAAAGGGCTGAGATCACAAGCCAAGAAACCGCACCAAACTTGAAAAATGGTGGGTTCTAAATAAGTGGTATCTATCTGTCTGTCTATCTATCTATCTATCTATCTATCTATCTATCTATCTATCTATCTATCATCCATCTGAAATATGAATGTATATCTATATCTGTATATATGGAAGAACTGTCTTCTTATCTGTCAAATTCTGTCAATTTGCAGACACATTTTTCTGGTCAATTCCTATGAGATGTCAGATCACTTGACAGTAATATGCAAACTACTTTTTCTTTTTGCCAGAAACTGCTTTGCAAAGCTCAACTTATGGTGGAGAAATGTGGGGGTGCCTTGATGGTGGGAGAAGTATGGTGACCACACCTGAGGGGATAAGTCCTTTCTTGTCAAAATATTGATAAGGGTGTCAAGCAATGGCAACTCATAGAAGATTTTTTTAAAGTTCTACTTAAAGAAACAGGGTTTCCTTGAAAAAAAAGATATTGACAAAGAAAAATAAAGTAGGGTGAGAATTTTCTTGCAAATTTTATTGTCAGTCTGAAAATCACTCTTTCTCCCATTCTGGTGGGTTTGATATAAAAAGTTTGGGAAAATCCAGAGAATTTATAAAACTATATGTAGATCATAGATAAAAATTAGGAGATAGAAGCACTAAATTTTCACAGATAGTTTTACAACTGGAGAGTGTAAGATTAAAGATGAATAGTTTCCGAATTCTCTGTATTTCATGTTTGAATTTCATATAATGAATACATATTGCTTTGTCATCAGAAAAAAAATCAATAAAAATGAAGACCTTCAGAACAAAAATCTTCAGGGCCCTTAATCTACTTCAGAAAAGTGATATTAGAAATCATGCCAATTTTTAGAGTATTTTTACCTAATTATAACAATAGGATAGCATACAGATCGTATACACAGAGCTGCTGATGAGGTCAGGGCACTGTGGGTGGCCCTGCTCCTTGGAGAGGACACCCCGGGGCCCCCAGAGATTGCTGTGAAGTCACAGGTACATGTCTATTTTAGTGTTTAGAACATTATTTAGTACCTTCTCATGCCTGTGAGCCACACGTTTATCATAAAAGTTATCGATCTGAGACATGCTTTCCTTGTGTAACAAGGTGTCATGACATTCTATGCCAGCACAGAAATAACTGCATTCTCTTTAATTTGTTGATTAGCTTTACATGGAGTTGGATGTACTCCTCATAACCATAATTTAGGTTACTTCCAAAGTTCCAGCAACAGAAAACAAGGTTTAAGTTATGTGGTGGCGTGTATAACAATGAATATGTTCTTCATCTTGCAGTTTTAGAGTCTCCACGACAGGGAATGCACAGCACTCCTATCTGGGTCGGGAGGGCGAGGCAGAGGCCACTTGAAAGACCCAGGACCAGAAAGTTACTGAGGTTTGCCAGGGCCCCAGATACTCTACTCTGAGTAGCCTGAACACAACGGTGCTGGGGGTTCAGTCTCTAAGAGGAACATTAACAGGAGGCTTTGAAGTTTTTTCCTGCATCTGAATAAAGCGGTGTGGAGACAGACATGGCATGTGCTATTGACAGGAGAGGCGGCTCCCTCCCGTGGGCAACACAATGAAAATCTAAAGAAAAAGAATCATGGCAGGGCAGACAGAGATCACTATAAAATCCTGAATTTTAAGGCCAAAATTTGCCAAAAGGGCAACCCCCTTTAATACAGAGGCAGAGTCTGTGACCCAATTGCTTAAGTGACACACCTAAGACTGGGGTGAAAACTTTGAAAAGTGGCTTTCCTTGTTCCAGGGATGAATAGGCTTCCTTCACCTGCGTTTCTCATACATGCCCATGAAGTCCCTGGAGCGGGACACACAGTGGCCTGGGCTGGCAGTGACATCCTCCACAACAGGAGGGACTTCAGGACTGGGAATCTATCTTTTGAGAGTGAATGTCCATCTCCCTTATCCTGTGCTGTTTCAGCTCTGACCAAGTCAGCTGAAAAATAAAGGTAGTGTCTTGTTGGTTAAAAGCAAAGTTCTTAAGTTAGGTCATACTAAGGGGTGGTGGGACAGGCTGGAAGGTTCCTTGTTCTTGAAACAGTCTGATTCATTCTGGCTGCTCGGGGTTGGCTGGGAAACTGCAGGGAGCCAAGGCTGCAGGAACCCACAGCGAGGCTGCTGTGGGATGGCACGTGGCCACAGGCCGGGCGAATGGTGCTGGGAGAGGGGCGCAAGTAAAAGGCCTTTGGGTTAATTGTCTCTCCACCAGCTGGCTCTCAAGTGGGGAGATGGAGCTGAAAAACCACCCATCAGAGACCTGGAAATCACTAACACTGGTCCCCAGAATGTGTCGGGGCCAGGGGTGCACACTCGGGAACAGGCTTCAGAAAGATAACAGCATCAGTGATGGCGACCGAGTCCTTCTCTCCCCTCATTCCATATGCGGTCCCTCACTCTGCAGAAGACGAGGAGCGAATTAAATTCAACTCACATGGGCCAGTCGATCAAATCTGGCAAAGAGCTCGTTGAGCATCCTGACCAGCTCCTGAGCAGACAAGGTCGTGGAGAGGTTGGTAAAGCCTTTCACATCTGCAAAAAGAATACTAGACAACAAGGAAAGGGGGGGTAGGTAGAAATTAATATTTTAATTAATATTTTAATTAATATTAAAATATTAATATTTTATAATTGTATTATAATTATATTGTATTAATATTTTAATCCGGGAGACACAGCAACACCATCCAAATAGATCAGCCGTGGTCTGAGATGGCAGCTTGCCCTGCCCTGGAGCCCCGCAGGATGTCTCAATATCTAACAAACATCTCAGCAGAGTGAATCCACCAGGAGGTTCAGGAAGGACAAGCGGGGGGCGACAGAAAGCCCTTCTTCCTGTGCCAGGCTGCGGCGTGTGGGCATGCCAACACCTAAATGGGAATTGGTCGGTAGGGGCACAGCAGTTTGCAGTGGGATGCAAAATGAAGTTTTATGAATTATCGCTGTATTTGCACCATGAACAGCAATGCACATGCCACAAACACAGAGCACCACAGAGTTGGGGGTGGAGGGGGAACACAACACCTCTCGAGGCCCAGAGACACGTGCTCCGCCCGGAAAGGCTGGCAAATAGATTTAGGCAGTTTTCAAAATTCAAGGGACTAGTAGCAGAGCTGGGAGAGCTCAGAATAATTGATCGCCTAATAGCTCACATTACTAAGGTTTTCAGTTAGATGAGCCTTATTCTGCGCAAATGGCTTGGCATAAGGAGAGAAGAAAATAAAGGCAGGGCCAATGCTCAAAGGCCTTATAAAGTCAGGTGTCCACAAGTACTCTCTCACCAGTACCACCCGATGGGGAGGTACTGAGCTCCCCACTGTAGGAAGGAGCAAACAGAGACTCAGAGAGGCTCGGGGCCTTGGCCAGTGTTCCACAGCAGGTATGTGAGTTGTCCAGAACAGCTGGCAGAGTTGGGATTGTCCTGTGAGCACTGCATTGGGCAGGGCACTGCTCCAGCCCAACTTAACACCATCTCGGGGGCAGAGGCAAGAGAGGGGCGCCTCTGCAAGGAAGGATGGGTCCCAAAGAACCGTACCGTATTCCCTTGATTTTCAGGTCTTATCATCTCTAAAATGGCTAGCAAAGGTTTTGGTTATTTTTCTTAGTGAATCTTACTTTCTGTGTAACTTAGTTGTGATGAAATGGAATCCATTTTTGAACTGAATTGGTTAACTGGCTAGTAGCTATTGGAATGCATGTTGGCTGATGTTAGGCATCCCTGGCATTCTCTGGTCCTTAACATTGTCTCCACTACACACCCTTTAAGAATCTGATGTAGGTAATGTTTTTCCCATTCTGAAAACATGTACAAGTATTCAAAACTTTGCAGCTCACTTCAGGGACCTTCCCCCAAACCCATTTATGAACTCATTAGGAGAAGTGGAAAGAAGCATCACCATTAATTGCCATTTATGTGTTAATTGTTCCTAAAAACATTCCTAACTACTGGCACAAGCCTGATACACTAGAAGCAATAACATTTGTTATCTACTGTGGATTTGACACTGTCCTAAGAGTTGGCCATGTATTAAAGTAGTCATTCCTCACAATGGTCTATCAGATAGGGACTATTATAATCTCCAGAATAAATGTGGAGCCAGCTCAGATGTGCACAGCCAAAGCAATGCGAGTCCAAAGGTTTTTGTCCATTCCAAACAGCTCAGAAGTGGAAACTGAGGCCCAGAAAGATGAACAGATTCAAAGTATCAGAAGGGTAGTGGCTCTTAGAAAGTGGTTTGGAATGGCGTTTTCTCAAAATATGGAAAATGAGTCTACCTTATGATCCAGCAATTCGACTCCTAGGAAGCTACCCGAAGAATACACGAATATTAATTGAAAGGGATATACACTAAGTTATAGAAAGAGCTTAATTGCCCAAGGACAGAGAAGTGGATTGGAAACATGTGGAATGTGTGTGTGTGTGTGTGTGTGTGTGTGTGTGATGGAATATTACGCAGCTATAAAAAAGGATGATGTCCTGCCATTTGCAACAACATGGATAGAACTGTGAAGGATAATGCTGAGTAAAATAAGTCAGAAGGAGAAAGATAAATGCAGGATGGTCTCACTCACATGTGGAATATGGAGAAAAACAACAAAGGGTCAATCAAAACCAACCCAACAATAAACTTCTAACACCTGACTGCAAAACGGGAGTAACCAGAAGGGGAGAGTGGCAAGAGGATTGTTGGGGCACTGGTGGTAGACAGAGTGTGAAAGCAGACTTTTGTAGAGGTTAGAACCTATAACCCCAGAACAGATACAAAAATGTGAAGCCATTTTATTTCAATAAACATAATTTGGGGGGAAAAGTGGTCTGGGATGAGAACACTGATGGGCTGAGACACTAATACCCCCAAGCTGGGTGCCCTTACCCCACCCTGTATTGACTGGAGGCAGTAAACTGTGGGAGTTATAATTAGAAGTCTGTAGCAGGTTGTTTTGGGGGAAGGCTCACAAAGCAAGACCAACAGCAACATGCAGCAGAGAAGAAAGGATAAACAGTGTGGACTGCCTTAAAGAGAGACAGGATTGGAAACGATTTCAGAAATGCCCCCTCCATAGCAGTGGTGTGCTCTGGGGGCCAGGGCTGTGGGCACAGCAGCCGGTCTGGCTTTGTTCTCAGACATGGCTCAGGATCATCCTCCACTGCGCTTGGCATCTCAGGTCTTATTTTAGCAGCCGCAGCCTCGCAGTGGGCTGGAGAGGCCCCCTCCTGCCCCTGGTAGAGCTCATCTTACCAGTGCCAGCAGGAGCAGTGGGCATCTCGCCATGGCTGCCTCAGTGAATAGGGGGAGGCCTGTGCACAGCGGTTTCTCTGTAGATTCTTCTCCCATTAGAAACGGCTGGCATTGCCGCCAGCTGAGGACACTGAGAAATGTAGGGCAGCAAACTCAATTTTAATTTAGTGTGGTGTGAGCCTCTGAAAAAGGGTCTCAAGCAGAACTCAGCTGGATGCTTTAAAATAGATAGGCGTGGGGGCCTCCCCGGTAGCGCAGCGGTTGAGTGCTGGGTTGCGAAGCTGCCCGCAGCCTCTGCAGCGCCGGTTCAATCCCCGGCTGCCCCTCGGCCACCGGAGGAGGGTCCCACATGGCGCGCAGACCTCTCCTGCCGCCTGCTGCTCCCCTCAGCAGTGTACTTCGGTCCTTCTGCCTGCTCTGCTCCCTGCTCTGGCTCTGGTGAATTCTCTCACCCTCCCGCGCTTCTGACTGTACCCAGTGCTTGTATAAATAAATAAATCTTTAAAAAAAAATAAAATAAAATAGATAGGCGTGGGCCTCCCTAGTGGCGCAAGGGGTTAAGACACAACCTATGAGGCTATCCACAGCCACTGCAGCACAAGTTCAATCCCTAGCCAGGGAGCTACCACATGGCGGACCTCTCCCGACTCGCCCGTTGCTCCCCTCAGCAGTGTATTTCAGAAGATCCCCCTGTTCTGCTCCCCACTCTGTCTCTGGTGAATCCTCTCACCCCCACACCTCTGGCCTGTATCCCCGCTCTTGTATGCATAAATAAATAAATGTTTAAAAAAAAATAGATGGGAGTGATGGAAGAGGCAGAAGGAACGCTAGTTGTTCTAGACTAAGGGGGGCACTGAAGATCAGTTAGCGCAGAAAGGAAGCCAAACATGTTGTTTATCAAATGTAAGGCTCCTACTAAATATGGGGCTAAGTTGGCAGGTATGGTATTTTCTTTATTAAGATTGATTCCCACCCCCTCTCTTTCCTATAGTGACAGGCAATTTCATGATGATCTGCATCTCTCTCTCTCTCTCCGTATCAGCATGAAGCACCTGTTGTTCTCAAGTTGGCAGGGAGGACCGCCTATCATCCTAGGTCTGGAGGGCATCTTTTATGGGAATTGCTGTTTGACAAAGGGCTACTTTGCGAACCCAAGCATCCTAACCAGTGTAGTTCAAGTCTTGGAGGAGACCCTGAACACGAATACACTGAAACTGAAACAGCGGTTGAAACAACCCTTGTGTGAGAATCGTGGTCTCTGCTAGACACGCTTTCAAACACGTTCCTAGTGGCAAGTCAAACAGACACCCAGAGATGTCAGCCAGAGGGAAAAGTTGTTCTTCCCTCCTACCAAAGTGAAGACAAGAAGAACTAAGAGAGCAAGTTGGTCACTTTTAGAGCTGCTCAGTGTACAGATTTGCTCCATACTTTGGGAATTTTCCATTCTATGATATTTGGTGGGAGGGAGATAAGATTCTATTGTACAAGCTGAAAATGTTAGATATTTGCTTTCTAATCACTTCTGGTGGATGACTAGGCTTTGCCAATTAGACACATCTGTCTGGGCTTTAACTGGAGATGCAAAGCAGCAGGGGGGAAGCAAAGGGGGGGGGCAGGGCAAGGCAAAGCAGACACTTTCAGGTCCTGGGGCTGTAGCAGGAGCTGCCCAGGTGGCAGCTGGCAGCACAGCAATGGATTCTCCAGACACAGTGGAAGCAGTGTCCCCTCTGGCTTTGGCTCTGCTGTGACTTTGGCTTTGTTCTGGCCCATTTCCTGAGCCTGCTGGTCTTTCCTTTCCTACTTACTCTGTGAACTACCATGTAACCTTTTAAATCCATCTCCTTTAAATCATTAAGGACTGGGTTCTTTTTTGCCTAGCCACTAGGAACATGTTTGAAACAACTCTACTATATGGTCATTTCTGTCCTGTGTTCTCTCTATAAAACACATAATCTACACAAAACCCTGCAAGGTGGTTATTAAAATGCCCATTTTAGAAGAAGTATAAGATTCAGGTAAGCAAATTACCTAAGGTCACACGCAAGGAAAAGGTAAAACTGGAATTATAAAGCTGATCTGCCTCACTAAGAAGCCATCCTCTGATTTCCATTACACACTTTGTCTAGTGCAGTGCTGAGCTCAGAGAGGGTGCTAATGGGTGGAAGAGTGAATGGCAGATACACAGATGGATGGATGGATGGATGGATGGATGGATGCATGGATGCATGGATGGATGATGGATGGAGGATGGATGGATAGATGATGGATGGATGGAGGATGATGGATGGATGGATGGATGGATGGATGGATGATGGATGGATGGATGGATGGATGGAGGATGGATGGAGGATGGATGATGGAGGATGGATGGATGGAGGATGGATGGAGGATGGATGATGGAGGATGGATGATGGAGGATGGATGGATGATGGATGGATGGATGGATGGAGGATGGATGGATGGAGGATGGATGGATGGATGGATGGAGGATGGATGGATGGATGATGGGTTGATGGATGTGTGGGTGGGTATGTCAGTCACCGAATGAAAGGGTGGATAGATGGGTAGATGAGTGGATAGATGGGGCTGTGGAGGGATAGATGGGTTAGTGACCAAAAATATGGTTTCAAAGGAAAAAGGAGCTGGAGATTTTTGCAGTAATGTTTTAAAGAAAATTTATGAGGAGCATAAGAAAAGCTATGTGATTACCCAAGTCTGCCAGGTTGCAATCTGTAATGATTTTGCCAATGATAGTGTAACAGGCTTTTGCTTTTCCTACTTGAAATATAGAGGCAGACAGGCCAGTGCAGAGGAGCCAGGCAATAATTCAACATGCTCCTTCTGATTGCATTTTTCTGACATCCTTCTTGAGTCTCAATTTGGAAATGTCGAACTCTCTGTGGAATAATCACTACCTAATGAATTAATCAACCGAATGAGGAAAGGCACTGACATTTGGGCAGCCAGAAGCCATGGCCGTGGGATGAGAAGCACCTGGCACACACAGATCCCAGAGTAGCGGGGTGGCATTCTCACCTGACATTCTCATAGCGGTGGATGTAGATCCGATGGAACTGGTGCTGCAGGTGCTCATCTTCCACATTGGTCATGTCATTGATCATTTCCAGGACGACGAAACGGGGGAGCACAGACAGCACAAGGCGCTCCTGGAACCAAGCAATGAAGAGGGAAGTGTTAGTCTAATCGTTGAGATGTGGGGTGGAAGGGTGGAAATCATGGGCTATTGATTGAACTTTTTTTTAAAGGTTTATTTATTGATTGATACAAGATGTGGGGTATAGGCCAGAGGTGCAGGGGTTGAGCGGATCCACCAGAGGCAGAGTGGGGAGCAGAACAGGTAGATCTACTGAAATAGACTGCTGACGGGAACAGAGGGTGAGGCAGGAGAGGTCTGCTGAGCTGTGTGGGTCAGCTCTCTGGCTGGGGATTGAACTCATGCTGCAGTGGCTGGTGATAGCTTGATAGCGCTGTGTCTTCAACCCCTGTGCCACCAGGGAGACCCTTGGTTAAACTTCTTGAGAAACTGTTAATCTCATTCCATTCTCTGAACATGACTAGTTTCTACTGAGTACTTGTTATTTGTCAGGCACTGTGCTGGGCACTGGGTGTTCAGTGGTGAACCAAATAGAAGGGATCCTACCACTGTGGACCTTACATTCTAGTAGGGCATGTAGACATTAACTCTCACAGATCTAAATATATCATCCACATTTACGAAATGTGACAAGTGCCATGCAAGAACAGGCCATGATCAGGGAGTATGATGGTGGATGGCATGATTCAAATTGGAGCTGAAGAATAATTTGAATCATTCCAAGGAGCTGATATTTAAACTAATGCCTGAAAATTTGAAATGAGCCAACCTGTGTCATGCAAGGAGAAGAGAGCTCCAGGAATTGGAGAGAGCAAGTGCCAAGGTCCTGAGGGAAAAATAAAGAGCAATGGTGTAGCAGCAGGCTGGTGACAGAGGGGTGTGGTTGGAAGTGCAGGTAGCTCTTGTTGGTCTGCACGAGATGTTAGCACTTAATACCAACTACAGCTGGAAGCCACTAAGTGATGCTAAGCTGAGGAGACATAAACTGATTTACATTTTAACAGATCCTTCTGGTTGTAGTATGAAGAATGAATTGTGGGGAGGGGGGCAGGGTGGAGGCAGGGAGATGGTCAGGGAAGCTCCTGCGGTGGTCCAGGCAAGAGGTGA
Source organism: Talpa occidentalis (assembly GCF_014898055.3). Classification (NCBI taxonomy): domain Eukaryota; kingdom Metazoa; phylum Chordata; class Mammalia; order Eulipotyphla; family Talpidae; genus Talpa; species Talpa occidentalis. The sequence goes on along the minus strand of NW_026555331.1, from coordinate 9,155,289 downwards.
AATGGCTGCTGGGATTATGCTGTCATCACAACTTTGCATGGAATTCAGTGCCTGAAAATAGTCTGTGCTAAACATACAGTTCCTAAACCAGCGTGTGACCACAGAAACTAGGTGAGGGAATGGCTGCATCCGTCCCCTACAGTGGCTGACAAGGCCCCGACACAGGATGTTCAGCAATTATTTGTTAAATAGAGTCTTTCAGTGGCAACGTGTTATCAGTCCTCACGTAAGACATTACTGCACCTCCACAAGGGGGAGGTATCACTCTCCCCGGTTCCACGTGCATCCACTGGGACTCTAGGTCCCAGGATGCCATGAACTGGACTTCCAGAGTGGGGGACCCACTGGGATCTAGGGGCTCTTGTTTCTCTGGCTTTGACTTGCACCCAGAGACTTGGGGGGTCTTGGAAGGAGACATGTGCAAGAGAGATATGTGGGTGAGAGACATTTGGGAAGTTTGCCGTTGGCAGAAACGATGGCAGCTGTTCTCTTGATTTTGCGTTTCCTTTTGCTCCTTTAGTCCCAGACCTGCCTTATCCCTTTCTTATTATTCCCCACCAGAGGGTACCCAGCCTTGTGGCAAGCGTTCAGTCTTTTATGGCCCCACTTCAGGCCAACCCTGTTTGGCTGGGCATTTGCCCAGGAGGGAATGGGTAATTTTGAGAGTTATGTTGGAAAATGACTGTTAGGAAATTCCTTTCTTCTCTCTCTCTCTCTCTCTCTCTCTCTCTCTCTCTCTCTCTCTCTCTCTCCATACCAACTCTGTTAAAGATCTATCACACTAACAATCTGCTTCCTTTGTCTTTGTACAGCAGATGGCAGGATATCTTTCCGAATGTACACCCCTTAACAATCTGGGGTCCCATGGTGCCCCACAGTTGCACATTAACAGCATCAATGCTTCTCTGGGAGACTTTTACAATAAAAACGTAATGGCAAAGTTCTCTGGCACCCTAACTTGCCAACCTCCAGCCAGTCCCACTGCTGGCAATTGCCCAGCTCCTCTCTCCAAGACACATTTTCTGCAGGACGGTGAGAGTTTGCCTGGAGTCTGCTTATAAAAGCCCATTTTCAACACTTTTGTTTCCCTCAGATTTGTTCACTGCTTGAGAAACATCATTCAAATTCCCTGAAAACAATCTGAAAGAGAACGGGAAAGTTTGCCCCTTAATGCAATTCCCAGCTCCTGCTGAGGCGCAATATATGATGATCGGCTTTGGGGATCACAAGGACAAGGACCACTCTGGGAGCCAGACTAGTCCAGGGTGGCCTTTGTGCTTCCATTCTGCACATCCTTTTTTCTCTGTTTTCCCCATTTGCATGAAAAGGGGCCTTGGGTTGATTCAAAGTGCATCAGTGGCTCCTGCATGCACTTCCCTCTCATCTCACATAACACTCTCTATTCATGTCATCAGAATGGTTTCATGGCATTCATGGCTACAGTACCCCTGCTGGGAAGTCAAGGTGAAAATAGCTAGGGATTCAGGATCTTTATTTTATGCAAATGTTTGTAGTGAGGGAGAGAAGGGAGCAGGGCCATCCTGGGATGCAGGCAGTGCTCCTGGGCTTACACACATCATTGCCTCTGAATGGAGTGAGGAAGAACTCCTACTCTCAGGCTCTTGCAAACTGAGAGCTGGCTCATTATTCTCTGTCTACTGCAGGCAAAGCAGCATTCACTGTAGGCACTGGTGACTTATTTTGGGGGATCTATATAGTATCTTATTTTTATTGATCATTGTGATGTAGCCTGGCAAGTACTTTGTATAGTAAGTTACAATTTTCATCTCCTTCACAGATATGAGGATACTGAGATCCAAAGGTTTAGGTTAAGTCAGTCAGTCCAACACCATGCACTTGGTAAGCACACAGTGAAGACCCATGTTCTTTTTTCTCTGAAACTTGGATCCTAATATCTTCACGTATTCATGTATTTATCATGCCAGCAAGTCAGGACTATGTGACAGCTGCAGCGCTGGGCACAGAGAATCAGCAGACAACAGAAAAGGACAGCTACATGCCTCCGTAGAGCTAATGTTCTAGAGGTAGTCAATGGACCACGGTGGCATCTAAGCGGGCTGGTGGCTGTTTCTGCTGGATGGTCCATGAAGGACTCCTCAAGGTGACTTAAGCTGGGATCGGAAGGACAGAAGGAACCTGTCCTCTAGAAAGCTAAAGGAGATGCTTCCGACACAGGGGCAGGAAGTACTGGGATAGGCTAGCCACCCTGTTGGCCAAACCGTGGGCCCCAGCTCTTTAGGTGCCTTTAAGCACCTGTGATTTGGAGGCCATTAAAAGAATGAGTCACAAAATTCAGGGACATTTTTCTTCTTTTCAAGGAGCTAAGATGTTCTCCGATTGCTTCATTGAGTATATCCCAGAGACAGTAAATTGGCAACCTCGAGACAAAGCTCTTTCCTGATTCTTTCCTTTGCTCAATCATTGCTGAATGCCTGTTGTGTGCCAGGAGGCCCTCAGGGCACAAGGTCAACCAGGGTCATGTCATCCCAGAACTCGCCTCAGATCCTGGAACTTGGCTGTGTGACCAGGCAAATTACTTGCCTTCATCCAAGCCTCACTTTCCTCATCTGGAAAATGACAAGAAACGCTCCTTTTGGGGACTATGGTCAGGACTCAGAGCCCTATGATTTTTCAACACATTGAACAGCGATGACCACCCTGGGCGTGGGGATATTCTGCACCAGGGAATGGGGGATGGAGGCCTTGTCTGCAGAGAGATTAAAATAATACCAAAAGAACTAAAAGTTTTTCTGCTTTTAATTCATTGGCAGCTTTAAACAGTGTCAGTGATAAAATACTCCACTCCTAGTCACGTGCTTAGGGGAGAATGTGCTTCTAGCATTGCCCTGTTGCCAAATGCCAGCTGCCTGGGTGGGGTGAGCCTCAGGGTGGGAGCACACACCTTTGGTAACCTTGACTGGAGGGCTTAACTCACATGATGAAGTTAAAAGGAAGGCATTTATTCTTTGGTAATAAAACGATAAACAAAAGGCAATCAGCCACTCTATGCAAGATGCTGAGTCCTCCTGAAAGGAATTCAAATGTGAGGAATAAAGGGCACATCGGCTCAGCCCCGATGACACCAGGCATCGCATCTGCTGCTGCAGCCCCTCTTGAGAAATTCTTTCTTTTAAGTGCTTCTCATGGCTTGAGGTTCTCAAAGTCTTTGTAGAGAGTGTTAAAAGGCTCTTTCACACAGGTTTTTGACTGTTCTCAGACCCGGTAAACATGACCGAGCATTGTGTCATTTTCAATAAAAAGACACTGATATATAGGTTGGAAAACAACAGGGAGAGCTAAATTTGAGAATTTTTTGGCCTGCACTTAACTGTTTGATCTCGGGCAAGTTACCAACGCATCTGAGTCTGGGCCATTCAACCTGCCTGTCACTTTGCAGAAGGGACAGTCCAGCTAGATAGTAGGGTGTGTTTAGCAAAATAGGAGTTTGTCAGACAGTCAGGGCAGAAACTTAGGCAACAAAGACGCCTCAAAGGGCCAGCAGATGGCAAATCTGTGGATGCTTCCAGGGTGACTGATGCTGCTTTGGGAAGGAATATTGGTCAGATTTAAGACTCAAGAATTCCACTGGAAATGGCGTGAAAGGCCCTTGACTGATGACTAGGAATTAGGCCCTTTGCCCTACAGGAAGTAAGGAGCTATTAAGTGATTTTTGAAGCAGAGGATAGAGGAGAGAGATGCCATTACTTGAGTACAACTGCACAGAATGGGTTACGAGGAGAAGGGATGGATAGAAAACAGGGCGACTGGTTAGGAGGTCGTTGCTATGACTCAAACAAACAAGCAGATCTGAACGTGGCCAATGCAGGGGAAGGGCACACACTGTTACTGCAGATGGGCTGGAAATGTTACCAAAAAATTTTGAGCATTGCAAGGAGTGTACAAGCATAAAACATGAAAACTGGTGTCTCTGTCTATCATCTATTTATGTATCTATTCATGTATGCATGTATCAATCTATCTGTAATCTATCTACCAATCTATCATCCATCCATCCATCTAGAGTCTCTCTACCAATCTGTCTGCCGATCTCGCTACCTACAGATCTCTCTCTCTCTCCGCCCACACACACATAGGCCTAGGAAACTGCCAGTGCCCTGTCTTCCCTCTTTTACTGTGTCATTGTACTGGGGCCCAGAAATGTGGATGGACGCCCTGTGACAATACAGCAGGGCCTGAGATATAAAATCTCTGTCAACCACACTGGGAACAAAGTCCAGCGCTAGGAGCGGCTGCTCACCTGCTGCCAGGGCTCAAAGGATAATACAGACAAGTTCCGCAGAGGAAAATGACTCAGAATTTCAACTACCCCAGAGCAGGCAAAGCACTAGGCTGTCTCTTAAGTAACACGACCAAAGGGAAAGCGCTCGGCTCACAGCTACTTCTGGTCTTCAAATGTCCCACATGGGCCGTGGCAAGGATGGGGGTAAGGAAAGCAGCTGTTGACAGAGGCAGCTTTTTCTGACCTGGGCAAGACCAGCTCTGAGTTCTCTGCCTTTCCCTTCAGCTTCCACTCAGCCAATACTCAATGCACAGACAGGCCCCACAGCTGTGTTTAAGAACCGGCATCGAGGGTCTCCCTGGTGGCGCAAGGGGTTAAGGAACAACCTATGAAGCTAGCCGCATCCTCTGCAGCACAAGCTCGATCCTGAGCCAGGGAGCTACCCACATGGCACGGCAGACTTTCCTGATTCGCTGCTGCTCCCCTCAGCAGTGTATTTCAGTCCATCTGCCTGTTCTGTTCCCCACTCTGTATCTGGTGAATCCTCTCACCCCACAACACCTCTGGCCTGTACCCCGGTTCTTATATGCATAAATAAACAAATCTTTAAAAACAAAAAAGTACTGGCATCTAAGGGGTGGGGGGACCGGGGACGTGGGGGTGGAAAGGCCTCGTATTGCTCATGCCTCTTTTACGAGACCTATGGTTGCACAGCCATCTCTCTTAATTTGTAACATTGGGCTGAGAACACCTATCTTGGGGAGTGTTGAATAATTCAAATGAGCTACATAATACCTAAAAATAGAGGGGCTCCATAAATACCACTTCCCTGATCGCAGCTTTTTCTCCCAGACTCTGCACATAAGTTGGAATTCCACCTGCACTTGAGCCACACTTCCTTCCCATCACAGCCCATGGCCTCCCCAAGCACCGCTCCTCTACAAAGCCTCGTTTCCACCGCATATACTTGAACCTTCCTCATTCCCGATTCATCTTATAGGCTGTTGCTTCTGGAGAATGAGCGAGTCCCTTTCTTCCCGCTCAAGCTAAGTAGCCTGCCAGGCTCCTCGCCCTCAGGAAGCTTTCACCCAAACACCTCGCTCTCCTCTCTCTTCTTGGGCAAGTCTCTACTGCTTATTTAACTCAGATTCTGTATTGCTTTCTCCTTACTGACAGCTACAGACTTTCCGAACTAGAAGGAACTTGTTCTTTTGCACTGGAGGGATGCAGTCAAATTTTTAAGTCTTTAATTAAAATAAGTTTATAAATTTGGACCTAGTCTGGTATTCAGTGTTGCTGTATTTATTGTAAGCTTCATCATGAGCTGCGACAGCAGTTCTGATGGTGCACAGCTGTCTGGGGTTGACCAGAACTGTCCACAGAGACACGTTACAAACGGGTGACAGTTGTGATGAGACTCGGGGCTGCCAGGGTCCCCAGGACAGACACCTCTGCCCATGGCTGACATCTTCTGGTTGCTCTCAGGCAAATAACAATGTTTCCTAATGATGTGTGCAACTAGAAATCATCACCTCCATGCATCATCCCCAAGTCTCCTAACAGGGAGCAGATGAGGAGGTGGAGGCTCAGAGAGGTTTAGAAACTGTACCAAGGTCACACAACAAGGGGGTGACGGGGCCCTGGTTTTAACAGGGTCATTCTCTTGTGAGGCTCTGTTTCAGCCAGACCCACCAATCAAGCTGTTGGGGGGCATGGCTAATGCTCTTCTGACCCTCACCTCATGATATGGTATCTTTTCTTCCTAGTTTTTGTATTCTAGTATTTTCTCATTGACTTTTCTTATATTCGTTGCTAAATTATAACGATAGGGCCTTCACTGGAGGGGCAGTGACATCTTTGTGAAGTTCTACATAGACTCGGACTCAGAGAGGCACACTCCTTCAAGCCAACCCTCCCAAAGCCTTCCAGGACCTACCCAGGTGCCTTGTCCTGATGTCGTGGCTTGGTGCTGCCAGTGAGAATGGATAACCCATGGGGAGCTGATGCAGGAGGGCTTTAACCATTAAGATGTTTCTTGTTTGTTAGGTTACTCTCACTTCTGGCCTGAGATGACACATAGGAAAGCCAGGACAGAAATAGGAAGCGAGCCAGGATAATGATTGTCCACGAGAGGTGGCTGTTGCTTGGAGAGGGGTGGATAGCATTTTAGATCTGTGTTGGATTTGGTGTGGCAGGTTGGGTGTGAGAGGTGAGGTGAAGAGAGGTGTTCTAGATGATTCATATAAAGAGGTATAGAGAAGGCATAGAGAAGGGATTTAATAACAATTAACTGCTGATATCATTACGGTATACGCCTAGAAGATAAGTCTAATGAATCTAAGACATCTTGAGATGGAGCTCAAGTCTGGCATACAGAAGGAGCCCAAGAGGCTGACTGAATATCTCTTGCTTCTTGCTGTGCTAACAGGTGACCATTGTCAAGTTAATTATTGCGAGGTGCTGGTACCCACTGAAGAGTAGCTATGCCCTCTGTACTTGGCGCTGCTCTTGTTGACGTTGTTTAGAAGTGGAAATGTGGAACCCAGTTACAAAAGTGCTGCCAAATAGGACCCCCTAACACCAGGATTAAGTGTCAGTTGAACAGAGATTGGGAGAATGTGGCTTGTGGGACCTGAGACTTAAATATATTTGCATGGACCCCTCTTCAAGAATAACATGATGAATCATAACTACAACTTGCTCAGTTCCCTTCAGAGGGCAGCAGACCAGCCTTGCAAGCAAGGCACCCCGAAGCTTACACCACCCTGGCTTCACCACAAGTCCACTTCCCAGCAGGAAAACTGTCTCACTGTTAAGAAACACTGGAAATGCCAACATACTGGAGCACCAATGTAGGTTAAGTAAAAGGCATCAGGGTTTTCTGCCCTCCCGCCATTAGGATAGATGAGGGAACCCTGCGGTCCTGAATGCATGCCTGATGGCGGGCACCTGAAGTGGGTACACCTGGGCTGAAAGACTGGACTTTTAAGGGCGGCGTCACGGGGACGCCAGCAGCAGCATGAAGCTAAAAGAGAAGCCGAGAGAGAAGCAAGAGAAGCAGAAGCTGAGAGAAGGCCGGAGAGCCCAGAGTGAAGACCTGCTGAGGGCTGGGAGACCTGCCAGCCTCCGGGCCCCCCCAGTACCCCTGCCTGCAGTGTACCTGGTAAACTCCAATAAAAGCCTGCAAAGAGCCACTGAGGGCTCTGACTCCTCCTTTACCCGGTCTGCTGGATCAGAAAACCTGCACTGTGTCCCTACAACCACCTAACCTATGGCTGCAGGTGGACAGATAAGCTTACCTAACCTTGAGTACGAATATGCAGCTGTTTCCATAGCTACCCGATTACAATCCTGCTACCGTGCCAGGGCCGGGAGGCCACCAGCGTACCATCACAGTGAATGTGCAGTTTCTAATTCAATTGCTACCACTCTGGCAACTTAAAAGAATTAATTTGCAAATCCCTTTTACACCTGCTGAGTGCAGAGCACAGCACCTCACACAAACTCATTCCTTAGCACGAGTTTGCCAAACAAACTTGTGAGGTGGTGTGCTCTGCACTCACCGAAATTTAAAAATATTGAATTCGTGTTTTGTCCTGAGATGGAGCAGCGTTTTCACATTTAAGATCATACTTCAAAGGCAATTCGAGGAGCTGTAATTTGGACGTGAAAGACTACAACGCCAAGAAGGGTCCCCTGGCTGGCAGCCTTACTAGGAGATTGCATGTCCTCCCCATATGCAATACTTTAAAAAATAATAAAAATTCAAAAAAAAAAAATTACAGCTCTACTCTGCTCACAGATGTGTGTAGGCCCATCTACTGGTCAGGAGGATCCTGTCAAGAAGGAATTAGTGGAATGATTTTACAGGTGAAGAAGCCAGGGGTCCAAGAAATAATTCGTTCCGGTCAGCCTATAAATGCCGGATGCCAAACCACACTTCCTGCTTCTGCTGCAGCTCGAGAAGCAAGGCTGCCATAGCCAGCGCTCTAGAACAGAAGCAAAGCCAGAGGTTGGCAGCCACAGTAAAGGCCTCAGCAGCTCCCCTGCCACAAAGGGAGAAACCGCGGGTGGTCTCGCCGCCCCCCACCGGAGCCTAAAAAGCCAACCTGCTAATGAGCTGAATCAGCACTCTTCACCCTGGTGTTTCCTCTTCTGCTCCTGAGAGGAATAATGATCCCACGCTTTTCATTTATATTTGAAAAGCAGAAAACATCCGCATTGTGGGGCTCCCTGATAAACACCTGCAATGCCCATTCGACCCCTTAGCGCGCTCTTTTATTATTTCAATTGACCCACACGAGCTACACTTACAACACAGTGTCTCATTCAATTGCCTTTGATTTCCCCACCTTTACGTACTCCAGAAATCTCCGTGTGTTTCTCCCTGTACTTATTGAAAATCAATGCAGCCTCTGGGAGCCTAAGGCGTCTGTTTTCTGTGGACGTATTAGCTCACGATTAGGCAAAAGCTTAAGAAAGAGCAACAATTAGACTGACAGGCTCACTCCCAACAACAGCCCTTACTGGGCACTTATAGGTGTCAAGCCCTGCAGGTGAACCATCTCATTTCATCCTCACCACAACGAAGGTAGTTGCACTTATTGCTGATGGTTCATGAATGTGATTGCTGAGCCATGGAGTAGTTAGAAGCAGTTGTTCCAAGGGCGTGAATGAGTAAGGGGCAGCGCTTGAGAGTGAACCCAGCATCTGGATCCATTACTGAGTGAGTTCTCTGTGCCAGGCTCTGTGTTAGGGAGCCTGATTTAGGGTTGTAGGGTAAGGTAAAAGTATCAGGCTTTTCTGCCCTCCCGCCATTAGGATAGATGACGGAACCCTGCGGTCCTGAATGCATGCCTGATGGCGGCACCTGCAGTGGGTACACCTGGGCTGAGAGACTGAGTTTGTAAGGGCGGCATCACCGGGATGCCAGCAAAAGCCAAGAACGAATGGAAGCAGGAGAGCAGAGAAGCAGAGAGAACACAAGAGAAAGTCGGAGAGCCCAGATACAGTGGGACTTGCTGGGGGCTGGGAGGCCTGCCAACCTCCTGGCTCCCCAGCACCCCTGCCTGCCGTGTGCCTGGTAAATCTAAATAAAAAACCTGCAAAAGCCACTGAGGGCTCCAGGATTCTCTCCTCCTTTACCCCGGTCTGCATGGGATCACAGAAAACCTGTTCCTCGTCCTGTCCTGCCCCTACAAGGGTCCATCCTTTTCTAGGGGGCAGTGGATTGCTTGGGGCTGACTCTGATGTCACAGTGGTTTTCACGTTTGCATGATCTATTGCAGAATAGCATCTGCTGCCATCCTTGCTGTTTAGCAAACTACTAAGCTGCTGTTTAGCAGATTCATGCTAAGGAATGAGTTAGTGAGGTGCTGGGCTCTGCACTCAGCAGGCTGGTGGAGAAGCTTCCCTCTGCCTTCACCAGGCTTGCAGTTGGTTTAGAGAATAAAAATGGCTGTGAATAAAATATTAATGGCAATATTACAGGAGTCAGCACAAGGCAACACCTGCCTCCAGCATGTTCCAAAGAGATACCAACATAACAGATGTGGAAAATGAAATGCTTTGAGCTGTTGGAGAGGCAGGATGAAATATTTACATCCTGGTGATTAATATACAAAAGAGGGGTTCCCATAGAGCTAATCCACAAACACTCTGCATAATGGGAATGGAGACAGAGCAGCAATGGAGTACAGAATGCAACAGAACACCCGCTGGTAGACATGACAGCCTCTGTAAAATCTAACCTCCTACTGGCCATGGAGGGATGGGAAAATGTTCTTCAATATTTGTCAATAACACTCTCATATTTGGAGAAGGGAACTGTAAGGGCAGGAAATGACCACAGTGCAGATTTTCTGATCCCATGCAGACCGGGTAAAGGAGGAGTCAGAGTCTTCAGTGGGTTTTTTGCAGGTCTTTTATTGGGGTCCACCAGGCATATGGCAGGCAGGGGTGCTGGGGGGCCGGGACGCTGGCAGGCCTCCCAGCCCCCAGCAGGTCTTCACTCTGTGGGTTCTCCGGCCTTCTCTCGGCTTCTCTACTCTCGACTTCTGTTCGTTCTTGGCTTCTACTACTGGTGTCCCCGTGACACCACCCTTAAAAAAGCACAGTCTTAGCGCAGGTGTACCCACTTCAGGTGCCCGCCATCAGGCATGCATTCAGGATCACAGGGTTCCCTCATCTATCCTGATGGCAGGAGGGCAGAAAAGCCTGATACCTTTTACCTTACCCTACAGGAACCCTGGGGAATGCTCCTTCATTCAATAATTGTTTTATTCATTTCATACTATGGCTAACACTAGGTTAGGTATTATGAAGAGAATACATCCATATGTCCATCAAGAAACTTGCAAGCTAGAGAAAAGAGTTAAGATGTGCCACATATAATCATAACCTGGAAAGTGCCAAGCTTACCCGGTGCCACACCACTTGACTACAAAGAATTTCATCTAAAAACTCATTCATTTTATTGGCCTACAATGCACTAATGTGATTGGGTAGTGGTAATGCATCTGTAACTATTATGAAAGCTCTGACGAGGGCTCAAGCAAAAGCCAACTAATGAGGAATTCTCTTTGAATGTGATGACTTATCTGAGTCTTAGATAAGTGCAATCAATATAATGGGTATCTCCTGGATCAGACTGTGCCTGAAGCTGTTAGGAATAGAACTCAGATGGGTCTAAAATGGTGTGATGCTGAGGAGTATATACCTTGGAAAATTACTTTTGGGAGTTGTTAACTGCATTTAGTGGGCAGAAAGATGCAAAGGTCAGCCCTTAGAATAATGGAGAGGAGATGAAAATATATAAGACCCCATGTAAGAAATGCAAAGAAAGATTCCGGAGAAACTTCACTCTCCTTGGCTCAGCCACGTACTGTATCACTGATAGTAGGGGCCTCTGTGGAGGCAGTGGAAGTTGGCACCTCCATTGCTGCAGGGCCTCCTTCTCTGGGTAGCTTCACTGTATCTTTTCCCTGCTTGAGAAAACATGTCTGATTTTCCCATGTCTCTACATAGAACCATCAATCAGCTCACCGTGCTATAATGACAATTATGTACATACCCCTAGATATTCAGTAACATGAGGTGATGTGTTCTTATTGTCAAAACCAATGTGAATTGCTTTCCCTGTCACTGGAGACAAAAAAGTGTCCAGTGCAGAAGAGAGGATCAGAGTGGGAGGAGAGTGTGAGGACACAGGGATGGTGACTGGCCTGGTATGTTGAGGAGGCTTCCTGAATCCACATGTTACGGTAGCTGGTAGATGGGTTGTGGAGCAAGAGAGTCTAGTCTCTGCAAAGCTCCACCAGCTCTGCAACTTACTGTGACTTAACCTCCCTTTATTAGTTTCCTCATCTATAAAAAGGAGGTAAAAATACCACGTACCTCATAGAGTTTCTCAAGGTTTTAATAATATATTTAAAATGCATACATTATTAGCATGTGAAAAGTGCTGCATGAGGGCTAATGATTGTTAATTTTATCTGGGTAATGTTTAAGGTGGAGAGAAGAATTGGATGGGCTTTTATCCTAAAGACAATGGGAATTTGGGTTAGTTTCCTAGGAACACTGTAACAGTTACCACAAAACTGGGTTACTTTGCAGAAAATTATTCTCTCCGTTTTGGAGGTCAGAAACCTGAATCAAGGTCTAGGCATGTTGATATTTTGGGGTGCTCTTAGGGAGGGATTACTCCATGACCCTTGTAGGGTAAGGAAAAATGTCAGGCTTTTCTGCCCTCCCACCATCAGGATAGATGATGGATCCTTGGGACCAGAATGCATGCCTGATGGCGGGCACCTGGAGTAGGGTGTGGGCATAGGTAGATGGGATTCACCTGGGCTGAGACTGGGCTTTTAAGGTCGGCGTCACAGGGATGCCAGCAGAAGCCGAGAACGAACAGAAGCCGAGAGAGAAGCAGAGAAGGCCAGAGAGCCCAGATAGAGTGAAGACCTGCCGGAGGCTGGGAGGCCTGCCAGCCTCCCGCCCCCCTAGCACCCCTGCCTGCCGTGTACCTGGTAATCCCAATAAAAGACCTGCAAAAAAACCACTGAGTACTCTGACTCCTCCTTTACCCGGTCTGCTGGATCCTAGAAAACCTGCACTGTGTCTAGTCCTGCTGTTATAGGACAGGGAGAGGGGCAGCCCAAACCCCGCAAACCTGCCCATTCTAAATGGGTTCTGCCATCCGCCGCATCAACACAAAACATATGAGACTTTAATGGGAAGGAACTTTAATTAAACTAGGAAACAATACAGGTAAGGCAAAAAGTCTAGTTTCTAAATGAAGCACCCAAAGTTACCCATCCCCTCGTGGGTAAAAGTCCATCCATATGGGATTGGCCCAGAACAAGGCCCCAAAGCCTGCTACAAGTCTAAAACATCTTCCAGTGGGGACCCACAGAAAAGGGTCACAAACAACCGGACAAGCCCGGAAGGAAAAGAGCAAAATCAACATCCAGATAAAAGCTGCCATTGTCACCTCCCCACGGGTCTCACCCACATCTGTGTCACCCAGTCCACAACCCAAAAGACAAGCGCAGCTTCTTCACATGTCCCTAGGCTCCATGTGCCTCCTCCAGGTCTCCTTGCTCCATCCTGCTTCCTTCCTCAGTCTCTTCTGCAGCTTCCCCTCTTCCTGCTCAGCTCCACCCTTCCTTGGGTGGGGCAGGGAACCTGGAACCTCCCCCTTTCCTGGGGACCACCCTGTTACACTGCCCTTACACCCCTCCCCTAGGCTCTGCCAGCCGCTCCATGATCCTGGGCTGGCAGGTACTTTGCTCCCACCTCTGCCTCCATCTTCACGTGGCGTGGGTTCTGTGTGCTTCTCCCTGTCTTGTGTTGCTGAATGTTCCCTCCTTTCCTTACAAGGTCACCTTGTAAAGCCCATCTTAATCCAGAATGAATTTATCTTAACTTTTGTAGTGGCAGGGAGGCACAGAGCAGGTTTTCTATGATCTGAGCAGACGAGTATAGGAGAGTCCTGGATCCCTCAGTGGTTTTTCAGGCTTTTATTTAGCTTTTACCAGGTACACGGCAGGCAGGGGTGCTAGGGGTCCAGGAGGCTGGCAGGCCTTCCATCCCCCAGCAAGTCTTCACTCTTTCTGGGCTCTCTGGCCTTCTCGTCCTTCTCTCATTCTCTCTCGTTCTCTCGTTCCTTCTGCTTGTTCTTCTGGCATTGCTGCACTTATAAGCCCAGTCTCAGCCCAGGTGTGCCCACCTATGCATGCCCACACCCTACTCCAGGTGTCCACCATCAGGCATGCATGTAGGATCGCGGTGATCCATCATTAACGCTAATGGTGGGAGGGCGGGAAAGCCTGATGATTTTTCACTTACCCTACAGAGAGTTAAAGCACTGTGGTAGGGACCTTCCAGAGCACTGCAGAGTGGGTATGACCAGGAAGAAGACCTGCTCATGATGATGGCTGGTAATAGGGAAGGTGGTAATAGGGGCTGGTGTGGGCTTGGAGAACTGCTGAACCAGCAGTGCCATTTTCTGAGAAAGCAAGTATTGGGGAGACAAAAGTCTTGAAGAAGGATCAATCTGTTGAGTGAATAGGGGTTGACATGATGATTTCACCCCATATCAAATTTCTTCTTGTATTGAGAGCAGAATTCTGTCTCAGTAGTTTCAACATTTTTAAAAGATTAAATTGGATTTTTAAATATTCTCACAGATAATTTGCAGTCACCATCTACTTACAATAGACATGGCATCACAGGAGCCCTCCACCTAACTGAGCCAGCTTATCCAACTGATAAGGTTCTCCACAGGCTAAATATTCAGAGCTGTTTGGCCCCCATACAGTCCACCCCTGCATTTCTGCTCCATTGGTTGTGTCATAACTTTACCAAGAGATAGTAGTTCTTGTTTCCAAATTCATTTTTGTTAGTTGTATTTCTTGTTGCTATAACTAGATTTAATTGAATACAGGGTTAACAAAAGAAGGAAAAAGGAAAGCTCTTGTTTCTATGAGAAATAAATTAAGTTCTTTGAAAATGTTCACAGTGTCCAAAAATTGCTTTCCAATTAGGTATGGGCAACACATTTACAAAAGATCAGAAACAAACAGAAATTCTAGAATGGCTCCGTACTCCAGATGCTCTAAAAACACCTTTAAATTATTTGTCCTCTTTAAGGTCAATCCATTCTGAATGTGATTTATGCAAAATAGAAGATGTAGAACTTGCATCAGTGGACCATACTTAAATCCAGCTGAAATAAGCTATGTTAGGCATGGATCATTTAAAAAATATGTATTTTATTTTTCCTCTGCTCTATTTTTCTATTACTTTTAACATACTGCTTCAACTGTCTCAAGGCAACACAGCATGACCTTCTTTCAGCATTTTATACTTGGGCTGTGTTAGGTTTCCAGTTCTTTTAGTCAAAGTTCCCTGGGCAGATTTATGAGATAAAAAGCCACTGGTGGCTCTTCTGCTGCTCCCCATTTCTCTGGACTGGATCAAAGGTGTTGAGGGGGTAGTGGTGATTGAAGTCTTCTATCTGAACTGCCTCTGGAAATGTTAATTGTGTGCAAATGAGTGCAGGGTGCTGACCTCTCTGTGAATCAGAGAGAGTATTTACAATTAGTACTTCCCAGGGATACCAAATCAGTAAGAACAAATAGCTAGAAGAAAAACTGCAGTTACTAGAATCAGTGGTAAAACTCAGGCATGACCCAAGGGACCCAATAGTTCAAAGATCAAATCTCATCTCCCAAGACCCTACTTTACCAGTCAGTGGGGCAGGAACTTAACTTTTTGATCTATTGCTTGATTTCTTCACAGCAACCTTGAGATACAGGAGTTCTCATTTTTGACTCATGAAGGATCCAAAGTTCAGAGAATTTAAGTGATGTGCCCATGGTCACTCCTTCCACTATGCCAGGAAATGCAAATAATGTGCTAGAACAAATGCAAAGAAGCAGGCAGCCAGATGGTAAGCAGAGAGTTGCTGCTCCACCCTTCTCATGGGGTAAACATAATCTTTTGTGTGAAGGTAACTGTCACAGGGGAGTCAGAGGTTCCCAACTCCAGTTTCCACTCACTGTTCAGAACCTCAGTAGCAACTTAGAGGGGATTGTGATGCCAACCACCTGACTGGGCAGAATGTAGAAAGGTAAAGTTAACTAAAAATTTCTAAGTGCCAAGAAAAAAGAATTAGCTCATCCTGCAAACTGTAGGGGAGGCTTCCTCAGTGCATGAGCTTTGGTTTGTGGTGGTGAGATTTTTATAGAAATAGCCCTAACAATTGTAGGGATATTTGTAGGGCAATTCAACTCTCTACAGTTGAAATAACACTTTATCAAGCATTCTGTTAATCGTCTCTCAAACACCCCCATGGGTTAGGGCAGGAATCATCATTTCCAATTGAGAGGTGAAGGAACTCATACACAAAGTGGTTTGATAAGGTCCTCAGAGTAACACCGGTAAGTTGGAAAGTGAAATGGAACAAGTATCCAGGTCAGCGCTGTCCAGTGGAAATAGAAAGGGAGCCTTATCGGGAATTAAAAAATTCCTACTGCCACATCAAAAAGGTAAAATGAAACAGTTGGAGGTCATGCCAGTAGTATATTTTGCTTCATCAACTATACCCCAAGTATTTTCACTTCAGTGTATCATCAGCAGGTCATCAATATGTAAAAAGTGATTGCAATTTCAGGCGCCTGCCCTCTAACTTCAGCCAGATGGTGAATGCCCAAGTCAGCTACTGAAAATGCTTTGGAAGAAGACCCTGGTCTTGCCACTCTACAGTCCAGTCATTTTCTATGTCTCTAACATGCTGTGCAAAGATAATCCCTTTCCTTTCATCCCCCAGAAAAAAAGTGAATTTAATTAGAAGTGATGAGAGAATTATGGAAGAAGGTGACACAAACTGTACAGAAGTAAACTTCACAATTAAACAATAACAAAGCACCCGAAAGCAAACCAGTAAGAAATCAGAGGACTTGAACAAAATATCCTACACCGGTTAAATGTAACAGACATGTACAGAACATTCTAATGACAACACGCACATTCTTCTCAACATGAATACCACATTCTCTAGTATGAACTGTAGTGATAGGTACTCGGAGGGGCACGAGAAGGGGGCCATGCATGGTTTAGGAATCTGCAGGTACCCACAACTGTCTGACCTATGACCTATTTGCTCTGAGTTAACTTCCCAGTCCAGGAGGCACCTGAACAGTAACTCACCCCATTTTTGTCAGAGACTGAGCTATCCCAGAAGGAGTGAAGGAAGAGAAGGCATCTAAATCCACATGCCAGATGAGGATGTAGAGAAAAAGGAACTCTCCTGCACTGCTGGTGGGAGTGCAAACTGGTCCAACCACTATGGAGAGCTGTGTGGAGATTTCTGGACCTACTAAACATAGAGCTTCCATAGGATCCAGCAATTCCACTCCTAGGTATTTACCCAAAGGACACAGAAACATCAATTCCAAAGAGCACCTGCACCCCTATGTTTATAGCAGCACTGTTTACAATAGCTAAGCTTTGGAAAGAACCCAAATGCCCAAAAATAGATGACTGGATCAAGAAGATGTGGTCCATATACACCATGGAATATTACTCAGCATTCAAAAAAGATAAACACATGCAATTTGCAGCAACATGGATGGCGCTGGAAGGGATCATGCTCAGCAAAATAAGCCAGAAAGAAAAAGAAAAATACCGGATGGTCTCACTCATACCAGGAATCTAGAAAACTTAAATAAGGGACCAGGAGAATGAATAACTATAAGAAAGTGAAAATCAAAATCAACAAAAAACTATGAACCAGAGATACTCTATGGGGGGTGGGGTGGGGAGGGGAGGGATTGGGGTCAAAATAAGGGGGTTGCAATTGTATGGGGAATATAAAAATAAAATTTATTTAAAAAAATAAATCCAGATGCCAGAGGAGGAGTTGCTGCTAGAGAGAGAGAGCACCATAAAACTTCCAGAAGTTGTTAACCACCTGGAGTAAAAACCAGCTCACTGATAATTAACTGTCTTTGTTTATCTCACTATAAAACAGCCAGTTAGACATGAGGTGTTAAAACGGTTTTTTTGGAGGTTGATGCTCAGCCAGTCTGAGATTTGCTGGCTAATCTCATAATAAAAGCACATATTAAAGATTCAATCCCTGTCCTTTGTATTTTGGTTTTGGCATTTGTCGCAGGCAGCAAAGAATCTAGTATTTCCCAGCAAGAACACCACAAATCAAGTCTTAATAAATTTAATAAGATTGAAATCATGCAAAGTATCTTTTCTGATCACAGAGGAAGAAGCCTGAAATCAATAGCAGAGGAAAACTGGGGAGTTCACAAACATGCGAGATAACAGTGAGCCAAGCAAGATGCTCTTTAACAACAAGTCTAAGAAGGAATCACAAGGGCAGTTAGAAAAAAATCTTGAGACAAATGAAGAGATAAACATAGTATATTAAACTATGGGAAGTAGTGAAAGCAGTGTTCAGAGGAAAATGTGAAAGTGTTAATATTTATGTTACAAAAGAAAGATTTCAAATCAGCAACCTGCCTTTACAACTTAAGGAACTAGAAAAAGAAGAACAAGCCAAACACAAAGCTAGTTGCAGAAAGGGAATTATAAAGATTAGAACAGAGATAAACAGAGTCGAAAAGCAAGAGAAAAATCAATACAACCCAGAGCTATTCTTTTTTGAAGAGATCGACAATCCTCTGAATAAAATAACTAAGAAAAAAAGAAAGACGACTCAAATAACTAAATTGGAAATGAAAGAGGGACCATTGCAATCGATCTTACAGAAATAAAATGATTATAAGAGCAATTGTATGCCAACAAGTTTGATCATCTAGAGGAAATGAATAATGTCTTAGAACACAACCTACCAAGACTGAATGATGAAGAAATCAAATATATTAACAGAACTATAACTATTAAGAAGGTCGAATCAGTAATCAAAAATCTAAGAAAGAAAAGCCCGGAACCAGATGACTGGTGAATTCTACCAATATTTAAAACAAAATTCATACAAAGCCTCCTTAAACTTTTCCCAAAAATTTGAAGAGGAGCAAACACTTTCAAATTCACTCTGTCAGGCTAATATTACCCTGATAAGCAAACCCAGATCAAGACAGCACAATAAAACTGTAATCAATATCCTTGATGAATATTGAGGCACAAAATCATAAGCAAAGTATTAGAAGCACATTTATAAACCATGACCAAGTGGGATTAATTCTCGTATAAATTAGATAAAGATTAATATGAATTAATAACAGATAAGGATAAACATGACAGCACATGAGTGATATCAAATGTAAGAAATGCAGAAGGGTAGAACAATGGCTTGATGGTGCAAGGCTCAAGAGGATTTTTTTTTTTAAAGATTTATTTATACAAGAGCTGGGGCCAGATGTGCGGGGGGTGAGAGGATTCACCAGAGACAGAGCAGGGAACAGAACAGGCAGGCTGACTGAAATACACCGCTGAGGGGAGCAGCGGGCAAGACTGGAGAGGTCGGCTGCACCATGTTGGTTGCTCCCTGGCTCGCCGGGGATCGAATTCGTGCTGCAGAGGCTGCGGATTACTTCATAGTGCTGTGCTTAACCCCTTGCACCACCAGGGAGGCCCTCAAGAGGATTTTTTGAAGTATAAAGAGAAGACTCATCTCAAGCAGGAAAAACAAATATCCTGAGATTTTTCTACTTTCCGGTCACCTTTGATTCTTCCATGAATGAATGAACAAATGAATGACAAGATTCTGCCTTACTGGTTAACAGTGGTCTGTACCATTAAAAACAATACACTCAAGGCTACAGGACAGCAACATATGTCAAATCAACCAACTCAGATGTCAATAGAAGCCCCAACTTCCTCACCCAGTCTTGTCCGAACCACAAGCTTATACCAATATTGTCTAACAAAGATGTTTAAGTTAAACAGAATTGCTTTAATACGCTAAAACATCTGCTGCATTTTATAATAATCTTCCTGCTGCTGCAACATATGGTATCATCAGAAAATTTATTCCAGTGCCCCCAGAGCATCTGAAACACCTCGAAATGCCACAATTACCATAAGTAGGTTTCAGCAATTCTCAAAGCTGAAAGAAAAACTCTTAGTTCATTTTAATTATTAAAATAAATATGGGCCACTTGGATCATTTGGGAGGGAAGTGGGATTATAAAAACTACAATCATTAGAATCACTCCCCAAAGAGAGATCTTCTAAGATGTGACTTGCAGATGGAAACTTCCTCTAGCAGGTCTGTCTAAGACAGGTGCTTAGCCTGCCCCAGTCTCTCCTGAATTGAATCGGAGTCTTCAGTGACCACAACTCTCTTTACTTTTACACAGGATAATCATTACAACATGACCCTCCTATAGATAGATGTGAAACAGGAACCAGAGTTTGAATTCAATATAACTCAGTTAAATAATTATTAATCAGAAGATCTTATATTTCAGTGCTTTGCTGGAAAAATAGAGTAATTGACATTAAATAGTTCTTATTGGTCATGAAAAGAGAAAAATGCAGACTAGGAAATCTCATCAAGCATGATGGATTCTATAATAGAGTTAACTTGAAAGCATGCTGGGATTACAAAAGCATTTTAATTCAACTTGGGAAGGTATAGCAAACCTCATGGAGAAAGGGATACTGGAGTAGAGATTTTAGGGAAGAGACACTACTCTGAACATAGTTAAGAGGAAGGTGGTCTTTCCAGGTTGAAAATATTACAAGGCACAGAGTAGTAAGCTAGCAATTCCAGTAGCAGATAGTCACTTGCTATCATGTGAGTGGTTTGGGGGTGAAGAAGAATCTGGGGAGAGAGGTCAGGGGCTGGAACTTGGAGGCCTGTGGGGTCACATTTGAGAGTTTGGATTTTATCTTGAAGGGAATGTGGCCATGAAAGGTTTTCCTGCAGAGTAGAGGGAAATCAATGTCATTATCATCATGGCATCTAGAGCATACCCTTTTCCTTGGGCTAGGAACTGCTGGTCTTTAATCCTTACCACAACCCTTGGTGGAAGGTATAATCATTATGTTCATCTTACATATTATGCTCATCTTCTTTACCCCAAAAATCAAAGTGTCTAGAAGAGAATCAATTCCCTAAGTTCCCATAATCAGGGATAAGTTTCAATGGAATTTCAACTGCAACAAACCAATCCATAAATTGTTCTCAAATGAGTCCTCTTGGGACTGAGCCATGTTGACTGACTCTTATAGATTTACGTACAATCATGCTAAAGGTATTCTTTGAAAAGCACCATGCATAATATTTCTAATCATTAAGGGAACTCTGCAGAAAGGGTGTTAGTATTCCCATGCTACCTATGGAGAAACTAAGACTTTGCACTTGCTCTAGTGCACTGAAATAGTAAGTAACTAAGCCAAGATTTTAATCCTAGATGGTCTTAATTGAAAGCCTAGACTTTCTTTGTCCATCTATCACTGAGGAAGTTCTCTGAGATGATGGAAATCTGAAGCACAGATCTAATGTCAATGGAAATCACTTTAGCATTGAAAGGGAGTTAGGTAGTTCTGGCCAAGGGGGTGGTCGATATATCAAAAACACGCTATCATAATTGTGAACACAGAGCAATATAGGTTACAATAGACCTACTTAAATCTCAGAACAAAGACTCTTCCACCAAAAGACAGTCTTTTTTTGTACTTCATCCATGAGCAGAATGAGAGTGACTGACATATTTTATATTGCTTTATATTTGTATCACATTTTTTCATTAAAAACAAGCATGATGCTGAAAGAAAGATATCAACCCATGTATAGATGAGGAACCTAGCGCTGAGAGTTTGGTGGCTTAGAAGGCTTAGAGGTCCATAGAAGGTAAGAGTGATATAGAAAGAATCCTAGAGAACTTGGCATTGCATATGTTGTGGAGTCACTGTGATGTAGTAACCCAACCTGGTGGAAGGATCTTCCTCCATCCTCTCTAATCTTTTTATTTTTAAGTGGTTGGAAAGAGGAAGAACATAATGGTCATTTGTTTTCCCTTCTGTAGATTATTATTTTCTTCCCCCTCCCACTACCTTAAAAAATAAAGATTAGAGGAGATCCTGGAAGATCCCTCCACCATTTTAGATTGTTATCCTCAGTGGCTCCAACACACTCAAAGAATGGAGATAGGAGACTTAGGGGTTTGATAGGCAATCATTTTCAGTGTTTCCAGTTTATTGTAAACATTAGATAAAATGACTGAGCTTCCCAGACAACTAATCAACAATTGCAGTTCTGGTTGTGAGAGGGCATCATGCACAGTTGAATAAATTATTAATAGAGACGCTTTCTCTGAATTGGCGCAGATCCATGGAAACAGTGACATGGCAGTGAGGCAAATGCTGTATTTTGCAAAGGAACACAATACATGGTACTGGGAGACACTCATGTTTATTGTATAAGGTGATTTCATTCTAAATGTTATTTTTATAAATTACTTTATAGGGATATTCAAGGCAATTACCATGAATCTATTATTAGGTTCCATAGTTGTTCTACACATCAAGTTAGAAATGCCCTAATTCAGAATCTCTTGACATCCTCATTTGGAAAATTCAATAGTTTCTTCTATGCCCCTGCCAATGACCTACCACAGTAGGAATGGAGTTTTGGCAACTTGTAGACTACCTGTCCACCTCATCCATGATCTCACAGACCCACCTTCGCTCTCTTCAAAGCTTCATGTTTTCCTGATGATTTGATCAAGTTAAGATGAAGAAAAATGTTTTTTGCAGCTACTTTCTTTGTAATTTCCCAGACTGTTACTGCATGAAGTTCAACACAAAAAGTGTGCACACAGACATAACTTACAAAAAAGAAACTAGTAATGTAGACTCGTATATCTACTGAGCATAGAACTCCCAAGAGCAAGAATTCTTACATTAGTTTAGGAGATTGTATTTTGTTTCTATAAGCAAGTTTCAAAGATTACTATTATTTCTTTTTGAAAATTGCTTTCAGAGGCAAAGGTATGCATGAATTTTGAATATATGAATAATTTTTAATTGGGGAAATTATTCTTTGAAAGCTAATTTCATTTTGGGGAAACACATCATTTGAGACCAAAGCTTTTTTTATATCCTTATAACATCCACCCAACCAGAATGTACAGAAACTCACTTATTTTAAACTCTTCAAATAAGAATCAGGCTCCCCCGGCCCCCAGGCTGATCCAACCTGCTTTTCCTCCTGTGTCTCCTATCCTGGGTTTAGTATCATATTGGAGGGGTGGGAGGGGGCAGGGAAAGGAAGGACTAGAGTCAAAATAAGGGGGGAATGCAATTGTATGGGGAATATAACCAAAATGAAAATGCATACATTGTGCAAAAATGAAAAAATGATGTAAGAATTATATAAATTTTTTTTTAAAAGACTGAATTAAGAAATAAATTTCATGATTATGTAATTTCAAAAAAAAAAGGATCTTTGAGTAAAAAAAAAAAAGTGTCATATTCCAGAAAACATATTGTGTTCAATCATCTCTTCTGAAAGCAGGATGCAGAATTAGGAACTACACATGTATGAGAGTTTTCTAAGCGTTTACTGCAATTTGAATTGCAATGTAATGACCAATTATTTGAAATACAAATGTATAGCTTCAAAACAGGGAGGTCAAAGATGAGAATGCTCATGGTTTTCAGGTTCAAGGCCTTGATTACAAAGAGCTGTCAATCAGGGGTGACTGAAAATCCCTTGGCGGCTAGAATAATTTTATTTCTGTGGGGAACAAGTCATGAAGTATGAAGAATAAGACCGACCTGCTTTGACCTGCAAGCCTGACATGACTACTTTAGACTCTCAACTCCAAGGACACAAACTGTGAGAGAATACTTGCAAGTGAGGATGTGTTTGGGGAGAAAACAAAAGCCCATCTCACTTGGAGACTGCAGGCGATCAGCAGGACACACAGCCCCTCCCAGCAGTACCTGTCTTTGGTTTTCCGTCTCTAGTCTCAGCCTGGCCTCCACGCACCTCCGCGTCTCCAGGAAGGCTTGGCGCTGGGCCCGGTCGGACAGGTAGCTGATGAAGATCCCAGCTGTGTTCATACACATGAACAACACGGCCTGGGCCACAACCTAAAACAAGAGCAAACAGCCTGTTCAGCTTGGAGGCAAAGAGGAAAGAATAAATAAATATTCCCAAGGCAAATCTTACAGCAGCAATCCAAATGCTGGGTTGCAGTGAACAGAACCTGGCCTTCATTTATAACCTAGATCAAATGTCATCCCTTTAACTCAACCAACTGAAAACTTCTTCCATCCCGCATTTGGTTTTGAACGTGAACTGGAAGCCTGAAGTAAGGTGGGGGCTTCTCATTCTACCTCACTCCTCATTTCTCCTCACATCTCTTCTCTTTGCTGGCTGGAGTTCTGGCCTTTGAAGGGCTGGGCAGGCTTCCCTGCATTCCTTTTCCCTGCATGCATCCATTTATCACAAGTTACACTTACACATTTATTTGCTTACTTGGTTGTTAAGAGGCCTGAGCGCTAGGTATTTGATGCAAAGATAAATGAATGGACCAATAACTTTTCTATGCAGCTCAGATCACCATTTACAAGACCTGGTGATGCTCTGAGCTTACTCACAATAGCAATGACAGCATAAAACACCAGTGAAGATGCTGGAAAATAATGATAACAAATGTATGAAAGCTGGGGGAAAACTAAAGCACATGACTTTACAAAGGATAAAAGAAGGAAACATTTCCTGTAAAGGTGTGCTGCCTTCTGTTAACTATGTAAATATGACCCAGATTGCTTTACAGCTTTAATATTATTACAGTCAAGATCTCAAGGGGAATTTAGAAAGATGATTTAAAGGTGTATCTGAAAGGATTTATGAGTTAGTATGTCAAAGAAATTTTTACTAAAGCACTAAGAGGGGCACTTTTCCCAGGCAGAAGCTAATAGGTACCAGCATGGTACAATAACTAAAATTCTGCAAGGGTAGAGAAAACTCACAAATGCATGGAATAACTCTGAGTATACCTTCTAGCAACAGACAATGGAAAACATCACGAGTTCATAGGTGATATAAACAGCTCAATAATTCAGTGGGAAAATAATTGTCAGTAAGAGAATAACTGGTCAACTATGGGAAAAGAAATGGTGGGTGATCACCTGATACTTAAAGCTGAGATAAATGCCACTGGATTAAAGAATTGAATGTGGAAAGCAAAAGTACAAAAAGGGAAAAGAAAATGAAAGTGAATATTGCAGAAGTGTAAACAAAAATAAGCAGAAGTGTAAACAAAGCCTCAAAGATAACTGGGTTTTTATGTGAAACGTTGGTGTTATAGAGATCCTTAACTATATTTCTGGACAGTAAATTGGCCAACATGTTGCAGAATTTCACTCATTTCTTCTGTTGATCTTAGGGAAATTATCAGAAACAGTATCTGGAATTTCAATTAAGGAATATTCACTGAAGCTTTACTTATGAAAATAAATAAATGGTAGCTGAGTGTTTTTAACAGTAGGAGAAATCATTAAACTGTGGTGGGCATGTACAAGGGAACATGAAATTGGATTAAAACAGTTGATAATGAGCAAATTTATATGTTATATTAAGTAAGATGTAATACTTAAAACTGTATTATAACACAAACCTATAAATTCAATGTCATCTTAATGTTTAAAATAAAAAGGAGCACGTGTGTATACATATAAAAGGAAACAAACACATTTATTTGTGTGTATATGTGCATGCATATGTATAAGTGTATATATGTGTACATTGAGACAAAAGAAGTAAATTCTTTAGACAAACCCATTTGTGAAGACAGTAAAAAATCATGATAAAAAGTCAAGATCTAGAAGAAGTACCCCAAATAGCTGAGTCTAGCATTGGGGGCTTCTTTCTTTGTAGGGACAACTAAAACACAAGCAGCAAACATGACCCTAAACCATGAAGGTGAGTCTTGTCTCCTGAATGCCCACAACTCTCCAGAACCTTCCTATCTGGTGGAGATAAAAGCCACTGCTCTGATTTGTCTTCAGAACCAGTGTTTCATCATGAAGTATGGACAAAGCACAGACTTAAAGTGGGACACTAAATCAGAGTGTGTAACTTACTTTTTTAAATTCATATTAAGTGTGGGGTATCTTCCTAGGTGATTTTCCTAAATGTTCTAACATAATCTCAGTGGAGGAGGAATTATTATTCATATGAGGAAGCTGATGTTCAGAGAGGTTAAGTAACTTGCTGAAGGTTAACCAGCCCTCCCAGTTATAGGGCAGGGATTTATACACAGGAAGTTTGACTTGGGAGAATCCAAGCAAGAGCTGGCCAGGACCTGGCAGAGATCTTTAAAAAAAAAAAAAATATTTACTGATACAAGAACTGGGGTACAGGCCAGATGCGCAGGAGGGTGAGAGGATTCACCAGAGACAGAACAGGCACACTGACGAAATACACTGCTGAGGGGAGCAGCGGGCACTGCAGGAGAAGTCTGCTGCGCCATGTGGGATTCTTGCCGGCTGGCCGGCCGGGATTGAACCCGCACTGCAGAGGCTGTGGACAGCTTCACAGTGTGGTGCTCAACCACCTGCGGCACCAGGGAGGCCCAGAGATCTTTCATATTCAGAAGAAGTGGAACCCAATTAGGAGACAAAGACACAATTTAGTAAGTAAGTACTAGACAAGGTATGAGGCGGGTTGGGTGTATATGAAAGATGTGGGTAAAGACCTTGTATTTTCAGGTGAATGAGCACAGCCTGAGTAGGCCTTGTGTCATACTCTAATAGATGGCTAGCATTTATTGAGCACTTAGTATGTACCAGGAATTCACTTATTATATTAATTCACAATATTATATGTTGTACTAATACAAATTATTATCCGGTAATGTATTAATTCACAATAGCCCAATAAGTAGGTACTATTAAGATGGACATTGTATAGATGAGGGGGTTGAGCTCAGAGTTCAGTCATTAGTTTGAGATTAAAAAAAGGAGTTAGAATTGCCGCTTCCAGAGGGGGAGGGTAGAAGGTAAGAGAAAAGGGGAGAAGGACCCCAACAGACCTATGGTGGAGGATTAGGGCGTTTTGTGGTATCTGCGGCGTAGTAACATACATCTGAAGGGATCTAAGTCTGTTACCCTAAAACATGTACAATGTTGTAAACCAATGTTACCTCAATAAAAATAATACAATTAAAAAAATGGAATCAGTGGTCGAGCAAGGATTTAAACCCTGGTTATTGGAGCCAGAACCTGAACTCAGAACTATTATGGCCTCCGACTTCTGCCCTACGCCCTCTGTTACTAACACAATGAGTGTGTACTCGGTCAATAAACGCAGACAGGACACAAGCATGACAGCCTCTGGGACTCGGGCTGGCTGAGGGGCAAGACCCTTGGGGGGAATGTGAGTGTCTCTGCCTATATGTGGTAAAACCAAGGCCCAAGGAAAAAGGTGCCCCCAAATAAATAATTTAGAAGAATCTGGAACCATGATTAATACTCTTCCACCCAAGCCTGTGTGCTTTGCAAGCTGGGGTGGGTTTTCATCAGTCTTTCTTGCAGTGGAGGAATGTGCCCGCATTTAGGCCTCTCTGCTTTGGAACTTACTCCTGTCCTCCTGGCGCTGGTGCCTGGACACTGGGCAGGGCAGGGGCTCAGAGGCAGGGGCACGGACTTAAGGGAGGAGGACATGATAGGAGAATACGATAATTTCAGCAACTCCCTGGGGTTGCTCAGTTTCTGGTCCTGACAAGTGAGGGGGGCAGCCGCCCACCAGGGGCCCTTGCAGCTGCTTGATGCTGTAACTGGAGCTGGGTCTGCGTCCCTCAGTTCATCACTCACTGGGACCACAAGCTAAGGCAGGTTGCTTCTGCCTCTTTGAACCTCAACTTTCTCGTCTGGAAACTGGCAACAAACTTGCCTCATGTGATATAAATTGGAATATACACACACACACAATTATAAATTTAAATGTACATATAAGAATGTGCCGACCAGTTAAAGAAGTCCAATTAATTTTGGATATAGATTTAAATAGGAGACTATCTTCCTACCACCCCCCCCCCGCCATATCTAATCTCTGGTATGATAATATTTTTAAATTTCTGAATAAATGGCGCATTAGGCACTTTCTTCTTCCAGGTTAATAATATCCCAGAGGTCCATGAAGTATTAAAGTCCTTCATTTATGCCACCTTACGAAGAATGTTTATGTGCACTGTTTACTACGCAAGGATGGTAGTGAAGTGGGGATTAGGGAGATAACTCTGGAATCGGACTGAGTGGACCTTACATCCCGGCTCCACCTTTTCCCCACGGGTGACTGGGCAGACACTGAGGTGCAGACACCTCAGACACCTCAGCTTGGTAAGCTGTTCCAGGTAGAGCTCAGCAGTGCAGCCCAGCGGGTAAGGACCTAGGTGCCCAGTAATGCCACTAGGTTGTTATAGGAACTTATTCCAGGTTGCTAATTTTTCTGGCCCTCAACTTTCCTTGTCTGAAAAATGGGAACAGCTTCCTCAGTACGCTGTTGGGTACCTGATGAAGCAATTAGTGGAAGGCGTGTCACACACCATCACTCAGTGTATACAGATGGTGGTCATGGTTATGGTCATCATTATTGCTTTTATCTCTCATGTCACAAGAGTAAACAAGTGAGCCACGTGGGCAGGCTCATGTTTTAAAAGATCGTGTGTGGTATGGATTGAGGAATGTCACCCCCTAGGATGAAGGATTCAGTGAAGATGAGGATGGATGAAAGTGATGAAGAGGGTCCATAGGCGTGGTGAAGCCAAATGGAGCAACAAAATGATCCCACCCACATTCTCTGGCCGGGTCACGGCTCCTCACAGCTGCTGGCTCTGACCACGCTTCCTGCCTGCCCTTTATAAATAGCACAGAGCAAATTGGAAAAAGAAAATATAAATAGTACATAGTGAAGCTTATAAAGTCACAACAATAAAGGAGTAAACCTAAGTGTACATCTAAGGACAAGGTAAACAGCCAGGCGTCCTGAACTCAGCTGGCGTCCAATCAAAAGGAAAACTGAATGATGAAAAACTTGCAGAAGAAACCTGAGTTCAGGGACTGATATTCTGCATATCAACATAACAAGGGAGAAAATGAGAATTCTGAGAAATAGTATTTAAAGAGTAAGAGAACAGGGACATAAGATTTTTAAAAATGGATTTAAAAAACGCTGACATTAAGGAGGAAGTGAAAATGTTAAAGGCTAAAAATAGGAAGGACTGGAGGTGAAGAAAAAGAAAAGACGTGATTAAACCTTTAAAAATAGACTAGGTAAAAAAAAACAAAGTTAAAAATTTTTTTAAATATGAGAAATATAAAAGACAAAATTTTAAAGACATAGTGTGCTCATTCAAAGCAGGTTGGCATTAGCATATTTATAATGGCTAGTCCTCTGTATTCAGAGAGACAGAGAAAATAAGCAGCCACAGTTGTTCCAAGAGTATTTTCCAGCCTGAGATAACTCTACTTCTTAGAATCTCCTCCAGCCTCTCTAAGGAGAATGTCTGCTCACACTTCTTTGTGTGCTGGATGCTGTGCTTTGGCCTTTGCACACACACCCCTGTTATTTCAGGCCAGGGGTTGATATCCAAGATCTACAAAGAACTACAACTCAACAAAAAGAAAACAAATTACTCAAAAAATGGCAGGTGAGTGAAATAGGCACTTCTCCAAAGAAGATATATATAAATGTCCAACAGGTACGTAAAAAAAAAAAATGCTCACCACCACTTATTAGGGAAATCCAAATCAAAACCATAAGAAGATAGCAATTCATGACTGGGAGAATGGCCCATAACAAAAAAAAAAAACAGATACAACAAGTGCTGGTGAGGATGCGGAGGGCAAGGATCTCTTACACGGTGGGTGGGAACGCAGCCTGGTCCAGCCCCTCATGAAAACATTATAGAGTTTTCTCAAAAAGTTAAAAATGGATCTACCTTATCGCTTAGAAATTCCATTAAGGTATCTCCCAAAGAATACAAAACCCTAAATCTAAAGAAAATTTGCACTCCTATGGACATCGCAGTACTATTGACAACAGCCAACCTATAGAAACCACCTAAGTGCCCCCAAAGAGAAGAGTGGATTAGGAAGATGGAGAGATATATGTGCAAAATGGAATACTACTCGGTTGTTAAAAAAGAGTAACTCTTGCTATTCGTACAACATGGATGGACCTGGACTAGAATATGCTAAGCGAAATGTCAGTGGGAGAAAGACAAATACTGAGCAGTGTAACTTCCATGTGGAACATAGAGGGACAAAACAGAGGATCAGAGAAAGCCAAACCAACAACAAACCCTAGAAATCTGACAGTAGAACTGACATTAGTAGAGGGGAGGGAGGAGAGAGGGACAGGAGGAGAGGGAAAGAGGAGAATAACCCCGGGAGGGAGCATACTGGACTCTGATGGAGGATTACGGGTGCTTTGGTGGTGGGTGTGGTGTAGTGACAACACCCAAAGGAGGGGACCCTACACCTCTCAAGCACAAACAACAGTGTAAACCCCAATGTTATCTCCATAAGGAAAAAACAAAACCATGGCAGGATTTCAGGCTGCAGCTTTTCCCATCTGTGCATGGAACCCAAAGACTTGGGAAGTTCCAGTTTTCATATGTTTATAATTACTGGTGGCTTAGTGAACAGACCATTTGGGGGGGGGGGGTTGGAAATGGTGGCCAAAACTGCAAAAAAGGGAAGGAGCTTCAGAAAACACAGAGACTACTGTTCTCTCACCAATCCTGTTCAGAGCTCCATGAGAAATGTCAGAACTCTCTTCCAGAGGATCTGTGATAACGTCCCCAGAGAGCCCGGGTGATGCCAAGGGCAGGTGGCAACCATCTCACAGGTGTTCTGCTCAAATAGAAGATTTTTATCTTTCTGATGATACTGTGTTTTTTTTTTTAAAGATTTATTTTATTTATGCAAGAACTGGGGTACAGGCCAGATGTGCGGGAGGGTGAGAGGATTCATCAGAGACAGCGTGGGGGACAGAACAGGCAGACTGATGCAATACACTGCTGAGGGGAGCAGCGGGCGAGACAGGAGAGGTCTGCTCACCATGTGGGTTGCTCCAAGGTTAGCGGGGATCGAACCAGCACTGCAGAGGCTGTGGACAGCTTCACAGCGCTGTGCTCAAACGCCTGTGCCACCAGGGAGGCCCAATACTGTGGTTTTAAAATCATTCATGACTTGTTAGAGCAGGTATATAAGATTCCTAGGTGATTAGGAAAAAGGTTATCACATCCAATACAGATAAGGACAAACATAAAGAGACTTCTGCAAACAGTAGGCACACAATAGAGAATGACTAGAGGAGAAAAACATGAGCTATTTCATGCATAAATATCTTCATTGAATCAATTGTTTGACTTAATTCTTTTTCTACAAAGAATGCATATTACTGAATTAACTTGTCATGAATATTAATGATTCAGCGAGGGAGTCAGAGGTTTGTCTACACTGAGTCAGGGTCACATCCATGGTTTGAGCATAAAAACCCACAAGTTCTAGATGTTCCAGCCCTTCAACACTATTCCTAAAAGACGTGGTTCTCTTTGGGGGAGCTTTTGCTCCTTAAGAGACATTTGGTAATGTCTGGAGACACTGTTGTCACATCTGGAGGGGATGCTTCTGGCATTTTGCAAGAGACCAGTGATGTTGCCTATTATTCCGCCGCGCGGGGCAGCCTCCCTCCCCCATAGAGAACTACTGAGGCTGAGAAACCCTCTCCTGGCGTTGAACAGTCTCCAGCACCTAGAAGATGCTGTGAGTTACTGCTAGGTAAATGAAAGAGGGTAGCTTCACTTTTAAAAACTTACAAAGGTTGCAAACTCTAGCAATTCTTTTTCAGATATTTCTAACCTTGATATATAGACATGTTTCCTTGAGTAAATATGACTTGACAGCTATCCACTGAGCAGCTTGCTGGGGGTACAAAGACTATCATGGAGCTCAGGCGTGGGGCTCAGAGACACAATTAGACATGCGATCTTCAGGTGACTTGAGTTAGGATATGACACAATTGATGCCTGTCTTGCAAACAGCTAACCTTGCTAATTAATTAACAGCATTGAGCACCTGCTGTGTCATAGGTATTGCTTTATATGTTATATCTACATCAACCCATTAATTTTCACAATAGGCCAATGAACTGGGTGCTACTGTTATTATTATTATTATTTTTTAAAGATTTATTTATTTATTTATACAAGCACTGGGTACAGTCAGAAGCGCGGGAGGGTGAGAGAATTCACCAGAGCCAGAGCGGGGAGCAGAGCAGGCAGAAGGACTGAAGTACACTGCTGAGGGGAGCAGCGGGCGGCAGGAGAGGTCTGCGCACCATGTGGGACCCTCCTCTGGTGGC
The DNA here is from genome assembly GCF_014898055.3 of Talpa occidentalis. Taxonomy (NCBI): domain Eukaryota; kingdom Metazoa; phylum Chordata; class Mammalia; order Eulipotyphla; family Talpidae; genus Talpa; species Talpa occidentalis. The sequence goes on along the minus strand of NW_026555331.1, from coordinate 9,123,658 downwards.
TGGGGAGCAGCCGGGGATCGAACCGGCGCTGCAGAGGCTGCGGGCAGCTTTGCAACCCAGCGCTCAACCGCTGCGCCACCGGGGAGGTCCTACTGTTGTTATTATTAAGGTGACTATTTATTTTATTATTCAAACAACGTTTTGATGGTGACATAGATCTCTCAATAATTCTTCTAAGACCAGAAGCATGAGCCCCAATTGCTCCAGGAAAGCAAAGATCTGTGGTTGCTCTGATCCTCACTGTACAAGACAGGAAACTGAAGCAAGGAAGGTCAAATACTTTGTCTATTCAGGTCAACCCTTGGTATGATGCAGGGCCAGGCATGGAATCCAGCTAGCCACGCTGGAAGGCCACCTCTGGAAGAATTAACAACTCCATGGTGTAAAGACAGTCCATTGCAGTAGGGTCTAATTGAAAGGAGGGGGTTTGGGATGGCTTCTTCGAGGAGGTGACATTTAAACCAAAGATTGAGTAATAGCAGCAGACAAGAAAAGAAATGAGGAAAGGGGTTAGAGGCACAGTACATGCAGAGGACCGGAGGCAAGAGAAAGCAGGAACATTTGGTAAACTGTAAAATGCCCAGCATTGCTGGAAAGTGGGATGGTAAAGGCTGGAGTGGCCAGATATGGGTGTGGAGAGGAAGACATTTGCTACATGCAAAGTGTGTCACATAAAAGTGCCATTATCGGGCCTCCCCGGTGGCGCAGCGGTTGAGCGCTGGGTTGTGAAGCTGCCCACAGCCTCTGCAGCACCGGTTTGATTCCTGGCCAGGCCACCCGGCGAGGGTCCCACAAGGCGCGCAGACCTCTCCTGCCGCCCGCTGCTCCCCTCAGCAGTGTACTTCGGTCCTTCTGCCTGTTCTGCTCTCCGCTCTGGCTCTGCTGAATTCTCTCACCCTCCCGCGCTTCTGACTGTACCCAGTGCTTGTATAAATAAATAAATAAATCTTTAAAATTAAAAAAGTGCCATTATCTCACTAAACCCTCATGTCAGTCATGCAAAGTGAGATTTTGGCCATTTTATATGAACAATTAAACAGCCTTCACTCCCCTAATTTGCCCTTAAATCTGAGAATATGTTTGATATCAAAATCCATTCCACATCACTGCATTTGATCCTTAACTGCAGAATATTTGGATCTCCTTATTTTAAGACTCACAAACACCCCCTTCAACACTCCACATACAGGTGGCATTCTCAAGGAATTCTTATTAGCATCCAGGTTAGTGAGTTTCATTTTAGGAGGAAATGTTTCTTCCAGGTGTTTGGCCACACATGTCAACTCAACTGTGACTTTGCAAGGAAATCCAAGAGCCGGGTCAGGGAAGAATGTCAAACGTGTTAACCTTCCCAATTGTGGGAAGGTTCTCTGATGCTGAGTTCCACAAGGTGCAAATTATAACACAGTGACATCTTCCTATGTATGCATTTTGTTTGTATATATTTTAATTACAGTTGGGGGTGACAAAGGAGGGGAAGAAGAAAAGGCATGAAGGAAGAAGAGATAAGCACCCAATTATCTGAACAATGCTGTTCACTCAGGATGCTCAGGAGCCGGAATGAAGATTGGGATCTGCTGCCTGTCCCAGGCCCACGGCCTCCAGCAGTACTGAGTGTGCCACTAGGATTAAAGATAAGTCTTTTTCCTACAACCTGGTCCTGCCACACAAGCCAATTGCTCCCTCTGCCACCATAATGGAGGAAACCCCAGCTGTGCTGGATTCTTGAACTATGATATATTCACGAGCTGACTTCTTTTGATATTTAAGGGATTTGTTTTTACAACATGATTTTTGATTCAGTTGGAGCTTTAGAACCTAACCGCAGTGGAAGTAGCCACACGTGCTATTCCGAGCTGTGTAACAGAAAATGGAGACGTGCGCCCAGGAAACAGGCACTGGAAAACCCATTCGATGCTCACCATCCCAGCCAACGGAATTCGTAATAGTAGATGCATAATAAATGTTTACTAGATAAAGAAATGAATGAATGAAAAAAGGCTCTTCGTGTGGGCATGGGGCATTCTGCAATACTGCATCGGAAATAAAACCTATAAATATTCACAGGCGGGCAAATGAGATATGTTTGGAAAACCAAAGTGGACACTAATTCAATTCTCTTCCCTCTTTATCTAGAGCCTGTCAGCCATTGCATCTAAAGTAGTTTATGGAGGAGGCTAGAGGGAGGCAAAGGGTCTGATGGGGCCTGTGAGACTGAAGTCAGTCTTTCCCCTGCTGGACAAACCCTCCTGGCCAGGTCACTGGCAGGTCACTGATGAAACAGTCGTTTTTTTGCCAAAGTCTCAGTTCCTGACACACAGGGCCTGCAAGAGCAGGGAGTCAGCCTTAGCTACCTTCTTCTTCCAGGGTTGGCTTTACTAATATAAAAATAGAGGTGACCAGTGTCTCCCTGGTGGCTCAAGGGGTTAAGCACCACACTATGAAGAAATCCACAGCCTCTGAAGCATGAGTTCGATCCCCGGCTGGCCAGAGAGAAACCCACATGGCGCAGCAGACCTCTCCTGTCTCACCTGCTGCTCCCCTCAACAGTGTATTTCAGTCTGCCTGTTCTGTTCCCTGCTTTGTCTCTGGTGAATCCTCTCACCACCCCCTGCATCCTGGCCTGTACCCCAGCTCTTGTATTGCATAAATAAATAAATCTTTAAAAAAAATAGACGTGACCAAAGGAGTTGGGGGTAGTCCTACCATAGTTTTGGGATTGGGGTGTGCAGGAAAGGTTGGCTGGGGAGAAGCTGCAGCTATCTCCAGCAGCTTCCTGGTGGACCAAGGACATCCTTTACAACAGAGGAAGAGTAGGCTGGGCATGAGACTGCAGCATCCAGTGGCAGTGGGCATTTCCTTATTCCTGGAAGCTGATACTACCAGAGAATGAGAAGGCATCCTGGAGGCATCCTATAATCAATACTCTCCAAGGATGGCATGCCACCCTTGGGGCTATAGTGGACAATTTTAATCCAGGCCTCTGTAGGGTACAGTGCCCAGTTGTAGAATGCATGAGAGTGGCAAACCAGGGGTGGATGTAGGAGTGACCCTACTTATCATCACTCCTGGTAGCCCAGGAGAACCAGAAGCCCTGGGCTCTGCAGTGGTAGAGTTCTAGCTATTCAAGGGCTGAATACTTTCACCAGGTGACACAGCAAGTGCCCTGCTGAACTGTAAAATAGGGTTTTCACATGAGTGTCTCTTCATGCCAAGAGACCAGTAGAAAAGAAGAGTCACCATCTGGCCAGGCTTATGCCCCTGGCCTGAGAAATGCATGGCCACCAGAAGCTAGGGCCTCTGAAGAATCCTGTCATACCATCTGGTCAGACACTAAGACTAAGACAAGTGCAGGCTGAGGGTGACAGGAATTTAGAATTCTTTAGAGCTGTAGGAGGAGAACATGTGTATCAGTGGGGGACCAAGACCAGCTGCAGCAATGGGAGCTATAATTTGTTATTAACTGTCTCACTCTAAGCTTCCACAAAGAAGAGTAGACCACTGGGATCATAGAACTACTCAAAACTCATGTGAAATAAGTTCTAGTGGGCTCAAGGGGTGGACTGTAGTGGAGAAAGTGATGAGCCACTAGATCTCACTTTGGCATGACATATAGAGAACAATCTTCGGGTGGCTGTCAGACCACAGGCCTCAGCTTTTGGCCTTCTTTGAGGATATCCTTGCTAAAGACAACCTGCTCACCCAAGCTCATGGCCCCAAACTGATAATCACAGACGTGTAAATGCTGGTAACTTCAACTTCAGAAAGACCATCCCAGCTTCAGAGCTCCCCAGGGGACTTAAGTCTCCTTGAAACTGTATCATTACTCAACTTGTTCCTTGCTATGTCTGCTTTTGTCTCTTCCATTCCATGGGAGCTGATTTCAAAATCACCTTCCCCAATAAACTCCTTACACACTAATCTGCCTCTGAGAGTCTGATTCTTAGAAGACTGAGCCTCTATCAAGCAGACATTGTTTATTACCCTTACTAATGTAGTCAGCCTCCAATATTTGTTGAATGAATAAATTTGCTGAATTAACAATTCGATTCATTAATTCATGCAGGCCATTTATATATATATATATATATATAGAGAGAGAGAGAGAGATGATGACTATTACACAGGTGGTGTCCTTTTTCTAGTCTATATTTTTTTTAAGATTTTTTATTTATTTATGCATACAAAAGTTGGGGTACAGGCCAGAGATGTGGGGGGTGAGAGGATCCACCAGAGACAGAGTGGGGAGCATAACAGTCAGACTGACTGAAATACACTGCTGAGGGGAGCAGCGGGCAAGAGAGGAGAGGTCTGCTGTGTCATGTGGGTTGCTCCCTGGCCGGCCGGGGATGGAACTCATGCTGCAGAGGCTGCAGATTGCTTCATAGTGTGGCGTTTAACCCCTTGCACCACCAGGGAGGCCCCCTTTTTCTAGTCTACTTGTAATTATCTACTGAGCCTAAGTATGACCTAGTATGACCCAGGTGCTTTCATATTCTACTGGCAAATGAGACAGTTAAGGTATCTTCCCTAGGTGGGGAATCTTAATTTAGATGAAGAAGTTCAGACCTCTCTGGGGTCGAAATATTTAAACTAAGCCTGAATAATGAAGAGTCAGTAAAAAATTAAAAAATAAAAAGGAGCAGGGCAATAATTATTGAAGGAAGAAGAAAAGCAGAGGCGGTGACCCCACAGTGATAGGGAGGAGGGAAGGGAAACAGAAAGAGAGCCCTTGTTTAAGTCCTAACCTTCTTGCAGCCTGAGGTTCTTAGCAAAAACCACTACAGAGTTCCAAATTAAACACTTTTTCTTTTTTTTTTACCAATATATCTCTGGCCCCAGGCTCCTTCCTTTCAGGGATTTGCACAAACCAGAATTACCTTTTCCTCGCCAGCTTCCCCACCACCTCCTCCTTCTGGCGACACAGCAGATGGTGGTGTCAAGGAGGTGGTGGCAGTAGTTCCAAGGGAAGTTCTTGGTGTGAGCATGAAGGAATGTGTCTCGTAATGTGATGGTTACTATGGCAATTTTTATTGGGTAATTGGGTTTGAAGAAACATTTTGATTCATCATTAGCTACAGAGCTTAAAATAGTGCCTTCCCAGTGCCTTGTTTTCCCTTAAATCGCATCTGTTGTTCAGGGTTGAAAAGGTACAGTTTGCACCAGAAACTGGGGCATTTTCCTAAGTCACCTACGTCTTGATTTGACTTCTTCAAAGGAGCCCATGTTATCTTCTGCTTTACTTTACGAGGAAAAAAAAGGTCTTTATTTTACAGAGAAATATCACGTTGATCTACAATGAAAAAATAATCTGTTTGGTTCGAAGTGAGCAGTTCAATTTACAGAGGTGACTTTTCATGGAATAGCTTTGCACAGTGTCTCAGCTGTACCATTTTATAGGGTGGGGGGACAAAGTGGTCCCCTGGTATGCCTTTTCTGTGATGAATACAGTGGTTTAAAATGACCATTAAAGGCCAGACATAGGTCACCATCTGCCATAGGGGACAACCATTAGCAAATCCATGAACAAGGGTTTAGCAATCTTTGCTTTTTAAAGCTTACTCATTTAATGTTTGAATCAAATAAAATGTTCTTCCAAAACTTAAGTATGAGGCAGTTATGTGTAAGTACAATGTGTTTGGGCCTATAATGCTGAGCTATATACCTTGACACACATTAGGTAGTAAAAATATAAAGGAAGCCAGGAAGATAAAATATCTTCAGCCTGGGTGACTCATACCTAACACCATCCTGTTTGCAATTTTTTTCCCCATAAATATATCTCTTCTACATTTGAATCCTCATTCTGCCTCTTACAGCTCAGCCTATTTGACCAATTTAAGAAAGAGGCGTAATTAAACTTGCCAAAGAATAAAAGGAGGTCACATGGAAAGGCCCCAGCAGGGTCACCTGGGAGTACTGAGGTCTGATTCTGGGCTTTGAATCCTGCCTTTTACTAGATGTGGGAAGATGAAACATTTATTCTCCGACCTCTCTAAGTCCCCTGCTCCCCATAGGTAAAGTGGGTATAACCACTGTGCCCATTTCATGGGGGGCCATGATGGAGGAAGGTAATTACCTATAGGTAGAGGCTGAGCGTGCAATGCCTGTTAACTCTTATCTCAACAGTAACTCTTGCCCTTTCTCATCTAAACAGCCTGTCCCTTTAATGAGGGATTATGTGTCCCACTTAATTATCTTGGATCGCATAACTATTGTGGCAATGTCATTTGTTTTGCAAACTGGGACACTTTTGAGAGTGAAAGGAAATAGACAGGATCTGGAGTGTTCTGGACACGCCAGGATGTCGGGACATCTTCCCCTTGGCACGTCCCGCTGGCGAGGCGGATGCCAACTGTCTTCAATCTCTATTTCTGAGCAATTGCTTCAAGAACAGCCACTTGACTCAGTAATCCTGGGCACGGCTCTAGGCTCTGTGGATGTGGCCAACAGAATAGACTACATCCCTCTCCTGTCCTTCAGGGACACAGACAATAAGCAAAGAGATGCACGTTTCCTGTACATTGGTGAAAAGTGATGGGGAGAGTGAAATAAAGCTGATTGTGTGGAGAAAGGAATGACGGGAGAAGGGAATTCCTATTTTATATCTGGTCAGGAAAGGTACCTTTGACTAGATTATATTTGAGCTGAGACCTAAACAAAGTGTCAAACCAAGCAGGTATCCGAAGGAGTGACGTGAGGTCCATAGTCCACTATCAACAACTATTCATCATAATTATCTTGATAAGCCAAAAAGGTAAAAGAGGTAAGCCATAAACCTTTTGATTTTCCAGAGGCTCTAAAAACTCATGTTAGATATGCTTATTGGCTTCCCTATAATTTTTGTTATTTGATTTTTAAATTCGTAAGAGATTTAGCCATTATAAAAATTACAATCATAAACAGAATGGCTTGATCTATTAAGTTTCTCCTAATGCCTGGTACTTTATGAAAATATCTTATTCCGTATAGTAGCAGGTCAGTATGGGGGTGATCACACCGACTTTTCAGGTGAGAAACCTGAGGCTCAGAGGTGAATAAACATGTGAGGCCGTTGGCGAGGTCAGGGGGTGGGGAGCCTAGACATGAGGTGGGGTCCAGGTCTGCTGAGTGCAAATGCCAGACCCTCCTGCTCTTGGTCCTAACGCCTACTAAGAAGCCCGTGTCCATCTGAGATGCACAGCAGACATCAAGGCCTATGTAGTATTAGGGGTACAGTCACCTGTTCAACAAACATCCTCCCAATGTGTCAGGCACCATTTCTATCTTTGCATCTACCTTCCTGGCAGAGGCAAATAATGTAACTAAGCACATTATTTGGAGTGGTAGAAAGGTAAGATGATTTTAAAAAAATATATAGTAGGTAGAGTGGTTTCACATTCAAATACATACGTCAGGGTAGATGCTGTCACTGAAAGGGTGGCTTTAAAAATTGCTTTACATAAACAATTTTGTTTGGTTTTAAAGTCCTATGTGTCATATGTTTCAAGTGTATGCACTATATTTTGACATCAGTATTAGACCATATCATGACCATCATCAAAAGTCTAGTTTCGGGCCTCCCCAGTGGCACAGCGGCTGAGCACTGGGTTGCGAAGTTGCCCGCAGTCTCTGCAGCGCCGGTTCGATCCCCGGCTGCCGGGTGAGGGTCCCACATGGCGCGCAGACCTCTCCTGCCGCCCGCTGCTCCCCTCAGCAGTGTCCTTCGGTCCTTCTGCCTGCTCTGCTGCCCGCTCTGGCTCTGGTGAATTCTCTCACCCTCCCGCGCTTCTGACTGTACACAGTGCTTGTATAAATAACTAAATAAATCTTTTTTTAAAAAAAAAGTCTAGTTTCCATCCACCACCACTTTGCCCACCCCCCAAGTTCCCCTGGAATATTACTCAGCTATAAAAAAGATGGAATTTTGCCATTTTCAACAACATGGATGGGCCTGGAGGGTATACTGCGAAGTGAAATAAATCAGAGTAAGTTGAATATTGTATGAGAAGGTTGATTTGGAGCCAAGACTTGGGGAAGGGGAACAAGTGACTCATGGGGATCTCAGGGTGAAGGACATTTGGGATGGAGCAACAGCCAGTGGAAAGGCAAGGAGGGTCTGCTCAGAGGATTTCTAAGAGTGAGGCTGGAGCAGACCGAGCAGGATGAGAGAAGGGGAGACAGCACCGGAGCTGGAGAACCAGAGGTGGGTGCGGGGGGCCAATGAGGGACATGGGCTGACCTCCGCACAGAGTGGGGAGCTGTGCTAGGTTTAGGGCAGAAGAGGAACCTGGCTTGCCCATCTACTCAGCTTGGGAGTTCTGCCCTGAAACGCCACTGGCTCTTCTGTGGGAACTGACAAAATGGTAAGCAGGGGGCCTCCTGAACGCCCGCTAAAGGAGAGTCACAATCCTGCCCCCCAGTGGAGAGCGGACTGGACTTCTGCTTTGATTAGGAGGAACCTGAAGGATGGAGCGTCTCCTCCCAGTGGGCGGCCCCTGAGGCTATAGGCAAAGCAGGCAGGAGCCCCAGCTAGGCAACTGGGAGCACTCAGATTGCGACTCCTTGCCCCCAAGTCCATCACGAACAGTTGCCTTGGCTTTGGACATTCTAAACAAGGAATTTGTCTGCACCTCTGCTTCTTATGGAATGGGATGCGGAAGGCCTAGAAGCCAGGGAGCTGCAGGTACTGGGTGCTGGAAGAACGGCCCCTCTCTGGGTGCCTGACAGGTCACTGGAGATCACTGCTCTCTCTGTGACTCTCAGTGGATCTCACCGAACTGCCTTTGAGGGGCAATCCCTGTAGGCAATTCCCAACCACAGCAATTGCAGTTAATTTCTTTGCCCCTCACTTTGTTAGGAATGGGGTAGGGAAGCTGCCCCTGCAAGAGGAGAGTACCTACTGGGAGATAAACTAAGACGTGAATAGTCCAGACTTGTGGTCTTTGCAACACTGGGTGGAAGCGTCCTCTTGGACCAGCTCGTCCTCTGCTGATAAGCAGCATGGCTGGGGTGTGGCCTCTGTGACGACGTCATCCAGTACGCTCAGTATCAGAAAACTGCAAAATCCAAGTAATGGTATATTTTTTGGATCAAGGGCGCCGAGCAGATCATTAGGAGTAAATGTTGGTTCAGGAAAAGAGTGAGCTTCAAAATACATGTTCTCCTTCAATATTAATCAAAATAGTGAGTCAATGTAGCTCTAATACTACCTCCTCTTGCTAGTATTATTTTTTAAAAGTCAAAGAGAATACTCATAGAAAGGAGGTAGTTCCTTCACTTTTTTTTCCATTAGTACAATACACCATCTTGGAGAAGCAATGTTGGTATTACGTGTATTTGTTCAGCTTTCAGTCAAATGATTTGGAAAGTTCTGTTAAAAATATCAAAGGCTTCGTTTTCATTCGTCAGGCTATCGACCAGTGCTTTGGCCAGGACTTAATACCCACTTTTTCATTCTGGCCATGCTGGTCTCCCCAGTGGTTCAGTTGATGCATTAATTATTTAGGGAGCACCCATTCATTGTGAGGGGCTGTTCTGGGGGCTGGAGATCGGGCCATAAACTAGGGAAGCTTCTGCTATGAGCCGCATTTGGAAAACACCACTTAGCTGGGGCTAGTTGGAGACTTTACCTGCCTTTCAGGCAAAGTGGGAAAAGAAACTCAGACAGCTCAGAGGCAGAAGGCATGGATTTTGAGGACCTGAATGAAGGCAACTGTGATTGAAGAGTGAGAGCAAGATGAAAAGTAGTGGGGGGGAAGAGAGAGGCCACTTCTCAAAGGTGGGTCCCAAGAGGGAGCTCTGTCTTTGTCTTGAGAGTGATGGGAAGCCCTTAACATTTACTCCAGAACTCTAGTCCTCATCATAAGAAAAACTCTGGTGACACCGTGGACAGTAGATGAGAGAGTCAAAAGGAGAAGCAGAAAAGCTACTGTGATGCGGGAAAGGAGCAGCAACCCCTGAACTGAAGTGGAAGGAATACATAGAAAGTGGGTGAAATTGAGGGCATTGGAGGCAGAGTTGTCAGGAAGCTGCAACAGATGGACCATGGGGACAAAGAAAGCAAATGACAGGGATGCTGGGCTTTGTGGCTTGGGCACCTGCAAGGATGATCTAGAGATCCCTGGACTCACTGAGATTTAGACTCAGAGAGGGAACAAGGTTAAGGGAACTACTTGATGTCAATGTCCTTTCCGGAATTCAGGAGATTTCCTGGACTTTTCAGAAACCAATTATTCCACATCTAACCAACTATTTATACTTCAAAAGTCACGGAGTCATAGCTTCAAATTAGGAGACTTAGAAATCATTAAGTTCAACTCTTTCCCTTTGCCCCAAATCCCTGGTAATGGACATCTGGCTTCTGGGGAGCACCTCCAGGGAGGACTTTTTAATCTCACAAAGCCTGGTGCAATTTCAAAGAGTTATAAATAGGAAGGCATCAGTTTTGTCCCTTGGGAAATAGTCCCACAAGTCTTCTCCAGCCATAATTATCGCCTGGCATTTAGTGTTATAAATTATATATCAGATGACACAACATCTGATCTGGGTCTTTTTGTTCCACAAATCTTAAGCTTGGAGCAAAAAAAAAAATTACAAAATGAAAACAGGTCTGTTTGTCTTAGATGTTCAGAGCATCAAGCCTAAGCAGAGTTGCGAGGTCATTTGAGGCGGAAGTCAATATTAACTTATTGGGTGATACACCATGAATAGATTTTATGGCCAGTATTGATTAGAAGTTGCATTGGGATGTTGATAGTGGAAAACTAAAATAACAGAGGATGAAGCAAACTTGGAGTCTATTTTACATCATGAAAAAAATATCCTCTAGGGATGGACAGTCTAGGACCAGTTTGTGACCTCACAGTGTCATCAGAGTCCTAAGATTATTTTCTTTGTGGTCCTCTATGCTGCTGTGTGACATCCATCCTCAAGGTCTCCTTATGGTTCCTATGTCCAGATGGCTCCATGTGGCTGATGGAAGTGCCATGACACCACCCAAAGGCTAAAAGATGACTAAAGGGGGTGCTGTGTACAAAAAGGCAGACCTCCCTGATGAATCAGCTGCTTTTCAAAGCATCCAAAACCCTCCAGTGGTGAGTACAATTTAAATCTTACTGGGCACCCCTAATTATACTGGAGGTGTGTACATACATATGCACACCTAATGTAACTATTCATTCATGTATATATGTATGTGTGTATGTATGTATGTATGTATGTATGTATGTATGTATGTATGTATGTATGTATATATGATCTAGCTATCTCTCTAGCTGGAAACATTACCTCCCAAGATAAAATTTTGGCTCTTGGGGGGCCTCTGTATATAAAGAGAAACAGGAGTGCATATTGGCAGCCAACCAGTTGAAATACAGCCTGTGTGCAGAAAGCTGACCTAGCTAGACAAGCATGTCCATAGATGACATATTATTTTAAAGCATCTGAAGCAATTTAGGGTAACTGAGACTCTTATGGGCAATATGGTTTGGATTATTTTCAGGAACACAAGTAGGAAAGAAAGGATTTCATTTTTGCAACTTGGGATTTGGGTATAAATAGGGCTTGGTCTGCATATATTTCAATAAATTACACGATTCTTTTCCTTCTGGTAGGCTCACTAATCTCGTTTTGGAGAAAGATGATGAGTTGTGAAGTCATTAGGATGTTAAATTTTTCTAAGTTGCAGTTTGTTCCCAAATATTAGTTCAACTCTAGGCACGGCAGCCTGCATAGAAGGTAAAGGAGCACAGAGTTTCTCAGATCTCTACGGCATCAATTTATGAAAGCCACTCTTCACAGAGACATCACAGGGCGGTCCAGAGATCAACAGATACACTTGTCTTTCCTGTCTTCTTGATCTGGTGATACATATGACTTGCAGATAGGACACATGTCTTATTGGAATTTGTATCCTCAATTTCAGCACATGGTAGACAACAGATGAAAGGAACACGCAGTCTTAAATGAGCATGTAAATTTACTTTAATGGAGCTGGTGGTGGAACCCAGCAAAAACCCAAGTATTTTTGGAGCCAAACAGACTTGAGTTCCAGTCTTCAGTGAGCCACACACAATCTGAGTGTCTTCAGCCTAATTGATGGCCGCTCCTCAATTTCTTCATTTCCAAAATGGAGATAGCACAACCACGGGGCAGAAATGATGTGTGGAGTGGATAGGAAGTGTGTAAGCCATGCAACACAGAGGCCAACAAGGTAATGCCAAGTGCAAGAGTGCCAGATGATACCTGGCTTTCCCTTTAGGGACATCTAAATACAGTTTTTACAAAGGGCAAAGGTCTGAAAGGGATCTTCTGAGGTGTGGTTCTCAAACAGGGGTCAGTGGTAGCCTGGCAGGGCCTTGGCTGACTGGACAGAAGAATGGCAGCGTTGAGAGGAAGGGTGGGTCCCCCTCTGTTCTTTCAAATGGCGGTACCATGCTCACGAGTTTTATGCTTTAGTGCCTGCTTGAGTTTGGAAAAGGAGTATCTGCTAGTCTCAGATTTCCATTTATTTATCCAATTATTTGAAGGAACTTGATATTTACCATACTTTGAGTTTTCCTACTAATTTTATTCACAGCAGAATAGTTTTGCAACCATTTAAATGTTTAATTTTGAGATGGGTTTGGATTGTGTCTATATGCATGAGATTCATCTAAGAAAGTAAATTTTATAACTAGATTTTAAGATGATCTCTAAAGATGATTTTTTTGCATCCAAATCACCTTGATCCAAGGTCCTTTTTGCAAGATGTCAAGGTAAAATTTGTTTCCACCTTCACAAAATTAAGGATGCTCTATAAGGAAAGAGTATACGTGATGATATGTACATGCTGACCTAGCAGCATGAAATGAAAAATGGTTTTTCTTCCTTATAAGAATATTCTACAAATATGGTAAAGGGGGAATTACTAATGACTGGTATTTTTGCACATGAAAGGAACACTAATGTCATGTGTAACTTGAAATACAGTGGACAGCCTCTCATTTGGAGGCTCTTGCTTCTAGTGTGCATTCTTATGATTATATTTCATTATTAATGATTGTTATCGCTGGAAATGGCAGACCCTCCACTTCACCCACCATTCAGATGAACCACCTGTGAGGTGTTGTCTTGTCTGGCAGAGCAAGGACACTTACTGAATGATCACAGCAGACTCCTTTGCTTACAGAAATAATACCACCTAGCTCTGGTTTGCTGTGTTATTTATTGATTCAAAAACTATTCCATATTCATCAACTTCTTTCATATGTGTAAATGGTGAAGTTTGACAGCAAGCACGCTGTAGCATCTTGTTTGGGATGGAGTCACTGAAGCAGGACTAAGTGAGTTCCTCAGGACCCTGGGTCTGTTTCCTGGGGTCCGCAGACAAAGAAGCAGCAGGCACAGAAAACAGACTCTCAGTTGTGGAGGCTCAGCCTGTGTAAATGCTCAGCTCAACCACTCCTGGGTCACATGGACACAGCAATGGCTTGTTGATCACAGCTGAAGCCCACATTTTGAAAAAGCCAGAAAGGCAATTCTGAGGAGGGCCACAAAGTCACTGATTAATCAAAATAAGCAACTGTCATCAATTAGGGATCTCAGTCACTGCTCCCTTTGAAACAAATCGAAGAGTAAAATGGTGTCATCGTAATTAAACCACTTGCAGAAATTAAATATTAGACACCATCTAATGAATAATTCTGTCAGTGTTTGCCGAATCATTAGTCCCATTTCTCTCATTTCTCGGAGGCCTCAGACCCCAGCAAGCTACGTTTTCTGTCAGAATTGTCACTATCTGATCTTGGAGCCAAGCACAACAGGCACATTCACCTTCATTATAACTCACAGAAGACACATTTTAGAGCTTCGTGGAACCACAAAAAAACTGTTCGACAGTGGTAGGATTTTTTTTGAGTTGTAAGGAATTTGGTTGTGAGGAATTCCAGCTAAGTGAGAGTGGCATCAAGTGGCACCATCTTGGAGGTAAATCCTAAGGGGAGCTCGTCAGTGGCTCTTCAGGCGCCATGTTGGGAGCCAGTGCCTTGGGCTCCTGGTTCCACAGAGCAGTGACGTCCCTATAGGCTTTGCTACCATTGGAAAGGCAGATTTCACTTTTTCCCACCCTTTTTTACTTTTAGCTCACTGCTTCTGAAAACAACAGAAATTGTTGTTGCATCAAATCAAGATGCAGTTTGGAAATGAGATGTGGTTTAGATGACCTTATTAACCAAAAGAAGATGAAGTGACTGCTCTGAGCGTGGTGTCCTCAGCTATGCCAAGGGAGGCAGCAATAATGATGCCAAGAGGTTGTTCAAGCATTGACTCAACAAGCCTCAGCTAGGAGTGTCTCTTGTGATGTGCCAATGTCTACTCCAGGATGTACAGCCTGTTCTCAAGGGGCACCGGGGTTAGTAGTGGAAACCAAAAAAGAAGTCCTAATTCCAATAATACCTGCCAACCTCTGTGCCTCCTTCAAGTCTCAGTTAATGAGAAGAATGTTCTCATCTCAGCTCAAGTCAGGCTTTTCCTTTTAAATAGAAACCAGGAGAATGAGGGTGGGGAAGCCAGTTTCAGAAAGCACTTCCTTCCGGGACCTCGAGGGCAGGGTCAGCACCTGAGAGCTTGTGCCTCTTTAAACTCTGCACCCTGCATGTCTTACCAGCACCAAGCCATGTCACCTGGCTTAAAGGTACTTTTCTCCATTGGAAATTATTTACACCTTTAGGGCATTAACTCATTGATGCCTGTTTCTTCCTCTAGATGATCATCTCTTTAATGAGAGGATCCTGGATTTTCTTCCTCACCATAGTCTCCCTACTGCTTGCACCAGCACATAGTGGGAATCCAAAAATATTTGTTCTATGAAGGACTAAATGAAAGGATGTATCAATGAATGGTGAAGGGATGTAAGAGGAGTTAGGAGGGCACAGGAAGCTCCGTCCACTCGGTAGAATGTCAGGGAGCCTCCACGGGGGGGAGGGGGGTCCGTGCTGAACTTCCAGGCTTTCTCCCAAAATTAACAACAATGTAAGAAAATAAACAAGTAAATAAAAATCCAAGCCTTCTCCCTGAAGGCTTTGGCAAAGTCCTTCACAGACAGGCAAAGGCTGGTGCCTGAGCACTTGCTAGAAATGCAGCTTCTTGGGTCCCCAAATTCAAAGGTTTTCTCGGGACCGTCAGGTGATTCTGACACACGTTGATGTTTGTGGGCGGTGGTCCACACGACATGAGGCTCTACCAGGTGAAGCCGGGGAAAGGACCGCTCAGGCCAGAGGATCCCAGGCAGAAAGGCAACAGCAACGAAAATTAAGGTACAATAAAACTAGAATGTGTGACCTGGGTGCCAGGCCCAGAGCTCAACAGTCCGCATGTATTGTTGCTTCTCTTCTCTGCTGGCGGCAACTGTGGGGAACAGTCAGATGAAGACTCTTACTGGTGCCATGAAATTAAGTGACGACATCGGGGGGCTACACCCAACAAGGAGCAGTCCAGGGGCTCCCCATCCTGCACCCCGATAGCTGCGGCAGGGCTTTCCTGGGTGACATGTACTCAGTGCACGTGCTCCCCATGCAAAGAGTCCGCCTTGAAGGACCACTTGTCTTTTTGTCAAGTTTTGTAAAATCTGCCTCCTCCATGCACCTTAAACACCTAATACGAGCTCAAATTCTTTAAATCAAAGAAATATGAGTCCTCAATTACGTGCATGCCACGGGTCTTGAAGAAGGGGCACAGAGCAGTTTCCTGGAGCCGGGGCCATCTCGGTGGACAGCACTGGCCAGTGAAGGGAGGAGGAGTCTCAGAAAACGCACAAGCGTCCAGGAAACTGGGGATGGGGTTCGGTGATTCATCCCCTGTGGAAGAGGCGGTGAGAATACCTTGGCTCTGTGTGGCAGGGATGTGTGGGGAGGTGCTGGAGGAGCACAAGGAAGGGGAGCTAAAAAATCCAGGGGCCCGCCCAGGAACAGAAGGAGAACTCTGGGCAGAGCCCAGGAATGAGGGCCACAACCACCGGGCTTCCTTACAGACACTGGGGGGAGGGAGGTAAACTCTGACTTGTGAGATTGAGCTGCCCTTAGGGTGCCCAAGTGGGGGTCCCCAGAAGACTACTAGATAGTCCGGTCTTGTGCTCAGCAGAACGAACTGGGCTGGAGGGACAGATGCAGGCGTGAGAGGAACGCAGACATGTCATCATCAGCCTGGGCGGGGTGCAGAGGGAGTGTGTGTGGGGTGGACACCAAGGAGCCCTAACATTGAAGGTGAAACTGAAGGGCAGGCCCTGAAGACATTTGAGAAGGAAGAGAATGCCGCCAGCCAGGGTCTATGTCACAGAACACAACCGTGACTCAGTGGCAACCCTGCCTTTGGGGGGTTCACAGCCCTGCAGCAGGGAGGCTGGGCAGTGCAGGCTGTGCGTGAGAGAGGCACCCACTCAGTCTGGGATGCGGGGAAATCCCACCCTGGGTTGTTTTCACTACTCACAAACCCTCCTAGACATAAAGATACTCACATCTGAAGAAGCCAAAGCCATTTGGCCAAAGTTACTGGAAAAAAAATTATGGCAAAAATAGGATGAGAATTTGTGGCTTCTATATTTTTAAGGAAATGTACTTACACGGCTTCAAAAATATCTCTAAGTGTCCACTGGCATAAGGCACAGTTCCTCTCTGGCTGAAAGGCTTGGGCAGGCCCCCAAGTGCTGTTTATGATGTCATTATTTGTTGGAGACAAAAGTCCTATCTCATAAAGAAGGTCTGTTCAGAGCCCATTCTGTGTCCCATCCAGGAAGGCTAGGAAGGCTCCCCCAAGTAACGGCTGAGCAGACTCTGACCTTGGAAGAAAACGATCTTGCTCTGACTGATTCTGATTTTGTTTTTTGAACTAATTGCCAGTATAAAATTGAACCATCCAGGGCCTCCCCGGTGGCGCAGCGGTTGAGCGCTGGGTTGCGAAGCTGCCCGCAGCCTCAGCAGTGCTGGTTCAATCCCCGGCTGCTCCCCGGCCACTGGAGGAGGGTCCCACATGGCACGCAGACCTCTCCTGCCGCCCGCTGCTCCCCTCAGCAGTGGATTTCATCACTCTGCCTGTTCTGCTCCCCACTCTGGCTCTGGTGAAATCCTCTCACCCTCCCACGCTTCTGACTGTACCCAGTGCTTGTATGTATGTATGTATGTATATGTATGTATGTATGTATGTATATGTATGTATGTATGTATAAATAAATAAATAAATAAATAAATAAATAAATAAATAAATAAATAAGTAAAATTGAACCATCGGGATAGCGCTTCCCAGAACTGAAACAGAAGACGTAAAACTTTTTTTGGACTTCATGAAGACTTAGAGTTAACGGCATTGGTTTTACAATCTAAAATCAGGCTTCTTTTGTTTTTTTTAGGCAGTGTACAGATAAGCTGGTCTAGTTACGGAACAGAGGAAGCTTTACATGATAGGTCTTGACTGGGAGAGACACTGGCCTCAGGATCTACCAGTTACTGTGCTCAGCAATGTCATTGTCCAGTGTCCTCTTAGAAGTGAGCAGACAGCCCCGCTGGTGGGGAGGGCAGGAGCTTGGGCGCAGGTGAGAGCACCTCTTGCCTGCATTTGCACCTGAGTAAAGTCAGAGGGTGAACAGCCACGGTGACTAGCAGAACACCACTGAGCGGCCGAAGAGATGATTCCTGGCACAGCAGGCCTGAGCTATGCTGGGGTTGGCATCCAGAGCCAGGATGCTGAAGAACCAAGAGGGAAGCCAACCAGGGGGACCCCACAACTAGATTTGTGTACATGGGCCCTATCTGTTTTAAAATCTTCAGGAATAATGAACAAACACCTAAAGGAAATTTAGGTCATTAACATTTTTTTACTTTATCTCTTTTTTTGTGGGCTTAAATGATCTGTATATCTGCTTGCTTTTTTCCCCCTCATGTTATCAACTATACCGTCTTTACCACATGGGAGCAAATACTCAGCTTGGGGCTTCTCCCCCCAAGACTTCCTGGGCTAACTTTTGGTGTATTTTTGCCTGGACCAGAGAAGCTGACTTCTATCATGGTTTCCCCTTCCTGTGGAGAACCCTGAGTGACCCTGTATATGTTGGGAGTGGTCAGGAGGTTGAAGATGGTCATGCAATTTTCATTCATTCATTCATTTGATAGTGTGGTATTCAGAACAGCCATGTATGAGTGATGAGGGGGACAGGAGACCTGGGAACACAATCCTTAACCACAAGGGGTCCCATTCTGCTGGACACACAGGAACAGTGTGACCTTGCTCTGATAGGGGAGCCTGCGAGAGTCAGCAGGACACCAAGGGAGGGATCAAGCCTTGCCTGAGCTGGATCTACCCATCCTTGTCTGGAGCTGCGACACCTGGAGGCCAAGGCAACTGTTCAGTGTTTAGCTGGGGCCGTGCAGACACAGGGCATTTGGAGGCCCTCGCCAGGTAGACCAGCTTGACCTTTTCCAACACGAGGCGGACACTCCCTTGTGCCTTGTCTTCCAGTCACCAGGAGCGGGCTGCACTCAGTTTGTGATAATGTGACGGTTAAATAATTGACCTCTTAGCCCATCCCCAGGGTCCCTTCACTCTCTTGTCCAGGAAGGACGATCCATACTCATCTATAATTTCTTCTAGAGTCTGACCTTTCCTTTCATGCAACTCCTAAAAGAAACCCACCACAGCTTTGATTTTCATGCTTTCAACGTCTGTAGTCAAGCTTGCATTTGTGTAAACTATTTACTGAATGCTGTGTTTGAGAAGAGTTCTAAGAGCCAGGTACCAAGCTCCCCGACCCCTGCACTGGAGTCACAGCTTCCCCTCCACCCCAAATCCATTCCAGTGTCAGCCTCGTTATAACAACAGTCTTGCCTGCTGAGCAGACAGCTGTACCCAGAGCCTAGAACCACAGCCCACAGGGGTCAGCAAATATTTGCTGACCTACGTCGTCAGTCCTCACTCTCCACTTCTTCCTAATGCAATCCCGACTTTTTGAGGGACAGTAGAGTTTAATCTATGTTTGTCATCTCTTTTGCTGATGGAGTGGCAGAGCAGAATTCTGGTCCCTGAAATATAAGCAGATGTCACTGGGCAGGGATCTGAGAGGAGCTCCTGAAAGGGCAGCCAGCTCATTCGGCAAATGCACTTGTGCCTTCTTGTCCTTTGCCCTTATCTTTTTTCCTGTCTGCAAAGTGGACGTGATAATGGCGTGAATAGGCAGCCATGGCTTTCAGCTGACCTTGAGGACAAAAGCCTCTCCATAGGGGAATCTCCTTAAGACATCCCTAGTAGATGACACTCCAGTTTTTCCTTGAAGTAACCCTAGCAGGGGGCTCTTCAAAGAGCAGCCCTCTGGATGGGTCTGTCCGTTACAAAGCTTTGCCTTTAGGTGAACCACAATCTCTCTTGCACTAGTGACATTCATCCATCTTTATTTTGCCCCACCCTACCTCGTTATGGCTGCACCCCAAATGTTGAGGACACTCACCAAATCTCTGCTCCATCCCTTCTCTCCCCAGACCTCTCCATGTTCTTATTTTTTTTGTCCTGATATGTTAATTTTTTATACTGCATTTCTTATTCTGAGTTAAAGAAATGACATATTTTTGATTATGCATTCCTTAATCCTTAGTCATCTCTATTTTATAAGCAATCATGTATATTCAGCATATTATCACCAAGAAAGAAAAAAAGGTTCTGCAATGGTTTAACTACACTCAACTGGTAAGGGGGCTGACACAGGCCTGGAATGTGTTGTTTACAAAATGAAGTGGTTAGAGCTCTGGCTTCCTGTGAACATTTTCTATTGGTGTGAAATTTATAGAGGTATGACAATTTAAAAAATTTACTCAATGGAAAAAATTTCAAACCATTAATATATTAGATTTAATTCACTTCTAGCCCAGGCTTTCCATTTGAGTAATTTTACCACTTCCTGATTCAGGAGAGTTTTGTACTTCAAAGATATTTGGCAATTAGTAGCACCTGACTTTAAGCATCCAGGGCAGGACGTGGGGTAAAAGGGTTAGAAAAACCACTCTAGTAACTCTAACCAGCTCTAGTAACTAATAAATGTGCAAAGCATTGCATATATGAAAACAGCCTGTCTAAAATGATGTTGTTAAATGAAATTCAATATCAAATCACATACATGCCCAATCAGAGTCCAGTGCCGATATCACAGAAGCAAGGAATTGCAGATTCATCTGACAACACATTGCGTTGTCAGCCCTTGTCACTAGTGGAGGACGTGGTCACATTCATTGGCAGAATACGTTTTATTCCTGCTAAGATGTGGCCTGACCCCCTTGAAATGGCTGGCGCCTCAACAGTTAATTAATCTTCTCTGCATTCTCCCCGCACCCTGCAGGGCTGACTGAAAAATCTTGCAGTGAGAAAAGCTGGCTTCCCAAGTGCTGCTTAAGTGACCTGACTTCTTAAAATAGTCCTTCATAAACAAAACATGATATAATTTGAGTGTGTAAATCCAATTACATTTCCTGGGGAAGCACAGGGCAGGTTCCACTGCTCTGCTGTGGCTGCCTGGGGGAAGCAGCATTCCTCTACTCAGCCTCCCAGAGAACGCTCAGAAGAGTCTATTTACAGAACCCATGCTCCTGCTCACTGGCGTTCAGCTCTATCTGTCAATCACAGGAATTCGGCAACCTTCAGTATCTGTTACCTCGAATTCCAGTCCCGAGAAAGCAAAGAGCACGCTTCAAAGGCAATATGTCAAGTGAGCTGATAAGCTATCCAATTGTATCTTCTGGACCTGCTGGTGTCTCAGAGAATCAATATCGTGCCCATTTGCTGGCAAGAGGAAAGGTTTGAAATGAGTGTTGCCAGTGTCTCCTAGGCTCTGAAAATAACCACATGTAGGATCAACTCAGACACTTGTGAAATGCATAAATTAGCATCTTAAGAAATATTTATACAACAGTGAAATGTCACATCAGCATGCCTGTAGTAGTGTCCTTTGATTACACGTGGCTGGCAGCACTGAATTGGGGGTAAACTTTGTTTTAATCTCTCCTTTTTATGCTTGGTTTCACTTCATGTTTGATGCGCTCTTAAATGCCATCTATCATCAAGGTGTAGGAATGCCTAAAGCATGCATCCTACTTAGCTTGATGTGACAGCAGCTGCAAAGCAAGATCCTCCCAGTCTTTCCAGCCCTGATATAATTTTGCTCTGACCAGGGACACCAGTCAGGTGACAAGACCGGATATGGAGGAAAACAAATTCAGAATCCAACCTTTCCAAGCACACACCACACAACTGTTTTATAACCCTCTCTAAATACACAGAAACCAAATCCACTTGTAACTCCAGGACAAAGGTGTCTACAGGCCAGAGCTGATGGATTTGATTGGTTATTACAGCAGTCATTAAAAATAGTCTTTGTAAAAGCTTACATTTCATTACACAAAAAAGAAAATCATACAAAGTAGAGAGGCAGGGAGACAGCAAGGGAGGAATGTCCAAAAAGGAAAGTCTTTTGGGCATAAGAGAATAATATTTCCATTTCCTGGCATTCAGAAGACCCTCTTGGGAACATTATCACTCAAACCTGTTTCTGAAAGTCATTTTCTCAGACGTGCAGGGACGCTGCAATATTTTTAACGCTATATGAATTTACTAAAGGAAAATGTACAGAAATGGAGGGGGCGGGGTTTAAAAGTCACACATCATCTCAGTGAGGTGCATTAGATGGGAGCCAGGCACACTCAGGTAACGGATATTTGTGTGTTTTGAAGTGAGCGTCTTGATATCAACGACCAAATCAGAGCGCTTTAAATGACACGCCATTTGCTGTACATTAACTCGTCATACAATTCCCTTCCGTTGGGGTGAGCAGACTTAGCCAAAGAACATATACTATCTTGCACTTACGCTTGAATTTGACAGACGGGGGAGAGATGTTGGCAATTCCATTATATTCACTTTATCTTTACTATGAACTTTATCCTTCATTTAAATGATCAGAAATGCATATTCCAGCCACACACTAAGCCTCTCTCCTGACCCCCTCCTGCTCATACTATCCAGCACCATCTCTACCAAGCACAACAGTGCTTTCCTCTTCCCCTGGACCTCCAGCCACCAAAGGGTTTTTTAAAGGCCAAATAGTAAAATACCCTCATTATCAGTCAAGTTGAATGATCGTGATATAATTATTGTCTGGCTCTGGTCTCTACTGTTTGATGGAAGGTGTATAAAACGGGGAAGAAACGTTGCATGGGAAATTCAAGTCTGACAGTGCGACCTTGAACACTAACTAAGCTGGATTTGCATTCCTGGCTACTGTTGCTGGTAGAGTTATCTTGGAGAAATCATCTCCCCTTCGACACTTTTGCTTAGCTACCTCCCCAAGTGGTAGAGAAGACTAATTAGCCACTAGCCATAATATTTTAGAATCCCCAAGAGGGAAGCATAATGCAGCAGTCTTTCTGGTTAAATAGTGCTGCCTCTCACTTTTCCAGTAACTAAATGATTTTCATGATCTTCTCACTAATGAGCTGAAGAAGAAGGAGTTTCAAATGTAAGGGAGCTCAAATCATTGTCACCTGCAATTAAAATAGAGTAAAATGCCAATCACAGCAACAGTGCTTCAGTGCTTAGAATTTCTCTGCCCTGTAAGAGGCCCTAGCAAATATCACCTTATCATTCATATTTTATTTATACCTATAATGTCCTTTGGAATGAATTTTCAGACAGATACATTAACTAGCAGGGTAAACAATTTGGTTAAGATGTGGGGGAAATCTGTCGCAGAGAGGATACAGCCAAGAGTGTGACTGTGTTTGGTTTGAACCCCATACGTGAAGTTGATTTAATTGGAATTGGGTGAGGCATCCCCCACAGCAGGTAACTATAGCCCTAGTGTACCTGCAGCTGAGCTTTGTCAGGGTGCCCCTTGGAGGGGTCTTTGACGCTTCTGGAGGTTTCTCGGCATCACCAATGCCACTTTGAACCTATAAAATATGAGAGAAGCCTCCTCTGCCCTGGGCAGCCACCTCTTCTGCATTGGGCTGGGAAGTCCATGACTTTAGTGTAACTATTCTCTGTGTGCAGCAAACACAAACTGTCTCTCTGCTGACGGCAGGGGTCTCACAGGCGGCGCGTTTGGGCTCCATCTTGCTGGCACAGAAGCAAACACAGGATGATTGAAACAAGGGCTTCTTCTCTTCAGGCAGGGTGTGTGCAGGGAGGTGCTGCTCTGGTCCTGTCCTGTCAAGCCACAGGCCTCATTTCCTTCAGGAGGGGAGGAGTAGAAACAGACTTGTCGTGTGAACTAAGGGAAGGCGATCAAGGACTCATTTGTTCCTTTTGAGAATGGCATTTCCATGAAGTGAGACAGCTGCAGAGGTGTGTGGCTGCAAGGCTCTCATTCCAGCCACCTGCTTCTTGAAAATGTTACGTTAAATGGGAGCCATCCTCTTAACGAGAACTGGGATTAATGTAGAGAAGATGATATTCCAGTGCTTATGGCCTTTGGTTGACAAATTTGTAACCTGCTGTGCAAGATCATGAGCTAGTGAC
This sequence comes from Talpa occidentalis, assembly GCF_014898055.3. NCBI lineage: Eukaryota > Metazoa > Chordata > Mammalia > Eulipotyphla > Talpidae > Talpa > Talpa occidentalis. Next base: position 9,100,156 of record NW_026555331.1, on the reverse strand, counting down.
AAAGAGTTGATTTATGGTAATTGGGTCATTTTTCTCTCATGATTTCACTTTCGCTTTTTCATTAAATGTTAATTCCTGTATTATAGGGGATATTGCTCTCTTGAGTAGTGAAGCAGGTACTCCTTGATCTGGAACCATTCCACATGCTTCTAAACCACATGTTTAGAAGGATAACCCCTAAGCAGCTTCCCAAGAAGGACTGGCCTTAGCAGAGGGTTTGGGTCCTGCTCTCACCACTTCTCAGGCTCATCATTACTGGAAGATTCCTTTAAAGTTCCTAAGAATCTGTCAGTTCTCTGAAATGAACATGAAGCATGATTCCCCATGTCAGTCATTGTTAGGTATGAGAATACATGTGTATATATTCTATGCATAGGTGCTGAGTTACATGTAAAACATTATACAGATGTCAAGGATTATTACTACACTTTCATTTTCCAAAAGATGTTTACTTGCAAAAGGCTGCCTTACACATATATGATGTGGATGTGTGTGTGTGTGTGTGTGTGCGCGTGTGTAAGTGTAGCCTTTAGCAACACAACATCAGGGGTCTTGGATCATTTATAATATTGCTGATGGAATTCATAGTCTTGTTCATTCATTCAGTGTCTCTCTGTTGAGTGACTGTGTGCCTGGTATTTTCGAGGTGCTGAGTGATAACTGCTATGGACATTTTTGCCCCTATGTGGCATTTACATTCTTTTGAGGGTGTGTGGGCAGGGGAAGCACAGTAAATATAAACAAATAGGGTGGCTTCAGGCAGTGCATGAGCTCCGGAGGGAGTAAGGGGCATCCTGCACGGAAATGGCATTTGAGCCAGGTCTGGAGTAATGAGAATATGTCAGTCATGCGAAGACCTGGGAGAAATTGGTCTAGGTAGAGAGTGTAAATTCTAGACGGTGGGAAAAATCTTGGGAAATATGAGAGATAGAAAAATGGGGAGCGTATCTGAAGCCTGAGGAGAAAAGGGGACATATAATGAGGGAAACAGCATATAAAGGATGGAGTAGCCAGTGGGAAGGACTCAGACTTTTATCATAGTTGTGATGAGGGACCTTTAGCAGGTTGCAAGCATACCTTGTCTACTACCAGACAGGGAAAACTGAACAGTATCTACTTCAAAAATCACAGATTCAAAAAAAAAAAAAAAAGGGATTAATTCATCTCCTCCCTCTGCAAGGCCTAGGAAAGAAACTCGAACCTCTAGAGGGCGCCAAAGGAAAACGTTTAGCCGCCAACCCACAAAGGCCCTTTCAGCACCTGCAGGAGGGGAGAGCGCTCCCGTTGGTCCCTCCGCCAGGAAAAGGTGTGGAGTCAGGGAAACGCCTCACCTGCAGCTCCTACCCCAACCGAAGGCTGAATGAGCTTGGCTTGTATATACCAGGACTGTGATATTTTACAGGGAAGGGTTGTTTATGATGGGGTGGGGGTGGGAAGACATTTTGGGGTTATTTTTAATCTTCTCCCATCTGGTAGTATTTGAGTAGAGTATAAAACAAATATGGAGCCAAGATTTACTTTCTGGCTTCATTTGGCAAGAAAAGTGTCTCTATACTTAGAATTTTGAAAATAGTCATCATTTGCCACTTAGGATGTGTTATTCTAAATACTATCCCAAACTTACTTGATGAAATCTTTTAGTAATGTGTATGAAGATGGTGCATGAAAAGCAGCAGGTTGTAATAAGTGAAATTATATACAAATCATCGAATAGCTGGGAGATACTGGGAAAACAATAGGTTGTGAGAAACAAGAAAGAGAAAGCAAGAGGTGAAGGGATAAGAAGAGGATGAGGCGGGGGTGAGGAAGAGGAAGAGGAACAAGAAGGTAAGAGATCGAGGTGCACAAGAGAATGCAAGAAAAAAAAAAACGGGATCGCTGGAGAGAAAGGGAGAGATTTAGACCACATTGGGGTTCAGAGCCACACGTAAAGAGAATTGAGAAACACAACTACATATAATTATATACAACTCCGGATTGAGCTTTTATCATAGGTGGGTATTAAAGGTTCATTACGAGTTTGAGAAAATATTAATCATTATCTCTATTAAGGAAAAGTGCAGCTGGTCATTCCTTACTCGGCGGCTCTCATCTCCTCATTTCATGCCTCATGATCACAGCCGTGTGCTTTACTTGCCCTTTGCTCTGCCCAGGGAGACTTCAAAAAGCACCGTAAAAGCAGCCAACCAGATAAGTAATCTGAGCGCATGATATAAAACCATCAAAGAGAGAGAATCCCAAATCAACTGGTAACCCAGAAGGTCAATGATGAGGAAGCGCCCTAACAGTGCTGGCGCTTGAAAACTCATGAGCAATTTTTGTACCTGTTAATTCTAAGAATCTTCTCGTCAACCTGACCACAAGGGAGAAGAGTTTTTCAGCTTCCACTACAGCAAAAATGGTTCAGAGCCTGGAGCAGAACAGCACCCACAAAGCAGCCCTCTCGTCAGCCTTCTCTTTGCAACCACTTCAGCTGTCACATTTCCCTCATTTTATTGAGAAGCTCCCAAATTCACCCTACTGTTACCCACTAGACATAGGACAGAGAAAGTGCCAGACCATTCATTACCTCTTAATTTTAACGGATCTAAACAATCCAGTCGGTGTCTACCTTCTCATTCACAAACAATGGCAACTTTGTTCACATAACACATCCATATTTAATGGGTAGAGATAGAAAGAAAAGGGGAGAAAGAGACCTAGGGAGTCAGGTTCCACCTAAATATTTCAAACTATCTACACGGCCTTTCAATTAAGCAAAACTTGCATTCTTTGGCAATGACATCCCACCAGCAGCCCCAATTCCTGTTGATGTATCCAAGCCCTAAGTTTCTTTAGATCTCGTAATAAAAAAAAAATCATCAAATATATATATATATCATCTTAGCTGCCCAAGGCAATGAAGATTCCCAAATACAACATGTGGCATAGGATTGTTTATGGGATTGGCTTAGATAACACATGTGGGCTGCCTAGCACTGGCGATTAGTATGTGCCAAGCCGATATCAAAGCATTTGAGAATTAGGATGTGTGGCACAGAGCAATACAGACACCCAGCTCAGAATCCCAGCGTCCCTGACTGCACCCTGCTGTGACTTTTATGAGCAGAGCTGTCAAGTAACCAGTCACCTTCTAAACCAGGGAACTTCTCCCCTTCTGTCTCCTGTTTCAGGGATTAAAGATTGGGGAGGGGGGTGGTGGAGAAGCAGAAAGAAGACTGTTTCTTAGCTGATACCAGAGAATTACTCAGAGAATCAAAGTAGAATCAGAGTTAATGGAACTTCAGAGGTCACTGAGTTCCAGTTCCTCTGAGAGGCGAGAGCTACCAACACCCCCTACACCCAGGACCTCCTACCCCAGCTGGGAGAGGGGGCGCAAAGTGAGTGGGGCAACCCTGGCCCTCAGAAAGCTACTTTTCCATAACCCAGGAGAGTCAGGGTGGGCGAAGTAAAGCAGGGAAGACTCACCTGGTTGATGGAAATGACCGCCAAGCGGGGGATGAGCACTTGGAGGACCACCTGCAGCAGCGAGGTGCCCAGGCCAGCCAGGATGGCCCAGGTGAGCGGCAGGGGCAGCATGCTGTAGGTGGCGAAGAGCGTGAAGAGCACGTAGCCGATGCCGATGCCGTCTCCCAGGAGGCCGTAGCCGAGGCCCGCTGCCAAGATCTGGGTGGTCATGGCCACCCAGGTGACCACGCCACTGTACTGCAGGTACGTGTGCGAGGTGGTGTCCTTCCTGACCACCACCAGGGCGCAGATCACCACCTCGATGCCGGTGAAGAAGCCCAGCAGGATGCCCTTGAGCGGGTCCATCGGGGCGGAGGCCAGGCTCAGGTGCAGAACCAGGAGGGTGAGTTTGGTCAGCACATCCAGCACGTTCATCACCACCTCGGATTTGCGCCTCTGGCCCAGGAAATAGCGCTGGTAGAGGCGCTCCAGGTCCCGGGACTTGAAGGAGTTGCGCAGCGTGGGGAAGATGACCCCTCGGTAGCTGTAGCCCCCGCTGAGGAAGAAATCCGAGTTGCTGGGGGCGCAGTCGAGGTGCAGGAAGCCCAGGTCGCCCCCGCCCGCGCTGCCGCTGCCGCTGCGCTCCGGGAAGACTTTGGTGCCGCCGGCGGCGTGCGCCCGCTCCCCGGGGCCCAGCGCGTACAGGGGCAGCGCCGGGTCGCCCGACAAGCGCGGCGCGGGGTGGTTGGGGCCGCCGCCCGCGGGCTCCGAGGCTTTGCCCGCGCCGCCGCCCGCGCCGCCGCCGCCCCGGGGCCCGTGCAAGAAGCGCTGCTCGGTGATGTGGCGCACGGCGGTCTGCCAGAGCAGCCGCTGGGGCCGCGAGCCGCGCCCGCCGGCGCCCGCCGGGGGCGTCGGGTGGATGGTGTAGAGTTCCTCGCCGCCGCTCAGGCAGCGCACCTCGGAGAGCTCCATGGCGCCCGGCCGCAGGCGGGGAGGCGCGCGGCCCGGGGAGGGAGGCGGCGCGGGGAGGGGGCTCCGGAGACCCGCGGGCGGCCTGGTCGCCGCGCGGCCGCGAGCCCCGCGCTGCCCCGCCGCCCGCCGGCGGGAGCCCAGGGCAGGAGGCCCCGGCCCGTCAGGTCATGGTGCGCCCCGGGGCAAAGGGCGCCCGCGAGGTCGCCGCAGACCCCGGCGCCCCGGCGCGCCCCCGCCCGCCCGCCGCCCCGCGCGGCGGTGTCCGCAGCAGCCGCGGCGCTCCGGGCCACGCAGCCCCTTCCCGGCTCGGCTTCTGGGCAGCGGCTCCGCTCAGCGTCTCGGCGCTGCCTCTGCTCTCCAAGAGGCGCCCGGCGCCGGGGCGCGCTGCTCCCGCTGCTCCCGCTGCGCGCCGGGCGGGTCCGGGCTGCGGCGCGGGGCTCCGGACGCCCACGGCTCGGCGGCTGCAGGGCCCGGCCGGGCTGGCCCGCGGCGGGGAGGGCTGCGAAGTTAGCCGCGGCGGCTGGAGCGCAGCCCTCCGGAGAACTCCATTGCGCCGGGATGGGGAGCCGGGGCGGAGCTGGGGGCGGGGGCAGCGAAGGGGGAGGCGTGGGGGCCGGTGAGCTGGCGCGCGCCCCGCGGGAGGCGTGGAGAGGTGGCAGTCTCGGCGCCAACAAGTCACCAAACAGTTAATTTGGAGGGGGGTGCGCTCAGGCTGCCCCTCGGCTCCTTCGGGGCAGCCGCCGCTCCCGGGGCGAGGACCGGGGCGCAGCGCGGGCGCTGCGAGGGCCCCCGACGCGGCCCCCGGGGAAGGCAGAGTCTCAGGGTCCCACCGCGGCTCTAAGGCGAGGTCCACGCGTCCGGCTGCGGCTCGGCGGGGGCGCAGCCCGCGATTGTCAGCCCTTTCACTTTGCTCTTTGGAGTCCTCTCGGCCTGCGGCTGCGAGGCGCGGGGGGCGGGAGCAGGAAAAGTGGGGAGGGCGCCAAAGCCCGCAGCTCTGAGAACGAAGAGACGCCACCGAGCGAATCCCCGGGCTACGGACCGAAGCTCGGGGGTGCGGCGGGGTAAGGTCTGGGTGAAAAGGGAGGCCGCGGGCAGGTGGCGACCGAGACGCCTTCGGATCCCGGGAACCGCCGCGCGCCACCCCGGCGCTCCGAGGCGCGCGGCGGGCGCCAGGCGGTCGGCAGGAATTGGGGACCTGTCAGATGGGTCAGACACCCGCGACGACTCGAGCCCGCCTTCCTGCCAAGCCCCGCCCCGGGGAGGGGGTGGGGCGGAGCCGGGGGCCGGGACTCGGCGCGCAGACCCGGCCAGGGCGCCCGAGATCTCGAAGGCGGCGGAGCGCGGAGGCCGGCGTGGAGAGGGCGGCTGCGGGCCGCGGCGGGAACCGGGTCCTTCCCCGGCGCGAGTGGCCAGCGCCCCAGCGACCGCGCGGGCCTCCCCCGCGCTCTGGCTCTAGCCCAGGCAGGTGCCAAACTAGCACCCGTAGGCCGCTTGGCCCGCGGACTCGGAGAGCCCAGCGCGGCGCCCGGAGGGTCTCCTCCAGCCCTCCCCACCGGGGCGTCTTCTGGCAAAGCCAACTTAAGGTCTAACAGCAAAATGCCGCAGTTACAGAAGCGGGCTGATTCCTACACCTGTCTTTCCACTACCCCAACCCCGAGCCGGGTGGGTTAGGAGGGGGGCGCCCCCGCCTACTCGCACACCAAGCTCCCCCTGTTTAGAGTTGGGGTCGGCAGGAGGACCGAGGAGGGCGCTCCCGCCGCTGCTGGAGCCGGATTTCCCGCCCGCCGGGCAGCGCCGAGCGGCCGCGGGCAAAGCCCCTGGCTGCGCCCTGGGCGCGCGGAGGCGCAGCGGGGTGGGCGCGTGCGGTCCGCGCCCCCGCGGGGCGGAGCTGGGGACTCTGGGCGCGGGTCCGCGGGGCGATGCGGCCGCCGAGCGCGGTGCGGCCCCTTCCGCCGCAGCCCGCGGGGCCGGCCCGAGCTGTCAGCTGATGGCCAATGACGTCAGGCCCCGGGCGCTCGCGCGGCCCCGGGTGGCGTCCCGTGCAAGCCCGAACCCTCGGCTGCTGCACCTCAGCAGCCCCGGAGCAGGCGACGTCCCTTGCTCTCCCGAGGAGAGGCTGCCTGCCTTTGCCTGCCCTGCGTTAGGACAGCTTGCGGCGTCCGCTGCCCAGCCACGCACACCCTCTCCAAGGCAGGGTCCGCTGTGTGCCCCAGAAACAGCGACTTCCTTATTTCCTTTTCAATTCTTTCTTTTCCTTCGCGCTTGGGTTTTGATTTAAGCCCAGAACCGGTCGAATGCTTTGACTCCTGGAAGAGGGGAGATGCCTCTAACATCTTCTGGGTCCCCGAACTAGTCGATTTGTGGACTGTGATACCCACCCTGGAAATGAGTCTTTTAACTCCAGTCCTTTGGAGATGTTTTGTACCATCCCTCAAGAAAGGCAACCAAATTCAACACTCACTTTTAAATAGAAAAAAGGCCCATTCTATTTTTAACCCAATTTGTAGATGAATTAATTTGGTATCCATAAAGATCTCCCAGAGCAGCAGGTTTATCCCATGGGGTTAGAAGTTAAGGATGAAGCACACTATAAAAGCTCAGTTTTGCAGTTAGCTAGACTTTAAAGAAATAATTTCAGGAATTACAACCCTGAGAAAGATTTGCTTCTTGCTTCTCCTTTCCTAGATTCCTTGGACTCATCTGCCTAGCCAGCTGCCTTTCTCCAGAATCCCTGGGGTGGATAGCAAGCATCTTGGCTCCAGGAGGGACCCCAAACAGGGCAGAGGTGGGGGAGGGAGCCTTCTGCCAGGAAGTTTGGGGAGCTGTGTCCTCTCCCTGCAGTCGTAGCCCGAAGTCATCTGTGCTAATGACCATATTAGTAAACTTGGCAGTGGAAGACACCTCTTTATTTTCTCAATTCTTGCTCTTTGGGAGCCTGAGAACTCATCCTGAATAAATGGGGGTTGAATGCAGATGGAACTTTCCTATGAAAATCTTCCTCCTGGACATACCAAGAGGAGTTATTCAGCAGCTAAAGGAGGCGTGCCAAGGAGGGGGAGATTGGACCCAATCAGATAACATGACTCAGCCTGATGAATGATCATAGCTTGCTACAGAAAGAAACTCAAAGAATTCCATGAACTTCAAGTTCGAAACTAATGCATCAGGGAGAAACCATGGCATCTGGTGGCCTGACTCTTGCGAACTGCTCTTTGCTGGAAGAGGATGGGACAGGTTGAATGAATGAATGTCATAAAGGAATGAATGATACAACTAGATTCAACTGGCATTTTCCTGGGGAAGACACAGTGTCATGCCACCAAAAGCAGCATTGCTTTTAGAGTGACAGCACTGGCCCAGCACAAATATGGAGAAACTTTTAGGAATATGCAAAGCATCAAGGGTTTTCACTTAGAACAGAAGTCTGCATGCTGCTTTGAGGCTGTGGTGAGCCACTCCTTAAGCTCTCATTAATTCCCAGCACGCTTTAGTGGCTGGGTCTCTGCTGCAATCCTGGGGCAGTATTTTGCCAAGGCGGTGTCTTTTTGTACATGTCCCCTCTTCTTGGCGTTTCCTCCATAATCCCCCCTCAATACACAGCTCACCCCATCCTTCAAAGCCTGAGCAATGTGGCCTGTGCATGGCGTGATGTTCCCCATGTGAATTAATGACTTTGTTTTCTTTGGTCCAACAGTCTTCTGGGTATTTCTACTATGGCCCTTACTTCAGGGACAGGCTAGGGCCCATTTGCTTGCTCAGCTAGCTCTCACCTCTCTCCACAAAGCACTGATTCCTTGAAGGGAAGAATGGATTTTCCTTGTGCCCAGACCCCAGTTTCTAGCCTCTAGAATGAACACAGAGAGAATAAGAAACACTGTAGTGATTTATCAAATGTGCCTCCCTGAAGACCATCACCAACATCTCACTTAACCATCCCAGCAACTCTCTGAGCTAGAACCTTCTCTATTTTTTTTATTAATCCCATTTTACTGGCAAGGATGCTGAGGCTTCATGTGGCTTACCAACTTACCCAGGATCTCAGGGTTAATAGCAAAATTCCAGCAACCAAATTTGAGTTGTATAAAGCTGGCATCCAAAAGCTTAAAAAATGTGACAAACTGTCCAAAATGTTGACCTATATTAAATAGGACTGATAGAAATGAAAATGTCAGATACATTTTGGCTTTCGAAATACAAATTAAGTAAGAGACTTCTGAGATCATTAACCTCTGAGAAATCTGGTAGGATGACTCTGAGTGACATATGAGGGCAGTGGACTTCATCCTCAGTTGGATAGAAGGTATGTTAGTTTTCGCTCAGTTTAAGCCATAGACACTGCAGTTTTTGATAAAAACAGATTTTCACATATGGAATTTAATTAATTGATTTGGTCTACTTTATTTCCTTTTTTTTAAAAAAGATTTATTTATTTATTTATTTATTTATACAAGCACTGGGTACAATCAGAAGCATGGGAGGGTGAGAGAATTCACCAGAGCCAGAGCGGGGAACAGAACAGGCAGACTGACGAAATATACTGCTGAGGGGAGCAGCGGGCATGGCAGGGGAGATCTGTGCGCCTTGTGGGACCCTTGCCGGTGGCCCGAGATCAAACTGGAGCTGCAGAGGCTGCAGGCAGCATCGCAGCCCAGTGCTCAACTGCTGCGCCACCAGGGGAGGCCCTGGTCTACTTTATTTCATTAGGGTGGTGGTGGCAGAGGGGAAACATCCTCTGCCCTCCTGGAAAACAGCATATTTGTTTCAAGTTTAATGTTCCTACAGACCTTTGGCCACATTTAGAGTAGATATGTTTAAGAAAAGGACATCTTGTTTTCCTTTGATGCATCTTTGACTTCCTAGGTTAACTATCTTAACATCTGAGCTTCAATTTTATAAGAACTGTGTCCTTTGCAAAATGCCCATAGAAACTCTGACACTGAACAACATATAAAATATTCACATGTAAAAGAAAAAAGATGGACTCACTCCAGAAGGGGACTTGAAACTAGAGAGCTCCTGTTTCTGCTGGGAAGGAGGGTGTAGGTGACAAGCAACTTCCAAGGCTGGAAATCCTTAAAGGAAAAGGAGAGGAAATTGGCTTAGAGGCAAGATCTTAAATGCTTGCACGACAAAATAAAAAAAAAAAAAAGAAGAAAGAGATGTAATTACATGAGCGGTAGCTATATCGATTAGTTTGATTGTGGTGCTGAGTTAATGTGTATAGCAAGACATCAAGCTGTACACCTTAAATATAGGTAGTTTTTATGGCCAATTATTTCTCGAGTAATCTGGGAGGAAAAGGGCCTGTTCATTTGCCTGAAAGTGCCGCTCTTAGGAAATATCGAAGGCATCAAATGCTTTGAGAGAACTTGTTTTTTAAGATTTTATTAATTTATTTTTGTGTAGCACTGGGGTGTAGGCCACAGGTACAGGGGGCAAGAGGATTCACCAGAGACAGAGTGGGGAGCAGAAGGGCCAGATTTACTGAAACACACCTCTAAGGGGAGCAGTATCCAAGCCAGGAGAGGTCTGCTGAGCCATGTAGGTTAGCTCCTTGCCTTTGTTTTCTGTTTCTCCTTTCTGGAAATGATGTGTAGAAAGCTCAAATGAAGGAAAGAAAATGCAGTACACACAAAAAGTCCGTAAATTAATACCTCAAAATATGTTCCATATATGCAAAATGTGTGGGTTTCCTTTTCCTCCCAATTAGGTCTTTCAATTATTAAATATTATGTTTACTTGAAGCCATGGTTTAATGAAATCTGTTGATTTTGTAGTCAGGAAGACTTATTTTTGAGTTCTGAATTTGCAAAATGCTAGCTCTGTGACTTTGATCGAGTTACTTAACACCTTAGAACTTTCACAATATGGGGGCAAATGGCAACTTTGCCAGGTTTTGTGATGACTAAAGGTAATTCATGTACAGCACCTGGTACAGAGCATCACACATTGCTAATTCTCAGCCTCTGAGAACCTATCTACCTTACTTAGTCAATAAACAAGACCTGTTAACTACCGACAAAACAGATCACAGCTTCTATCCTCCACCTCTGCTGCTGTTCTCTTATTTCTCACTATCATCCTCTCTCACCCAGCAGATTTCACTAGACTGAACTTGTCTCTCTCGTCATGGCCTGCCGTCTCAGTCTCCAGCTGTTGTGATCACTCCAAATTAAAAATATGATCATGTGACTCTTTTTACCGAAGAAAAAAAGAACACATAACATGAAATTCACCCTCCCAGCAATTTCCAAGTTTGTAGTACAATATTTTCAGCCATATGTCCACTGTTGTGCAAAATATCCTCAACCCCAGCTTACATGAATGAAGCTTCACACTTACCAAAGAAACCTCCTCATCACTCTTCTCTGAAGCCAGTCCATTAATTCATTGGCTTAAAATATTTCAATAATTCTGCTTTGCCTTAAAATCAAAGACAGATCTTTCCAAGATGATTGTTACTTCTCTCTTCAATGTCATCTCTTTCTGCTAACCATCTTGCTCTCAGTCTTACAGTGGCATTCAATTTTCAATTTCATTTCAGTTCCCCAAAGTTAGTTTCAGTTCACCAACTAAGTTACTCTTGAATTTTGACTTGCATACATGGTAAGATAATAAGTATTTATTGTTTCAAGCTCATAAGCTTTGGAGCTATTTGTTATGCAGCAATAGAGAACTGATACATTACCTGACTGACTCAGTCAACTACATTTCTTAAAACAAAGCACAAATAGAGCAATAATAACAACAACCAGAACTTTTAGCACCATACTAGTTGGAGAGGCAGAAAAGTGTTTCTTCATCTTTAAATCATAAGACATGGAAAAGGGAAATCTTATGTGGTTGCAGTGGTAATTTTTATTTTAATATCAGCCATGAGTGATTTGGGATGTAAATGAGATAATATCGCTTCCTTGTTTATAGTTCTTTTCTAGCTTCTTGTTATGTTTAGGAATATTTCACACTTCCTGAAATTAATTTCTTAGTTAATTGATAGACAAATGGGTGTATGCTGTGGAGGTACCAGGAGAAAGCGTCTGCACCAGCCCTTGAAAGGCAAATTAACACTGAAGCTCAATTATTAGCTAAGAAAGAAAGGTAAAGAGGACTAGCTGGTCTTCACTAGATCTCGGAGTTCCCTTCGTGTAGAGTGCTATTCCAGATCATTGCTTGCCTGCTTCATTCTAATCTCATTCAGATGCTACCTCCTCAGAGGTGTGACCCTGACCATCCTACTTAAGGTACTGGTCTCCAGAATTTTCCATCCAAAAACATCTGTTAATTTCCTATACAGGACATCTACCATCTACAATAATCATAGGTGTTTGTTTACTTGTTTTCTTCCTTCTCTGAGTAGAATGTAAGTTCTTTGAGGGCAGGAATTATTCAGGACCTTCTCCCCAGCTTATAGTATGAGCTCAGCCAACAGTTTTTGAATAAAAGAGTGAATAGTGACCCAGCTTTGGTAACGATCTGGCCAGTGACTCTGATATAGAGGAATCAGAATCAAAATTAGCTAAGCTAGGAGATAACCCACACGTCTCATGTGCTAGAGCAGAACAACTGGTAAGAGAACCTGTGGAATATTTGGTTGGGTTCTAATAGGGACACTTCTTCACTGAGTTACCCCTCCCAAGGAAAAAGAGTCTAAATGTTTGCGTTACCTAGTATGTACCAGGCTAGGTGCTCTGAATGCATTTTCATACATCGAAAATATCTTCCCTACTCACATCGAAACTATAGGACTATTTCTGAAGTACAGAAAGGTATTGATTAGCAATATTTTTAGCTATAAGTATATCTGTATTAGTATGCTAGGTTTCCATAACAAAATACCATAGAATGGGTGACTTGAAAACAAATAACCTATGTTCATTTCTCACAGTTCTGGAAACTGGGGAGTCCAAGATCAAGGTACTGATCGATTCGACTCCTGGTGGAGACCAACTTCCCAGGCTGCTGTGTGTGAACCACTCCCTTCTTATAAAGCCACTAACCCCACCATGAGAACCCCATCATCATGACCTCCTCTAACTCTACCTCCCACTGGCCTCAGCACCAAGTGCTGGGGAGGGCTTCAATATATGAATTTGGAGGGGGGTGCACAACTGAGTGAATTCAATATGGAACTATACAGCTTAACTAGAATATTATATAAACAGTCTCTAAAGATGTGGATTAGGGACCAGGAAAGTGTTTTTCTCAGATGGGTGATTGTAAGCATTAAGTCAGAATCTCGAAGATGTTGGGGTAGAAATTCTCCTCTCACTCATAGTCATAAGTGGGCTGCTGTAGGTCCAGTCATCACATCTTCATTCAAAATTAGAAGAAAAGTATGAGGGTAGAGCTATGCCTGCCAGACTCGTTCATGTATCTTTTTTTTTTTCCTGATAAGAAAAGCAAAAGCTTCCTCCCCCAAACCACCACTCTTTAGTAGACTTCACTTGGATGCCATTCGCCACAACTGGATAACATGACTGTAAAATTGTCAGGAGGTGGCAGCATGAAAAACAGATTGGCATGTCTGATTCACCCTTCAGACCCCATTGCTCTGATAAGAGAAAATGACTTGAGGTTATGAGTCATTCAGAGAGAAGTGACTGATTCCCAGGTAACAGTTAAAGTACATTAAAACATAAGCAATCAAAAATCCAAACCAAAAAAAAAAAAAAACAAAAAACACCAAGAGGCCCTCCAGATTACTTACAGTTCACTCCAGATCATGTATGACCCTGACACCGATTGAGTGCTCAACTATTTGAAACTCTCCAAGTATCACAGCCAATCTATTTCTCTGTGGTGATACAACAAAGGATGAAATAGGAGAGATCCAATGGGCGAAGCTGCTCCTTTCCACCCCTCCTGGTTGCTTCAATTTCCTGTTTCATTGTGTGCCCCTCACCAGCCAAGAAGGTGTGAGATATATAGTCTTAATCCAATAACAAGCAACAAACACCTTTATCCACTTTGCTACTTCAAGTGCTATTCTCCTGTTTTAGTCGTTTACAAATTTGCCAGCCTTGCCAGACATCCAGATAAGTCTCAGATCTTCTGTGTTGTGAAGCCTTCAGGTGGCAGAGGGAGGGGGTGGAAAAAGAGCTTTGAGAAAGGAGCAAAGATTGGGAATGGAAATAAAGAGGAGGAGGGGAGGTAAAGAGGAGGGAGGGAGTGCATGAGGCAGGAGGAAAGGGCTAGAAAGTTTTTGAAAAGAACAAATAAAAGGAGTGGAGAGGGCGGATAGAAGAGAGACTGAGAGCGGCAAGAGAATGCGAAGAGGGTGCCCCAAGCTCACTCAATGAGAAGTGGCTCTTGACTTGCTTGACTATGCACAGGCAGGCACATGGCGCCCATTGTGTAGACAAGGAGACTGAGGCTCCTCAAGCTCACACAACAGTTTAGCTGACTCAAGAATGGGACCTGTGGGCCTCCCCGGTGGCGCAGCGGGTTGAGCGCAGTGCTATGAAGCTGTCCACAGCCTCTGCAACACAGGTTTGATCCCGGCTGGCTGGGGAGATACCCACATGGCACGGCAGACCTCTCCTGTCTCGCCCGCTGCTCCCCTCAGCAGTGTACTTCAGTCAGTCTGCCTGTTCTGTTCCCCACTCTGTCTCTGGTGAATCCTCTCACCCTCCTGCACCTCTGGCCTGTACCCCAGCTCTTGTATAAAAATAAATAAATCTTAAAAAATAAAAAACAATGGGACCTGCATTAGCAGGGGCTTTAATTTTCACTTACTTGATATTAAGTCACTGGAGGTATGATTCAAAATGAGTGGGGACGGGTTGGAGACAGGCCAGGCGAGGAAGGAGCAGGGAGGGAGAGACCGAACAGCCTGAGTTACAACAGAGGGGACATCGCTGCCCTTTGTCTTCATTAAAGCCGTGGTTACTCTTTAACGCTCGGGCACACTATTAGTCAGATGGATTAATTAGACTTCCAACCTCAGGGGTTGCTGCCGGTAAACAGTCTAGACATGTGGCTCGGGGACCCAGAAGGAAGCCACCACCGGTAAAGCTTCCTTCTTTGGCTTCATTTGCGGCCTGGCTCCAGGGCAGGATTTGGGCACGATTCTCCATGTGCCTGGAGCCTAAGACCCCACTCAGTTTATCTGAGAGGACCTGGAGGGGGGTGTGGAGCTGAGTGGGGTTAGAGACATGGGAGGTTCATTCATCCCTGGCCCTAATTCGACACAACCCCCATTTGACATTCCCTCTTGTAGGGTAAAGAAAATGTCAGGCTTTTCTGCCCTTCCGCCATCAGGATAGATGATGGATCCTTGTCCTGAATGCATGCCTGATGGCGGTCACCTGGAATAGGGTGTGGGCATAGGTAGATGGGATTCAGCTGAGTTAAGACTGTGTTTTTAAGGGCGGCGTCACGGGGACGCCAGCAGCAGCAGTAGAAGCCGAAGCCAAAGTCGAAAGAGAAGCCGAGAAGCAGCAGAACGAACTCCAGAGAGCTCAGATAGAGTGAAGACTTGCGGGGGGCTGGGAGGCTGGCAGGCAGGCCTCCCAGCCCCCCAGCCAGCACCCCTGCCTGACATATGCCTGGTGAACCCCAATAAAAGACCTACAAAACTACTGAGGACTCTGACTCCTCCTTTACCCAGTCTGCATGGGATCAGAAAACCTGCACTGTGTCCTGTCCTGCCTTTACACCTCTTCTCCAGGTAGCCTACGCAAACTTCTCTTGCCACCGCTGGTGGTATCCAGGCAGGGCCTGAATTCAACGTTGGAGGAGGGTGAGCTGGGAGGTACCAGGTAACATTTCTTCTCAGAAATGTAGTCACGCCTCACAGATGCTCTTGAAGGTATCATTGAAAAGTTTTCCAGAAGAGTACCCCCTTGAATGCTTTAGGACGGATGCCCCAGTTTATGTTACTTACATTTTCTTTTTACGTATATTCAAGTGTGATTATCTATTAAAAGCAATACTGAGCTCTGCTTAAAAATGCTCCGCACTAAGTCTAAAGTTAAAGTCATAGCTGCTAGAACATGTTTCTCGGTCGTTCGATTAGCAGCATTTTCTCTTAGGGATGAATGCAAGGATGGACAGTCTTACAGTGAACAGTGTTGTAGGGTAAGGCAAAAGGTATTAGGCTTTTCTGCCCTCCCACCATCAGGATAGATGAGGGAACCCTGAGGTCCTGAATGCATGCCTGATGGCGGGCACCTGGAGTAGGGTGTGGGCATAGGTAGATGGGATTCACCTGGGCTGAGACTAGGCTTTTAAGGGTGGTGTCACAGGGACACCAGCAGAAGCCGAGAGAGAAGCAAGAGAAGCAGAAGCCAGGAGAAGGCCGGAGAGCCCAGAGCGAAGACCTGCTGGGGGCTGGGAGGCCTGCCAGCCTACCAGCCCCCCAGCGCCCCTGCCAGCCGTGTACCTGGAAATCTAAATAAAAAACCTGCAAAAGCCACTGAGGACTCTGACTCCTCCTTTACTCGGTCTGCTGGATATTAGAAAACCTGCACTGTGGCCATTCCTGCCACTACAAGTGTCCAACATCCTAAAAAGTGTGGTGCGCTGTGGTGATCAGTAAGTGTGGCGGCAGGAAGGCATGGGGCACGTTTTCTATGATCTGAGCAGACGGGTAAAGGAGAGTCCCAGAGCCCTCGGTGGCTTTTCAGGATTTTATTGAGCTTTTACCAGGTACAAGGCAGGCGGGGTGAATCTTCACTCTTTCTGGGTTCTTCTCCTTCTCGCTCTGCTCTCTCGTTCTGCTACTCTTCCTCTCTCCTGGCATACCCGGGACGCTGCCCTTGTAAGCCAGTCTCAGCCCAGGTGTTCCCACTTACATGTGCCCACACCCTACTCCAGGTGCCCGCCATCCGGCGTGCGTGCAGGTCCGCAGGGATCCGTTATTAATGCTAATAGCGGGAGGGCAGAAAAGCCTGATAATCACTTGCCCTACAGTGAGCCATCGACCGACAGCAGGAGGGAGCATAGACACTCACATCCTTCACGGCACAGGTGCAGACAAGTCAAGGGGGCTCCCCAGGCCCGGGGCCTGTGTCCAGTTGTGAGTGGGAGGCTCACAAGACAGAAGTCGATCCTGCTTCAAATGGAAGTTCTGTGGCTTTCGCCATGTAACTTAACTTTCCCTTCTCTCAGTGTCCTCATCTGCAAGTTGGGAACAGCAATACAATGATATTTTTCCCTAAAGCTACCTGGGAGGCACCGCTGGAGCGTGGGACGCCCTGGCACAGGTGAGCATCCTTTTTGTACTGGAAACTGCGCGTGGCTTCTTGACCGATGATTTCATTTTGGGGGGAGGGTTAAGCCTCCCTCTGTCCCTTGCCTCCTTTCATCTTCCCTTTCTCCCTCCCATTTTTCTTTTTTTTTTCTTTCTCTGACCCTCTCTCTGCTCTGTTTTCCTTTCTCTGTCCCTCCCTCTCGCTTAATAAGGAAAGAGAGACTTCCAAAGGATTTCTTTGTCGGCCAAGTTAAAGCTCATTCCGACTTACTCTGGAGTGGAGAGGTCGGCAGGTGAAGTGTAGCTCTGTGTGATAAAGTCAGGTTAAATCTTTGCAAGACTATTCTGGCCTGACACAGGAAGGGAATTATTTCCTTCGGGGGAACTGGGGTTGAAGATCAACACTTGATGACGGAAAGCTTGGTCCAAAGAACATTGCTGCACATTTGAGAAAGGAGAGGTCATGGATTCCAGGGGCCCCAGAACTCACTCGTTTATCCACGAGTCCCACACTGCCCTGAGCCAGTGTTCTTGTTCTGAGTGTAACTTCTCTCATTTCTGTTTTCAATAGAGTTTTGTTGACCTTTACAGTTTTAATTGCTTTCCGAGGGGATGAAGGGAGAGGGATGTAACTGTATTTGGGGGAAAAAAATAACAGCTGGAGAGGAAGCTGGTTACGTATGGCAGGAAGCAACTATTAAGAGTAAGCAACAAAGTCTGTTTCTTCCTGTTCTATTGAAAATGCAATATGGCCACTATGTCTCAATCCCCAGCACTTTTCTGCCTTTTGTGGACCAGGTACTTACAGAGTTGAAAGAGTTTAAGTCTTAGGTGTCTCTGCAGACCTGTAGGTAGGAGCGGCCACAGCTGGGGGCAGGGCTTCTGCAGGCTCTGGAAGCCACAATCCCAGGGGCCATTTCAGAGTCTCTGTTTCCACAAATTCCTGATGCTTCTGCTCTGGTTGCTGTTGACACGTGGCATACGCGATTGTTGGTTTATGTCTTTCAGTCCCAACTTGGTGTAGAGGATACAGTCTTGATAATTCAACAACGTTCTCAAACGAGAACTTCTTCATTGCTTTGAAATGATATGAAAATGTTTGATTGTACTTGAAATCTATTCATATTGCCACAAGAAATGTCTCAACACTGCTGACACTTCTGTCAATGAAAGAAGAGGAAGATCTTTCAGATTTTGTAAATTTAATTTCGACTATTGCAAATTTTGAATGATTGCAGATTTTGCAAATTTTGAAGGGTATGATCTGGGAAAGTAGTTTTAGTGGTGCTAACTATTCAAACTTTGAAAAAAGTCTCATTAAAAAGTATCAATCAGAAATTGAGCGTGGCAAATTCAAACAAACAATTCACTATAAAATAAAAGTTATTATCAGAAAACAATTCAAGCTGCCTGTTAGAATTTTGATGGGATTTTATTTGGATGTTCCACCAAATAAGATATTTAAAAAGATACTAATATTTCCCACATTACTTTCTATTTTATCATTTCTTATAATTATTTAACATAATTTAACAAGGTTTTCTCTACCAGCATCATTACTGCTCTAGATAATAGTACTGGGTTTCCTGTTGCAGTAAAATCCTACACTGCGGTGCCCACACTCATTAGTTCTTGTACAATGTCCTATTGTGATAATAAGAATGATCCTTGTTAAAAGTGATTTACAGTTTGTTTACAAAGAAAACTCACTGGCTTACATAACAACCTGGGGAAGTTGGCAAATTGCTTTCTGTCTTTGTGAGGACGAGGTCAAGGATATAATGAGTTTGAGTCTTACCTACACTCACGCAAACTCTGGACACCATCTCAGCTGACTCCTGTGTTTTGCAGACCCAGGCAAAGTTCCTTAGGAAACACTAATTTGAAAGGAAACCTGTACCCCTATGTTTATTGCAGCACTACTTACAATAGCTAAATATGGAAACAACACAAATGTCCCAAAACAGACGACTGGATCAGGAAGACATGGTCCACTTATACTGTGGAATACTACTCAGTGATCAAAAAAGATAAACTCATGCCATTTGTGACTTGTGGATGGAGCTGGAAGGGATGATGCTAAGTGAAATAAGTCAGCAGGAAAAAGATAAAAATTGGATGGTTTCACTTGGTGGGTCAGGAACAAAAGTCAGGAAAAAGACAAAACTTGCAAACCGACTAGAGATCTGAGGCATACAGCAGTGTGTGGGGGGAGAAGGGTCAAAACAGGGTAGGGAAGAGCACAAAGGATGGTGGTGATGGATCACGGCGGGCTGTGTTGGTGGGAGAGCTACAGGGACTACACCTACGGGGAGAAATCAAATACTGTCCAAAAATTAACAACAATGTAAGGAAATAAATAACTTATTTTTAAAAAATTTTTAATTTATACATACAAGAACTGGGGTATAGGCCAGAGGTGTGAGGGGTGAGAGAATTCACCAAAGACAGAACAGGGAACAGAACAGGCAGACTGACTGAAATCCACTGCTGAGGGGAGCAGCAGGAGAGTCAGGAGAGGTCTGCTGTGCCATGTGGGTCAGCTCCCTGGCTGGGGATTGAACTCATGCTGCAGTGGCTGGGGAGAGCTTCATAGGCTGTGTCTTATCCCCTTGCACCACTAGGGAGGCCCAGAAAATAAATCATTTAATTAAAAATAAAAGATGACTTGCCGTGCAAACTCTTCCATTGAGATACTGTTGGTTATTGTTTGTGTATACCTCTGTGTTGTTAATTCTCTTCTCTATTGTCAGTATGGTCTTTTAGAAATATGAATCTGGTCAAACCACACATATCCTAAACTCCTCCCAGAGCTTCCTAGCCACATTTCAAAAATTAAAAACAAAATGTCAAAATTCATTTTAATAATTTAATATATTTAACTTAATCCAATGGTCAAATATTATCATTTCAACATCTGATTTATATGCAAATTATTAACTAAATATTTTACTTTTTTCTTACTTAGTCTTTGAGATCCAGTGTTTGGACACAGGAACGTATTTTAGTTTGAGTTGGTCAACTTGCAAGTTCCTAAAGGGCACACATGACTAATGGCTGTGTGTCAGACGGTACAGGAGAGATAGTTAACTCCAACAGGGGCACTGACGGAGGGGTTTTTAATGGTGGTGCTGCCACATAGAAATTTTAGGTAGTCAAGTACAATCAGAGATGTCTAAGGGATGTCCTGAACCTTGAAATATTTGATATTTGTGTGTGTGTGTGTGTGTGTGTGTGTGTGTGTGTGAGAGAGAGAGAGAGAGAGAGAGATTGAGAGAGAAAATCCAGTGATGTAACAAAGATTTTTGTAAATGTCAAATGCAAGGGAACCAAAATCAGTAGTGGTTTTTCCCAGTGAACAGTTTTGCTTCTATTGGTGAGATTTTGAGATTTATATCTATTGAGGCTGATTGCTTTGCCCTTTCTAACTTGCCTATTAGGAAGCTCACAGTTAAGTTGAACATTGTCCTGTAGTGGTTACCTTTAGTCATTTTTCTTTCTATTGCCTTATTCGACTCTTGTTTTAAGTCCTGATTTTACCTAACTATTTTTACCGCAAACATATATTATTATTTACTGAAAATTATTTGAGAATAAATAATATATAAAAGAGTGACTATGGCAAAGATCCTGAAAAGTAACCTTTGGTATACCCGTTTCAAACAGTCAATTGGGTTACTTGAATGTAGAAATATATGACCTAGAATTTAGTGTTCTTATGAGAGTAATTCAACCTCAAACTATAGATTCAGAAATTGTCAGAGCCTGGAGAGACTGAGAAATGACCTTGTCTGACCCTCTGGGGTCTCAGAGAAGTTAAGTGACATTTTTAAAAGCTTCATAATGCAAAGTGGCCTAGACAGCTCTTCCTTCCAGTACAAACTCCCTATAAGTCCATTTCAATAAGATTCTGATGAACTAATCTGAATCAGCGTGGTGGGTGGTCTAAGGCATTTTGACTATAGCAGTTTAAATCTTGACATTTGTTGGCACATTGGACATAGGATAACACAGACTTATCTCTTACTTGTTAAGGGCAAACTGTGCTAGATCTAATCAATCTATCCTATGATGGTGACTACACTATCTAACCCTGATAATAAGACCATTATTCAAGTGAGCTGACACTTCAGTACCGACACAGTCTTTTTTATCAACTGCACTTGACAAAATCATACAACAAGCTCATTGTTGAAATATTTAACATAATTTGGCATTGGTTTGGGAGAAAGAGGAACATTTTCATATCTCATATACTTTTCTCAAGCCTGAGAGTGAGAGCATATCTGAAGTCTTAAAAGTGGACCTATCCATTTGATCAAAAACAAAGCTTCTAGACCAAAAACAAAGCTGAAAATTCTGGCCTCGATGCAAGAGGCCAGAATGCAAAAGCCCACCAGGAAACCCACCTGGGGGCAGGAATGAAGAAGCCTGCCTAGAAAATTCAGACAATGAACCCCTCCCCACCCTAGAATCTTTTCTCGCCCTGCAAACCCTGTCTCCCACCTGATCTCTCCTCACCCTATAAAAGCCTGCCTCCCCCTGGCAACATGCGTGGCTTCACCAACCCCCACCTTGGGTCTGTGAATCCCCCTCCCCTTTGAGAAATTTAGCCTGGCTCTCCTGTTCTTTATTGCCCCAAACTTTCAAAACTTCTAAGCATTTATCCTCAATCAGTCAAATTAGTCTCTGCTTACACATTTGCATGACACAAAGTGCAGTTTGGTCACATTTCTGAACCTTCTAAAACCAGGGACATAGGGCAGATTCAATTATGCCCATTTTACAGATTAAGCCAAGAGTTTTGCAACTTTAGGTAACTACCTTATAAGACAGCTAATACTCATAAGACACACTCATGCAAGTGTGGCTTGTACTCAAATGAGTCCCTGATTGGTAGGACTTTGGGCACTAAGGTGAGTGTTCCATGAATTTTCCCAATTCCACTATATTCTCTGGTCATATTCCAGGTGAACTACAGGACATCTAAGTACACTGATGGAATTAAAGCAAACAACCAACTTTTACACTTTAACCAATATAATCAACTTTTAAAAGAAAAACACAAAGAGCCAACCTATTATTTTAGCTATTTTAATAACAACCTTATGAGAAAGGAGTTGTTCTGTTCATTTGAAAGGGGCACAGCACTATGATTTAGAGAGGAGCAGTAGAATTTGGAGCATCACACATCCAGGGGAGAACAGAGCTGGGACTTGAACGTCTAAGGATCATGTTCATTGTATGATTCTCTGCTCCTTCATTTCATGCCCACAATTTCCCTCTGTGATAATTCACTTTTATTAGGTATTTAAGAATTACTTTTTTCACAGTGATTTTTGGAATATTTCTAATTTTAACTTGGTCAAGGAGTTTATTCTCATGCATTAATATAAAGTAAACACCAATTTGTAGGTCAAGTGCTTGGAATGACTGTCTCTCAGGCAATGCCATGTTGAACCTGTTTGCCACAGGAGGCCTTTTAGCACCCCTGTCATGTTCAAAGAGCCTCATTCTGAAAAACAAAAGGTGACAAATTCTATTTCCCACATCCTAAGTTCCTCTTAGACTGTTTCCCAAATTACTCTCACAAATCTCTTTATGATTAGTTTCTAATTTATAGAGCCAATTATATTCATTGACAATTTCATGCACAGTCACTACTGTTCTTAACCATTCCCATATTATTCTCATCCTTATTCCAGCCTGCTTCATTTTTCACTATTATTTACTAATAATTTTTTAAAATTTAACTTCATTTTTTGTATTGACTGCATCTTAGGAATGGACCATAATTTATTTCATTCATTGGCTATTGTTTCACATATGTGTATATTTTAAAATTTTTATTTATTGATTTTTTTTTTAATTGAGGTAATACTGGTCTGCAATACTGTGTATGATTCACGGGCATTGGTTCCCACCTCCTCCTATGTATGCCACCACATCGCAGCCACCACCAAAGCACTTAGGGTCTGTGCCATAGTCCACTGGTGTAGAGAACAAAAGACAAGAACAGACCAAATTAAATCAAAAGAAGTCCTAGAATATGACTGCAGAATTGAGGCTACTAGAGGGGGAGAAAGTGGGTGAGGAACAAAGGTGGAGGGAGTCCAAGGTCTCTTGATGAATTTTAATGGTAACACTAATACATTCAAACAGAAGGTTCTGTACGTGTACTTGTAGGGAGAGGCCTCTGACTCTACCCTTTGCCCTCTCTACCTCTGAGCTTTATGATGTTTTCAATGAGTCAGGAGATGCCAACGTGTAGATGAACTAGGGACTCATAGAATAGAGCATCAAACTTCGACCCCATAATGTGACAAATGCTCCAAATATTGATGGAACAGCCAGTGCTCAATTTATTATTCCATGGAGAATAAGAAGGTACACGCCTGAGAAAGTGACACTAGAGGGGGGTCTTGAAGAGAGGTCAGCCTTTTCATGAAAGAGAATTTGAGGGGAAAGGAGAACTCAGACCTCCCTGTAGGCTTGGGGTTGGCAGACAACTCGGGTTTCTGGTATAGAAAACAAGATCAGGCTAGAGAGCTAGACTAGAGCCCCATATTCATGGGGCATCATATGGGGTGAGCTCTCAGGTTAAGGGTTGGACAATACACTGTGAGCTGTGGTTGGTGACAGGACATCAGGCTGGGAGGTGTGATGGAGGACCTTAACTGGCATGCCAAAGTCTTTGTCCTTCATGCCATATGCAATGGAGATACTGGGTGGCATTTTTTAGGAATGTTCATAGATTCATTTGATTGATTGCAGAAGCTAGGTTGCAGAAAAGAAGTCAATAATAAAAAAATATATAAGCAACTATTCTAGTTATATAGAGGAAAGATGATGACTGCCTGAAAGAGAATTATGGTAAAAGAAAGAGGTCAGTGTCCCTGCATTCTCAGGGCTTGCTGTGTATTTTGTGGGGGCACAAACATTATGACCATATTAGTACCAGTACTTAAATTTGCACATTGCTTTCAAAAAACAGCTACAGCATCAAGCCAACTAAGCTGTCAAGGGCCTGTTCCATGTCAGGCACTTTGGGCTAACTGTCAGATGCAGTTTATCCCCATTTGATGTTGACCTTCCAACATTCTCATGAGGGACGAGCGCATTTGTGATTCCTGTTCTACAGAGGGAGAACCAGGTCTGAGAGTCTAGTGGCTGCTCAAGTCCAGGCTGCCGGGGGCTGGGGGTACATAATCTGTGCTTGAGCTAGATTTCACACTTCCCTGGTGGACACTTTTTCCCAGACACTGGGATAAACTCTGCCTGTGGTGAATATGTTAAATGTGTGTTGGATGAACAGTATGATCTCAACAGCCACCAGGCTGTGTCACTGGTGTAGGTGGCCCCGGGCCTGAGCCTTGGGAGCTGTCCTCTAAGAAGCAATGGAGCAAGGGGGAGGGGCATGCTCAGGGATTCAGTTCTCTTGGTAAATTTTTGGGGGCACAAAACTATGATTTTTAATTAAATATTTATTTCACCCTTATTTTGTCCAGAAGCTATCATACGACCAGGAGTTACCAACATGCAAGTAGCCTTAATGTATCTTTGAGAAAGAGCTCTTGACAGGGGGTAAGTACAGAAGTCAGTGGACCTGGGTTTAAAGCATGATGCCAACACTCATAGCCTGGTGGCTTTGGGAGTGTCATTGAACCTCTCCCCTCCTGACATCATCATCCATGGAACTGGGTTAGTACAATGCAAAATGCAGGGTGCTGCAAAGATCAGAGTTAGTGTGTTACTGTACTTTGGACAGTTCAAGGTGCATTCATAAGCAGCCCCAAATCAATAGTAGTTATTATTATTATTATTATTATTTGGTATTTTTCAATCTAGTAAGGGAGTATGGAGAGGAATGGCAATGTGTGAACCAACCTCAGACACCAGATGGTAGAAAAACAAAAGTCTTGATTACATGGGGAGTCTGCTGAAAGATCTCGAAGCTCACAGTGTGATGCTGGCAGGGATCCTGGCAGTTATCTCACGCCATCCACTATCCACTTTGCAGGTGAGGACACGAGGCACAGAAAGGGGAATTACTTGTTCACGTTTGTTAATGTTCTGTTCCTTCCAGTTATTGGCAAGCGAGAATATTGCTGTCTAGTGGGGAAAAAAGCGTGCAGTCCTAGGGGACAGGAAGTCAAATGGCAGAGAACTGCTCTTGGAGGCAGAGGAAAGGGCAACACAGAGGCAACAGCCATGTTTCTCA
This sequence comes from Talpa occidentalis, assembly GCF_014898055.3. Taxonomy (NCBI): domain Eukaryota; kingdom Metazoa; phylum Chordata; class Mammalia; order Eulipotyphla; family Talpidae; genus Talpa; species Talpa occidentalis. The sequence goes on along the minus strand of NW_026555331.1, from coordinate 9,075,323 downwards.
GAGATTAACTTCGAAGAGATTGAAAAGATTGATGGATGGGTCAGACAGCCTAAAAGGAGGGACATACTAGCACTCACCACCCTATAAGATGATCCTAGGGATGGGATGAAAGGATTTCATGAGGTTTTAGGTGCTGTCTGACTGGGGTTCTAGGCTCAGTCTTGTCCTTTCTGGGTGTCATATGACAAGGTGGCCCTTCTAGGCAGGCACCCTGACCTCCAGGACTACATCCAGCCAGAGGCTCTAAGGAACATGGAAGAATTGAATGGCCTGCTCCAGAAATAATACCCAGAACACTGTGGGCAGGAAACAAGTTTTAGAAGGTGTTTTGTTCTAGCTGTCCTTTTTCACAAGGCTGGCCCTGAGTAGTATTCCCTCGTGTACAGCCACATCTTCCTTATCCACTCATCTGTCCTTGGGCAATTAGGTTGCTTCCATAACTTGGCTATAGTGCTGCAAGGAACACTGGAGTGCATATATCTCTTTGAAAGAGTGATATTGTATTCTTTGGGTAGATATCGAAGAGTGGAATTGCTGGGTCATATTGGTGGTTGGTGATTTGGTGTGGTGTGGCAACATACGTCCAGAAAGATGTTAATCTATATTTCTCAATGATATATAGTGTTGCAAATCAATATTTCCTTAATACAAAGATACAACAAATAAATAAATAAGTTATAAAATCATTAAAAAGTCATAGGATTCACACAAAGTCATGGATTTGCAAAAGACAAGTCTAAAAAAAAATGGCCTCTTATAACTCTTGGCATCTCTGACTCCAATTTTGAGGGAAAAAGAAATTCCTGAGATGGCCACAAATATCCATTCCTCTCAGTCATCCAGGATCCTGCTTCTCAAACATTGACTTTGCCTCTTTGTCCACGTGTCCTGTTTTACTCTGTTTGCAGAGGCCACAGTAAGGACCACCCCAGGTATACACATGGCATGAAGTACAAAATCAGAATGATTTCATCTGCCTCAAGCAAGTCCATGGATCTTGTGTGACCTTGAGAGGTGAACCCAACAGGTGCTGTTTGCAAAGGGACTGGAAGCAGAGTGTTTGCTTCATGAGACTGGGGACAATGTAAGTTAGAGTGGGTCCCTTCACTTCCCAGGAACCTTAACTCCAAGCTGTTGGCTTGACCAGGAATGGTGTTTTCCCAAGTAGTCCCTTGACTAATTCCTTTACCTCCTTCAAGTCTTTGCTTAAGCTCATCTTCTCTAAGAAGCATCCATTCATCAGTCCATTTTTTTAAAAACTGAAACTTATGTAGAGCTCATCATCCTATTTACATGTTCTACTTGATCTTTTTTTTTCTCCAATAGCACTTACCCTGTCATTCTGCATAATTTACTTTATTAGCATCTTTATTGTTCATGGTCTACTGTCTTCCCTCGATCACCCACTATAAAATACAAGTTCTTTGGGGTCTTAGTCCACTTCATTCCATGTTCATGAAAGTGTTTCAAGAACCTATTCAGTACCCTCTATGTCATAGGTATACAACGAATCCTTGTTGAATTAATTATTTGAGTCCATATTCATGGTTGCCTGAAGCCAGATCTATTCCTGAAATTTTGGAGTTACATAAACAATAAATTATTTATTCTGCCTACGTGAGTTTGTACTCAAATTCTGTCACTTGTAATGGAAAGCATTTAAACCAAATGATGTACATACAATTGACTACACCCTTGATATACAATCGATGGTTGTTCCTGTCTCCATAATAAATTATACTCCATGAACATTCTTGTACCTATACATTCATAACCAGCACAATTATTTTTATAAGGATAAATTACTTACAATAAAAACTCTACAATTTGGAATTTCTGGATGAAATTCTCTTAAAATGTATGCCAAATTACACTCTAGTTGCATTCCAACTTATATTTCTGCCAACAGTAGATGAGGGTGTTTGTTTCCTCACACTCAGGCCAACACTAAAAGGAGAAAAAAAATATCTCACAATAGCTTAAGCTTGAATTTCTTTGGTAAGTAGTGAGAATGAGTATTTTTTTCTTAAATGTTTATAATCTTTTGAATTTTTATTTTAAATCGAGGTATAACTGACATATTAATTTCAGGTGTATATAATATAATGATTTGATGTTTTTATAGCTTGCAAAGTGATCACCATAAAAATTCTAGCTAATATCCATCTCCAGACATAGTTACAAAAATCTTTCTTCTTGTGATGAGAACCTTTAAGATTTACTCTCTTAGCAACTTTCAAATATTATTAACTATACTCACCATGCTTTAATGACATCCCCATGATTTATTTGTTTGATAACTACAAGTTTGCACCTTTTGACATCCATGTAGAAACCCACTTTGAATGGGCTTATGGAATTTGTTAAGTTCCCTAAAGAAGAGAAAAACTGAACTTGAACCAGAGATTATCAACAGGCCTCTCTCCCTCACTTCTCTTGTTTCTTCTTGCATGTCTACTTCTCATTTCTTTTGATTTCTTCTTTACTATTCTGTGACTACAAAGAAGCCTCTCTCTCCTGCCCCCACCCCAATATTTATCTCTTTCTGTTGTAGTTTGAAAAATTCTGGAAAATGCCTATGATTGATCAGAACAGTTTGGGTTATATAGGCAACCATAATAGCCAATATTTGATGTCTCAGGAGTCCCCAGTAGAACCTCAGGTTTTAAGTTGGAGCAGGAGGAGGATGATCAATTCTCCCCACTCCAAAAAGTGGGAGAGGATCGCTGGATAGAGGAGACAGTTTGCTCGTTTCTAGACTCTAGGGCGCTGCATCAAATGTGATCATTAAATTAGGCATACAAAGGACACTGGGAGTTTTCCAGGGTCAGAGGCAAACATTCTAAGTCTGGCTGTAAAGTTTAATTAAAATTGGGAAGAAATAGTCAGGTATAGAAAGCCAAAACAAAAAGGAACACACAAATAAAACCAGGGGTCCAAATTAGAGAATGGCCTTTAACAAATGGATACATTTGTTTGCATAAGTATTTAGCTGCATGGACAGTTCAAATTAGAACTATGAGAATGAAAATATGGTATATGAAGTCCTGAGCTTCAAGTTGAAAACTAATATTGAAGTATTTATTTTACCCTTTACTATTTTGGGGATCTTCAGTAAATTCCTTAACATGTATGAGTCTCCAATAACTTAGATTCAAAATGGAAGCAGTAATTCCTACCTTATCTATGATATTTTGCACCAAATCAATGCTACATGAACAAATACCAAGCATTAAGTAACATAGTATATCACAGTGTCTTGTAAACTGTCAAATACACTATATAGGATTAGTCTCATCTGGAGTAATCATCGAAATTTTTTGAACTGGGGAAAAATACAATGATGTGGATAAAGGGTTCTAAATTTATTTATATAATATAAAGCACTTTCACCTATTTTAGCCTGGCATGAAAAGTAGGGCACCTATCAATTGATGAGGGACACATTATCAGTGTCTGCCAATATTCAGTTTTTTTTTCCTCCTGAATTTGGGGGAGCAGAGGCTTTCCTTACTGTTGGACAAGGTCACATGACAAGTTCTGACCAACGAAATGAGAAGGGAAGAGTCTTGCGTGGCTTCAAGGTTGAGAGTGTGAGAATTTCTGCACAGTTCTCAGGTTAGTCTTACCTGTCTCCTATAGTGGGATTCATGGAAGAGGGTTGTGGGTCTTGTAGGCTCAAACAGCTGCTGAAGCCGCCATTCTAGCTATGCAGTTCGGCCTTCGCCAGTTCAAAGTCCATTTGGCCCAGTCAATCAATTACCAATGCTTAAAGAATGCAAACACCTACCTGCAAAGGTTCCTCTCAAGTTAAACAAGAGCAGGATGCTTAATCCCCTGGGACAATGAATACATGTCAGGAGGCACGACCCTGACACCTGGGGAGCTGTTGACTGATATGTAACTTGTGTCCCAGAGACTGATCAGTGGATTGTGTCCTTAATAAGAACGGAAATTCGAGTGGGGGTCAGAAGCTTAATTTTGAACTTCAAACACAGGCCATAAAACTAATCCGGATCCACAGACTCTTCTCCCCCCAAGAACCTAGATAGCCTAAGCTGACATTCGCTTCCTTCTAACTTTTTTCTCTTTGTTCTCCTGCCCCAAGTAATTGACTCTGTAAAATCATTCAATCATGAATGATCGCCTTCTCGGCAGCATCCTGCCAGAACAGCTTGCTCCATGGCTCCTGTTTCTTTGACAGTGTGGTGTTGCCTGATGCAACAGAGGGTCACGTTGAGATTCCAGAACCCCGAGACTTTCCTAAATCCAGAAGGGCTCTGCAGGTGTGAGAGATAAATGTTCATCACGTGAAGTCACAGGGATTTTTGGATTGTCTTACAGCAGCACAATCTAGGCTGGATAATATGACATTAAGCTCAATACCCTGACACTTGCTCTTAGACTCTAAGGATATTACACACCTTCACCCCAGCTGCCCACCCAGCCAACAGCCCCTAAAAAACTCCTCTCGGTCCAGGACCATGTGTGATGTGTGTGTGTGCGTGTGGTGCTGGATAGTGTATGGCTACCTGAGTGAAAGGGTAGTTTTTTTTTAGCTTACACCTTTATTTGGGGTGTAATCTTTCAAAGATCTTGACTTTGCTGGTGCCTCAGTCTGAACTTTTCACCTTTGCAGCTCAAAGCCCTAGAATCTGTCTAAGCACAAATGTCAAACCTTAGTGGAGGTTTTACTAGTTTAGAAATCCCCTTCTTGGCTTTCTTGAAAACTCAACTATACATTTAAAGGAATGTTTTTGTACCTTTTCTCCAGCATTTTTAGGCATTTTGAAACAGTTGCGGTGCTTTAGGCTGTTTGATATTCTCCGCACAGCTCGCACGCCTGCTCCATGCGTGATGTTAGTTGTGACTCTTGTTTGTTTTCCTCTCTTCCTTTTGTCTGTTGGTCTGTCTGTCTACCTATCTCTCCTTATCTTTTTGTATTCAGCTGTCCTTCTATTATTTTCAGCGTTTCACCAAACACTCATGCTTGTATTTTTTTCTCTGTTGCCTTTATTTTCTCACTTTTTATAATCTTATTGCACATATTTGTTATTTTATTCCCAGAGTCTAGTTCAGTCCTTGACATAGCTTAAGAATGCATTGAGTATCTATTGAAGAAAAGATACATTGTCCCCTGTTTGGAAAAGGCAATTCACTGCTGTGGATCTCAGCCCAAAGTGTAGGCCCTGTTAGAGGACACTCCTACTACCTTATACCACTATTGCTTCTACCATTACAACTGACTAAATTTCAGTTTCTTAGATGTACTTAACACTTATTCTCAGGCAAGAACTTTTCTACATTTTTCTAATGTGTGAATTCATCAAACCCTCATAATCTACTTAGAGAAAAGATCTTCTCATTGATGGCCTCTTACCAATGATGAAATTCAATAACTCGTTTTAATGAGTAGTTAAATAACTTATTTTAGACCAGTGGTTCTCAAGTGGGAATAACTTTGCCTCCTCTCCAGGGATGTTTAACACTGGAGACATTTCCAATTTCAAAATAGGCACAGCGGAAGCTTCTTGCATCTGCTGGTAGAGCCCAGGGAATTTGCAGAGCTTCCTATTAGGACAGCCGCTTACAATAAAGGCTGCCTGGCCTCAAATGTCAGCAGTGCGAAGGGTGAGGAACATTTGGACTAAATAGAGTATGCATGTTTTCTTTACATCACTTTTAACTTCACCTGCATTTTATTTTGCATATTCCATTTTGGGGTGTGGGGAGTAAATGAGTATATTTCTATTGTCTATAGTAAATGCGTATATTTCTATTGTTCTATTATATTTCTATTGTTCAAATCTAAAATGCCAGCCAGACCCCTTTTTCCCATCAAACCCCCAAGACATCAGGGGGTGGCATCCAGAAAGCTCAGCCTTCTGGCTGTGAGCGCCACCCACTGTTCAGAGGCTGTCCCCACTGTTCCTCTCATGGGTGGGTTTGGTTAACTTCTGTTGATTGTAATTATTGATATAATTGGGCCTATGTCAAAAGCGTCTTTACTGGGAGGGAAATAAGATGGAGAAATACACTCCTGCTCCAGTAATAACAGGACCTCACATGCACTAACCGAACAGTTTCTAGACGCTAGGTGTGACGCTAGGGTTCCCCCCACCCCAACCCCTGCCCCAGAAAGCAAAACTCCTGAATTTAAATGCAAAAGTGGGACTTTGTGAAAATCATGTAACTGTCAGATCTCAGCTTGCCCAGCCTGGAAATGAGGCTCCCTCCCAGAGCTACTGCAGGCATAATGAATTAACACTCGTAAAGCGATCAGGACAACTTGATGGGATTACTCATCGGTGTTGATTTTGTTGCTATCACTTAATCCTCACTACAATTCAGAGGGCACCACTAGTATGTTATTCCCTCACCCCTCATAGACACTGAGGCTACGTTTTTGAGCTGGAGAGTGGGGTGCAGCGAGGATAGGATTCTCTCTGACTCTGGAGTAGGACGATGAGCTGACACTGGGTTGAGTAGTATCTTGTCCAAGTTCATGGAACTTCCCTGGAAACAATCAAAATGTCCAGGATGGATAAGGAGAGCATAACATACACATGCAAGAGAACACAGTTCAGCCTTAAGCAAGAGAAAAATTCAGCAACATGTGATAAATAGGATGACATCTAAGTACATTCTATTAAGTGAAATATGTCAGTTACTGAAAGATAATTACTGCGTGATTCTGTTATAAGAGGTATTTAAAATAGTTAAGTAGCTCAGGCAGCATAGAATTAAAAAGGGGAAAGATTGTTGCAGGGATGTGAAGAGAATAAAATGGGCAACTCTTATGCAATGGACATAAATTTTAGTTGAACAAGATAAACAAGCTCTAGAGATCTACTGGACCATATTGGACCAGCAGTGAATAACATTTGTACTTAAAAACTTTACTTATGGGGTAGATCTGACACATTAAATGTTCTTATCACAACGAAATAAAATTAATAAAGACATGGACCCTCAGCAGGTGACCTTATTTGGGATTTACAGATATTACCTAAGATGAGATCATACAGGATTAGGGTGGATCCTCAATCTGACACCACTTGTATGTCATCGTAAAAACAGATACGGGGTATTCACAGGGAGAAGCCATGTAAACGTGGAAGCAGATATTGGGGTGAAGCATTGACAAGGCAGAGAATTCCAGGGTGGTTGGCAACCACCAGCAGCCAGAACCTTAGAGGAAGTGCCATCCTGCAAACCCCGGAGTTTTGGACTTCTGATGTACAGTCATGAGAAATTAAACATCTGTTCTTTTAAGCCTCCCAGTTTGTGGTTTAGCCGTGCTAGGAACCTCATCGAGCCACTCTGCAGCCTGTGTGACAGCTGGCCGGGCACTGAACCTGCCCCTTGCATGGAGCTTGTGTTTGGGGTGGGGGTAGAGGGTGTAAGATTCTCTGTAGAACCTTTCCTGCGCCTGACTGGCAAGGTTATTTTTAACTTCAGCTTGTGAAGCTCATAATGAGGGATTTTCTCACTTTTCAGTAGGAGTCAGACTTTACACCCCAGCATGAAGGTTTTTAAAATGGCAGAACTGCAGAAAGGGCTTGTGAAGATGCCCAGAGGGTAAAAGAACCCCTTGCTCAGTGGTTATAGACTCTAGGCAGAGCTCCTCCTCAGCATCACCGCTGACAGTCCCAAGCTCATTGTGCTGCTGTCCAAAGCACCCTAAGCATCCCCACATTAATCCTCATCACACACTCTGGGGTAGCTCCCATCACCCCCATTTTGCAGATATATGGCAGCCCCTAGGATCGGGGCCTCTGTGCCAGGAGACATACAGCTGGGCAGTGGCTCCCATCTCATGCCCTTAACTGCCAGTCCTGATGGATGGCAGCACTGAGACAAGCTCCTTTGAAAGGAAAAGGGCTAGAAAGAGTCAAACCTTTTTGCCCCTAATTTCTCCGCTTCTCGTGACAAGGATGAACGTCTCTCCATCCACCTTGAACCCCGCACGTTCTGCATGGGTGGAATGCAATAAAATCAAGTTGCCGTTCTCAGTTTCAGAAGCTATAAAAGAAGAAGAGGGGAGAGCAGGAATCAGGGGAGTTTGGAACCAGCAGCTGGTAGTAGTATTTGTATAGCCCACTGAGAAAATAATATATTGAGATGATTCGGAGCGTGTTTCTGTGCTCCATGTAGGCAAATTTTTTCATAGAACAGGTTTAACAAAGCACAAGACTTTAAAAACTCGGGGATATAAATGACAGTGCACGAATACCTTCTAAATGCCCCGCCCTAGTGTGCGTATATTTTCACACTGATTCTCACTGCAGCCTGCAGGGTAAGACAGCAAACGTCCCTCCTACACGGATGGGGTAACTGCAGGTTGGGGACGACATGTGACCTCTCCGACATCACCCGAGCTCACACTCTGGTTCTGAAGGACACTTAGAATGTCACAGAACGTTTCAAAACCATTCAAAGAATTTAACATAGACTGACTCATAGATTGCTCACGGAGCATAAGTTTCTCTTGACTGAGAAACTAAGTGATGACGATGTCCAGCACCAGAGACGGCCAGTGCTACAATTGTTAGGGGGAACAGGATGTCCTAAAGCTAATTCCACACAGGCTTTGTGGACTCCACCCCCACCCCAGGCCAAAGCCAAAGACACTGGGAACTCCAAATCCCATCACCACCCAAGGGAAGGTGGCTGGGACCTGAGGGTGGGGTTCAGCAGCCAGGTTGGTATAAAGCCAGACACGTGGGCTTTGGGGGGGGGTCCCCCATTTTGACTCTCCACCGGCTCACGGCGTCCGGCCAGCTCTGAGAGTGCCTTTGGGTTTCCAGGTCGTCGGATCGGGTAGGACGCATTAAAGACTTTATTTCCCTATTTTCTCCCTGAGTTGTACATTTTCCTTCTTTCCTTTTCCCTTGTAAATAAACCTTTTATGAACCTTTTGTGTGTGCCTGCAGTGGAGTATTCATAAGTCCCTTGTAAGCGCGCGGGTGAGGACCCACAGCCAGGAACCCGTTCAATACCGGGGCTGCTCCATAACACGTTTACTCCGCGCCCCCTGCTCTGTGTCCAAAAGGCAGCGTCCTGGAAACAAAAGCCAAACGGACCCTCAGCCTAACTCAGGTAATTTTACATCTGATGATGCTAATTCTGGCCACTGCCCCCCGCCCCCTGCTCTCCAGGAAGCCCTCAATAGCCGTGATGGTCTCCTTGGTCGGTGACTTTCTGCCCGGTGTTTCCCTGGGCAGTGGGAGGACCTGGCTCCGGAGGGGATCCCTGACCAGGTGGCTTTTTGTTTATGTTGTGACCTGCTCCAGGCACTGGGCTTCATTCCTTCTCCGGGCTTTTGTTCCTTTTCAAGAAAATGGGCATATTGAATCTTGCGCAAATTTTTAATGAATTTTTAAAGCTCCAGGGGGAGAGAAGGACAAATCCTGAGTCTGGGAGGCAGATACCTGCTTTGGAGTCTTTGTCCTAGTTGGATTCTTGGATCTATTCTTAACTTTGAAGCCTCCATCCCTTAATTGTTTTTTAAGAAGTGATAATGATCACCCTTCAGAGTCCCAGGGGAAGGTTCCCTGGCCATCCTCTCCAGCCTGGATCCCCACAGTGGCTACCTGGGTGGCCTCCCCACCCGCTCATGCTTCTCCCCCAAACTTTCTCCACACAACAGCGTTGGAACATGACTTGGATTCCACCTCTGACCTGCCTGAGACCCTCGGAATGAAGGTCAGGTGATGGGGAGAAGCAAGTTCTGCGTTCTCTGAGAGACCAGGGCTGGTACCTGGCAGAGTCTGCTGGGTTCATTGAACAAACCTTCAATCTAAGTTGTGCACCCCGCTCCCCGGCTTCACTCCTTAGCTCCAAGAACATGATGAGTGCCTGTCTGGGGTGGCCAGACGGCAGAATGTGGAAAGAACCATGGTCTTTGGTGCTGAAGTAGTTAGGTTTGGAAATAATTTTAGCTCTTGGGCCTCCCTGGTGGCCTAGGGGTTAAGTCTCAGCACTACCACCACAAAGGCCTGAGTTCAATCCCAGCCAGGGAGGTGACCTAGATGGCGCGGCAGACCTCTCCTGCCGCCCGCTGCTCCCCTCAGCAGTGTATTTCAGTCAGTCTGCCTGTTCTGTTCCCCACTCTGTCTCTGGTGAATCCTCTCACCCCCACACCTCTCGCGCCTTTGGCCTGCACCCCAGTTCTATGCAAAAATAACTAAATAAAATCTTTTTTAAAAAAGGAAATAATTTTGGCTCTTGCTGGTCTAGCCCTTGGGAATGTGCCATTTCTCCAAGTCTGTGGCTTCCTGTGGATAATGGGACAGCAACACTTTTTTCTATGTGATTGTGCTCACACAGTGCCTGGCTACTGGTCTGCAGAGTCCCTTATCAGCCTGTGTCATCACTGCCTCTTCCCTGGCTGCTCCCGTGATGTTCTAGGCTGGACACGGGCAGGGCTCACATCTGTCACGTTTGCTGCTGTGACCCTCAACCCCCAGTGTGGAGTCTGAAACAGTCGTTTAGATTGGCCAGTTACGGGCTCTAAGAGTTGGATCCTATCTTATTAACCCCTGTGCTCGCAGTTCCTGACACAAGTGTTATTTTCTTTTCCCCATCTCTTGTTGGAGCTCTGCAGCGGTTTTCCTGGAGACAGCAAATCAGAAGAAGCACAGCTCAGGAAGGTTGAGAGATGGGGCACAGACCAAATTGGAAGGGCCACTTCAGATGATGATGATGATGATACTGTGTGTGTGGGCTGGGGGAGTGTATTTGTTTTTTTTATGATGAACCAAATTTCTCCAAATATACTGACTAAACATACAATAGTTATTTCACAGTTTCTGTGGGTCAGGCCCACAGGCTTGTTCTAATTTGCTGTCTGCAAGAAAACCACTGCTGAGCTCCTACAATGGGAGAGAGAAAATAACACTTGTATGTGTCGGGTCTCAGACCCTCAAGGTGTCAGCCAGGACTACATTTTCTATCTGAGGTTCAGCAGGGGAGGGCTCTGCTTCCCCGCTCATCTGGCTGTGGACGTGGCACTGAGGACCTCAGCTTCTTGCTGGCAGTTAACCAGAGGCCACCCTCCATCTGACTCTGGATATGGCCCATTTTCCTCTAGAACTCTCCTCTGTGCCCAGGAGGCTGACTTCTATGGCTTGTATCAATGTTGCTCTTTCCTTCCAGCTTCTGGTTCAGTTGGATTCATGGATGACATTGGCAGGAAGCGCAGAGGAGACTGGCTGTTAGACTTATTTCCTGGGTCCTTCCTGCCAGGGCTTGGGATGCCCCTTTTTTCTAAACAATGATTACAGCATTTTATTTTTTTTTTCTGCAGCTGTCTTCAGCCCCAGCTCCTGCCTCTGGGTCCTGGTGGCAGCTGCCTTCCCTGGCCACTCAGGCAGCGGATGGTAATGGCTCTCCCAGTTGGCGAGTTTGGTGGACTTAGAAGACATAGATTTATTATTTTATAGTTCTGGAGGTCAGATATCAGAAAGATGTGTCACAGAGGGCAAACATGCAGATGTGGGCAGGACTGCATTCCTTCTGGGGACTTGAGGGGAGTGTGCATTTCCTCAACGGTTCAGCTTACAGAGACTGCTTGTATTCCTTGGCTGGTGGCCCTCTTCCATCCTCACAACCAGCAAATCAGCTGAGTCTTTGCTCTGACCTTCACTCTCTTCTACTTAAGAGGACCTTTGTGATGACCTTGGGTCCACCTGAATAAGATGCTCTCCCTGCCTCAAGGACAGGTGATTAGCATCCTTAATGCCATCTGTAGCTGTCCTCCACCTTCCAATTTCCATAAAATTGTCACAGATTCCAAAGGTAGGATATTGCTATCACCTGTCATGACCTAGATTTCAAATAGCTCTTCTTTTAAAATGTCCAGCAAAGGGAACATGTGCATAAAAATCAGCTCAAAGTTGTCTTGCTGCTTTTAAATCCTCATATTTTCATGGTGAGGAGGGGTAAGGACCTAACTACTTGCTTACATCTTAGCGCAGTTGTCTTTTGCACTGTGCTCAGAGAACTATACTGAATTTAACAATGCTGTTCATGAGTAGGCTATATTATTCATGGACTGCATTTCAGACAATGAAGGAGTCATTAATGTGTGATAACGGAAGTGGTGGATCCCATAAGACTGAGGGCTACTCCAGTAGACACATCTCGGATTTTTAGTGTTCCTATGACTAGGACTGGCACACAGCAGGCGCTCAGTGAATATTGGGGACCCAATGCATGGGTAAATATATGACCTGCCCTCAATATTAGTATAAAGTGTGTTGTTTGAATGACATCTCTTTAATTAGATGTCAAACTCTACAACCATTGACTTCTGAGATCGGGGACAATTTATGCAATATTCTGATCCCTGGAAATTAGGTAAATTCGACACCAAGAAGACTTCTTGCAGGTGGTCTTTTTGGGGAGATGAAACAGTTTCTTGTTTGCTCAGTATGAATCCCCTAAGAAAAGCGTTGCTGCTTGACATTAATAACCCCTGAGGGGTCAATATCCCCCTGAGGGGGATAAAACAGAACAAGCAAAGCATTCGCAGTGTTCTCTGGGAATATCTGTTCCAGGGGACCTTGATTTCTCCAATTCTTAGAGATCTGGCCTGGGTGTTTCTTCAGTTACTTCTTTTATTCTGCTCAGAGAATGACTTCTCTTCCCATATGTCCAACCAGCCCAACTTCCTCCTATTTTCCTCTTCCTCTTTCCTCTTCCTATTCCATTGTGTCCCTGAGCAAATGTGTGTGGCCCAGAGGTTGACACCAGCTGGAAGATGTGCAAGAAGCAGTTGTAGATAAATCTATAACCTGGGCATAACCTCAGCACCCCAGCCTTTTCACTTTATTGAAGAAGAAATAGCGATTCACAGAGGTGTGAGGCCTTCTTCCCACTGGAACAGCTGGTTAGTGGCAGAACTGGGCCATGAAAACTTGACTGAGGATTCTCAGGTAATATATAAAATTTTGTACTTAGGAGTGAGGTAGATACAGAAAAAATTATATGAAATCCTAAGAATGTGGCTTCTTTGATGAATAAAAACTTCATGATATATGTTATAATGGACATCAACAGATAACGCATGCTTAATTATATTTAATACACTTAAACTAATATGTGCCATTAAAAGGCACCATTGGAATATGGAAGAAATTTGCATAAAATATATATACTTAAGTGTGACTAGGAAACAGAAAAATGAGAAAAAAATGGAAAGAAGAAAGGAGAACTCAATGTGCTGAGTAATTTACATACCGAAACAAGAGTCTTTGAATGGAACATACAAATATATGTAAATTGGCCTGCCTATTTAAGAAAAAGATATGCAAATATATGTCCACAGAAATCTGCTACCCTTCATGTTGAAGTAGAATAACAAGATGCTTAATTTTCATTCAGACGATTTTTCTTCTTTCCAGAATGTCCCCTGAGGAAACTCTAGGACCAAATTATGGCACATGCAGCATTTCAGTCATCCATTTACCCAAGTGTCCATCCCGCGTCAAGTTGTGTATTAGACAGGATGCTGGAGTTATAGAGGTGAATCAGACACAGAAGGTATTAGATCTTAAGAACCTTAGATTCCAGCAAGAGATAAAAATGTGCATGGACTCCCTAGTGCATCATCGGGACACACTCATCAAGACCATGTGTCTTTAAATTCACTTGCAGTAGATTGGACTGTGGATCCCAGAGGGCCCAGCGCTGCTCCGGTGGTGCATCTCCTGCCCTGTTCTCATGGCCCCCTGTGCTCTGCTCTGTCAGCTCTCCCACGTTGTCTTTGATTTCCTTTCTCTTTCTAACTCCCCATTTTGGTTTTATTACCTTCAAGCATCTCTTGATGGTCTTCAGTTTTAACCAAGTTCTTAAAAGGAAGGCATGGTTTGTGCAGCTCTTTCTAAGATTATCCCTGTGTGTCCACATTGAACTTACACAAACTGGGTCACAGAACAAATCTAAAAGAACAATCTAAAAGAACAAAAGGAGAGAGAAAGGGATCTGCTGTCTCTTGTCAAAAGGTATGGGTTTTGAGAGGGCAGACATGAATTTAAAATTCCACCTTTTCCCTTCTTAATTATGTGATCATGGGTAAGTCACAGTCACTTTGAAACAACAAGAGGTAATATTACCTACCTGGAAAGGTTGTAAGGAGGGATACCATCACATGGTAAAGCCATATCCATCCTAGAAACTTCCAGGCTCATAAATAACTGACCACTTGATAATCCTACTTGAACTTCTAGGATTTTTAAATTTGCTTTAGCCTATTTATTTAAAAAAATGTTCAACTCCCTTTTATGTATTAATTCTCTTGTTCAGAATTCCATTTTTTAAAGGTTAATCTCTAAATATGTCTAAAACTGTACTTTTGATCCCACCCACTAAGCCCCTCACCCCCACAGGCACACAGCTGTTCTGCACATGCTCCTACCTTCATCAGCTGGTGACCACTCTGGTTGCTCAGGTCCAAAGGGCGGAGTCACCACTGACTACTTTCTTCCTTTCACACCCCCCTTGAGAAAGCCTAGTAGCCAACTTCGATCCATACACGAGAACCTGACATTTTTACGACCTCCCCTTGCCTTCCTTATGGCTGAAGCCATCCAGGCCCTGACCTCAGCTGTGGCAATCACCGCTGCACAAGTCTCCCCACTTCTTCGTGTTCATCTCCACACAGCAGAGATGCCAACGTGACCCTTGAAAATTTCAAGTCAGACCAGGGCACTTGTCAAAGCCCTATGTGACTCTCCATTTCACTGACAGTAATAGCCAGAGCCTGGTGATGTCTGTGGAGGCCCAGTGGGGACGGTCATTGGTGGCTCTCCTTCTTGTCCTGGCTGGGACATGTCCCCGTTCAGCCTGGCATTTGTCCCTGTCTCCTCCAATGCTGCAGAGGCACCTCTGTGCCTGTGAGCCAGTGGTTGTTCTTGGCTGGGGTTTTCTCCCTCTTTGGGTCAAAGCCATGTTTGCTCACGCCAGACACCACATCCCACTGCATTTCTTGAACAGAGGTATTGTGCTTCTCCCCAGGAACAGGCTCATCTTCTTCCTTGTTTCTTCTTCTCTGTGGCACACACTGTCACTCACTCGCCAAGTTTCACAGGTTTTTTTGTTGAAGGGATTTTCTTTGCTGGCGTGTGAAAGAGCTTTCTTCCTTCCTGGTCAGAGAGGTTGTGGCTTCTCTGCCTTCTCTGGGCTGGCTCTGCTGGCTCCTCCTGATGCTGGGTCTCGGAAAGGACCAACAAGGGAGAGATGATTGATAATGGAGCATCCCCAAACAACACAGACCATCTGACAGTGGACCCAGCACCTTCCTAATTGTTGACTTTATCGTTCTCAGTGTGACGGGTCCTGCTTGTGATGGTGACAGCGTGCTTGCCTTCCAGAGCCGGTCCACTTCCTGCCGTGTGGGCTGTGGTCCTGGAGTCTCTCCTCGCCTTTCTCGGCTCTGGTTGGATCAGGACCAATAATGTGTATCATCCAAACCTAGATGCTTTTGAACTGGGAAGGGAACACTTTGAGTGACTGTATGAAGATGCCACCTGTGATTCCAACGCCAATACAAATGCCATCACAACTGCCACCACTATAGTCAGAATATTGATAAAAATGCTGATATCAATGTATGACTGTGAAAATAGAAAGTGTGTATTTTAAAAGCATTTCATACTGTTAAATGTTGTGTAAATGCTCTTTGTTTAATTAAAGCCTGGGGAGAGGGATCAGGTAGAACATTCTGGAGCAGGTATATAGGTGCCCACTGGTAAATGACAGAGTAGGGTGTCTCACTTTCAGGTTATCTTGCATGTCTCTGTTCTCCACTGAAGGTTAGGTTGCCTCTTTGCTCAGAGATGAACTGCTTGAAGGCAGGGTCCTTATCTTGGTCATCAGGTGCTCTCAATGCCTTCTGGAACTGCTGGCATGGTTGGTGCACCTGCCGGGTGCATGTTGTGATGGCTAGAGAGAATATCGTTAGAATAAAGTTCTGAAGGAATGGTGGGCACGACAGGTGCTTTTTCCCTAAGAAGGCAGGTTGAAGGTATAGGTAGAATCAGGGATAAGATTCTGGATAAGTTATGATTGTCAGAGCCCAGAATGGTGACTGTAAGCCTATCTAGTCTGGTTGTGTTTGCATTGCAGGCTTTCATTGCAGTGCTTGTGCTTAGTAGGTTCTCAATAAATATTGTTGAGTGAATCAATGCCCACAGTTGTGGTCCATCTGACATGAAGAAGAACGTGGGGGTTTTCCAGAAAATCGTCAAATGCTTATGGATGCTTGGCCAGGAGAATGAATACCTGGAAATGTGATGGCAGGTGTTTGTAGACAACACTAGCCTTGCTGGATGGTATTGTATGCTGCTGTTCATCTTCCTCCCCAGGGTTGACCTGTGTCTTCTTATCCCTCCCAAACCACACATCTAATGGCTGAGGGTGCTAATCCATGTGCTTTCTACCAAATGATCTTGATTTCAGTTATTTCTCTCCTAATTTAGTCTTCCATAACATTTCAAGAAAGGAATCTCTAGAAAATATTGTGCACCAGACACATAAAACTATTCCCTGATCGTAATGTCTTTCTCGTGTAAGGTACAAGTAGACTGGCATTTTCCAAATCAGGAGCCATAGACTTAATCTTGTAAGATATTCCTTGCCAAAAGGTCCCATGGATAATGGGTGAGAAGAGGAAATGTATAATTTTCTCTACTTGAAGACTCTCAATGCACCCTGCAGATTCTGGAAGTCCTTTGCCAAAGAAACCTGTTAAACTTTGTGAAAGATAGCATTCTCTGCATTAGTTTTCTCTCTCCTTTCTCACTTAATAACACCTTGCAGTTGAAGTGTTTAGTAAACACACCTTGAGAAAAGCTGGGCTGGAATAATTTCCAAGGTTCTTTTCTGTTCTAAAATCCCACTGATCTATTTCAAGAGAACAGCCAGTGGCCACCTAGAGAATCCTGAGTAAATGCTATTGGCTTCTAAACCATATTTGAGGGCTTTTGATTATTTTTTACCATGGAGCTTAGGGTGCTAAGGTTGGAGGAGCATGGATTGTTAGGAAACATAAACCATTCTCATGAAGAGCAGTGGCCTCCGAGAAGTGTCTGTGTGCTGGATCACTCATTGGACCCTGAGTCTGCTCATCCTGAGGGAGAGGTGTGTGAAGAGGTGTTCTGTCTCAGAGGGGGCCTGAAAGGTGTGCTCTGCCCTGTAACTGACCGCTCAGCAAAGGACGGGCCTGGGGAACTGTTTATGACAGTTCAGTGGCTGATTTGGGCCTGGTGAAAGGTTGCACTTGGGGTCTGGCCTGCAAGACTGTGAGATCTTCAGACAATAAGAATTGGCACCATTTAGGGAAGAGACTTAAAGAGCAGGCAGCCTGTGTCCTGGACACATGTCTCCTCTCTTTGTTTCTCACTCAGTCAGGTTGTTCAACTCAGTCTCATTATCATTCTTTTAAATTTGCCCTTTGAGCTTTTCCAGGCCACCTCCATAGGGATTTCAGTGGCCACAGAAATTGGGTGTAGTCCATTATAAGTCAGCCACGCCTAATTCTTGTGCTCTTTCTAGCTCCTCCCATCTCTCTCCTGTATCTACCTGGACAAAAAGATGAGAAAAAAAGAACAGACTATTCTAACGAATGGCCCACAGGTCATTTCTTGTTTCTTCCTCAAATGCTAAAGCACATTTGAGCCGTGAAGTGTCAATCCACTACCCCAACACTTTCCCTGTGCCATATGTGTCAGCTCCCTGGCCAGGGATCGAACTTATGCCGCAGTGGCTGGCGATAGCTTGATAGCACTGTGTCTTTAACCCCTACGCCACCCACCCATTTTTTAAATGGATGAATGAAACCAAACCCCTAGTGTTGCTGGGGTCCAGCTCTGAGAGGGCTCCATATGATATTTTAAAGTTCTCTTCTTGATCCTTCCTCACAGCAAAGCTTTCAACTGTGCATTTTCATTTTACAAATGAGGACATTAAAGCTGCTGGAGGCAAAGGTTGTGTGTAATAAGTGGCAAAGGTGATTTTGGGCTTCTGGTTTTTATTTCCTCCAGTTACAAAACTCTGCCTCCTCCTGTTTCAGAAGCACTAAAGATAGAGCGAAGGAATGTGGATAACCCAGTGAAGGGTAAGGAAAAAAATGTCAGGCTTTTCTGCCCTCCCGCCATCAGGATAGATGATGGATCCTTGCGGTCCTGAACGCATGCCTGATGGCGGGCACCTGGAGTAGGGTGTGGACATAGGTAGATGGGATTCACCTGGGCTAAGACTGGGCTTTTAAGGGCAGCATTGCGGGGATGCCAGCAGAAGCTGAGAAAAGCAGAGGAATCCAAAAGAGAAGCTGAGAAGCAGTAGAATGAACCCGGAGAGCAGAGAAGCAGAGGGAATGCCAGAGAGCCCAGATAGAGTGAAGACTTGCTGGGGGCTGGGAGGCCTGCCAGCCTCCCGGCCCCCCAGAACCCCTGCCTGCCATGTACCTGGTAATCCCAATAAAAAGACCTGCAAAAGCCACTGAGGACTCTGACTCCTCCTTTACCCGGTCTGCATGGGATCAGAAAACCTGCTCTGTGGGCGTCCTGCCCCTACAATTGGTGTAGTCAGCAGGATGATCCATGCAGATGGGTATGGAGTCCTCCGAAGACCTGGAGGGACTAAGGAGTAACAGACTGTTTGCCTGTGACAACGCTGGAGGCATCATGGGGGCACAGGAGATGGACGAGGTCCAGGAGCTATGGGACGAGATCTTGCATGGAGAAGACGCCCTAGAGGACCAGCCAATGACCCCTGAGGCAGCAAGAATCATCGGGAAGAGAGGACCACGATTCAGAGCTTGCCGGTGCTGATGGCAGGGAGAGGTCTAATGGACTTGGACTGATGGACTTGGACTGACAATCCTGCCAGAAGGCAGAGGACCTTGGCAGGTTATGTCTTTTGGGAATCTGGGGGTGGCCACTGGGATGGCCAAAAGCAGCCTGTGTATGCCCAGCAGCTAGTCAGAGGAGAAAAGCCAACTGAGAAGGCAAAAGCTGGTGCTGATGCTAAGTTGAGAAGCCCCAAGCGGCTGTTAAGCAGCCTGAGTATGCTGAAGGCCAGCGAGTCTCGTAAAATCACCTGGGGGGGATGCCCTGCTCATTCTTGAGTGAGGGTGAGGAGCTGAGGAACCCATCCTTGGGGGACGGGTGGGGAACGTGGCTTGGGGTGGAGCCCAAGCCGAATGCAGAGTTTGGATCCCCGACCCATGTGCTTGTGCAGTGGGTTGGCCTGAGCGCAGGGGTCTGCGAGTCGCATGGGTGGCTGTGAAGGCTGAGTGTTGGAGCGACTGCAGACAGAAACCCTGAAGGTTGGCGATTCCCCCCAACAGAATAGAATCGCCAATCCCAGAGCGAGTGCATCCTGGGGGTGGATGCTGTGTGTGGCTTGTAGCCGAGACGACAGCCAGAGAAGGCCAGGAAGCCTGACGGCTCCTGGTGTGTTATAGTAGATGCCGTGAGTGATTCCCCTCCCTCGTATGAGCAGTGCCTTCGGCAGCAGATTTGGTGGCTCATCTGCTGGTACCAATAATTGTCTTTTGCCACTAGGTTGGTGCCCTGCCTGAACTTATTTGTGTTCTGTTGTATTTTGTTGTTATATTGTGATGTATTTGCTTTTGTGGGCCATGGCTGCATTGTTTGTTTGCTAAGAAAATTGTATATATGAAGACTATATGGCAGAAAACCCTGAGGGGGTGGACTGTAGGGTAAGGAAAAATGTCGGGCTTTTCTGCCCTCCCGCCATCAGGATAGATGATGGATCCTTGCGGTCCTGAATGCATGCCTGATGGCGGCACCTGGAGTAGGGTGTGGGCATAGGTAAATGGGATTCACCTGGGCTAAGACTGGGCTTTTAAGGGCGGCGTCACGGGGATGCCAGCAGAAGCTGAGAAGAGCAGAGGAAACCGAAAGAGAAGCCGAGAGGCAGCAGAACGAACCGAAGAGCAAAGAAGCAGAACGAACGCCAGAGAGCCCAGATAGAGTGAAGACTTGCTGGGTGCTGGGAGGCCTGCCAGCCTGCCATGTACCTGGTAACCCCAATAAAAGACCTGCAAAAGCCACTGAGGGCTCTGACTCCTCCTTTACCCGGTCTGCATGGGATCAGAATACCTGCACTGTGGTCGTCCTGCCCCTACACCAGTCAGCTCTTCAGGACCGCTATCTGCCTATAAGAAGTAGTAATAAATCATCCTTTATAAAAATTGCTTACTGATTTTTTTTTTACTGTGAAATGATACTGTGACATTTATTTGAAATAATTTAGATAGACGTAAAGGCATGAAAAGGACATAAAAATGATCTGAATCCCACCCCCATCCCTCTGGGCTTGTATTTTTTTCCTCTGTAAATGAGTGCACACAGTTCCCATGATAAGAATCACTCTTTAGTGCTGCTAATCTACTTAACAGGTGATAGTTTCCCGTATCAATGCTTCTCCCCAAACCACCAGGTTAGCAGCTACTGCATTCCATCTTGTTAATACGCCATGATTTATTTAACTGGCCTAGCAGTTCTGAGCATTTCTTTTCCCATTGTTTATTTGGCTGACACCTAAAATGGTGTATTGATTGTACATATTGATACTTCTCCGTGTGCTTAATGATTTCTTTAGAAATGGGATTTGGGGGTAAAAATACATTAGGGGGCTATATATACATTACCATATTACTTTCCACAAAGCCTGCCTTATATTCTCATCAATATTCTGTAAGAGTGATTACACTGGCTCTCTCTGTTGCTATGACTATCGTTCTAAAAACAAGACAAAAAATCGTTGCCATCTTAAAGTGGAAGTTGCCCCAAATGAAGGGAAAGCCATGTTACCATTGAGTCACTAGGGATGTAGGGAAACATGTTGACTTTTCCCTTTACATCGCAGACCTCCATGGGACTTATGTGGATGCCGCTCCCCTACTCTCAGCCCTTGGTGAGAACTCCCCATCAGGGCGTACCCCCTCCTCACACCCGAGAGAGCTTTCATCTCCAGCATCAAGATGGCTTAGCTTGCTGTCTGACTAATACTTTATGTTATGGGCTTCCTGGAATCCACCCCCTTTTAGACAATGTGATAACTGTTTGACCAATTTAAAAGAAATCGAATAATCCCTAAGCACATGAACTATGCCAGCAAATTCTCAGAACTGGCTTTAATGCAGCTGGCTTTAAAAACCAGTTTTTGTACCTAGCGCTTTGATGTTATTTTTCAAATTCCTTTTGCTGTGATCAAAATCAGTGCGGAACAGGCACTTGACTGAGTTCTAGGAGACTTGCAGGAGGCCTTTGCCTGATCATAGACACAGGGTAGGAAAAAGAAGAGTATACTTAGGAGCTGAGGGTTGGGAGAGAACTTGAATGTCACCTGGTCCCATCTCTCTTCCAGTTTTGTAGCTGTGAATAAGTCTGTGTCTTCTATTTCCTCTGACAAACGGTTCTGTAGGAATAGTTGCATTTAGGCCATGTGGTTTCAAACACCCTACACACACGATCTCCTGTGTTCTCACATATGACCTGCCAGAGCAGGCCTGCCAGTAATCCCATTTTCCAAATGAGGGCAAGGAGACGCAGATGCAGACAGAGTAATGATCTTTGTTTCTATCCCTGTGGCTACGAAGAGGCACAGCACAGATGCAGACTCAAAGAACTTGATTCCAGCGCCCATGGTCCCACCACTTGCTCTTTGCCCGTGGTGGAAACCAGCCCTGCAGGTTCAAGTTCCATCCTGGCTCGTGATGGGTCTCCTGGACCTGCTTTCTCAGCTGTGTGGTGGATGCTGACAGGTGGTGTGATGCCGAGAACAGAGCCTGTCACTTCACCTCTGTCCTCACTCCTCCACTCACCATGCTCCTTTGCACAGATTCAACCTGTCTTATTTGCATAGCAGGAATCACACTAATCACAGTGTTACTTAGTTGTGAATTTGCAATGGGGCCTTCAAACAGTGCCAAGGAAATAGATGGCTAGCAAGTCTTATTCTACCACCTCACCCCCACCTGTTTTCGGTCATAAGAGACAGTGTCTCAAATATCCCAAGGCTCAACTTGGCCTCATTTTATTCTAAAATATCCATGCTAAACTGCCTTAATTCCATAATCTGTTAATAATAAATGCATAATAATAATTACAATTATAATGCCTAACATTTACATCCACTTTACATATGTCATCTCTGCCCATCATCACGTGTAGTGACCTGATGGTAAAGAATAAGCTATTTTCTTGCAGGGAACTATTAAAAATTCAATCCTTAAGAACAGAAGGCAATGAACATGATGGTCTGTGCCTGGAATATTTAGCATTTAGGAATCATTTTATTTAGAAAATTAAAGAAGAAAGAGAATAGTTTGACTTGCATGAGGTAGTCTTACTATCTACCGAGAGTAGCAGAAGACTGAAAGTCAAACAGAGGAAGATAGCGTTCAAGCAGAAAGGCATCCTTTTAAGAACAATGTTGGCATCTCAGAGGAACAACCAGACAGATGTGAAAGGAAAATGAAATACTAAGGGCGATGATAAACAGATATAAAAAGCAAAAGTAGCTGTCCCTCTGTGCAATTGTTCTAAAACAGGATACTAGGAAAGAAGACATTTTAGTTGTTATTAGAGCAGAAAATATGACAGGTGTACAAAGAAATATAACAGAGGCAAAGAGATAATGTCTCAGAAGGCAGATTGGGAAGAATGTGCCAGGTTGCTAGGTGGCAGGGAACAGTGACTGCAGAGAGAACCTACACCAGGAGACACCCCCTATAATGGCATGCGTCAGGGAGGTCATTTAGAAATTTGGACAGACATGAGAGATCGATAGAACAGACTCAAGAGAACTTCTGGATCAATTTCATGGTGACATGGCTGTTACAGGTGGGCTTGTAGCTACTGTCTCAGCCTTTAGGAAACATGCTTCAGGTTTAGGGTTCTAAGGCCACCATCCTGTGATAACTCTCTGCATTTAAGTGATTAATCACTTGATAATGCAGGAAATCTTCCTTATGATTAACTCAATGTCAACTGATGAGTAACATTAATTATAGCTTCAGAATCCCTTTTACCATGTAATGCGACATAATCACTGGTGTGCATCGTGTTTGAAGTCCCAGGGATCAGGATGGGATGTCTTGGAGACTATTTTTGGAGTCTACTTGCCACAACACATATTAACTGGTATCTAAGCCAAATAATGATAGATTAAGTCCAGCTGAGGTTACAGATACCTGCTGGGAGACTATCTTCTGGATGAGATGATTCAGCTTGGGAAATAATAACGGACAAAATTTATTGGAATGATAGAGGCATTAGGCAGACTCAGAAATTATGAATTTCTTATCTCTTATTGTGGGAGACTATATGGAATAATTTTAAAGGATGGTGTTGGATGAATAACTATCTTGGCTAAAAAGCAAAGAAAAACATTCGAAGGAAAAAAAAATAATTCCAGGAAGTAGTAGAACGCCTGTATTTGTTAGAAAAAAAAAGGGTCCGGGCTATGAAGTAAATTAAATAGTTTGAAATGCAGTTGAGTATCCTGTGTGTAGCAGAACAAAAAAAAAAAATAAAAATAAAAATAAAAAACATACAAGCTATCAGCTGCTACTATAGAAAAGGACGTGGTAGAAAAAATGCCTTTGAAGACCAGGGTCCCTTAAAGTGAGAAATGAGGGTATCGTGAGAGATGCATGACCAAATGGGTCCCTGAAATAACATTTCTGAAACCTCAACAGCAACCTCGCTTGCAACCTGCTGAGGACTACTCTTTAAATGAAAAGCGTGGTTGGATGAGGAGAAATCTGGGAGGCAAATTTCTAGACACCTAAGGAATCCCGTAGTGAGAAGCAACATTCACCATCTCTGAAATGAAAATGGCTGCTTACAAAGATCACATAGTGGCCATGACACCAATCTTGTTTGGGGTGCCAAGAATATTGAGCACATCGTGATCAAGGGAATTAAGAGACTTGAGTCAAGGGGTACCCACTAGTGGGTATTCCGATAAACTCTGGAAGGCAGAGTTTCATAAATGCCACTGTTCGGGAAGGTAGATAGTTTAGATGAGAGGGATTCCACCCCTATGCATGGAAAATATGACGTTAGCACTTGATGGAAAATTTCTCCTAAACAAGTTTCAAGGTCGTAGACTCTGCACAATATAAATTGACTGCATCCTTGTGAACCTGATAACTCTGTTTCTCAGATACTGCTGTCCCCTGTAGCAACTGGAATAAAATTTTACCTGGGGTAATTGATACAGGTCTTGAAAATGCATGCTTTGTAAATTTTGTGGCTATGTTGTAGGTGCCAACATAATGTTTTTATCTTTTTTAAATATTTGGATTATTTAAAATGGGGAGCTTATGAGTGATTTGGAATTGGATTTCACAGAGGTTTTAAGGCCCGGACAGAAATACATTCATTACAGAGACCAGGGAGTCCCTACTTTCTCACGCACCAAGAATCCTAGGAGATATTACCAAGAATCAAAAAATAGGAAGTATTTCTATTTATTTGGGTTTTTACTTAAACATCTTTGGACTTTGAACTTTATCTTAAAATGCCAAGTACTTTGTTTTGGGAATGAATTCCTTTGGATTTTAACACGCAGAGGCCTTCGGTCTTTGAACATTGACTTCTTCCTGAGAGTGTGACAGTGGGGAAGTCTCTTTATTTTCAGAATTGTGGAGTGGAGATTCATTTAGGTTGACATTTGATCTCACTGCAGAACTGCTAATGAGCTCTCCTGGATTATGGGAGTGGAGACAATCTGGTAGAATAGAGAATACATTTTTCAGTTTTAGGTACAGGATGGCCTTGGAGTTAATTGAACTAATATCTGTCTGGCACATTTTAGCTCATTTGATTACTCATCATCAAATATAATTTTAATCCATGATGCAACTATCATGTTTAACTTCAGGTCTCATCTGCTTCTACACTAGTTTCAAGGCATTGACTGCAATTCAATGAGTATAAAAACATTAAACAAGGAGGAGTCTGGATGTTAAATCGAGCCCTGCAGCTGAGTTTCTGCAGGACCTGGAGGATCAAGACTATCCCTGGGTCTGAGCTGTCTCATATGTGCAATGACAGGAGAGCAGAGAGTCCGCGGGGTCTCTTCTAGCTGTGAGATACTGTGGTGTTAATGGGAGAATAATGGGGGGAGGGACTCATGTTTGCAAATGAAATTTCATCTTGATCAATTGCATGTGAATTTCATCGTTGTTATCCATGTATTATTGACAGTTTTGGGGAATTCGGTTCTCAAACTGCCATGATATATGTGGAGCCGATCAATCACCACTAGTAGGGCTAGCTTAGCTGTTGCTGGTGACTTTAAAAATGGAAGTGTCCTTGGGGTTCCCTGGCGCCTCATGTTTAGCTATTCCTGATAATTAAGATTCCAATAATATAGACCTTTTTTTTTTCCAGAGAAAGAATGAAAACACTTCCATGTGATTTTTTTTAAATTTAACTAGTTTTAAGAAGTACATCCATAAATTTAAATCATCTTTTTCTCTGAAGAATGGTTTAGGACTGACCTTTTCCCTCCAGCCCTCACGGTTTTGCGCTTTCTCTCTTTGCTTTCACTGTCAGCCATGCTCTCTATCTTGGAGTCACTACGTGTCACTCACTTTAATCCCATTTATATTTCCAATCTCCATAGCACCTGGTACCTTGGCAATAGCTTTTTATTTGAGTATGAAGCAGAGTGAAGGAAGCAGATGAAAGTTCACTGCTAAATAAATCTTGGGCCTCTGTCTGTAATTTTGAAATATTTGGGAAAATTGGAAGTTGGAGAAAAAACATGAGTGTGAGATTTTTTTTTTTAATGTGTCGTTTTTCTGTGGAATGCACTCCCTCATGTTCATAGCCATGGTGATAAGAGAAGGGAGAAAAATGGGACTTTGGAGATAGCACAACAGGGAGAAAAGTCTAGGCATCGGAGTCTACCTTTATAGGTCATTTGTTATGACTACCTCTGATAATAATATTTCTGAAAGCCGACTGGATCACTAGCAATAGATAGCATGTAGAACATTCTTCAGTGTTGAGTCTGCTCTAACCATGATGGATAGTTTCATAAGGAAACATACTCTCTTCCTGGAGGCCAGCAATGTCCCAGGTAGATGCTCTTCTGTCCGCCTGAGTCTGGGATGAAGAAGGTGAGAACAGAGCAGCAGTTGACCCAGAATGAACAGGTGCTGTAGGTCAGAGAGGTATAAGCCATTGTTCTCACATCCTGGATGCATCTCAGGTTTGTCTGACCCCATAGAATAATTTAGCAGAGCTGATGGATCATGTGGTCACACCAAAGAATTGCTCTGAAAACACCTTGAGGTGACCAAGAGGAGGGCTCTCAACCATGCTTGCAAACTTGACCTCCCAGAGAAACTTTAGAACAAAGTAAAACATAAAAAAACAATAAGGAAAGAGATGGTGTGACCCCATAGCAAGTCAGTTCAATTAGAAACTCTAGTATCTCCAGAAAGTGGGTTCCAGGCACCCAGCAGCCATATATATATTTTAATCCTGGGTAAGGGCCCAGATAAGATGCAGCAGTAGAAGTATTAGTTGGGGCCTCCCCGGTGGCGCAGCGGTTGAGCGCTGGGTTGCGAAGCTGCCCGCGGCCTCTGCGGCGCCGGTTCGATCCCCGGCTGCTCCCCGGCCACCGGAGGAGGGTCCCACATGGCGCGCAGACCTCTCCTGCCGCCCGCTGCTCCCCTCAGCAGTGTACTTCGGTCCTTCTGCCTGCTCTGCTCCCCGCTCTGGCTCTGGTGAATTCTCTCGCCCTCCCGTGCTTCTGACTGTACCCAGTGCTTGTATAAATAAATAAAAAAAAAAAAAAAATCTTAAAAAAAAAAAAAAAAAAAAGAAGTATTAGTTGATGCTATGGTCGCCTTTACAGCATCTCATGACTGAAGTTGCCATGGGGCTACAGTATTCTGAGGTGTACATGAGTGGCCCATGAGTACCTAAAAAAATACAAATATGAAAGGGGGTTATGGTCAGTGAGGATGACATGTCTGAGCCAACGCCCCAGGGCCTGTGAGTGACAGGGCCCAGTGAATGACAGGCACCACAGTGGAAGACACTGGAAAGCTAATGCTGAGGATCAGGTACCAGGTGATGTCCACCTAGATGTGCCTCACTACTTCCAGAATTAATGGTGGAATTTGGGAAATAAGCAATGGAAATCTTCATTTACGCAAAAGCAAATTTCTAGCAAAATGGACCTTAGTAAAGAAGTGGAAGGCTATAAAAATTTCCATTCTTTCAACACAAGATAAGAAGAAACAGGGTGAGCATTGACCACAGTTTCAATCTATGTAACACTGATCACCAAAAACAGCTTTTAATGATCCTGACTGGTTTGTGACAATTTTGTTCTAGTAACCACACTTGTGAAAGTCAGCCAATTGGCAACAGCCTCGATCCTGTATCCAAACTGTCATGGCTGAAGGTCAGCCAATCCCAGAGCCATACACTCCCCAAACACCTATTTAATTTCATTTCCTGCTTTGCTTGGAAAGACGGCTCTGCAAGTGAAGTGTAGCTCTTTCTTGTTTAGCAAGCAAGAAATTCAGCTTTTCATTTCCGTTGTCAGTAACATCTCTCTTCCTTCGATTAAATTGAATTACACAAAATAAAAAAAAAAACAATACATGTCTTGCATACACGAATTTATAGACTTTGTATTCACCTCCTATATGTATACAATACCAACTTCCAAAAGTTCACAGTCTGCTTTCAGATTTTGGCTGCAGGATCACACACATTTGGGAACATAACATAAGAAACACACAAACAAGCCAAGAAGTTCATGTGAAAGGACTCAATCAGTACGCCTCCCTTTCTTCTAGAATGCATGACTGAAGTTGTAGAGATGTGGAGAAGCCATTCTCCGGAGACTTGAGACTGGGACCCTGTCTCTTGCCCCCAGACCAGAGCTCTTTGCTCCATGACTTGACTCTGCCAGCGAGCTGGGGGGCTTGGGTGCCCTCCACTTCCTCCCACATTACACCAATGACTGTCAAGGGAGTGCTTCCAGCCCCCTGAGAAGCTGCCCTTGCAATTGTGTCTCATGTCTGTCCACCAATTTAGCCTGGAGGGTCTCTGGAGGCTGGACTGATGCTTGCACTGTTCACTGCTGTACCCCAAGTTAACATGATCCTGGGGACAAAGTAGGTGGTGAGTTGTCATGTATTTTGTAACTCAGTGACTATGCTAATGAAGGCAGGTGTTTGTTGAAGGCATATCCCCATTCCAGATGTTTTCTTACAAGTGACGGGATTTTTCACTATGTGGACACTAGAAGCATCTCTTCACCTTTGTCTCATGCCTCCCCATCAGAGGAAAAGTGGCTTGTTGAACACAGGAGAAGTCTGGGCTTCCATAAGTAACTCAGCCTCCCTCCTGGGAGCCACTGGCCCATGAAGCACGTGAATGACTCTGTCCCTCCTCCCTGTTCCCTACATTTCAAAAGCCATGCCCATACCCAGGGCCTCCCTGGCTGACATTTAGGTTTGCCATCCACCTTAGTCACTTCAGTTCCCATCTGTAACAAAGCTGCTTTAACTCTCCATCTTACTCTTTGTCTAGTATTCGAACTGGTTCAGAACCTAAGTGGGAAAGAGAAAAGATCAGTTATTAGACGCCTAAAATCACGACTGGACACGAAATTTCTATTTCTTAGAAGGAGCATGAAGTTTTGAAGAGTTAGAAGCAGTGCTGTAGTGAACGTGGGACCTTTGAGAAATAGCATCAAGGAACTGACATGCTCCAATTCAGGAATCTTGCAAACATCTGTTGACTATCTGCTCGGTACAGAGGGTGCACTTGACACCGTGGGGGATATGGAGATGAATAGGAGCTATTCCAGGCCTGTCGAGAGCTCGCAGTCTATCAGCAAACACAGACACATATAAATAACTCTAATTCAAAAGCAGACTGTGATAAGTGCTATCGTAAGAGAATAAACAATGTACTATTGTTTGGGGAAGGAGAAACTGACTTAAAAGGAGGGTATTGGGAGTGTTTATAGGAGAAGGAGTGATCTGACCTGGGTCTTAAAGAAATAAGTTGATTGGGGCCTCCCTGGTGGCGCAGCGGTTGAGCGCTGGGTTGCGAGGCTGCCCGCGGCCTCTGCGGTGCTGGTTCGATCCCCGGCTGCTCCCCGGCCACCAGAGGAGGGTCCCACATGGCGCGCAGACCTCTCCTGCCGCCCGCTGCTCCCCTCAGCAGTGTACTTTGGTCCTTCTGCCTGCTCTGCTCCCCGCTCTGGCTCTGGTGAATTCTCTCACCCTCCCGCGCTTCTGACTGTACCCAGTGCTTGTATAAACAAACAAACAAACAAATAAATAAATAACATGCCTCTATAAAAAAAAAAAAAAAAAAGAAAGAAGTTGAATGAGTTTAACCCAGGGTCTAAACAAAGACCTGTACTCATGCAAGGTGACCCTGTCTTGGGGGGTAGAGTATCACAGAGACTCTTGTGTCTTTATTCCTGGACAGAATGAGGAAAGGCTTTGGAAGGTGGGTAGCAATCATATTCAGATGAAAGGCACTACCGTGAGAAATATTCCCTGGGGAATATTTATCATATTTAAAAGGTAAGCAGATGGCATGGGATAAATTAGCGAACACTTGTCAATAGCCCAGGTTGAGGAGCTTTTTGCCTTTTAGCTGTTCACTTGGGCTGTTCCTGCACCCCCGTGTCTAGCTCTCTCATTCTCCTAAACAAGAATGGAGTATTCATCGGTAGCCCCAGACATCTGCCCCACCAATGGTTTTCCTCTGAATAATTGATGTAAGTGAGAGGAAGTTCCGCTGACAAGCAGATGTCTGTTGGTGTCTGCTCCACATTGCCGAGATGGGGAGATGGCCCACATCACCCATGACTGCTCTCCCATGTGTCCAGGACAAGAGCGAGGCCAAGTGGAGAGCTTACAAGTGATCAGAAGCACCCACAGTCCTCAAGATTCGAGATTCCAGCACCTACCTTGTTCTCAACGACCTGGCTTGTCTTATCCACCATGGTGAATACTGGCTGTTTTAAACCTACCTAGCATCGAGTACTCCCCTCCTAACAGTGCCCTGATTTGCCACTGGTATATTTCTTCCCTCTGGCCACAGTGATTGACTCAGGCACAGGGCTAGCCCCTAAGCTGTCTGACTGAGCTGTCATCCTGAAACTGGTGCAACTATCCTGAAGGGGCACTTACTTTACTGAGGTTGCTAAGCTGGTGGGATGGAATGTTAGAAAGGAATGTGCAGAACCCAGAATAATGGTAAGGGCACTATCCAGGCACGTGTATTCAACCAAGCACGATGCCAACTATTCCCCCGGAAGTGTCAGCATCAAGAGCAAAGGCTTTCCTTTCATGGCTCAGGCTGGCTTGAGTTAAGTTTCTGTCAGAGACCCTTTGTCCTTATCCCTGGTCAGTTCTCCCAAATGGCAGGCTACATTGAAAATATCTCTTTCAAGTCTTTTCCTATTTGATACGATTCTCTTCCTTCATTTTATGATCCTATTTTCACCCTCAGATTTAATGCCTGGATGCTTTTTACTCAGTTATTTTCTGAACTTGCTTTCTGGATGAACAGTGACTTGAACACATACAATATCTTGCTTTAGGTGGTGGGAACCAGGCCGAAGGCTAGAAATGAGCCCATGGAAACCATGGGGTACCTGTGAGCTTCTGAGTGCACAGTCAGGTGCCAGTGACAACCAGCAACCCGGTCCTAATTGGGATCAAACCAAACCTGCAGAACCCACAGACCCAGGTCCCATGCAGCCCAGACAAGAGCCAGAGATATAAAGGCGGTGAACAGAGGATGGCGGACGCAGAGGATGGGGCTGAGGGGTGGGGTCTGTGTGGCGAGCAGAAATAGAGTAACTCAGGGCCTCCCCGGAGATGCAGCAGGTTGAGTGCAGCTCTGTGAAGCTGTCTGCAGCCTCTGCAGCACCAGTTGGATTCCAGGCCGGCCAGGAAGATACCCACATGGTGCAGCAGACCTCTCCTGTCTCACCTGCGGTTCCCTCAGCGGTGTTTTCAGTCCGTCTGCCTGTTCTGCTCCCCACTCTGTCTCTGGTGAATCCTCTCACACTCTCGTGCCTCTGGCCTGTACCCCAGTTCTTGTATAAATAAATAAATCTTAAAAAAAAAAAAAAAGAAATAGAGTAACACAATAGAAAGATCTTGGGGATGTCTCAGGAGAGAGCCGGGGATGGTAACAAGGAATCAGTGTGTGTAAGGCCTTGAGAGCCTGACTGAGGACTTGGGAATTTATAGTAAAAAACTTGGGCTTCAGGATCATAATTCTGGAGGTGATAGGCAGGGACGAGTTGCAAGGAAGTCCATTCAGAGGCTCCTGTGCTGACACAAGAGGACTCTGGCTTTGACCCAGGGTCCAGGGAGAGTGACATCGCCTCTGAGACATCGGCTCCCCAGGGAAGTCAGCTCTGCAGGGCCACAGATTTGGAGTTGGGTTTAGGCATGTGGGGTTTCACAGGTAATGAGAAGCTCCAGAGGGCTGATAGTTGGGGGGGCATTCCCTTGAATATACAAAGAGAGACCCTGTGTGACTGACTTTTCTTCTGGAAAAATGCTGAGAAATTCCACCTCTTCGTTCTCTTCCTTGCTGTATGGAAAGAAACGGGTCGTTTAATAGCACACGAACCTCAAAAAATACACGGTAGTTTAGGAGGGAACAGAGAACTCAGAAGAGGACATGGTCTGCTGCCTGGAACGATTCCCTTTGGGGAAGGTTTTGAAGATTTCTTCCAGCTCATGGTTCCAGAGAAGCTGTCTCCTCCAAGAGACCACACACAAACCTGGATTGTAGAAACAATTGGGAAAAATAATTAGGCCACTAGCAGGCTGAAAACATCACTCATGTTTTTATCTTTTATTCGCCTGGCTGTGGGAACCATGGCTGGCAGGCCCTATCAGGTCTGGAAGGAGCGTGCAGCTCACTCATGGTGTCAAGAAAAGAAATGATGCTGTAACAAGACAGAAGAAACGACTGTCTGGGGAATATTTATCATCCCCCCTCTCTCCCTCTGGCCCTGTATTCCATCAGTTTGCAGCTCTGACATGTTCTCTCTCATGCCTCTTTCAGCAGTTTAACAGCCCATCTTTATTGTGAACCTACTGTGTGCCAGATGGACCAGGCAACTTAGAGGGACAGAGTAAGAAATGGTTTCCATCTTCATGTTGTTCAGAGGTGGACAAGGGCAAGATGTCTCTCCTCAGACAGCCCCAAGAATGTTCTCCCGAGTTACTCTGTTTCTGTTCACCACACAGACCCCTCAGCCTCCATCCTCAGCGTCCGCCATCCTCTGCTCATTGCCTTTATCTCGCTGGCCCTGGTCTGGGCTGTGTGGGCCCCGGGTCTATCAGATGGTGTGTAACCAGGGCTAGGTTAAAGGTGAAGATGGTAGACACGCCCATTCTTAGTTGACAGTAGACTTCTCCCAAAAAATGATATTTCAGATATCATTTGTGCTATGACATGAAATATGAGTTGGAATTTTCCAGTGCAAGGAACACTGGGGAGGGCATTTCAGGAAGGGGCATAACACTGAACAGCTGTATTTAATTAACCCATTCGGCCTACTCTCACTTAGTAATGTCTGAGACATGGACCCAGACACTAGGGATTCTGGAATAAATGAAATGCTCACAAAGCAGCAAGAGTTATTTTCAGAATCCATTTTCTCTGCTCCCTGGATATTGGTCTTACACACTGATTTTCGTCTCTCTTGGATCCTAGTTTCTATTGACACTTAAAAAAAATTATGATCACTGTGGGTGCTTTGGTGATGGGAGTGGTGTGGGAAAATGCCTCTGAAGAGGTCTGAACCTGTACCTCTGAATCATTGTAGACTAATGTTATCTTAATAAAACATAATATGATTTAAAGAAAATGAAAATTTTGTAAGTAAATATCTACTCATACTTACTATAAAAAATCTGGATTGTTCTATGTTCTGCAGTGGCAAACATGAGTCTTTTTATGACATGAATAAACCATATCATGATGAGGTCATTATTTTGTAGGGTATTTATTCACATTTTTGACATCGCAGTGTTTTCTGTCTAGGGAATTAATGATCTCTCTTTCCAGGCAGCAGGGACAAGCTGGGATGGTTGTTGTAACTCTGGATACCCAGAGCAATTAGGAGTCTTCTTGCTCCGCTGCTGGGAGAAATGTTCTGATTTCCATGCTGTCACATAGAATGCCGCCTTGGTCAAGATGAAGCAGTATTTGAAATGACAGCAGAAGCCCTTGGTTCCACGTGGCAGATGTAAAAATAGACCCATTGCTGCAGGGAGTGCCAAGAACATCACCTTTTTTGTTCTTAGATTTCGCTTTTCTTTTCTAACTCCTTTCCTCCCCCTCTGTGAGCCTTTGACATACACACGTAGAGTGAAGATCTTGGTGGTGGTGTCGGGGTGGGGGGTCTGACCTGTCTGTGCTGCCTGGGGTTCATGCCCTCCATCATGGCTCATGTCCTCTGCTCCCTCTAGCCATGCTGAGTGACTCTGGGCCAGCCGACACCACAAGGAAAGGCTAAGTTCACCCTGTCTCTTGCTTCTCCATGGGTCAGAGCTAAAATTTTAGAGCACATTGGCTAAACACTGCAACTCCATGTAGACCCAAGTCCCTTTTGACTCTGCAACAGCCGTAGGGGATCTCGAGCCCCTGTGAGTTGCCAACCTCACAGTACCTCCCTTGGAGTGACAGAAGAGCCTTCTGACCTTGACCTTCCCCTGTATTCTACTTCTATCTTGATTAATGGAAAGTTCTAGTTTTCCTCTTGCCATAATCCAGCTTCCTTCTGTGTGTCTATGTGTCATTATTGGATGGTAGGTTATCAAAGTTATCCTTTCAAATAATTCAATTACTAAGCACCCAGAACACTTTCCTCCCAAAGTTCTTCATCTAACACTGCTCTGCAGCTCTTTACCTCTCCAAACCTCTGGCTCCACATGTTCTTTGCTCGGGCTGCATGAGGTGAGGAAAGGGATAGGAGGAGTGATCAGAAAGATGAGGACATTACTCCTTAGGCATGGGAAATTAAACAGGGGTGCAGTTATTTAGAGTCAAACATGGGGTGGGGACAGAGTCTGAAGGTCAGATTAAGGCCAAGGAAAATTTGAGTGCCCTCCAACTCTCTCTCTGTCTGTCTCTCTCTACGTAGCATGTACTTATCTCTCAATCTACCTAGCTACCTACCTGTCCTACAGTAGCCATCAGAGGATATCAACATTACTTGTTCTTCTAGATCCTGCTGGGAGAGAGATTTTGACTTACAGGTTGTTGCTGTATTTCTCAAATTTACTAGCTCTTGCCTTGAGCCTCTCCTTTCAAATATTTGCATCCAGAAATTAAAAATAAATCCAATGGGAACACACATTATTTTTAATTTTCTGAGATCCCTTAGGCAACAGTTGGAACTTGGGTGGGTGGGGGTGGGGATGGGAAACAGCTTTTAATTTGCTTTCAAATAATGCGATGTTTCTTCAGGAAAAACTGTTAAAAAAAAAAACCTTGAATTCTATCTACTTCTGAGAAAGTACAAAAACATTTGGGGATGTTTCCCTTAATTTTTGGTTTCCCCACTTACTTCTCAATTGCTGATTCAAGAGAACATTGAGTGGGATGTCAGGAAGCTGAGTGCCAGCCCCACACAGCTCTCACGTTAGGTAAAACCCGCTACTCCTTGGACCTTGCTTTCTTTACCTGGAAGCTTCTGGTGTTCAGAGCTCTGAGTTGGAGGGACGTGGCCACCAGAAGCCTTCATACCAGAGATCACGGTCCCATCTTGGGGTGACTGGAATATAGAGGAGCGGGAGAGCCTTTTGGGCATGGGGTACAGGGGCGCAGTTACTCAGAGTCAAACATGGGGTGGGGACGCAATGACCCATATAGAGGGTGAAGCCCAGAGATGGAAGCTCAAGGTCAGAGTAAGGCCAAGGATAGATCAAGTGCCCTCAGAGGTCCTGAAGTTCTCCCAAGCACGAGGATTGGTGATGGGGCCAGGGATGCTGTCAAGGCGCTGAGAGCCCCAGGTGATGGCATGGGAGCTGTGGGGGCTCATCTGCCATTCAGGCTGGGCTGAGGCTTCCTCTGTACTCCTGGTGCCCATGAGGAAGCATTTTCCTGAACATTCCTGAACATTCACTGGGGAGAGGGGACAGATGATGCTTGGTGGACTCGGAAAGGAACTTGGTGCAAAGCGGTCAGTACCTTGCTTCTGCTTCTAGGGCTTGTGCTATAACTTCAGCCCCAGCAGCCCCATGGTTCTCCATTTCTGCCTAATCCTGGGGTTCAGTCTTAGGCAGCCCACTTTTCCAACCATATAAACTGAATTCTCCAGTCAGCTTCTTTTTTTCTTAAGATTTATTATTTATTTATTAATAGAAGAACTGAGGTGTAGGCCAGAGGTGTGGGGGATGAGAGGATACACCAGAGACAGAGTGGGGAGCAGAACAGGTAGATCCCCTGAAATACACTGCTGAGGGGAGCAGCAGGCGAGACAGGGTCACCTCCTGGCCAGGGATAGAACTCAGGCCACAGAAGCTCAGGACACAGTGGCTGGCAATAGCTTGATAGGGGTGAAACTTTAACCCCTGAGACACCAGGTGGCCTTCTGGGTCATCTTCTTATCGATAATCAGGATGGTGTTTGATCTCCGTGAATAACACCTACTGAATCCCTACTAAGCACCCAGCTCTGGGGCAGTAGCAAAAATGGGTAAGAAACTAATTGGGGAACTTGTGCTAGGAAGCAGGTATATTCTAGATGCATTGGCATGTTCTCACTCTAATCACTCAACTGACTTAATAGGCAGGATAACTATACCAATTTCACAAATAACACAACTGTGGCTCAAAAATGTAAAATAATAACAAACAAAAACTTATGGTAATGGTAAGCATAGGTAGTAAATGTTGAGGCCAGAATTTGCACTTTGTCTGAAGCCAAGATGTGTATCACCAAATGTTGTTCCTGCCCTCCAAGTTACAGTCTGCTGGTGGAAACCATTAAATGAGTCCCAATTTATGTTACCTTCCAAACTGTGGTTCCCCGTTAGTCAGGCTACAAAGGGCTGGAGGAAGGACTATCTACTCAGATTGGGGTGGCAGGGTCAAAAGACTTCCTGCAGGCCCATGATTGAGTGGAAGTTTGCCACGTAAGTGTGACTTAGATCAACCTGGATTGTTAAGTTACCATTTACTATCTGTTTGATACTAACTCACATAATTTGAGTCTCAGTTTCCTCCTTTTTAAGACAGAGATAATAATTGCAGCCCCATTGTCTTGTCCGGTGGATTGAATGATGGACATTTGTTACGTTTTCACACGCTCCTTGGTCCCAGGTAAATGTTCTTTTACTGGCATTCTTTCTCACCTTCTGCATCTCAGGACTAGAGTAAGGAAGGACGTAGTATCCAGAAATTAGTTTTTCCTGGAGGAACACAGTTCACTTGAATAAGTTTCTGGGCATGAGATGTTTTGACAATGACAGGCAAGGCGACTTCCAGATATTCAGACTTGATATAATTTCACCACGAGGCCACTGACATCACCATGAATCCTGGAATCAGAGCATCCTGAGATCTGCTCACCAACCTTTTGAAAGGGTAGACAGAATCCAGATGTTCAGGAACTTTTATCGCTTATTTTGCAGTTTATACGACTCTGATGAGACTATTACAATCCCAGCATCCCTAAGCTTACCCCAGGAAACCAGAAGGTAATTATCATTTCTGAGTGCTCCAAGTGCTTTGAAACATTTTTCATCACCAAAGTATAACAGGGAGGTAATTTTCATTGTATTTCTTTAGTTCTTGATTGTTTCTTCCTGTCATTTTATGGGATCAAAGAACAGAGTGTTGCATAGCACATTTGGCTTGGAATTAAAAAAAAGCTGTGTCCTCAAATCCTTTTGTCAAGACTACGGTTGCAATGTTTCCTGGTGAGGTGGTACAGAGAGGCCAGGTCTTGCAAAAAAAAAAAAAAAAAAATGATTGTAAAATTGACTAAAGAGATCTATTTTGTTTTTCTTATTTCTGAGCAGAAAGGAATGCAATGATTAAAATAAAGAAAATCTAGAAAAACTCAATGTGAATTTTAGATCTCCCTCTTAACCCTCAAGCTTGCAGAGGAGGTCTCTA
Organism: Talpa occidentalis; assembly: GCF_014898055.3. Taxonomy (NCBI): domain Eukaryota; kingdom Metazoa; phylum Chordata; class Mammalia; order Eulipotyphla; family Talpidae; genus Talpa; species Talpa occidentalis. Next base: position 9,038,125 of record NW_026555331.1, on the reverse strand, counting down.
AGCATCTTGGGATTACTAGAGTGCCAATTACCATCCTCTTGGCATTGTTATGGACCAATCTTTGGTTCTGCCTGCAGAGAGAAGACTTAACCCCCTATTTCTGGAAAACCTAAGACTAGTGTTAAAATGTAGACATCTAGTCCATTTCCAGGTTATTTGCCTGAGCAACCCTGGAGATGTAACCTGTGTGTGTGTTTGTTTTTCAGGATAAGCTTCTCAAGGTATTCTTACTTACAATGAAGGGTGAGAATCACTGGCACAAGATACGTGCTGAAACACAAAACAGAAGACATAACTGTTGGTTTCCCCAACAATTGAACTAGAAACCCCAGTTGGCTCAGTTTGGAAAAGCTCCCCAGTTTGTAAAAATAAAAGGGATGTTTTGTAAAAAGTCTACTCATGGTAAAAACTTCCTCGTGTGTCTCCTATTTTTTTTCTATCTGTGTGGTATCCTTACTCTTCTGGGATTACACAATATTCAAATAGTTGTGGTGACTTTGAGCATGTTCCTTAAGATCACATCCCTGCCAAGTTTCAAGAAGAATAAGTTCCAGAGGTTGCAGAGGAGCCTTAATGTGCAAGAAAAGAATCTATTGTTATTCTATCATCTTGTCAAGAAATGGAAGCAAGGAGCTCTCAATCTCTTTCCCTACTGAGACTACTTTCCCCTGGGTTCGGTTAGCGATGGATGTTAACATCTTTCTGGATACAATTTAAATTTCTGCTTTCATTCTGCTTATTATCGTTCAGGGCTGAGTCTTTTGGACTTTGGGCTGATAAAAATGAATGATCTCTTCGCCATTAATCATAAAGAAATGGACACAAGGCATTCTTAGGAGGACTGTTCTGATTCATTCTGGTTTTATCCAATTCAATTTTATAGACATTTATTGATCTCATTTTTAAAAACTTTTAAAATAATGAATCAGATATTATTCTTTCCCATAAGGAATTCAGGCAAATTTCCTCCCAGAGTCTTAATAACCTCAATTTACAGAATAGGAATAATTATACTCACCATACGGATGTTATGTGAAATTTTTGAAAAAAAGAAAAGAAAAAGAGGCATTTTGTAAATATAATGAAGAGTTATAGTATTTTATTCACCCTAAAGTTGCCTCCTTTTACACTTTAAAAAATGGGGTTCTTGATTTGATGAATATAGTTGTGTTTATTGTCCTGAAATCTCTTCACATTTTGTTCCCACCTCTTCTCATCCTAATATTTCAAGGCAAAAAACAATCTGATGTTCTTCTTCTGGAGTTGTACAGCAGCCCCTGCTCACCCTTGCCCTTTCTAGGAACCTCCAAAGCATCACAAAGTCTTTCTGAAAGAACACGTTCTAGAAGTGCACACAGACTTCCAGCAGCAGACACCTGGGTGTTATAAAATGGGAAGATGTGATTTATTCAGATTTAAAAGAAAAATGCTAGGCATGACAGTACACAACCCTGTGCCGATACATAATTTGCTTTGTCCCTTGAATCTGCCTTCAGGCTCACAACCTTAATTTCTTTAATTCTGCACCTGCCAAAATAGAACTACTTTATTCAAAAAGTAAATCTTGAGTCCATGTACTATGGCAGAGAAGAAGGCAGAAAAGGTTCATGTATTCAAGGAACTTGCATCACAATGGAAATTATGAAAAAAGAAAGAAGTGGGGTGTGGGGGAGACAGAGAGAGAGAGAGAGAGAGAGAGAGAGAGAAAGAGAGAATGATAGATGTTGAGAAAGAATCACAATAAGGTTAGATGATAGAAAATAATGGAGTGTCAGGAAAAGCCTCTCCAGAGACACGTGAAGGTCAAAAGCAAGAACATTCCAAGCAGGAAAGTAACTATTTCAAAGGTCCTGTGGGAGTGTTGGCACAGCTGAGGAATAGGTCAGGGGCTGGAGTGAGGTCCTACAGATTGCATCTGATTATAACATGCAACACTCTGCAAATCAAGGCAAGGAGTTTAGATCTAATGGTGACGGAAGCCATTTGTGGTTTTTAAGCAGGGAAGTGACAAGTACGGGATTACTGTTTAAATCTCCACTGTAAAGTGTGTGAAGGCCACACTATACTTCCCTTCCAGGACCCTTCTCCTATGTTTCTTCTGTCAAACATCCTTTTCCCAAGTCCTCAGGCAAAACCAATCCTTCCTTCATTTGGGGGTTGAGACTGTACACCATTGCATACAGTCATTTGAACTTTGGTGACTAATACAATTTAATTGTTCTGAGTGTTTCTCCTCTTTTAGCATAAGAATGATATTTGGATAAATAAATAAGTACACAGAAATAGTTGTGGCACTTAGTAAGCTCTAGTGAGTTCTGGTACGTTGTAAGTCCGACACTTCGAACCTAAAACTTAATATTTAAATTTAATTTATCTTAAATTGTAGCTAGTCATTTTCACGTTTGATTCATCCCAATGACCGGCTCCCTTATATTCGTACGCTTTTTTCCTAGTAGAGTTCTAGAACCTTCGTGAAATGGAAGCGCTTGCTGTGGGTTCACTGATATCCAGTTCTTTCTCAACCTATGTAAATAGCTGGACAAAATCTCCCAACCTCCAGTCACTATGAACATGTGACTGAGTTCTAGCCATAAAATCCAAGCCTGCCCCTTGAGACCACCCATGGGTGACTCTGTCATTCATCTTTCTTGTTTGCTGACAGAAAGAAAAGAAGTAGAAGGCCCTACGGGATGCTGAAAAGAAAGCAGCCAGGGTCCTGGATCATTATAAAGATTACCCACTGGGTTAATGCATGAGTGAAAAATAAATCTTATTTTCATAAGCTGTCAGAGTTCATGTCTTACACTGTTGATGTCATCCTAACTGCAAGTCCCATCGTAGTATAGAAGGTGAGTTTGTGTTCACATATTTTATCTTCTTTACTAGTTTCTATTTTGAGTAATGTAAGGAAGTCCATTTTTTTTTCTCATTTTATCAAAGAAGATTCTAGTTTTGAGTTTCCCTGATTGTTAAGATCAGGAATGAATCTTGAGCTTTTTATTATGTTTTAGGGAAAACACACAAAGCAAACCCAATTATTAGGAAGTGGAAAATAGGCTATAAAGGAAGAAGGAAAGATTGTGAGAGACCAGTGAGACAGGGTCATAGTGACAGGGACGGCAAGAAAAGAGATTCTGAGGTGTCACTAGGAGAGTGGGAGGATGGGGGAGTGGGTGGAGCTGAATGCCACGCTCTCTGCTGTCACCACGCACTCAGATGCCCATTGTGTCATGCTGGGGAGCTGATTAGTTTATTCTGAAATGAAAACATATGACAGAATTGAAAGTGAATGGACTTCTCCTTAGCAGGGATTGGGGTTAAAGAAAAATGGGTGAAACCAGAGACGTTGGGCAGGTGGAGTAGAAATAGTCATCTATTTGTTGTTACAATATATTAAGTGTTAGTTGTGCACACAGAGAAAAGTTTGATTCACTTAGGTTATCCCTTGGCGTATTTCAAGATTCAACATGCGAGGAAAATAAGTGCTTTGAGGTCTTCTGCTCCTGACTTCCAAAAGGATCTGACAGGTGTATGGTAGATGGGAATCCAATATCTTGAGGGAGTTGCATTAGATTTTATAATCATCTGTGTCAGTCAGCTCTTGCTGTATAACAAACCATTTCAAACACAAACTTAAAGCAATGTGTGTATGTTATTGCTCACATTGTCTATGGAACAGCTGATGGTTCTTTCCGTCTTGCTTGCTTTCTCACGGGTCTGCATTCAGCTTATCTGGCTGGACATTTCCACATACTTGGGAGTGACTGGTGTAGTCTGGCTAGGATGGGACAGGCTGGGACATGGCTTTTCCATGCGGTCTCTCACACGTGCAGGCTAGCTGAAACTTGTTCACAATGTGGTAGTATGGATCCAAGAGAACAAGAAACACATGATGACAATTTCACTAATCCAAAAATTGACATTTTTGGTTTATTATTATTATTATTATTTTAGAAGATTTATTTATTTTTATACAAGAACCGGGGTACAAGCCAGATGTGTGGAAGGGTGAAAGGATTCACCAGCGACAGAGTGGGGAGCAGAACAGGCAGACTGATGAAATACACTGTTGAGGGGAGCAGTGGGTGAGACAAGAAATGTCTGCTGTGCCATGTGGGTATCTCTGCAGCCAGTGGGATCAAACCTGTGTTGCAGAGGCTGTGGACAGCTTCACAGTGCTGTGCTCAACTGCCTGCACCACTAGGGAGGCCCCCAAATTGACATTTTTAAATGCATCTCATTGAGAAAAGTAAGTCACAAGGCCATTGAGATTCAAGGCATGGTGAAATAGAAAGAAGCTGTAAACTTATTGCAAAGAGTAAATACCACGAGAAAATTGCTGCCTATGTTATTGTACTTGGTTACACTCTTTTTTCCATCCCATCCCACAGAGTGTGGGATTTCAACAGGCTTATAGAATGATCTTATTCATTTAAAAAGCCATGCTGTGACTTTTATTTATTTTTCTTCTATTAATATGTAGTCTGCTTTGCATGCACCTAAAATATTTATGGTTCCTTATAGAGACAACCTGCAGAGATCAGCTCTGGTTCTTTGAATAATTTATAAATATAGCTGGAATCTTGTCCTGCTTTTCTTTACAAAATTCTTAAACAACAGCAAGCACCACCACCATAACTACCTGATGACATCAATATTTGCACTACTATAGACAGAGCTCATAAAAATATGGTTATATGTGACCTCGCATTTGTGGCAAACAGGGAAAAGGGAATCCCTGAAACAGAGGGGACCTGGGGCTCAAAGAGCCTACAGAATGTGTCCAAATGTCATCTAATTAAATGTCCCCAAGATCAGTGTCTTAGACTTTTTTTTTGCAAATTTCTTAGGTCTTTTCCTGGGAGAAAAGACCTGCTTCACACCAGTAGGAGAGCATTTTTAAGTATTAAGAAATAAAGTTCTTCTTTGCATGAGCAGCTCATGTTCCTCTCCACAAGACATAATCTTTGGGGCAGAATGATGAGGTTCTTACAAATTAGATCATAGCATTTGCTTCCCTTGCCTTCCATGTTCTATTTAGCACATTTCTATAATATCTCATCTCCAGAAAGTATCCACACTGGGTCTCACACAGTTCTAGGTCATAAGATAATATGTCATATCAGCTCCAAGAAATAGGTGTTGTGATACCATGAAAAGTAAGTGTTAAGGGCTCAGAAGACAATATGAATTTTAGGGACGATGAATTTTGAATTTGAACCCAAGTTTGGCTTTAAGTCCCACATTGTTTCTACTGAATTCAAATATTTCTTCTTATCTCATTTCCTGAATCGATAAATAAAATTCTGCTTCTTGATGCCATTTTGCTGTCACATTTATAACCTCACTGTTCGTTATAAGTTGGGCACAGCTGAGAGCCAAAGTAAGAATTCCTGTCTTTATGGCAGAGATTCCAGAGAACGGACTGGACAGCTGACTTGCTCAGAGTCACCTGGACTTTTGTTGGCAAAACTGGCCAAATCTGTCTTGAATTCTGAAATGGAGTTTTCTTTAAATATCTTTCAAAGTAATTGGGCTTGCAATAGAAGACTCTAAACCCACACATGGATCCTCATCTTGAGGCAGATTGTGTACCTGCCTCATCCTGAAGCCTCAGGTGGAAAATGAAGGCCACATCTATTGTGGTTTTGGGAGTCTGTGGGTTTGGAGTGCGGGGTCCTTGGGTTTACTCTTGGAAAGGTGTCACCAGAGCTCTCCTTTCGGCGGCATGCGGCAAGTTTCCTGGCGAGTTTCTCCATGAGACAGAGACCGTAGTTATATTTAAAGGGCAGGTTTATTAGGAAAAGGGACAGAAAGTAAAGTACACTTGCATGGACACAAGCAGGCGGGAAGAGCTGCCCCAGAAGGGACAGGTTTGCAAAGAGAGGCCTGCATGGTTGCGGGCAGGTGGCCTGGCAGGTCACAGGCAAGCAGGAAGGCTGCTGCCCTGCAGAGGGAGAGAGTTGGTGAAAAGAGTCACCTGCGTAGGCACAGGTGGGCAGTGGGATGGCTGCCTGAGCCAGTGCAGACACTGAACTGGTACAGTCTTCTGTTTGGGAGGGCTCACTCCTTGTGAGCTGTCGGTTGGTTGCTAATTTTGGATAACTATGTAGAATTTGAAAGAGACGGGAGATTCCACAAAGGGCTCAATCTCCATATCTTTACCCTTAGGCCTGTGCTCTAGGCCGCAGTCTGATACCAGCTTGGATGTTGTGCTTTGTAATCTAGGCATCCGCGCCTAAGGATACCAGTCTGTGTCAGGGGCTATGTTAATCTCTTCTACCCCCACCTCCTCGTGTGAGCCAGGTTTCTGGTCTTGTGGCACACCTCCTGTCCAGTTTTTGTTTTTTTTTCTATTTTTGTCCTCCATCAACTTCCTCTATCAGAGCAGTTCTCAAACTTTATCACCAATAAAACTTTTGCTATTCAGAAAACTTTTGCTTTAGAATTTCTCATACTATGGATCTGGTTTGGGGCTAAGGATTTGCCTTTTAACTTTCTAGCAAGTTTCCAAGTGATGCTGGTGCTGGTGTAACAGGGGGGTCCCCAGGAAAGGGGGAGGTTTCAGGTTTCCTGCCCCACCCAAAAGGAGGGTGGAGCTGAGCTGGGAGAGAGGAAGCTGCAGAGGAAACTGAGGAAGGAAGCAGGATGGAGCCAGAAGGATCCCTGGAGGAGGCATATAGATCTGAGAGACAGGTGAAGAAGCTGTGTTTGCCTTTTGGTCATGGACTGGGTGACACAGATGTGGGTGAGAGACCCGTGGGGAGGTGACAATGGCAGCTTTTATCTTGATTTTGATTTACTCTTTTTCTTCCAGACTTGTCTGGTTGTTTCTGATCCTTCTCTGTGGGTCCCCACTGGAAGGTGCTTTAGACTTGGGACAGGCTTTGGGGCCATGGTCTGGGCCAATCCTGCTTGAGTGGACTTTTACCCATGAGGGGACGGGTCACTTTGGGTGCTTGATTTAGAAACTATGTTCTTTGCCTTTCCTGTATTGTTTCCTAATTGTATTAGTCTAATAGTATTAAAGTCTCATATGTTTTGTGTTGATGCGGCAGATGGCAGAACCTATTTAGAGCAGGCAGGTTTGCGGGGTCTGGGGTGCTCCTCTCCCTGCCCTGTTACACTGGTGCTGCGGAGATGGCTCGTTGAGACCCGCTGCCCTGCAGGGAAGAGCCTCCATGATACTGGATAAAACAGCATCAGCAACAGCAGATGTTTATGAGGAACTGTTCTAGAGTAAGTGGGCAGAATGCTAACTTTGTTTCCAATTTGCAGATGAATTTAAATTTCATGTCCCAGATCACACAGTGAGCGTATGATCTGGGGTATGGAAGCAGAACTGACTCCAGAGGCCAGATTGATGGGGTTTTGGAGTTGTGGGGTCCTTGGGTTTGTTATAGGACAGGGAGAGGGGCAGCCCAAACCCCGCAAACCTGCCTATTCTAAATGGGTTCTGCCATCCGCCGCATCAACACAAAACATAGGAGACTTTAATGGGAAGGAACTTTAATAAAACTAGGAAACAAATACAGGTAAGGCAAAGAGTCTAGTTTCTAAATGAAGCACCCAAAGTTACCCATCCCCTCGTGGGTAAAAGTCCATCCATATGGGAATGGCCCAGAGCAAGGCCCCAAAGCCTGCCATGAGTCTAAAGCATCTTCCAGTGGGGACCCACAGAAAAGGGTCACAAACAACCAGACAAGCCCGGAAGGAAAAGAGCAAAATCAACATCAAGATAAAAGCTGCCAGGGTCACCTCTCCACGGGTCTCACCCACATCTGTGTCACCCAGTCCACGACCAAAAGACAAGCGCAGTTTTTTCACGTTTCTCTAGGCTCCATGTGCCTCCTCCAGGTCTCCTGGCTCCATCCTGCTTCCTTCCTCAGTCCCTTCTGCAGCTTCTCCTCTTCCTGCTTAGCTCCACCCTCCCTTGGGTGGGGCAGGGAACCTCCCCCTTTCCTGGGGACCACCCTGTTACAGGTTCACCCTGGGAAAGGTGTCACCAGAGCTCCTGTTTCTGCGACACACGGCGAGTTCCCCAGGCGACGTTAGTCATATTTAAAGAACAGGTTTATTAGGGAAAGGGGATGGGACAGGTTTTGCTGAGAGAGGCCTGCATGGTTGCAGGCAGTCGGTCTTGAGGAGAGCAGCCTCCACTGAGGGAGGTCAGTGAGGAGAAGCCCCAGCAGGTCATGGGCAAGCAAGAGGCTGCTGCCCAGCAGAGGGAGAGAGTGGGTGAAGAGGCACCTGCACAGTCACAGGTGGGCAGACAAATACTGTTGTGAGCCTGTGCAGAGACTGCCCAGAGACAGTTCTCTTCTGTTTGGGAGGGGTCACTCCTCCATGGAGCGGCCCATGTGTTGCTGATTTGGGATAATAGGCAAAACCAGGAAGGGGCCAGAGATTCCAGGGTGGGCCCAATCTCCATATCTTTACCCTCAGGCCTGTGTTCCACTTGCTGTAGCATCTGATCCTGCTTGGGTCTCCTGCCTTGTGATCAGGCACAGGTGCCTGAGGGTCACAACCTCTACAGCTGGGTTAAGGGTCCTGTTATTCCCCTCGACCCCCATCTCCTTGTGAGTCAGGTTCTGGTCTTGGGGCACCTCCTGTCCAGTCTTTCTATTCTTGTCCTCCATCAAGATCACTGTGCCTAAGCTCCCTGAGCTTCAGTGACCCATCTGGAAAAGGAACCGGACTTGTAGGTGAGTTCACACAAAATCTCAGCGTGGTCTTTATTTCCCTTTCACCTCCACTGCTACAATTTACTGATAATTGATATTTGGTGATTTGTTTTGAGTTTTCAGATTTCTGAACCTTCTCCCTTTATCTGTGCTTTCTCTCTACTCATGTTATCAGTAAAATGGGGGAAACTTAACTTTAATTTACTGGAAATCCTTTTAGATAATTGGTGTGAAAATGCTTTGAAATGCAAAACCAAGTGCAAGGCTGGAGGCTTTAAGGAAGTTTCCTTATGTCTTTGCTGTGATTGATCCTCATGATTTTCACAACTGTTTTGAAAGCTACCTGAGAACACTCTGCTGTTTATGGAACACCATTGTTCTAACAAGGATTGTGATTTGCATATGAAGCTTCTTCAGAATCTTGATAAAGAATGTGGACCTTGTTTTGATACAAAAGTAGGGAAAAAACCCTTACTATTTAATAGGTGATTACCTTTTGCAGATGGTCTAAGAACTTGTCCTCTGTCTCATTCAAATGTCACCGTAGCTCATGAGATTTGGTGTTATTTTCGTAGTAGTTTTTCAAATAAATATGTAGAGGTTTTGAAAAGCTGATAACTAGTCAAGTTCAGTGATGTAGTTTTGTAGCGTGCTAGGTCCTTGGGTTCACTCTGGGAAAGGTGTCCCCAGAGCTCCCGTTTTGGCTGCACGCGGCGAGTTCCCCAGGCGAGTGTCTCCATGAGACAGAGATGTTAGTTATATTTAAAGAGCAGGTTTATTAGGGAAAGGGACAGGTTTTGCTGAGAGAGGCGTGCATTGTTGCAGGTGGGCGGCCTTGAGGAGAGCGGCCTCCACTGAGGGAGGTCAGTGAGGAGAAGTCCCAGCAGGTACAGGTCATGGGCAGGCAGAAAGCTGCTGCCCTGCAGAGGGAGAGAGTTGGTGAAAAGAGGCACCTGCATAGTCACAGGTGGGCACGAGTGCTGCCCCGTTGTGAGGGCTGCCTTAGGTTTTATCATTTTGAGGGAGGGGCTCATTTTGCCGGTGGATGGTTTCTGCCATTGACACTCTGCCATTGACATAGCAGTCTGACAGTTTCTGGGTGTTGCGCCTCCTGATCTGGGCGTAGATGCCTAAGGGTCTTGGTTTCAATAACTGGGTTAATGGATTATGCGAATGCCTACTACCCCTACCTCCTTGTGTGAGTTGACCTTGTATCTCCTTTCCAGTTTTTCTATTCTTCTCCGCCATCAATCAGTTCATAAGTTCATGGTTGAATCAGAAATGAAGCTAGCCACACCCTCAGGCTTGTTTAGTTATTTTCGACTTGAGCAAATCAAAGTCAAATAAGATTTTTTTTTGTCTTTTTTTTTTCTAAACTAAAAGTGTTCTCATATCTGACACTTTCTTTCCTTAGCCTATATAAGGGTTGTGTAAGGCAAATCCAGGGAGAAATGAGTCTGATTTTTTAATATCAGGGAACTTCTTAACTGATTTGTCATTCTGGACATTGCAAGCAAGTCTACAATAAGGTCACATTTTCTCCAGTTCACACATTTCTGTACAATGCCTTGAGGGTTTCTTCAGCACTGGATTTCATAAAAACTAAGACACTGTCACCTATTTTGTGGCATGAAGGCTCAATATATCTTCCTATTTGGTGCATGTAAGCAAATATATATGCACCACCAGCTGCAGCATAGGAGAAGCCCTCCAACTGTCCTGAAGAAGGCATTTACATAGACAACAGACACATGAGAAAATGCACAAAACGATCATCATGGAAATGTGAATCAAAGCCACAATGAGATATTTCACACCTGTTAGGATGGCTATTGTCAGAAAAATAAGAGGTAATAAATGTTAGTGAGGATGTATACAGCCTTTACACATTGTTGATGGAATGGAAATGGGTACTATTGTTGTAGAGCAACCCCGATACAAAACGGGGTGCCTGACTGTGGGTCCTCACCCGCGCGCTTAAAAGGACTTATCAATGCTCTACTGCAGACACACGCGAAAGGTTCATAAAAGGTTTATTGACAAGGGAAGGGGAAATGAGGAAATGTACAGCTCAGGGAGAAAAGTGGGAGACAAAGTTTTAAATGAGTCCTGCCCAATCCGCCGATCAGGAATCCCAAAATGGCGCTCTCAGAGTTGGCCGCCAGCCAGGAGCGGTGAAGCCAGGAGGCGAGCGATCGCGAGCCAGCGAGAGAGAGCCTAAGGCCCACGTGTTTGGTTTTTATATCCAACCTGGCTGCCCAACTCCACCCTCAGGTCCCAGCCACCCTCCCTTTGGTGGTGATAGGATTTGTCTTTCCCAAAGTCTTGATGGCTTTAGTCAGGAGTGGGGGTGGGGTCCACAAAGCCTGTATGGGATTAACTCAGGACATCATTTCCCCCTAACACTATGGAAAACAGTATGGAGGGTCCTCAAAAAATTAAAACTAACCTATGATCCAGCAATTCCATTTCTGTATTTATATATACAAAGGAAATAAAAGCCATTATTTCAAAGAGATAGTGCCACTCCTGTGTCTATTGCAGCTTTTTCAAAACAATAGCCAAAATATGGAAATGACTTAAGTGCCCATTAACTGATAAAGGGATCAAGAAAATGTGATATAATTGAACTCCCATTCAATTATCAAAGATTGAATTAATCAAACATTGAATGCTACAAGAGACACTTTTGAAAATAGGATCCTAATAGGCTCTGAGAACCACAACATTAGTCCAAGTTAGAACCCCGGACTTCCTATATCCTTGTTCCCCACACCTCAGCCATCATTTACTAATGCCTTTCAAAAAGAAAAGGAACTAGGGACATTTCCTCTTCTCTTGAGGTAACAAAAAATAAAAGAACCTTTTATAAATAATACAATGATGCTTTTTATTCAAGCCCATAAGCTCTACAACATACTACCTTATTTGTTGTTTCTGCTTTCTGGCCTGAGGCAGAAGGTCCTGTTGACATATACCTAGAGTGTGTGTGTTTCTTTACATATAATCAGGGCCAGCTGTTGTCACTGCATTATACCTAAGGTGTTTCTTGCAGTCACATTGAAAGTTGGGAAAAAGTATTTTTGCTCTGTACATAGTTTGGCACCTGCATTTGCTCAAGATCTTTTTCAAGATGTTAGGAGCTGGGTTTGCACAAAGCCTCAAAGTGTGTACAGGAGGACATAAGGGACTTTTAGCTATGGAGACAAAGTGCAATAAAACCTGTGGGTGCTGGAGGACACAGGGTTGGTGATTTTGAAAATGGATGAAGTAATTCAAAGTCACCATGGCTTCCGTAAACTAAGTCAGATGGGATGGAAAACCTGCAAGTTGAGACTCCAGACTAGGTCCTAGAGGTTGTACATCATGCTCTCTTGCCCTTTCATTTTGAAGACAAGGAAAATTAACTTTCAGATAAAGAAAAAGACTTGTCTGAGTTCACCTACTTTGTGCTTGGACAAGTTCATCCAGGTAAATATCCTTTTAGTAACATCTGGCCATCATTTTTATTAGCTCAGCAAACTTAGCTCTCTTAATCTGAGTTTTCTCATCAATAATAGAAAATACCTTAAACAGCTGCATATGTGGTTATAATATTTTTCCTAAGTAATGTGGATTATGAAATGCCCACCATGGAATAAAGGTCTAGTCACTTGGAATTGAATCAACGCTTTACTCTCATCAGTTGCTTTCTGTTGTGAATGTTTTGGTCATTTTCATTCACTTATTCTTGCTTAGAAAAGTATCTGTAGAGCAAATGCTCTGTGCTAGTTCCATGCTAGTTTCAGGCAGAAGTGGGAATCATTTTCCAGGAGGACAGATAATCGTGTATATGCAAGTTACACAGTAATGGGCACAAATGCTTCGGATGGGGAAGCATTATAGGAGGTTTTGCTCCTTAAATATGTTTAAGTTGTATATAAATTGAATTTTTTTTTTAAAGATTTATTTGTTTATACAAGAACTGGGGTACAGGCCAGAGGTACAGGGGGTGAGAAGATCCACCAGAGACAGAGTAGGATACAGAACAGGCAGACTGACGAAATATGCTGCTGAGGGGAGTAGCGGGTGAGACAGGAGAGGTCTGCTGTGCCATGTGGGTTGCTCCCTGGCTAGCCGGGAATTGAACCCGCACTGCAGAGGCTGTGGACATTTTCACAGCACTGCACTCAACCCGCTGTGCCACCGGGGAAGCCCCCTAAATTGAAGTTTTAAGTAATGAAAGGGATCTCTTAACATTTCAGTCAAAGCATTTGTGGGTGAGCTTTTCTAAATTGTCAGTTAGGTCAAGTTGATTGATAGTGTTTTAAAAGGATTCTATAGGCTTGATTTTCTGTCTACCTCACCAGTCAATTTTTGAGGATAGAGTATTGAAATACTCATCTACAGTTGTGGATTTGCCCATTTCTTGCAATTCTATTTATTTTGTATTTTGTACATTGCCCATTTCATTAAGTGGCTAAAGTGTTAAGATCTTTAGGTCTTCTTGTGGAATTGAGCCCTTTTCATCTACTTTCTACCTGATAATACTCTTTGCTTTGAAACATAAGTTTTCTGATATTGATATAGCTATCTAGACTATTGATTAGTATTTGTACGGTATGTCTTTTCCACAAATTTTTATTTAATCTTTGTTTATGTTTGAACTATGTTTGTTGAAGACAGCATTTATGTAGGTCTTGTGACATTTTTATCCAATTTATCAATCTGATTTTAGTCAGGGCATTTATACTTATAATTATTGATGTTTAGGGTAAAATCATCTCCTCCATGTCTCCACACTTCTGACTTGTGTAAGCTTATTAATGTCCTGCTTGTATAGTTTTTATTCTTCCTATGATAATTGCATGCTAGATTGTAGGAAAGCAGCATTTCTTGCTGCACATAGGTAGTCTCAGAAACTGTCTTCTAAAAGTATATAGAAGACCCTCCCTCTTCTTCCTTCAGACTTATTTGAAGATTCCTTGGGTACACTTTCTTCTGCTTTATCTCAGTTTTGTAAATATTTATAGTATATTTTTATTGACTGTGATTTTATGGTTAGTAAGAATTGCTATACATGATAAAGTGTCAACAGTGACAATTCTTGAGAGGTTATAACGTTTTTTTTTTTTTTGCAAATGTTACTACATTTAATTTTCATAATATTCATTTGAGGGAAATTGAGCTATGGAAATTTCATCTGGTCCCATATGAATGAGCACTGTAGGCAGGTTTTGAATTTAGATATTTAGGAGCTTGAATTGGATTGTTGTGCCACAGATCACTATTTGCGTTCCATTGGTCCTGTTCCTGGAAGACCCAGGATGCCCTAACATCTACATGGAATTAGGGCAGAAAAAAATCCACAATGTCATCATTATCATCAGGGACAAGTTTAGAAGGTGATGTTATTGACGATTTTCTATCCTTATTTCCAATAAAAGGCAAACTAACAGTGGTAAAGTTTTATGAGTCACCCGAGCTAGAATTTATAGATAACCACTCACAAACTCTAAGGCCAACCTTAATGTTGAAGTAGAGGAAGGTTTCTGGGCACAGTTCCCCTAAATTACTTAGACTCGCTGGTGTAACCTAATGGAACAAATGGTGAAAATCACAGTAGATTAAGTATCACAGCATGGCCAATAATTTAGATGTTGAGAAATTTAATACACAGGTTGAAAGCACTTGTACTGTTTCTTGTTGGGTTTTTATTCTAGTTTCATATAAATTGCTTGGACCAATTTCAGGGAACGATGCTAACTTAACTAACATCACTAATGAAATAAAGGGTTCTTATTCTTTGAAAGCATAATGGCACCAAGCTTTTCAATCCATTTTTTGAAGGTTTTATGAGTAGATCACTGAGGTTAAAACCTGCATGCCTCTCTTTGGACCACATTCAATTCTTTAGCTAGAGGACACTTGAAAATATCAAGAGGACTTAGACCTATTCTAAGCTCTGAGATGAAGCATGTTATATAATCAATGGGGATTTAAAAGGCAGACAAGTACATGGGTTATAGAACCTGCCTCTGTCAGGAAGAAACCAAGTTTTAAATCTCAGTATTTCTCCATCTCTCAGTTATACATCTGAAGGATAGAGGTAAATGATACTAGTTACTTTATAGGGCCTTATAGGAAGTAGGTATTAAGTGAGATGGATTATATATAAAGTAGTTATCACAGTGCCTGACACATGGAAAACACACAAAATGCAGTCTGTTCACATCATCATTATCCATGATTATTGATTCAATAATCATGGAACTTGAAGTCAACTTATTTTGATTGCTGGACCAGTTCAGATATTGTCATCTAGTTTTGGCAGCTGAACCTCTATTTATGCTTGAGACAAATCTAGTTTGTGAACTAGAAAGGCCCTTATAGTGGGTGCTCAATAAACATTATTAAGTGAATGGTCAGATAGAAATCATTGGTGTATCAGAGGGCAGTATGAAAACATCATCAGATAATTTATATCGGAAGGTAAAAAGTTAAATGGTATAAAGAACTAAATTGAGCATATTAAGCATCAAAATTCACTGTCTACATAAGTTACTGCTCTTACCGTGGGGAAAAGTAATGATATGGATGGTGAATGTAGAAAGTGAATTTTCTTTACCTGAGAATATAAATAATGAGGAATGTGTGTCTAATGTAAATAATAATTGATATTCTTGAATTTGTTATATTACCCAAATAATCATTTATTATTTTATTTCATATGTTGCAAAGAGCTCGGCAATTATTACAGACTAAAATTTAAGTATTTTATTGATTATTATATAGTCTTTCCTGAGAACATTTCTATATTTTAAATTGGTGATAGTCTGCTGCAAAGGACTAGACTGATATTTTTAAAAAATATCTATTTAGTGGTGAAATTTAGAGATTGGGGGTTTATTTTTATGTTTTTTATTGAGGTAGTATTGGCTTACAACAATGTATATGATTTAAGAGAAGAGGTTTCATATCACTTTATATGTATGTTTACACAACACATCCACCACCCAGGAGCCCAGAATCTTCTACCATAGACCACTGAGTCCCCTCCCAGCTTTGTTCCTCATAGCAAGGGAAATGAAAACATACAAAACAAAACAAAAATATCTGCAGTACATCACACTAAGAAGCTTCTGATTTTTAGGGTTTTTTAGCAAAAGAAACTATGATTAAAAAGAAATATCATCCTACTGAATAGAAGAAAATAATTGCACGTCATACACCTAACAAGAGACTAATATCCGAGATATACAAAGAAATAATGCAAGTCAAAAAGAAAACAGCCCAATAAAAAATAAATTGGTAGAAGGACCAAACAGACACTTCTCCAAAGAAGACATACAGATGGGGAACAAGCCACATGAAAAGATGTTCAATATCAATTACCATCAGGGAATTCTAACTTAATACCACAATGACATACCACCTCACATCCATGGGAATGGTCCATGTGTATTTATTTAATTCTGTTTGCCAAGGTAGCATTGATTTACAACACTGTACATGCTTAGGGGGGTAAAGAGTCATACCTCTACAAATGTGTCAATAATTACTACCAAAGTTAAAAATGAGCTAGATAAGTTTACCAGACAGCATGGAAAGTGGTAGATGTATATTCCTTAAATATCATCAGGGTAGAATAGCTATTCCTACTCTTACTGGTCCTGTGGTCTTGGGCAAATAATATATTTCAGTTAACTTCTATGTATTTACCATTCATGGATGATTGAAAAATAGATGGAATGATATAATCATTATGAGTATGGTGGTATGGATATGCACTCAGTAAAAATTAGTTTCCTCTCTGTCTCTTCTCTTTTATGTAGATGACATGCTTGTAGAAATTGAACTTGCCGATCATCAGATTTTTCTCTCCATTTAACATCCTTGTGATAGTATTCTTTTAAGTGCCAAGTGTATAATTAGATTAAGGATGTAATGGTAAGAACACAAATGTACTAATTTGTTATCATTGATGAGCAACAGTTAGAATATTTGAAGCTAAATTTTTTTACCTAATATTACCATAAATATAATATTCCTCATAGCTACAATATGATAATAATTACTGTTTATCAGGCAACATTGAGAAAAAATACTGTAGTGCTTTCTGAATCATCAAAATGAATCAAATTCCCTTTAGTTAGATTAACACATAATCAGTTCTATGCTTTCTTTAATACTGATGAAAACTTTAGTCTTTATTAGCATTTGTCTTAAATGATAAGTTCCTTGGTTTTGATGAACTTCTGCTTATAGTCATGATGGAGTAACAGGGATCAGAGGTAGTCATCACTTCAAATCACTGAAAAACTGGACAAATGATATGAAGCAATAGTAGTCACATATTGGACAACAACAGCACGGGATGGTAGGCCCTTGGAGAAGGGAAACAAGGCAAGCTATATGAGTGTTCAGGCTTAAGGCTTAGAGAAAAGCTCAAAGGTGCATCTCCAGGGCAATTCCCCCAAAGCCAAGCAGACCATCCACATTGAGCAAACAGAGTTAAATTTTGGGTGATCCAAGAAAGTTTAATGAGCATGCAGCAAAATATAAAGGCCACAAAATAATGAGCTATTATAAATCTATATAAAAAGAAGAGTTTTTATGGTTGAAAATAATAGGCAAAATAAAATGGCACATGAAGAAAAGCACTCTCCCCCCCTCCCCAATAACATAAGAAGAAGCAACAGGGGAACAAAACCCAAGAAAAAGATTAATTCAAAAGACTATCACCTTAAATTCAATCATATCAATAAGACTAATGTAAGCTAAATACTCTAATCAAAAGTGAAATATTGTTGAAAGAGATAAAAACTTAACTAAATGATAAATAAATGAATATACTAAATGTTAATTGTAAATGATGTACTTTAAACAGAAGATATAAATGGGTAGTGCATGTGGGAAGTAAATCCATGAAGCAGTGAGGGCCGGGAGGGTAGTAGTCAATAAACTTTTTGAGATATAATTGACATATGGGGGAAATGAAAGGATGGCATAAAATGCATCATGCAAATGCTGCCTGAGCCCCTGAATTGGCTGTATTCATAGCAGTAAAAATATGCTTCAAGGGCCTCCCCTGGTGGTGCAGGCAGTTCAGCGCTGGGCTGCGAAGATGCCCGCAGCCTCTGCAGCGCCGGTTCGATCCCCGGCCCGCCGGCGAGGGTCCCACATGGCAGACCTCTCCTGCCGCGTCCGCTGCTCCCCTCAGCAGTGTACTTCGTCAGTCTGCCTGTTCTGTTCCCCGCTCTGGTTCTGGTGAATTCTCTCACCCTCCTGCGCTTCTGACTGTACCCAGTGCTTGTATAAATAAATAAATAATAAATCTTAAGAAAAAAAATACTTCAAAATAAAGAGCATTACAAATACTAACATTACAAATTACAAACAAAATAAAGCCATTTCATGATGATAAGAGGGAGAATTCATCAGAAGAAACAACAATTCTAAGTATATATGTACTCAGAAAAATTCAAAGTTCATGTGAAATTCTAACAAATGGGGAAATAGATTGTCCACCATGATTGGAAATTTTAATATCCTCTGACTTTGACAGCATTAGTGTACAAAATTATCAGTAAACAGAAGACTGAACAATAATATCAAGCAAATTGACTTGATTGATACCAATACAAGATGAACCCAATGGCTGCAGAATTGCAATTTTTCAAATGAATGTGAGATGTTCACTAAGACAGGCCAGAGGGTGGCCATAGAATACAAAGAAACAAAATAAAGGGGTCAATAAAGTCAAACTGATAACAGGGCCTAGAAATCAGCCTGTAGAACTGAGGCTTCCAGAGGGGGACATGGAAGGATGGATAGTACAGTGGGGAGAGCACAGAGGACTCTGGTGGAGGACAGTGGGTGTCTTAGTGGTGGTTGGGGTGTGGTCATAACACCTGAAGGGGGTGATCCTGTAACTCTAAATCATATGCATTGTTGTAAATCAATGTTAACCTCAAAAAACCCATTATGGGATGCAGCCAAAACAGTGGTGAAGAGGGAAATATTTAATTGTTTTTAATTGTTTTTATTAAAATAGTGGAAAGGTTTAAAGCGCAACAACTTTTTCTTGACTGTATCAATGTCACTATCCTGATTATGATATTGTGCTATGAATGCTCAAGATGTATCACTGGGGGAAATGGAAAAGGCTACAGAGATTTGTTTATGAACTGACGATGGTCCCAAAATAAAAAGTTTAATTTTAAAAGGACAAAGATCTAGGTTAGGGGTGGCAAGCAATGGGCCATGGGCCACACTCTACACAATTTTTAATAACCCACAAGCTGGTAATGTTTTTCATATTTCTCAAAGGTTGTTAAAAAATAAGAACAAGGCGGAGATCCTATGTGGCTCTCAAAACCTAAAATGTTTACTAACTGACCTTTGCAGAGACAGCTTGCTGCTTTGATCTAGGGAGCTTCAGTTCCACCCTGGAAATGTAAACTTCCTACAGCTCATTCCTCTACAAATTAAAAATGAAAACACTGGACATAGTGAAATAACAGTTATTTGCTGACTCTTAAAAGTAAACAAAAGTTGGCAAATGATGAAAGAGAGTAAAAACTTCCAGAATAACCCACATTAGGATGTGTTTTCTGTTGTATTTTTGTTTATTTTTGTCTTTGCTGAGTGAGTCCCTGTGATAAGTTGGCATGGCAACAGTAGCTAAAGCTCAGGTTAAAACCCTTACCTGATTAGGCAAGAATTACCTGATTGGGTGTAGGCTTTCTTTCCGCAGATTGGAACCAGGAAAAGGGAGGTGAGATGAAAGAATGACAGGAATGGATGGAGCTGGAAAAGATGATGGTAATGAAATGTCAGAAGGAGAAAGACAAATACCAGATGGTGTCACTTATATGTGGAATATAGAGAAACCAAACAAAGGGTCAGATAAAGACAAGCTTTAAAACAAACCCTTGGAAGTTGACTATGGAACAGAGGCATCCGGAGGGGAAGTGGTCAAAATAAAGTGGGAGGGAGCACAAGGGACTATAGTGAGGAACTATGGGTGCTTTGGTGATGGGTAAACTATGCAACCTGACAGGCAAGATCCTATACTTCCAAAATACCAACAACGATGTAAACTAACTTTACCACAATTTAAAAAAAAATAAAAAACACTAGAAGAAAACTGGAAAAGGAAATCATCATTTTTAACAAGGTTTAGTAGATTTTTGCAGTACTTTTTTCTTGAATTAATATTTCTCAATTTGATGTATGCTTTGATAAATTTCCAGAGCCCTGAAATAGCAATTTTGGTCAATTTTTTCCAGTCTTACTGTTGATTTTTATAGATAGTAATTTCTAAGTCTGTTAGTCATTCCAGAAGTAAAATGAACATTTAACAGTAAAAAAAAATATGTTTGGGGGAGAAATTAAAGACACTCTTACTTGTTAGCAAAAATGAAGAGACAGTACTAAAGAGAGTATTTACATCTTGCTGTGTTGGATTGTTTTGGTAAAAGAGGAAACATTAACAATTTTGAAATGGAGACATAGGGAAATGAATGCCTGAATAAATGTCATTATTGTAATCGGAAGAAAGGAAAAGGCCCATGAAATGGAGCATTTAATGAATGACTTAAGGGTCTTCTTCGCAATAAAAGTAATTAACATAAAGGCAACGCCCCATTGGATATCAGTGCACTGATTTTTGTGATCTCCCTGAGTTATTTCAGATCTGTTGATTGCTTTTGTGCATCATTGGTTACTGATTAAAAAGGGATAAATGATTCAAATGAAAATTGCACATCTAAAAAGTATGTATATTACTTTTGTCCATTTTCATCATGTTCATTTCTCTTTAGAAATTTGGTTATAAATGGTGCAGATGTAACAATAAAATTGCATGCAATGAAAAATTACCCTTAGCATGAATTGGTTATAAGACAGAAATTTATGCAGAAAAATAAAAGAGACTGTGGTTCTTCAGTCTTGAATAGTGACTGTAGGGAAAAGATTTAGAGTAGGAGAGATCCATTTATTCCTTCATTTATTGAACAAAAATTAAATCCTTACCAAGAGGTATATTCTGATGGGTATATAGCAGAGGACAAAATCCATGCCAGATTTGATGTTCTAGAAAATCATCATGATAAGTATGTATATTATTTAGTATCATAAAGGACATTAGAACTATGTGGTAGTTTTATGGTCAAACATGAAACAGGATATGGAAAAGGGAGAATTGAGGAAAACTGTCATCTTAAATAAAGTGGACATGGTAAAGAATGATAATGTTAAGCCAAGACTTTTAGAGAAAGCTTGCTTTATGAGCATCTAGGAAGAACATCCCATGGAGACAAAAAGGGCAGTGTAAAAGGGGGAGATTATTTGACATAAGTAATAATACAGTGACTATAGCAGAAATAGAATAGCAAGGGAACGAGTAGAGATACTTAGAGGAATAATAGAAGGCCAGATTATGAAGGGTTTTGCAAACTATCTCAGGGACTTTGGTTTTATTGCATGTAAAACAGGGAGCTCTTGGACAGAGAAGTAACCGTGTCTGTTATCCATTCAGAAAATGGATTAAAAGATCTGTGCTTTGTTAGGAAAAGGTGTAGGATAACACAATGGAAAAAATCAGATTGAGTAATGAGCTGATACCTTTGTATGCCGTCTTATTAGTCTTTTGTTCATGTAGATGTTATTGCTTTATTAAATTAATAGGATCAAATTCCAGCTTGTTATCATGACAGTCTACGCATAGACTTTGATTAGGCTGTGCTGTGAATGCTCTTAATGCTTTCAGACTCGACACAGGTCCCAGGGGTGGAGCACTGCCCCAAGTTGGACTGTTTGCTCTTATCAAGACTTGGTTCTTGACTTTAGTTGGCTAACTGACAGATGTAGATGGTCTTTAGGGTGGAACGGATGCTGTGGGGATCCTGGAAGGCATCAGTGTCACCAGGCAGAGCCCAAGAATGTATTCCCTCCAGAAAAACCAAAGCGAGGAGGTGGAACCTCCCAAAATGACTTGGTGCCTGAACCCTGACTCATCTAAAGCTAGATCTGCTCCTGGACATCTGAAGTCCCATCAGCATTTACTCCCTTCTTACTTAGCTCACTTGAATCAGGTTTTCTCCCCAGCTACTGAAAGAATCATAATTTATACAAGCTTCACTACTGGAGACCCAGCAAGTGACCGGCTCCTACCCCTCCTAGGCATCTCCCTCTAACAAACATGAGTATTAATTCTCATCCCAAAGTGGCACATGTTAGAGCAGGTATTGGAATAGATTACCCACTGATACATAGGTTAAAGGTGATGCCTCATAATTCCGGCCAACCTGCATTCTCTTGAATGTTTAATTTTGCTGATGCTTTGTTTGCTCTTCTTATTTGTCTGAATCCATATGTATACAACCTATCATTTATTTGTCTTTAATTAAATGCTAGACAAGATCACCTTCCATGATTTTTCTCTCTATTGTGGACAATTCTATGAGAGGGAGCAGAAATGGCGACATATCTGGAGGACAGTGTTAAGGATTCCGCAGTAAATGCAGGTAGCTGCTGGAGACACAGGCAGCAGGAAGCAACTGCTTAGTTGGGAAATGGATTAAAAAGTACAGAAAAATTCATAAGGGCAAAAACTTTCTTAGGGCAAAAAAGAAAACTTACTTTCTTGTAATCATCATGTCTTGTGTTAGTAATTTACTGTCTCATTCAATTATAAAAGTGTATGAGATCCCTATCTTAGAGATGAAGAAATTGAGGTGACAAGAGTGGATGATGTCATAGCCTATTTGTGGCTGAATCATGTTTCAAACCATGTCTAAGCTGAGAAACTTGCTCTTTATGGCTTTTGCCTTGAAGGCTAAGGAGAAGGTGAGACTTCAGAGTCAAAAAAAAAAGGCAGTCTCAGGAAACGACAACGTGGGTTTCCTTCTATTCCTGGGGTCTTTTATCAGCTCTGGTGCAATTTGGGCAGCCTCTGTAGCCCAATGCCAGCCCTGGGTGTTAGCCAGGTGAATTGTAGGTCAGATGACAGTGGGTAGTGAATGATTCTATTGCTTACGGAGGATTTGAGAGTCTTCACAGTACAAGCATGTTTGTAATTTACAGGGTGCTCAGAGCTCCAGCGAAGTGTGTGAATAATGAAGACGCACTGAGGAAACGAGAGTGGAAAAACACACATCGCCTTCCTTTTTATCTTGAGATTACTATCTAGATTGCCATTTTAAATGCATGTGTGCCCTAAACTACAGACAGTTTATACCTGAAGGCCGCTAATCTGATTTTCTATCTGATGATTACTTTTCCCCCTGCAAATTGACAGAAAAGAATCACACAAGATTTAAAAAATGCAACTGTCATAGAAAAGCCAGTATTAGAGTTGCAGAAAAATTAGATACCATCTGTTTCCACAATATGATCGATTTCTAGAGAAGCTTCTAGGCCCCTCTCACCGTGCTGAGGACTATGGTTTTAGGAACTAGAATTATCTAAATGTGGAGTCAGAAATAACCATAGACAGGGAAGGGAGCTAGCATTTTAAGATCCATTACACATCAAACATTGCATTGAATTTAGAAACACCCTATTGGTAGACTGAACAATTCTCTGAGATATTACTTTTAGCCCATCCCACAGGCAAGGCTCAGGGATAAGTGACCTATGTAAAATTGCAACTTACAAGAGAGACTAGCATATTGTGAGTTTAACATGTGCCAGGTGCTCTGCTGAGCATTTATAGGGTCTGATAAATCTCAGGACTCTGCTAGAATCCCCTCCTTACAGATAGGAGTGCAGGTCCTCAGGTCAGAGGAAGCCCAGAGGCACACAGTGGGGAAAGAGGGGAAGCCGCACTGAGGACACCGCAGTGCCAGGAAGGGTGCTCAACATGTTTGTTCTGACACTCGCACTTTCTATTAAACCCTGAAATGAAATTCATAGATGATGTAACCTAGCTAGCCAAAATATTTCAAGAAAAACTAATAGAAATACCTGAATGTATTATTCAAAGAAGTAAAGTTTGTTCATGAGCAAATAAAATTATAATTCAATAAATAAAGCCAACTGCTGCATTATCAATGTTTTAGTATGTACATAATGATTATTATAAATATTTTATTGTATGTAAATTGTGATCCACCAGCACATAGTCAGACACTGCAGGCTTATTAGGAGAATGACAACTACTGATGTAGGCTGAGCCAGTATATTATACTGGCCCCTTGGATGTCACAAAGTCATTACCTTTGGTGATTTTCTCAATGTGTAACAACCCTTGGAGACATTCGGAAAATAACCAAATTAAAATCTTTTCTCATTTTACACTAGTGTTCTTTTATCCCTGGGGTCGGCGTTCCGAGACCCACAGTGGACATTTGAAACCATGATTAGGAGGTTCAGAAACCCCATCTCTACTGCCTTTTCTTCTCTACCTGCATACACATGAACAAGTTAATTTACAAATTAGACATGATAAGAGACTAAGAGATAAACAACAATAACTAATAGTAAAATAGAATAATTATAAGAGTATACTTAACAAGAGTTTTGTGAATGTGGCTTAGCTATCTCTGTCTCTCGAAAGATCTTATTGTAGGTTATATTTCTGACCATGGTTGACTCTAGGTAACTGAAAGCAAAACCGGGCCTGAGAAGGGGCTACTGTACCTGGCTTTGCATTCCTAGACAATTGCTTTCTCTTTAAAACTGTACAAACATGCTGGGGGTAGGTGTGTGTGTTTGTGAAGTAATTATGAGCAATTTATATATTAACTGTTATGCAGCATAACATCTGGCATCTCCTGTCCCCAACATTGGTCACTATACCCAAGTCTTTTCAAAATACACTTTGATGAGTTGTGTATTCACCCTAAGAACTGCTACCATCAAGTTCTCCTGCAGGGACTCTGACTTCCCTATGAATGTAGAATCATAGCAGATGAGAGATGAAAGGGATCTAAGAGCAGGCAAGATGTTCCTTCACTGAGTCAATATTTCCTAAGTAGCAGGCAATTTTTGCATCGTCTTTAGATGATATGTATTAGTTCATACACACACACACACACACACACATACACACACACATTCCCTTTTTTTCTTTTAACACTTTTACTATGAACTCCAATTACATAATGAAATGCAAACTTAAAAATAATGTAATTAATGAAACACAGACAGACAACAGATAGGAGATGATGTTATTAAACTCTAGTAAGATCTGTTGCTAGACAGAGTCTCAGCTGGATATCCTTCAGCTAATCACCACATTCAACCTGAATCTGCCTCCTTAGAACTTCAGTGCTCCTGTTCTGAGTCAACTTTCCAGAAGGACAGAGGAAAATTCCATCCCCTTAACTTCATGGCAACTCAGCTGCAATTATTCTCTTATCTCCAGGGTGAACAGGTATTTCTTTTTTCTTACACAGAAAATAGATATTTTTCTGTGTATATCTCCCCTTTATATCAGGATTTATTTTTATAAAGAGAAGATAGTGTGATATATCTGTTATTCAGTACTGACTAAATGTTTTGATTTTTTTTCTCATCTTTTACACAATACCTCAAGGTTTACCTGAAAACTCCCATTTAACAGATGAGGAAATTAAAGATACAGTGTTTTTGCATCTAACTAATTTGCCCACAGTCTCATAGCTTATTAGCAGGAAATCCAAGATTCCAATTCAGGGCTAATTAGGGGCTCAGAGAACTCATACTATTTCTTATGCTAATTGGCCATGGAATTAAAGTCATTGTAAGAGATTTGCATAAAGATACAGGTATAAGGATTCAAGGTGATTTAAACTCCTAAATGCCTAAACAAAACTAGTTAGCTCTACTCTGGTGGCGCATTAATCTAAGGAGTTTTATTTTAAGCCTTGTCCAATTAAGTGGGTAACTGAGAAGACCCACTTAACCCAACAAGATGGCACAATTATTTCTCAAATTCTCTATTCCTCAAGTGCCCCTTCAAAAGGAAGAGGGAATCTAGAAATAAATAAAGAAATGTTGGCTGCTCTGGGAGTTGTTTTATCCCATAGAGCTGCCCCATGATGGTGGCTGGAGGCTCCTAGGGGCCTCATAGGCACATGATGGTTAAGTTTACATCAACTTGATGGGGCCACGAGATGCCCCTGTATCTGAGCAGCCCTTGTCTCTGAGTATGTCTGTGAGCATGTTTCTGGAGGACACCAGCATTTCAATTGGTGAACTGAGGAATCCAGCTGGTCCTTCCCATAGGAATGAGCAACATCTTAACCATGGTGGGCCTGACTGGAACACAGAGGGACTGTCCTGAGACACTGATCCTCTGCCCTCACATTCTTGGCTCTCAAGCCTCCAGAAGCCAATTAGAATCTGCAACAGCAGCTATCCAAGTCACTCTGGCCTTTGACCTTTCTGGGTCTCCTGCTTGCAGACAGTGGTTTGTGATGCTTAGTCTCCACAGTTGGTTGTGACAAAGCCTTACTATAAATAAATTCACAAATACACACACACACATATGCACATGCACAGACATATCAGGAAGTAGCATATATGTGTATGTGTGTGTATATAGTCTCCTATTGATCCTGTTCAGCTGGAAAACCCTGACAAATACAAGACAGATGTTAAAATCATGGTGCAGGTGCTTCAACATACTTAATTCTCTTCTGTCACTCTCGACTGCACACGTCCGTCACCCTGAAATTGAAATTTGCTTTGCTTCTTCCCTCTGGTCCTCATCAGGTCCTGCACGCTGCCTTGGGAAGCTTCTCTTTCGAATCTGTACATTTCTTTTCAAACTTCTGACCTCTTCAGCCTTCCCTTCTCCATCTTAGTATATTACTTTGCCTCCTACTTCCTTGAGAAAATGCAAGTCTCAATTCCACGTTTTCCCTATACCTGCATCTATATTTTCCTCATTCCTTTCTAGTCCAACAGACAGCTGATTCCTCGCTACCTAAAGGAAATGCTCTGTGCCTTGTGGACTGTCCCTCAGGGGCCCTGTTTCAGTGATCTGAGCTCTGTGAAGACTGTACTCTACATTGCGGGTGTTAGTACGTGTAGCTGATGGGGTTTTGCAGAGCTGCGGTCCTTGGGGTCACTCTGGGAAAGGTTTTGCCAGAGCTTCCGCTTCAGCAGCACGCGGCGAGTTCTCCAGGCACGTTTCTCTATGAGACAGAGACTGTTAGTCATATTTAAAGAACAGGTTTATTAGGGAAATGGAAAGGGACAGGTTTTGCTAAGAGGGGTCTGCATGGTTGCCGGCGGGCAGCTTTGAGGTGCGCAGCCTCTGCTGAGGGAGGTCAGTGAAGAGAAGCCCTGGCAGGTACAGGTCACGGGCAGGCAGGAGGCTGCTGCCCTGCAGAGGGAGAGAGTTGGTGAAAGGAAGCACCTGCACATCAGCAAGTGGGCAATGGGAGTGCTGCCCCGAGCCTGTGTGGAGACTGCACTGATACAGTCCTTTTCTCTTTGGGAGGCGTCACTCCTCCGTGGAGTGGCTGCTTGTGGCTAATATTGGGTAACAGGCAAAACTAGAAAGGGACCAGAGATTCCAGGGTGGGCCCAATCTCCGTATCTTTATTTTTTATTTTTTTTAATTGTTTTTAAAATAAATTTTATTTTTATATTCCCCATACAATTGCAACCCCCTTATTTTGACCCCAATCCCTCCCCTCTCCGCCCCCCACCCCCCATAGAGTGTCTCTGGGTCACAGTTTTTTGTTGATTTTGATTTTCA
This sequence comes from Talpa occidentalis, assembly GCF_014898055.3. Taxonomy (NCBI): domain Eukaryota; kingdom Metazoa; phylum Chordata; class Mammalia; order Eulipotyphla; family Talpidae; genus Talpa; species Talpa occidentalis. The sequence continues at coordinate 9,010,762 of NW_026555331.1, read as the reverse complement.
CTTTCTTATAGTTATTCATTTTCCTGGTCCCTTATTTAAGTTTTCTAGATTCCTGCTATGAGTGAGACCATCCGGTATTTTTCTTTTTCTTTCTGGCTTATTTCGCTGAGCATGATCCCTTCCAGCGCCATCCATGTTGCTGCAAATTGCATGTGTTTATCTTTTTTGAATGCTGAGTAATATTCCATGGTGTGTATGGACCACATCTTCTTGATCCAGTCATCTATTTTTGGGCATTTGGGTTGTTTCCAAAGCTTAGCTATTGTAAACAGTGCTGCTATACACATAGGGGTGCAGGTGCTCTTTGGAATTGCCTATCTCTGTATCTTTGCCCTCAGGCCTGTGCTCCACTCCCTAGAGCATCTGATCCTGCTTGGGTCTCACACCTCGTGATAAGGCACAGGTGCCTAAGGGTCACGACCTCTACAGCTGGGTTAATGGTCCTGTTATTCTCCTCAACCCCCACCTCCTTGTGTGAGTCAGGGTTTAGTCTTGTGAGGCCTCCTTTCCAGTTTTTCTATTCTTGTCCTCCATCATAGCAATACTAACTAATGCATGTTAAGCAACGATTAAGTACCAGATGTATGCTGAATATTTTTCCTGCATTATTATATGAAGCTAGAAAGCCACCTTGATATGCAGGGATTATTACTATTTCTATTTCAAGACAAAAAAAATATACACAAAGAGGTGAAGTAGCTTGTCTCAAATCTCACAGTTGTGACACAGCTGAGCTGCAACTTCAATTCAGCTCTGGTTCTGAGAACATGTTCTTAGCTGCACCTTGATGTATCCGTCCCTGTGGTCCTTCTTCAAGTGCTTTAAGGACCAGTCTAGGTATTGTGGGAGATGCTTCACCAGCCCGTCAAAGCAAACTCCTGCCATGTATTTCACCTAAACATTAGGTTCAAACCTGGGGGACACAAAAGAATTGGTCACCTGAATCATTCTACTTGGTACATAAAATCTTTTCTCTGGGATTTTGATCCATAGCCTATTGATGTGATTTGGTATTGGCTTGATACTGAGCACCCCAGCGTTCCAATATAAGCTCTGTCATGGCAAAAACATTCAGACAAAAATATATTCAATTAAACTCAGCCTATATTTTATTATTATAGAATAGCAGTATACTGATTCATAATGTGCCAAATTAAATGAGACGGCATATATCAAATACTTAGCATAATACCTATCTTATGGTAAGTGTTTGATGAATATTGGTTAATACTCAATATTATTAATTAATATTGTCTTGTTGTTTAGAGCATGTTTATATCAAAAGGAAAATACTTTCTTCTTTCAATAACAACCAAGTCTCTATTCAGGGACCAGGCATTCCTCCAGGGATTAAGAATGAATAACAGCTTTTAATTTATGCTCCAAAGTAACTCCCAGGATAAGCGGCAGAAGCCATCCATACTGGTTAACTATGACAGTATGAGCATTGCTGTAATTCAGATGTTCTATGTGGCAATTTCATACTCACCCTTCAGAATAAGTAACTGTAGATATAACCTTTTATCTGAAGAAGTTTTTTCCATCCTCAGCTCTCACAGTTATCTAATTTACTCATTGCAACCACCATATTTTGTAAATTATTCTGTATTAAATACAGGGGTAGTTGAAGGCTCATCCTCAGTGTTCCCTTTTTGTTTTCACTTTTTTTTTTTAGAGCTTCAAGGTTTTGACAAGCCTATAATACAGAAGACACTCATGTATTGGTGATGGATGGATGGAAGAAGTGGAGGGAGACAAGGCAAAAGGACAGTTGGAAGAAGGGGTGGATACCTGGTCGCAAGGGAAACATGGGCGAGGGAGATATAAAATCTGCTAGAGAGTAAGGCAGAGAAGGAAGACTTCACATTGTAGGGGGTGTTGAATTATATCTAAAAGATGAGTCACATTTTAACCAAACACAGAAGACTGTGTGTGGTAGTGGGAGGCTGATGAAGGTAAAGACATTCTAGTCAAAGGGAAAGGAATGAATTAAATGGTATTTAATGACATTTAATTGACTGGTGAGTTTAGTTAGGACTGAAAGCTGGAGGAGAAAGGCAGAAGAATAGAAATAAAAACAGAATAGACTTTAGGCCTTGAAGGGCTTTCTCAACCATGTTAATGAATTTGGACCTTCAAATCATAGCAGTTCCTTAATAGGGGAGCTTATCTGTCTTGCTAAAAGGGCTTAACTATAATTGAGGACATTATTTCCTCACTTTCAGCCAAGTAACAAGTACTTGTTTAAAACTGAGAGCAGGGAGACAGCTCCAGTGGTATTTCCTAGGAGCCTAAATCACAGGGTTTTGACATTCCTGAATTTAAAGGGAAATTGAAATCTCTTCAGTACTCATTCAGGTTGAAACTACTTTTAGAATTTCTAAGAACAATCGAAAACACAAAACTGTCTTCTAACAATGCTTAGTCTTTGGGATTCCTCCTGCTTTTATTCTGTGGAATGAGACAGAATGAAATGAATAATAGTTCCTGACATGTCCTTACATTACATTTGTAGAACACTCTCACAAAATGATCTCATTTGATCTTCATAAAAACCCTGTAAGCTAAGCACTATTATCTTCATTCAGTAGGAAGCAAACAGGCATGGAAATAGTAAGGCAGGCAATTCTTCATTTTCTCTTCTCTCTCTTTCTCTGACACTCCCAACTTGGACAAAGTTGATGAATCTTCCATGCAAATAAAGGCCCCTCTGGAGGCCACAAATCACAGGACAGGCTGAATGTAAAGGGAGTATGTCTTCTGTGTTAAAAATCTCCTATGTCTGATACTGACTATGATCATCATCAACAATCACCATTCTCAGATCCATGCATGTTGTTGCAAATGACAAGATTTCATCTTTTGGGAGGTGGAGGTGATTATGCTAAGGGAAATAAGTCAGGATGAGAGAGACAAGTGCTGGATGATTTCACTTATTTTTTTTTTTAAAGATTTATTTTATTTATACAAGAGCTGGGGTACAGGCCAGAGGTGCAGGAGGGTAAGAGGATTTACCAGAGACAGAGCAGGGAGCAGAACAGGCAGACTGGCGAAATACACTGCTGAGGGGAGCAGCGGGCGAGACAGGAGAGGTCTGCCATGCCTTGTGGGTATCTCCCTGGCCAGGGATTGAACCCATGCTGCAGAGGCTGTGGACAGCTTCACAGTGCTTTGCTCAACCTGCTGCACCACCAAGGAGGCCCTGGATGATTTCACTTATATGTGGATTATAAAGAAAGAAAACAACGGAACAGAAAAAACAAACCCTGGGAATCTGACTGCAGAATTGAGGCTAGAAGAGGGGAAGGCTTGGGGCAGGGAGGGGCGGAGTAACAATGGGAAGTTCCAGTGAACTCTGTTGCAGGATTATTGGTACTTTGTTAGGGCATTTGGTGTGGTGACATCTATCTGAAACAGGGTGAACCTATCCCCTTTTATATTGTTGTCAACCAATATAAAAAATAATACCAATAAAAAAATAATAATCCTCATTTCCATCACCATTCTTGGAGCTAAGTATATTTGTGTCTACTTGGTAGAAAGGGATACTGAAGTCCAGAAACTGGCTCAAGCTGAACTAGTTGTAAAATGGTAGAGTCAGATTTGAGCCTTTACCTATAACCTCGAACCCACACTCCTATTCTACCATTTCATTCTGTATTAATGTTCAAGAGAATGGACACAGCTCAGGCCTCCATATTTGCCTAATGGCTGATCTTGTGACCTTGGAACTTGTTTTATGACCTTGAAAACCTATCCTTTAGGTTCTCATTTTTAAAATTGAGATATTGTGTACCTTCCTGGAGGCACAAAGGTTAAAGTCTCAGAGCTATCAGCCTATTGCCAGCCACTGCAACGTGGATTCTATCCCCGGCCAGGGAGCTGACTCACATGGTGCAGCAGACCTCTCCTGTCTCGCTACTGCTCCCCTCAGCAGGGTATTTCAGTAGATCTGCCTGTTCTGCTCCCCACTCTGCCTCTGGTGAATCCTCTCACCCCTGTACCTCTGGCCTACACCCTAGCTCTTTAATGCATAAATAAATAAAAATAAGTCTTTAAATAAATAAATAAGATGAAGACATTAGCACTTCCCTCTTCTCTCTAGAGGCAGATGAACTGCAACAATACATGTATGTAAACATTTCAACAGTTCCTAGCACAGAATCAATACTGGGCAAGTATTAGCTAGAGTTATCAAGCTCTTTTGGGTCTTAATTCCCTTCTTTAGAACAATACCTGATCCCTTGATCCAGCAATGATAGCTTTTTGTGGTAAGGCACAGTTGAAAACTAGACTCAACACTGTTCTACTTTCTGGAATGAGACTATCAAGGATCTAATCTGGGTCCCAGTTCCGTGTCTCTACAACTTCCATTGTGTCAGCCCAAGCTGAAGGCAGAACTAACTACCTGCACTGATCTTTCCTTACGTGCCCTCTAGTCTTCTTCAACCCCTAACTCGTTATATTGGAGCTATCGAGACACAACTAGTTTTTGTCAGGTCCCTTCCACAGAACAACAACCTAATACATTGTCTCTAGCGTGCTGACCAGTGTCTTATCTGTGTTCATGTTTCTGGAACACTAAGTTCTACCCCATATAACATTTACAGTACTGAATGTTGATTCTCTTAGCCCCTAACTTGTTTCTTCTTTCTGTGGGAATTTTACAGTGAATGCATATTTTATGTCAGGAGCTAGATGAGGTCATAGAGAAACAACTCTAATCAACACCTCTCATCAACCAAGCCTGGTTTCTGTCCTCAGAGAGAGTAGCCAAATTCTGAGCAATCAATTATACAAATAATTTTCTAATTATAGTGGAGAAAATTTCTTGAAACAAATAGAGAATGCTTTGAATAAATGTAGCAGGAAGACTCTCAACTAGTTTTGTTAGGGGGAAAAGGCTGTCCCAAAGCTAATTCCATACAGGCTTTGTGGACTCCACCCCCACCCCAGGTCAAAGCCAAAGACACTGGGAACTCCAAATCCCATCACCACCAAAGGGAAGGTGGCTGGGACCTGAGGGTGGGGTTAAGCAGCCAGGTGGATATAAAAGGCAGACACGTGGGCTTTGGGGATCCCCCATTTTGGCTCTCGGCCAGCTCGCAGCGTCCGGCCAGCTCTGAGAGTGCCTTTGGGTTTCCAGGTCGTCGGATCGGGTAGGACGCATTAAAGACTTTATTTCCCCATTTTCTCCCTGAGTTGTACATTTTCCTTATTTCCTTTTCTCTTGTAAATAAACCTTTTATTAACCTTTTGTGTGTGTCTGTAGTGGAGTATTCATAAGTCCCTTTAAAGCGCGCGGGTGAGGACCCACAGCTAGGAACCCGTTTAATATCGGGGTTGCTCTATAACAGTTTGAGGATATAGGGAAAGCTGCTTGAGTAAGCGAAAACATATTTGGTCGAGGCCTTCCAAGGATGCACTCTTTCTCGTTCCTACTTTCTTTATTCATCTGGGACAATATGTTTTGGAAGGAGTGAAGAAGAAATTATTCTATCCCTAACAGCTTCTCAGAACTGATAGACTTTGCAATGTATGTATGAGTGATAATTGTAACATGATTTCAAAAATTTGGTAATAACCAGTATATTTTTCATAGTCTAAGAATTCTTCTTCTTTTGCTGGTTTATTTTCTTTGGGAATTTATATTCCACAAATGAGTGAGACAAAGCAGTACCTGTCTCCCACTTTCTGACTTATTCCACTTACATTATCACCTCAGGAGCCACCCATTTTGTCCCAAAATGTACTATTTCATCTTTTAAAAATAACTTTGTTGTATTCCATTGAGCATATATTCCACAATGATTTTATCTGGTCATCTGTTTAGGTTGGTGAGATGAATACTGGTTTCCAGAGGGGAGGGGAGTTGTCAGGGTTATAGCATTGGAGAGTTGGTGAAGGTGGGGTGAGGCATGTGTGCACATGAAGGTGTGAAGTTGTACTTCCAAAATTTTGCATTTATGTAAACTAGTGGCAAATCAACAAAACTGGAAAAGATTAAGGAATGAGCAAGGGAAAAAAAATCAAACTTTTATGACGTACACATCAGGTATTTTGTTAAAGATGATGTATTCACTTTGTTTTCTCAGTCTGATAAAGCAGGTGGGAGGCACTTTTCTAGGCTCTGAAGAAACAGACTTTAAGGAATAATTTCTACCTTCAAAAAATTCACAAGGGAATGGTCTCGCCAAAAGTCTGGATTTTGCTTCAGTCTGGGGAGCTAGATTGTGGTGTTGTAATGAATTAGTTTTCTCTTGTTGCAGAACATATGACCACAATGGGACAGCATAAACCTCTCCCACTTTTAAGCTCTCAGTTCCATAGGTCAGAGATCTGCACACGTCTGCAAGGGAGACAACTCCATTGTCCCTTTTAGCTGTAAATCAAACTCTGGGGTTTGGGGATGTGTGGGAGTCCCCACATGCAGGATTAAACATTGTGCTCTTTGAAGTAGGCCGAATGGTTCCCTAGGGCAGTTGCCTCATTTCACAGAGAAGGGAGAGTCTTCATAAAGTTAAGTCACTTGATTCAAGGTAAACAACCAAGCGTGTAGTCAGAATTGAATCTCTCTTCAGGACAGTCTCATTGCTTAATTCCCAACAGACAGAGTAGGAGCAGCCTGAGAGATGCTGCCTGCCTCCTAAGAGCACCACTACAAGTAGGAGTCAAGCACAAACAAAAGGTCCTAGAGTGGACACTGGGAGAGTGCCACAGCACCACCGGGCATTGGCCCATCCTGTAGGTGGGAATGAAACAGTGTGGTCAAGCAATTGTTTTTTTCTTGATAAATATTTTCTTTCTTTCTTTTTTTTTTTTAAAGATTTATCTATTTATGCTTACAAGAACTGGGGTGCAGACCAGAGATGTGGGGGGGTGAGAGGATTCACCAGAGACAGAGTGGGGAGCAGGTCAGGCAGACAGATGAAGACACTGCTGAGGGGAGCAGCGGGGAGACAGGAGAGGTCTGTTGCACCATGTGGTTTACTTCCTTGGCCGGGGATCGAACTCTTGCTGCAGTAGCTGAGGATTTCTTCATAGTGCTGACACTTAACCCCTTGCACCATGAGGAAGGCCCCGATAAATATTTTCTTTAAAAAAATTTTTGTTGTTATTGAGGTCAGGTTGGTTTACATTGTTGTTGGTGCTTTGCAAGTATAAGATTCCCCCTTTCAGGTGCAGTCACAGTAGTTCATCCCCCAACAAAGCACCCTCAGTGCTCTCACTACTTTATTCTCACCCTGCGCTGCACCCCTCCCTTCTGGATGCCTCAGTTCTATAGTAAGCTTTCAAGCATTAGATTTTAAGTTTGTCTTTATCTGACCCTTTGTTTGGTTTCTCAATATTCCACATATAAGTGACACAATCTGATATTTATTGCTTTCCTTCTGACTTATTTCCCCTTAGCAACATCCCTTCTAGTTCCACCCACGTTGTCACAATGGCATGGCTTTATCTTTCTTGACTGCTAAGTAATGTTCCATTGTGTATATAGACCATGTCTTCTTGGTTTACTCATCTATTTATGGGCACTTAGTTTGTTTCTGGAAGCAAAACACTTCATAGCATAAGCCTCAGTGGTGTCTTTGCAGATTCATTTCCAACAGCACGGAAAACAAAAGAACATGAATAAGTGGGACTATATCAAACTAAAAAGCTCTTCACAGAGAAAGAAAATAAATAAAATGAAAAGATACACCATGGAATGGAGAAAAATATTTGTACACTATACATCAGATAAGGGACTGATATTGAAGATGTGCAAATAACTCCTACAACTCAACAAAAAGAAAACAAATAACCTAATGAAAAAATGAGCAGAAGAGCTAAACAGGCACTTTTTTAAAGAAGACATGGGGGCACATGAAAAAATGTTCATCAGTGCATATTATCAGGCAAATGCAAATCCAGGCCACAGTGAGATACTACCTCACACCTGTCAGAATGGCCCACATCTTTCTTTTGTTTTCACTTGAGTTAACAGTAATTTATACGGCCTCATCGTTCACTGCTTTGCTGGTCCGCGGCAAATTTATAACATTGTGTTTTGGAAGGACAGGCTCTTGTCTTCAGGTAATGGATGCAGTGTGCTAGAAATTTTTGAATGAAGAGTTTTCCCAGTAGGCAAGTGAAGAGAGAAAATTCCAGAAACAAGAAAGGGAATGGCATGTGGGAAGGATGGGAGGGTAGGTCATAACGGTGGATACATGTGTGAAGGGATGCCGCTGGAAATGGGCTTTACTAGTAATAAATCTTACAGGAATCTATCTGTCTGCTGAAGAATTTGGACTTCATCCTGCAGCACTCACAAAAGGATTTATGAGAGAGACTACGCTAATCCAGGTCTTCTGAGAAGTAAATGCCAACATGCAACTCCACATGCAAAGACCTAATTAGGAACAAAGCCTGTGAAAGAAATGGGGAGCAGCCAGAGGAGGAAAAAAAGTCTGACCCCCAGCGAAGGAACAAGGGGGAGCAGGTGGGATGGAGGCATCTGGAGTTCTAACTGAACACACAGAAATTGATACCAGAGTAGACATATTTAAAGATAATTGGCGGTCGAAAAAGATATGAAGCAAAGTAATTAAAAGTGCTTATCTATGCAGATTGGGTGGGAGGAAAGTGTGTGGGCAAAGCTCTTGCTCACTGTTTTTAACTGTGTGCGTGTATGATGTGTGTGTGCATTGAAACCTCATTATTTAAACAAAAGGAAACACACATGTATATGCATGCATGTCTATGCCTGTCATATGTGTGTGTAGTTGTCTAACCTGTGTGGGAGAGGGTGCTGAGCCCCACATGAAGGGTAGGCAGCCTCTGCATGAGATCCCACATTTTTTTGGGGCCATTTTTACATTTCCTAAAGCTGCCTGGGGTTTTATGAACTATATAAAAGGATGTGTTTAATGTAACCTTTCCAGCTGTGCCTACTAACTACTGACCTTTCTTCTTGATGAATCTTTATCCATTTCAGCTTTTGTGTATGGTTTTGGAAAGAAAAGATGGTGCCTGAAATGGCTTTCAAAGGGAGGAAGCAGAAACTGCACTAAAATTGACACTGGGTGAGAAAATGTGTGTCTCGAAAATGTGATTCCAAGCAAATGACCTGGAGTCTGCAGGGAGATAAATAAGGGCATCTCCAGGAGGAAGGCAGCAGAAACTGCTTCTAAAGAGTGAAAGTGGCCAAAGAGGAAAGGAATGAAGACAGATGGAGACAAGGGATACAGTAAGCGAGAGCCTGGACAGCAGTGTCCCCCAATAGGAAAGGATGACTAGACATGCCACACGCACCCAGACTTTGCTCCCACACTCACACCTAGTTCTGTGTGTGCATACACAAGCACACATGCACACTCATCTTGCACACACATGGCCTGTGTACAGGTGGTGAGGAGCACTTGGCTCTCCCCTCATCATGTGCTGTGACTCCCCAGGACCCTTCGGGGAAGACCAGAGTTGTGCCTGCTTGGAAGACTCTCCCACCTCTTCATCTAGGTCTCAGGTCAAAGCACCAGGGCCTCATTGTCTGTCTTCCCTTTTTAATCCAGGAAAATGCATCTTCCTCTCTCAGTTTACATGTTGCTGTCTTTTGTGGTCCCTCAAACACGGCCTATGTGCAGGTTGCCCTGTCTTTACAGGGGCATTTTTTTTATAAAGAAATATTTTTTTTGCTCATATCCCCTATCGTGACCCTTAGGACCTTGAGGGCAGGGCAGGATCTATGTCTCCCCACTTACCCTTGGCACCAAGGATGGGACCCGACTCTTAGAACCTTCCTAGTCAATATTTCTCCAGTTAATAATTAGCTAAACTTGAGTAGGATTGAGCTTGTCAAGTTCAAACCTTTCCTCATAATCTTCCTTCAGGGCTTTTTTCTTCTTCTAACTCAGGGCATATTTGCATTCCTAGATTTCTTTTCTTTTCATTCTATTCATTAGAGAAAACAGAAACAAAGATCTGAGGAAAATACTGGTTATATCTTAGTGTGTCAATGGCATGGACCTTCCACAGCAAGCTAAAATTAGAACTACTGGGTGGCACAGGTGGTTGAGTGCAGCGCTGTGAAGCTGTCTGCAGCCTCTGCAGTGCCCGTTTGATCCCCACCGGCCATGGAGCAACCCACATGGCACGGCAGACCTCTCCTGTCTTGCCCGCTGCTCCCCTCAGCGGTGTATTTCAGTCAGTCTGCCTGTTCTGCTCCCTGCTCTGTCTCTGGTGAGTCCTCTCACCCTTCCGCGCATCTGGCCCGTACCCGGTTCTTGTATAAATAAAATAAATTTAAAAAAATTAGAATGACCATGTAACCCAACGATCTGAATGAATAGATCCACCAGCATGCATTGCAGCATTCTTTTTCATAGCTAAGATATGGACGCAATTGTCTGCCCACTGATGTATGATTGCATAAAGAAGATGTGGTTCATCAACATAGTGGAATTCTATGCAGCAAAGTGGAAGGAATGTAAGGGGATTACATGAAGCAAAATTAGTCAGAAAGATAAAGACAAATATTCGATCATTTCACCTATATGTGCAATATAACACAGAGGAATAGAAAAAACAAAGCAAAAATAAATTAGCAGATATTGATAACTGAGGTTACTAAAGTTGAAGAGGTTAAAGGTGGAAGTGTGAGGGAGGTATGGCATGGATGATGCAAGAAATATTCTGTATTTTATTTTATTTTTTTTTAAAGATTTGTTTATGCATACAAGAACTGGGGTACAGGCCAGAGGTGTGAGGTGTGAGAGGATTCACCAGAGACAGAGTGGGGAACAGAACAGGCAGACTGACTGAAATACACTGCTGAGGGGAGCAGCAGGGAGACAGGAGAGGTCTGCTGTGCCATGTGGGTAGTTCCCTGGCCAGGGATCAAACACGTGCTTCAGTGGCTGCAGACGGCTTCATACGACTCATCTTAACCCCTTGCACCACCCTCCTCTGTATTTTATTTTATTTTATTTTCTTCTGTATTTTAAAAAAATGATATCTTAATAAATTTGTCACCCCAAAATGATTGTAAATATCTTTTTAATTAAGCTTGCCAAATGTAGAAGTGTGTTAAGTTTGTCACCAATAGTAAATACTGTGGGTAATGGGTTTCTGGCTCTCTTTCTGCCATTGCCTACCATGTAAACATGTGCAAATTGATTATAAGTTCTCCAAATCTCTAACATTTTGGGTGGGTTGGACTTTATAATTCTTATATTCTTGGCATTTCTAAAATGCCAGTTTGATTCAAAATTATGCTTTGTAAAAGAAGTTGCTGTGTTCTTTTATCCTACAGGCTCTTTCTAAGTGGCTTTAATCTTTTTATGCTCACAAGATTGAGAACTTAGGGGAGTGTTGCTATGGAGAAAATTAGGATATCATTGGTAATACAAATACTTCAAGGTCACACACATGGCTGGAGCATTGGCTTTCAGAGTTCCAAGTTACTGGAAAAACATTAAGTTTCAGAAAGAAGAGCTATGGGCTTAAATGACAATTTGCCTCTTGAAACATTATATTTAAGGTTGGGAGTATAGTGTGCAGGGAGAACACCTAAGCTTTGGAGTCAGGAAAACCAGCTTTCAAATCCTGGGACATCCCTTCTAAATCCATCTTTGACAAGGCCTAGTAAGCTTGCTGACTCTCAAATTTCTCACCATGAAAGAGAGATTTAAATTCCTACTTTGCAATGTTGTGATGAGCCTTAAATGTGAGTTGAATATCCGGAATCTCTCACATCGACAGCGCTCACAAATAACAACTAATTCTTTTATTATTTGGAACCATAGTGCCCTGCATTTGAACCCAATCCCACTACTTGTTATCTATGTGACCAAGTTATTTTTTGAACTTAAGTATCCTGCATGTAAAATGGAGATAATTATATCTACCTTATGGGTCTGTCATGAATATCAAATGAACCAACTTACATAATTGTGCCTGATGCACAATAATGATTCAATAAATATGTCCCCCTCTCTTTCCTCCTTTTTTGTAGTCCTTTTTTCCATTTTCCTCACCCAGTGGCTAGTATTAATATGTCCAGACATTGTCTGTTTGCTCAAGGATGCCAAGTTGCAATAATGAAACTCTTATTCCCCAGTTCCCATAATCAAGGTCACCAAGAGCCTGTCTTCGGCATTTCCATAAATAAAGTTCATGCAGGCAATGAAGGAAACTGATCATAAGACACTGATTCTCCAGGTTATGCTCTCCTCTCTGTGAGGAACCTCGCAGCATAGAGCCAGGCTCCCCTGTCACCGAGCATAACCGCATAGGACTTGGGGGTGGTTGATGCCACTCTTGTCCATGCACAGTTGGCAAATGGACCGGCACTCTTGGCTTTCAGTGAGACTTACCTCACTCTCTTCTACTGTAATCCTGAAGCCCAATTACATCAAAGAGAAATGCTGCTGAATGGGGAGCTATATATTATTTTGGTTCGTGTGTTTATTCAAACATTACTTAACTATTTGCGGACAATGATCCAGTTACTGTGCTATGCGTTGGGATTACACCAGCCAGTAACATGGGCATGTTCCTAATTTATATCTAGGGTGGGGAGGGACAGAAAGTCTCTGGTAAATAAGCAAAGCAAAATCATCATGAGGTGTTATCCCTCTTTGCATGTATCTTTTAAATGTGTGGGGACCCGTCTGGTTTTAGAGATTGAGTCTTCTAATTCTTTGCTCTATGGTTTGAGACAAGTTACTTAATCTCTCTGACTCTCAGTGACTTTGTATATCTAAAATGGTACTGCTATAACATAACAACAATGGTTGTTGTTAGGTATAAAGAAAAAGTGTACAGGGGCCTCCTCGGTGGTGCAGCGGTTGAGTGCCGGGCTGCGAAGCTGCCCGCAGCCTGTGCAGCGCCTGTTCGATCCCCGGCTGCTGGCGAGGGTCCCACATGGCTCACAGACCTCTCCTGCCGAGCCCACTGCTCCCCTCAGCAATGTACTTTGTCAGTCTGCCTGCTCTGCTCCCCGCTCTGGCTCTGGTGAATCCTCTCACCCTCCTGCACATTTGGCCTGTACCCCGGCTTGAATAAATAAATAAATCTTAAAACAAAGTGTACAAATTATTAGTACATATTTGATACATGCTTTTAATCAGTCCTAATCTTAAGAATCAGTGGACAAATTTTGAACTTCCACATTTACACACACATGCATGGACTCATACAGACACATTTCCCCCACTATATCACTATCTGGTTCATTCCCCATATTCTCTCCATCCCTACCCCCCACATTGCTTTGCTCTTAACCATGCACTAGTTTCATAACTGCATGAGTAATTGCATTTTTCTCAGCTTCAGTTATATTACACAGGAAATGATGACGGTAACACTTGAGAGGGCTGTAATAAGATTAGTAGCTAATATATGTAAAGTACCATCCTTAATATTGGAACCTTAATTAATACAAATTCCCTTCGTTTCTGATTCTTTCACTCTAAAAAAATGCATGCCTCAGCATTTCCTGGAAAACTAATCAACAAAATCCTCCACTAGTGAAAATAAAAAAGTATTCAGATGATTTCAGGCAGAGTATCCAAATCTTTCTGTTTGTTTTTCTTCCAAACCCAAAGTCAACTACTGTCATCTCAAGCTCAAATGCTGCATAGATGATCACTTTAGTATTTCATGATACCATTAGAAATAGTTGTAAAATGTCTGCATGGTTTTTAGATACAGCTGACAGCACGGAAATAGCATGAGAGTGCTTAGCTCTCTCTCAAACCCCCTCCAGCCTGAAAACATGGTGCACTCTTACAGTGTGAGAACCATAATTCCATCTGAGTAAGCTTATAGTACTAATTTGGCTAAAATAATAATTAGGCAAACAGGCACAAGAGACCTATTATAATCTTCAAAGTACTGCTACTTATAAATTAATAATTTTAATATTAATTAAATGGATAGACTATTTTTTACAACTAACATAAAACTGATAATGCCCATATATTCTAAAAAATAATATGAGCTTTCTCAGGCTCTGTCAATTCTGTGGAAATTTCCATAACTGATAATGTGGTTTCACATTTAAAATTGAATGACATGTTCAAAGGAGGGAAACGGGCAAGTTGGCAGGATATTTGTTCACTCCTGAATTATTGAGTCATTTCCAAGGGATTGCTGAAAAATGCTTGACAACCAAATCTTTAATTGTGGTGGGCAGAGCTCAACTTGATAGAGTTTACTAATATCTGTGTTGCAAATACTCCTGTTATGCCCAATTACGAGCTATTTGTAAGAATTGATGTGCAGCAGACCTGTATTCGGTTAACACACCACTGGCTTTCTGTGAGTGCTGGGGTAGGCCCTGAGGGTATAGATATAGAGTAAGCACTAAATTATCACCAGATTCAACAAACTCTACTGAACTGTCCAGAAAAATTCAGAAAGTACTCAACTTATAACAAGAAGATCTAGACTCATTTCTTAGCATTTTCCACAAATAATAAGATTTGTGGAAAAATGCATATTTTTGAGTGTTATAATTTTCAGGTGTTGCAAAATTATGTGCAGGTGATTAAATGAGAATATGTCATGTGAAAAGATTCAATAGCGATAGCCACAATACAGTGACAGCAAGATGTTTGGCATTGGGATGGATACTAGAAGTAGCATTTTCTCTAACAAAAGGGTCACTCAAACAGGGAGCAGCTCTTTCTACCAAAAGGAGAAATGTACATACCAGTCTCTGCAACCACAGATTTAGAGAGAAAAACCCACCAAGGTCATATTTGCAGAATTGATCATTTGGGTTAGGGATGATAGTAACAACAAAATAATTAAGCATGGTTAATAATTATCTAGTGCTTGTTGTGTATATGGAATTTGTTTCTCTTTAGCTACCTCCTGCAAGCCTCAGACAATTTATTGAAATGGCATTAAAAGTTCCTTTAACAGTTGCTTCTTATTTTGATCCATTTTCTATCAATACATTCAGAGGATTTTCAATAAGGAAATGAAACCCAGTTTCAACGACTTTCAGAAGCCAAAGCTTTTGCTTGGAAGAGAAGGGCAATCCTACTCCTGACTTTCAAATTTCAACATTTCTCCAAGTAAGAGACATGCATTAACTTTTTAGAAATGACTGATTCTGTTATAGGACAGGGAGAGGGGCAGCCCAAACCCCACAAACCTGCCTATTCTAAATGGGTTCTGCCATCCGCCGCATCAACACAAAACATAGGAGACTTTAATGGGAAGGAACTTTAATTAAACTAGGAAACAATACAGGTAAGGCAAAGAGTCTAGTTTCTAAATGAAGCACCCAAAGTTACCCATCCCCTCGTGGGTAAAAGTCCATCCATATGGGATCGGCCCAGAACAAGGCCCCAAAGTCTACCACAAGTCTAAAACATCTTCCAGTGGGGACCCACAGAAAAGGGTCACAAACAACTGGACAAGCCCGGAAGGAAAAGAGCAAAATCAACATCAAGATAAAAGCTGCCATGGTCACCTCCCCACGGGTCTCACCCACATCTGTGTCACCCAGTCCACGACCAAAAGACAAGCGCAGTTTCTTCACGTGTCTCTAGGCTCCATGCGACTCCTCCAGGTCTCCTGGCTCCATCCTGCTTCCTTCCTCAGTCTCTTCTGCCGCTTCTTCTCTTGCTGCTCAGCTCCACCCTCCCTTGGGTGGGGCAGGGAACCTCCCCCTTTCCTGGGACCACCCTGTTACAATTCCTCACATTATTTTCTCCTTCAATTGTAAAACACCAGCTATTCGGATAGAAAGCTGTGTGTGCCTGATTTCTTCCACTTGACTCAGTGCTTACCTGAGGTTGATAAAGGGGTAGATGCCCCAAATACCTGGCAAATGTAAGTCTTGATAGTATCTATACTTTTTTGATTTAGCATTGATATTTCACCAATTTTCAACCAAACTTCAGTTAATCAATACTTTTAACTTTTCTAATCCCTCGCTTAGCCTGACCATCCTCCACACACTCCCAGATTTAAAGTCCAGCTCTTATCTTATCCAACCATCTTTAGACATATAAACTCTTCCAGTCTATAGAACATTCTAGAAGAGTCATCAAGCACAAGCAGTTACCCACAGTCAGATTTGGATTTCCCTTCCCAACCTTCTTTTTCCCATTACACACATTCTCATAACACACACAAACTCACAAAACACACATTCATTCATAGCACAAACACAAGCCACCCACATACATAATTATCCATTAATTAAGATCCTTCTCCAAAACCATCTCTTCTAAGAAAGCTTTCTAGAACCTGTCCCCACCATGTACACAGATATTATAATTCCTCTCCCATCCCACGTCAACATGGTATCTGTGGTTACAACAGACAGCGTGGATTATCATTTGTATTCTGTTGATATTTATAATTCGTGGTTGATATCTAGTATAACTATTCTTCAGGAGAATATTCCATATGCAACTCATACGTAGATTATAGAATTCTTGGGGAATACACACACACGTATGCACATACGCATATACATATATTTAATTACGGAGTACAAGTTCCAACAAGGTGTCAGCTACCCATTTTGTTGATTTATATTTTCTATCCTTTCCCAAACTGAGAATTTTCTTTTGGAATTATATTTATATTAATCATATTATATTATATATTATGTTTTATTGAGATAATATTGGTCTATCATCTGAATATGATTTAGGGGAATTACTAATTTCTCTGTAGATGTATGTCACACCACACTCACCAGCAGAACACTGAAAGGAATTTTCACTGGCTTGTTTTTTAAAATCACAAAGAATGCCTTGTATAAACCTGAGAGTGAAAACACAGTCTGGTAAGCACTATTGTGGCTGGATCTTTAAAGAGCTATGCACTCACTCAGGGAGCCTAGAGGACACACATCCAGCTTTTGTTGCAGGATAAGCAGGAGGCGGGGGCATCTCAGGATTTGGAGTTTACTTTGGGACCTAAAGGTTGATGCACCAGATGGTGAGCCTGACAAGAGGCAGGGAATGTAGGATGGAAGAGCAATGGGTACAGGAAGAAGGAAAAAGAGATGATATAAAAGCATGAAGAGAGGGAGGCACAGAGACTAATTAGGAAGTATTTATAGGTTTATTGCACAAAGTGACGGGCTGCGGTTTGAATTGACTTGTAACAATGATGACTTCCTAATCTGGTAACTAATTCATTGCTAAGTCACAGCTAACTAGGAAAAGTAAACTGCATGTCACAAAACTTTATACTGTTGGAAGCTCATTCTCCAACCCCCCTCTTTCTAATTATTTACCCTTTACTAAGATTTGGAGCTGGCATTTAGAGTTGCAATGGGCACCAAGCAAAGCACTTTTCATAAATTATTAGAGCCAAAATAAGAATTACCAGCCTCATTTTCTATGTCTAGCAGCACTGACCTACGTTTTCTCATTTATTTCTTGCAAAAATTCTATGATGTAAATATAAATAACGCCTGAAAGCATTTTGCAAATCTGGGCTGTCTTATTTTATATAATTCTATTTTGTTTTCTCTGTGTCTTATAAGATACATGTACCAGGGCATGGTACATGCTTCTGGAGATGACCCTGCCCATAGGTTGAGGTCAGGCAGGCTGAACAGTGGACAAGGAGAGGGAAAAACTTTGTTTGCATCACAGTGTGACCTGGGAAAGACCTTGCTTTCTTTCCTTTCCCAACTTCTCCCTCGAGTCTTCTCCACTAAATAAGACTGACAGTACTAACAACACTGACTGGCTCGTGCCTAGTCCCAGATAATACCAGCTGTGCTTTGAACAGTCCTATGATGTCAGAACCGTCAATACCCATATTTGTTTTTGTTTTTGTTTTTACCTGACCCTGTTAGGGGGAAAAGGCTGTCCTAAAGCTAATTCCATACAGGCTTTGTGGACTCCACCCCCACCCCAGGCCAAAGCCAAAGACACTGGGAACTCCAAATCCCATCAACAACCCCTCAAGGCCAGTTGGGAGAGGCCACAGTCATCTTGGGTGGACAAGGGGAATCCATGATGCCAAGGGGCTTGAAGACTTTTTAAAAAAATTTATTTATATATATTTTACCTCATTGTTCTTTTTTCTTCCCTCCCCCCACACAGTTCGCTTTCTTTTCTCAGGTGTAGCCCCCATAGAATTTCCACCACCAATTCACCCATGCCCTGTTGCGTGGGGCACCACCACACTGGTAAACAGTTGGGAGTTGTGGAGCAGACTACATAATGCAGGATGATGCTGAAGAGCAAAATCCTGGCTTTTTTAT
The DNA here is from genome assembly GCF_014898055.3 of Talpa occidentalis. Taxonomy (NCBI): domain Eukaryota; kingdom Metazoa; phylum Chordata; class Mammalia; order Eulipotyphla; family Talpidae; genus Talpa; species Talpa occidentalis. The sequence goes on along the minus strand of NW_026555331.1, from coordinate 8,992,530 downwards.
TGATAGAATAATTATAAAGCAGCAGTTGTGAGAGGAAGGAGGACAAAGAAAAAAGGGAGGGGTTGAGACTAGAAAAAGTGCCTTCAGCTGTAGTATCAGGGGGTGTGAGTCTGCCCTCCAGGCACTTCTCATCTGCTTGATGACTCGGTATTGTCATTGAGATCAAGCCCTAGTTCCCCAGGCTTAGTATCAATCTTATCAGCAAGGCTTTCCACTGATCAAGCTTCTGGGGTCCCTTGTTAAACATTGGTCCTTGGCCCCCTGAGCTTCCTGTCTTACCTCGTGATGCATAGCCTTCCCAAAATGATCAAACTTTAAGCTCTTGGTTGATTGAAAGGCACCTTGTAAGGTTTGGCTCTGACTGATGGACCAAGCAGTTCTGTCCTTGTATAGGAATGCAGAACTGCAGGTAACAAGAGGGTGGTGGAACAGGCAGTTTAGGATTAGCAAACCCATGCATTGTCACTGGGGAAATCCAAACAAAGTCTGAAGGATCATCTGAGGGATAGTGTGGAGCTGGGGTAGCACTGGATTGGGGTTTTTGTATTAGACAATCTTAAAAGTGTCTTCAGTATCTTGGGACTCGCTTTTGATGGGATTGAGCCTAGGAACTCCTACCTTCAGTGGGTAGAGGAACAAGAGTCAGTAATAAAAAAGGCACTTTTCCCAGAGAAGTCTTGCAGGCCCCACTCTGCCTTGCCCAGGGCCTGGAGCCTAAGAAGTGCCGGGAAGGGAGCCCCAAGGAACTCCATTGTTGAACCTTTCAGCTTGGAAGCTGGAAATGTCCACTTACCCTCTAGTTTTCCTGTTAAATCTGTTCAAGTGGAAATCTCTTGACAGGTGTAATTAAGGTCATTTCAAGAGCAAAGACATACTTGTTTATCTCAGAGTCACCACTTGCAAAGCTGGAAGCCTCCTCCAGCCCCAGAAGCTGCACTGAGCAGTCAGCAGATTAAAAGAGAATGCAGGGGGCCCACAGACCATCCATTGTCTCCCAGGGACTCAATATAGCCTGTGAAATTAGGGTTAGGGATTGTTCTCAGACAAGCAAGCTCCCTCTCCATGTGCTGTCTACAACCTGTCAATGGTAGTAATTTGGAGGCGGGAAATAAGGCCTGGTGGTGAGGTCAGGAGACCCATCTCAGACATGAGCTGGCCAAGAAAGTGAAGCTCAGTCATTTCCTCTGCCCAGGCCTCAGTTTCCTCATTTGTCAGGCGCTAGATTTGTTGTTATGTTGGATGCTTACTAGCCCCTTTTCATGCCCTGTGCTGTCATGGAGAGCTGAGGCAATGGTCCATGGGGGAAGGACAGTGGCAGGTCCATGGAGTTCAGTGGGTGTGGGCAAAACTGCCTCCCGGCTCTGTCACTCACTGTGACGCCGCTGTAGACTTTCCTCTTTGAGAATCTGGTCCCTTAAAGAAAACAGAGACGGCGCTGCCTGTGTCTTGTGTTATTGTTAGGGGGAAAAGGATGTCCCAAAGCAAATTCCATATAGGCTTTGTGGACTCCACCCCCACCCCAGGTCAAAGCCAAAGACACTGGGAACTCCAAATCCCATCCCCACCCAAGGGAAGGTGGCTGGGACCTGAGGGTGGGGTTAAGCAGCCAGGTGGATACAAAAGGCAGACAGGTGGGCTTTGGGGCTCTCTCCATTTTTGGGCTCTCGGCCAGCTCGCAGCGCTCCGGCCAGCTCTGAGAGTGACTTTGGGTTTCCAGGTCGTCGGATCGGGTAGGACGCATGAAAGACTTTATTTCCCTATTTTCTCCCTGAGTTGTACATTTTCCTTATTTCTTTTTCTCTTGTAAATAAACCTTTTATTAACCCTTTGGCGTGTGTCTGTAGTAGAGTATTCATAAGTCCTTTAAAGCGCGCGGGTGAGGACCCACAGCCAGGAACCCGTTTAATATCGGGGTTGCTCTATAACATTATGACGAGGGTTCAATAGGAAATATGGCCTCTAGCCCAGGGTTGGACAGATTCGGACACATACTCATAGGTCCCCATTCGCTTCCTCCTTCAAACATCAGGCGCAAAGATGGGGCTTCAGCAACACCTGGCAACAGACCTCCTGGGTCAAAAACTAATTTTTTAAAGGAAACTGCAGGCACTGAAGCCAGTGGTTGCAGGGAATGGCGATCTTGAGCAAGGCCCAGTGAACAGCACCCAAATTCTCCCTGTCTCACCCACCAGATTTCTGAAGAGACAGCTCTCGTGGAGCTAAGAGAAAAGGTTCTGGTGCCAAAGTCTTGGTCTCTGAGGGGGGTGCTTGGGAAGGCTTCCTAAATAAAGCCTTCATTTAGGCTTGTATGTTTTTATGAAACCCAACACGGTCCAGCCTCATACCTTATCATGTCATAGGTTTGACATGACTTTCAGAGTGCAGGAAAATGAATATTAATGAACCCGGGTTTTAGGGGCACAACCAGCCATGAGGATACCCGAGCAGATGAGGCTGTCCCCCTATTTTGGCTTAGTGCAGAAGATTCTGGGGCCCAGCTGGGAGGCTCATGTCAGGAGTGCAGAAAATATCTCTGTAGCAACTTATCACTCATCCCAAGCTGGGAGAAGCAAAGGGAAAGGGTGAGACAGGCCTGTAGCAGGGAGGAGCATTGCCCCTTGGGAGCCCGTGCAAGGTGCTCCAGGTGGACTTGGTTTCTGAATTCATTCATGTGAGATTCAGAGAGTGACTGGAGCTCAGCAGTGTAGCTATTGGAGTCTAGAAATTAATTATCCTTTTGTTCCCATATTATTATTTTGTCGAAACCTCATTGTATGTCTCCTTCCATCCACTGCCAATATCAGCAAGTTACAAGAGCCTCAGGAATACTGTTTATGGACAGTCCACGATTCTCCTCCACTTTAGTTGTATTAACAGCTATGCTTGCAACCTCTGTGCCTCTTGCCAAGTCTAACAACACCAGGGAAGGGACTCAGTGGCTCAAACTTTGTGCCAGTCTAATGTGCCCAGAGGTGGGGCTCATTTATGTAGCTGCTGTGGCAGGCACTTGAACCATGAGTACAGCTATCCTCATAAGAGAGCAGGTTGTTGAGTAAGAAAAAATAGTTTTCCACTGTAACATTCATAATAATTTTTGCTTATCATCAATATTTTATTCCTGGAAAATTTTCTAGGATTCTTAAATTTCTAGGTTCTGAGGGCCTCCCCTGGTGGGGCAGCAGTTGAGCGCTGGGCTACAAAGCTACCCACAGCCTCTGCAGCACCAGTTTGATCCCCGGCCACCGCTGGCGAGGGTCCCACATGGCACGACAGACCTCTCCTGCCGTGCCCGCTGCTACCCTCAGCAGTGTATTTTGTCATTCTGCCTGTTCTGTTCTCCGCTCTGGCTCTGGTGAATTCTCTCACCCTCCCGCGCTTCTGACTGTACCTAGTGCTTGTATAAATAAATAAATAAATAAATAAATCTTTTTTTTTTTTTAAAAATTCTAAGTTCTGAGAAGGAGCAGACTAAAAAGGACTTGATCTCATCATTAATTCTATACAAGCTGACACAGATTGTTGCTAGTTCTTTCCAGGGGCTTGAGCAACGTGCTTCTCCAAATGACTTTATCGCCTCCGGTGACCTGTCCACCTTCACTGCTACAGCAGCAGGAAGTGCTGCCTTTTCTCCATTTCATGTCAATTCTTCTGGTATTTATCTTAAGATGATAAGGAATAGGTGATCACCATCTTCAGCATAATAACATTTGCTATGTCTGAAAAGTGCTATTAAGTCAATCCCTTTGCCTCACTACAGATATAAAAAGCCCAATCTCCTCCACTGCCTCTGAGCCACCTTCCTGTCAACACCGTCTTGACTGGTCCATCTTCTCTTCAGAATGTGAATTTCTGCTTCTGCAAGTGGCTAGTGGCATTTGAGTCTTTGCCAAGGTCAGGTCATCCCTGAGAAGCTGCCTAGAGGAAAGGCATCTTGATGAGAGTGAGCTCTGTAGACAGAGTTCCTGGATCACCCCGCAGGTGCTGCTGGTGAGAGGATGATGTGTATGATGTGGAGTTTTGCAGACAGGGATTCAAATTATGCTCTGTCTGTCACTGATCATGGGCAAAGTGATCCAATTCTCTGCTTCATTTTCTTCATCTGCACTGTAGAGATAAGAACACTAATAGTATTTCAAGGATTAAATGGGATGATTCATGTAAAGTGCTGAATGAGCTACAAGAGACACAAGAGCTGTCATATCCGTCTCGGTTCCCTTTCTTTTCTCCTCATCCAAATGGAGGAACCTGTGGAGATAGTGGCTAGATTGGCAGGGAGAATCAGGGAGAAAATTCAGGTTCTGGTTCCATTTCTGTGAGGAGTTGAGACCTTTGTAAAATTTGCCTGAAGTATGACTCTCTCTAAAACAGAGAGCTGGAACAAGAGATGACATTGATTGCTAGAGTTGTTGATAATTCCAAACTATAAAAAATCTTAGGTTTTTACTAGGTTCCTTATATACATTAGCAATTTTCAAAGAGGTCCTCATGCACATATTTGCCATAAAACAACACTAAACATAATAGAATACTTTAGTTCACAGATGAATAATTTCTTGCACTTTTAATTGTATTTCATCTTTTCTCAGAGACAATCCTGTGCTCTTCAAAGTTCTAGTTGTTTCTTGTGCCCTTTCAGGGGGGATCCAGGAGACAAGAGTGGGGGAAAGTCAGAAGATGAATTCTAGAGAAGAGAGGGCAAAACTAGTCCTTGTAGTGACCAACACGATGATGAAGATGAAGAATGATCTTAGCTCCATGACCTTAGGTGGGGGTAACACTAGAGAGGCAGAGGACACAGGAGATAAGGGATGAGTCTGAGAGCAGAGCACACCTGGCCTCTCTGGACTCCATTTAAAATGATGATAATAACATGTCTGGAGGGGTTAGTAACAGCATGAAATGAGCTAATGCAGGCAGAGTATTTAACATACGGTCAGTGCCCAATCAACTGTGTGTCATTAGCAGAGTCTACAGCAGGGGCTGGGTGGGCTGAACTAATAGGGTGCTGGGGGGTTTGCTGGGTGCAACCTCCAGCTGGTGTGTGTTGATCCTTGACACACGATCCTTTTATGGAGGTTCCCATGCCAGTAAAGCAGAAGATCTCTGACACTGTTTTGTGTATGTAAGACTTTGGAACATTGCCTTTTAGGAGGAATTTTATTAGATGGTTATTTTGGTAGCACAGTTGGTTCTTGACTAATAGATACCAGCACTCTAAATTAGCCAGATTATTAAATGAGTTTGCTTTCTTCAAACATATGCCAAAGGATGTAAGGGGGAGACCATCTTGAAGTCTGGGGTTGAGATTTTATCAGGGACAATCTGTCAAGGAGAAAAGGCACATTTAGCTAATCAGGCATTCATGAGATCAGCATATTTAATTGCATTCAAATTAAAAGCTTACAAAAGTGACAAAATATGGAAAGCACTTAACTAAAATGATAAGGTAAATGACAGGCTCAAGAAACTATATTCAATAAAAAGTTAGGGCTCTTCTGACTGACAATTTTCATAAACAAAACAAAACACTGAGGACCTTGTAGACACACAGACAAGAAACATATATATATATCTCCCAGCTGGAGGACAGAGGGAAACACTTTTGCAAACGTATGCATGTGATGTATAAACTAAAATACCAGTGTTTGATTATCTATTCTGATCGCCACTCAAATAAATAGACTCAATGCCAAAGACAGGTTGGGAGGATCCTGGTGAACAAAATAATCTCATACTAAATTGTTCATTATTATTATGACATTTACAACTCAATCTATGCAGCTAGAGATTTTAATTTTGGGGTTGCTTATTGTCTTTCTACATCTCGTAAGAATGTGACCTCTGTGGATTAGGGATCTTATCTATTTCTTTTAATTGAAGAATGCTTATTAATGGCATTATTTAGATTTCAGGTGTCAAATCAACATCTGTATAGGAATTTATATTTGACACCAGAATTCTAGTTTCCCTCCACCAGCAAATAATTAGCCACTGATACTTGATTTGTTACCTCCTTTCCTCTGTCCCTTCTGGTAATCACCCTGTCCTCTTTATAGTCTAAAACTTTGTTTTGGTTTTATTAAGTTCATTCATTTATTTTGTTTTTCCATAGGCCACATATGAGTAAAATCATGTGGTATTGATCGTGCTCCATCTCACTTATTTCACTAAGTATGATATCTTCTAGAACTGTTACAGGGCAACCCTGCTCTAAAACGGGTTTCCTGACTGTGGGTCCTCACCTGCACACTTAAAAGGGACTTATTAATACTTAACTGCAGGCACACAGAAAAGGTTCATAAAAGGTTTATTTACAAGGGAAGGGGAAATGAGGAAATGTACAACTCAGGGAGAAAAGAGGGAGACAAAATCTTAAATGCGGGCCTCCTCTGGTGGCACAGCGGTGGAGCGCTGGCCTGCGAAGATGCCCGCAGCCTCTGCAGCTCCAGTTCTATCCCCTGCCACCGGCGAGGGACCCACATGGTACACAGACCTCTCCTGCCACACCCGCTGCTCCCCTCAGCAGTGTATTTTGTCAGTCTGCCTGTTCTGTTCCCCCGCTCTGGCTCTGGTGAATTCTTTTCCCCTCTCGGTTCTGACTGTACCCAGTGCTTGTATAAATAAATTAATTTAAAAAAATCTTAAAAGCATCCTACCCATTCTGTTGACCTGGAATCCCAATGGTAGGCTGAGAGCTGGCAGAGAGCCAAGAGCTGTGAAGCCAAGAGAGCGACCCAAGGCCCACGTGTCTGGTTTTATACCAAACCTGGCATCTTAACTCCGCCCTCAGGTCCCAGCAACCCTCCCTTTGGTGATGATGGGATTATTTGTCATTTCCAGTGTCTTGATGGCTTTGGTCTGGAGTGGGGGTGGAGTCCAAAAATCGTGCATGAAATTAGCTCAAGACATCCTTTCCCCCTACCAGTCCCATCCATGTTGCAAACGGCAGGACTACATCTCTATATCTGAGAATTACCCCACTGTGCATCTCATCCACATCTCCTTTATCTGCTTGCCTGTCAATGGACACTTACGTTATTTCCACCTTTTGGTCTATTTGATCTATTTTGATCAATACTATATTCTTAGTATCTGGATTGGAGCCTGATATCTAGTAGAATAGGTGCTTGGTGAGTATATGTTGAAAATGCGTGGAGCCCGCTCCAAACTTTATTTTTTCTGCCACTTTTAGAATTAAAAATAAACTTGTTAGTATAATAAGAATATGTATGAAAGCATGCCTATGTATTTTAACATTTTTTAAAAGAAAACATTGGCCATTAGGTTATTGAGTTGCATAGTGCTTTTCTTTGTCTAAATTATTTAACTGCTCTGAAAATCAGTTTACCAATCTGTAAAATAGGGCTAACAATTACACTGGACTTGCCTTCCTACCTGATTTGTTGCTACAATGAGACAATTCACAGGAAAATGCTTATTGAGTTGTTAAATGCTTCAGAACACCCTGCAGCATGGTTTGCTTTATTATCCTGTTTGCCCTTTCTACACTCTATTCTTTCAAGAGTTGAATAAATTAGGGAAATTCTCAAGGTCTTGGGGCTGGGTTGAGGCACAGGTGGGGGAGGTAGGGAGATTGGTTACAGTTATAAAATCAAATGTTACTCTTCTTCAAATGACCAGTAACTTTATCTGCAAACATCTTTTCCTTGATTTGAGCAAAAATCCAAAGCATGAAAAAAAAGTTTGAGTTGAACCCTAAATACATGATCTATATTATCTCCTATTCTTTTCTCCTTGTTCCTAAATTTATTTCACCATATATGTGTTTATACAATGGGATTTCTGTCAGCAGCATTTATAACCACTTTCCCTGGCTCACAACAGAAGACATTTGCCAGTAAAACAATGAATCAAAATAGCCATTGACCAAATGACTGTTATAGGACAGGGAGAGGGGCAGCCCAAACCCCGCAAACCTGCCTATTCTAAATGGGTTCTGCCATCCGCCGCATCAACACAAAACATAGGAGACTTTAATGGGAAGGAACTTTAATAAAACTAGGAAACAATACAGGTAAGGCAAAGAGTCTAGTTTCTAAATGAAGCACCCAAAGTTACCCGTCCCCTCGTGGGTAAAAGTCCATCCATATGGGATCGGCCCAGAACAAGGCCCCAAAGCCTGCTACAAGTCTAAAGCATCTTCCAGTGGGGACCCACAGCAAAGGGTCACAAACAACCGGACAAGCCCGGAAGGAAAAGAGCAAAATCAACATCAAGATAAAAGCTGCCATTGTCACCTCCCCACGGGTCTCACCCACATCTGTGTCACCCAGTCCACGACCAAAAGACAAGCGCAGTTTCTTTACGTGTCTCTAGGCTCCATGCGCCTCCTCCAGGTCTCCTGGCTCCATCCTGCTTCCTTCCTTAGTCTCTTCTCCGTGCTCCGAACAACTGTGTGTGGTACCCCCGCGCCCGAAGAGGTTACCACGTCTGAGGAGGTGAACGTGCGGGCACCTGGGTGCAGCGCACTGTGGCCGACTGTGGCCCAGAACTGCCGATCAAGCGATCCTCCTGCTGATCCCATACAGGATTAACTTTGTGGACTCCACCCCCACTCCAGACTAAAGCCATCAAGACTCTGGGAAAGACAAATCCCATCACCACCAAGGGAGGGTGGCTGGGACCTGAGGGTGGAGTTGGGCAGCCAGGTTGGATATAAAAAAACCAAACACGTGGGCCTTGGGCTCTCTCAGGCTCGCGATCGCTCGCCTCCTGGCTTCACGGCTCCTGGCTCACGGCCAGCTCTCAGAGCGCCATTTTGGGATTCCTGATCGGCGGATCGGGTAGGACTCATTTAAACCTTTGTCTCCCACTTTTCTCCCAGAGCTGTACATTTCCTCATTTCCCCTTCCCTTTGTAAATAAACCTTTTATTAACCTTTCACGTGTGCCTGCAGTAGAGCATGGATAAGTCCTTTTAAGCGCGCGGGTGAGAACCCACAGTCAGGCACCCCGTTTTGTATCGGGGTTGCTCTACAACATGACCACTGCAACTTCCTAGGGACCCTAGGAAGAAACTTAACACAAGACTGCAGCCTGCCTCAAAGGCCAGCTGGGAGTCTATAGAGTTTGAGTTTCAGCTCTGCCTCTTACCTTGTGACCTTGGGGAATGATAATCGGGTGATTATAAGGTGTAATTGAGTAACATTTGTGAAACACTACAGTGTTCTAGGTAAATGTGAGATAGTGCCAGAAGCAATCACTCATCCATTGACTGTCAGAAGGACTGTCAGCATGTTGACTGTCAGAAGGAAAAGATTCAGAGTAGCTGCACAAATCACCTCTCCACTCACTAATATTCAAGTTCGGCAAACTCACATTATGCTGAGCCAAACTCAGGAAACTCATGTGTGAAATATAAACAGTGGATGCCATTCGTCAGCTCTCTGCATATCCCTTCATTCTTAATTCTTTTTTCTTAAGGATGCAATGGCAGACGTGTCAGTTGGGTGTGCCTTCTTCCAGTAGGTGGGGCTATTGAGCACCAAATGTTCATTTAAGGAACTAAAAATTTTTTGATGAAGAGGTTGATCAATGTTGATTTTTATTAACTTCAAACCATTTCCTGCCTACATTTGCTAGGTTTGAAATATAAAAATTGAAACAAAACATGCTTCTTATGAAAATATTTGTTCATCAGACTTTCTTACAATTAGAAAGACTTGTTAAATTGTGTTGGTTCAAGGATAGATATAAAATGTTGTTATTATCTTTGATAGGGAAAAGGATAAGGGGGTTATGTTTTCCTCTGTTAGTGAAGTTTTATATTTGTTTTTAAATGAACATGTTTCCTAATATCTACTAGAACTTTCCCACACCTCATACAGGTGGATAAAAAGCAATGCTAATTAGGAAAAGAAGGATATTGTCACTTAAAATAAACCTACAGTGTACTATTGTACATATTTACCCACAGTTGCTATAGCAATTATTAGAGTTAAATATTCTCAACTATATTTAAGTAGATGGAAAAAAAATGAGACTGAAGAAGGTTAAGAGATTTGCAACTAAGAAAAAACAAATGAAAGGGCGAATTTAAATCCAGTCTGGCTAGCTTTACAGTCAGAATGTTAGCAGACCACACGGTTTTCTCTTCTTGGCTCCTATGGGGTTATATGGATTTGGGATGAGAAGTATTCTCAAGTCCTGTATCCATACTTTCTTATCATCCTATATTAAACACCCTGGGGGAACCAAGGCAGCATCTCTGGTGTGAAAATATTAAGGCAAATAATGGAGGCTTGGTTGACAGGACCCAGCACGCACAGACCTAGGTACAAAGGTTGATTCCATACCAGATACCGGGTTCGTGAAAGCAAGTCTCTTGAAATGTGATTTTCAGTGGTAATATGCTTGGGCTCTAGTATGGCATCTGCTTTCATATTCTATCTCAAGATGTTACAAATGTGCTCACTCGTACATTTACAGACAAGATGCTTCAAGCTCCGTGCATTTCAGTGGAATCATCTGGAAAATGGGAATAATAACAGAATTTGACCCAAAGGGTCGTTATGACACAATGAGCACAATGAGACAAACTGCACAACTCTTGTATATCATCTGACACATGTGCATTTATTATTTTGCATAGCCTGGTGATGACAGGTACCTAATCAGGGTTCTAAACCAGCCAAGATTGATTTATGTAGTGTCAACTGATATATCCCATTCTCATCTGGAAAAGACAGAGAACAACACTCTTTACCTTTCATCCCTTAACCCTCCACACAATTCTTCCATGTACTTTGCTCCATCCTCTGTCTTATTCATTTTTCTTTAAACTTTTTTTAAGATTTTAAAAAGTATTTATTTATGCATACAAGAACTGGGGTACAGGCCAGAGATTTGGGGATGGTGGTGAGAGGATTCACCAGAGACAGAGTGGGGAACAGAACAGGTGGATTGACGGAAATACACTGCTGAGGGGAGCAGCGTGTGAGACAGAAGAGGTCTGCTACACCATGATGGTAGCTCCCTGGCCAGGGATTGAACTTGTACTGCAGTGGCTGCTCATAGCTTCATAGTGCTGCTTCTTATACCCTTGTGCCATCAGGGAGGCCCCTTCTTTAAACTTTTAAAGAGAAACTCTCCTTCCCCCAACTCACTAGCCTACAATTCTAAAAAGAAGTAAAAGCTTCCCCCCCAAGTCTCTTGAATTCTGCCTGTTTCCTTTTAACTTTTCATTACACTGGGGAGTGCATTTCAGTGTTGATGTTATCTCCTGAGGAAATGTTTAATTCAACTATCACCTTTTCCCTCACTGTACATTTCTTTGCATTAGTTCTTTTCACCAGAATCCATTTATAGCTTGCCCAGACTTTGAGTTGACATTAGCATCTTTTATTCTAGAGAGTGGAAATTATATATATATCACCCTCCTTACCCTCAGAGACGGTTGCTCCTACTTAATCTCTGAGTACTCCTTGCTCATTCTCATGCAGCTCAGCAGGGGTCTCTGTATATTAGATCCTTAACACATAAGGGGGTATTGAAAGAGCCCCTTCCTCCAAATTCTCTATCCCTGATCCAAGCTGAAGATCTCCCATCTGCTACTTCTGCATGTTAGAGTATGAAAATATGAAGGATATGAGTAGAGAAGGAAGAAGTAACTTGTGTTTGCCCCCAGGCTTTCTTCATTTAATCATTCATTCCTTATAACAAATTGCTCAATCTTTACAATCATTGTAAGAGCTGTTGCTATTCTCATTTTGCAGATGAAGAGCCTGAACTATGTCTTTTGTGCCATAGCCAGTGTTCTCAGCATTGCATTTGTCTGGATCCAGGTTCCCTGCCAAACAGGGTGTTATACGCAGATGCTTTATTTCGGAAGAGACCACAGGGAGCAAGGAAGATGAAGGAGAATGAGATAAGGGAGAATGGATAGAAAACATAAAGATGTATGTGGAATGAGTCACTACCAAGGCAGCTTAGAGCCCTGATGGTCATTCTGAGAAACTTATGAAATGTTTCTTGAAATCTTTTATTTGAGTGACAAGGATAATATTTCCCCCCAGGATTCTGGCCCCCATTAACTGAGATCTTCCCTAAGGAATATCAAATCCCCCATCTTCAGAACTGAACAACTTGCCTTGAATAAGACTCCACTGTGTTCCATATCACACAGAGTCTGTAAAGCCTTGAACTGGAAGTCAAAGTCATGGTGTGTGTTTGAGATGAGAAGCGATGAGTAGAAACTGAGTTAAGTCAGCAATGACGATTTGGTGAAGCCATTACTAGAATCAGAGGAGATGACAATATGGTGGAAGACAGAGCATAAGAAGTGTCTAAAAGAACACCCCCTCTCTGCTGCCCCATGCTGTGCTGACATGTTAACCTTTCCTTGCTATTTTTGGCTGGTGGTGTGGTTTTAACAGTACACACCTATCAATCATTAACACTTTAGCCAGAATAAATGTCAAAACTAGTATCGAATTATGGCAAGCTATGCAGCTAACAAAAAAAGGATGTGATAGGAGCTCTGGATCTGGAATATTTTAGTTAGTATGACTCTAGGTAGATGACTTAATCTTTAGGACTTTAGAGTATATATCTAACCACCTGGTTTGGAGGAAAGAGTTAAATGAGATAATAGTCTAAAAGTAATATTATAAACCTTATTGTTGCCATTTATTATTACAAATGGCATTTATTATTATATAGCAACACTGTTAAGAATCATCAATGACCCATAGTCATTTTTTACATAGGATAAAAACCATGGGCAGCAACAGTATGAATACCTGTGTTCTTGGTTGTGTGTATGTGTTGGAGTGTGGGGAATGGAGGGAAGTAGGAAGTAGGTGAATGAAGAATGAAGAAGACACAAGATGAACAAAACTGTTCTCTAGTTTACAGTGTGTTTCTGGTCAACCCATATCCCAGTAGTCTCTGCTCCCCACGTCAATGAAAATCCAGCAGATAGTGCTGTCTGCTGGCCACTGCCACAGCCCTGTCATAATTAGGAGAGGCTCTAATTCTCCTCTGCTAAGACTCTTCACCCCTGATTTAGGTGATATAGTTGAGAAACTTCAGAGGAAACACTTTATCCCCATTGTATTTTTAGCCATGCATTGTGATGCAAATACAAGTAATTACAAACTACAAATTAGCAGCAAATCAATGCATGCTCCAGAAAATCTATCACATCTAAACCATTATTATTTTTGAAGGTTTTGCTTTTGAAACAGAACTGACTCCCTCTCCATTTTAATTCTGTTTAGTAAACTCTTTCATCTATCTAGAGTCCTTTGGGCGTATCAAATTCCCACACACTAGTTTCATTATCCACACTGTTTTCTCGCTTTATTTTTAAAAGATCCTGAAGAAATGCTGTTTGGCATTTTCCTGTTAGCTATGGGGCCAATGTGGTGAGCACTTCCAGTAGGGTGTGCCTGGGCTTCACCTGGGAGGGGGTGGGGATCAATATTGAATGACCCTTGGGGTTAAGGAAGAACAACTCAAGGTTTAAGCCTGAATTATAGGATGCCTGGTCTTCAGTAAATCTACTGTGCTGCCCTGTCACCTTTACTTTAGGCTAATTGCCTCTGAAGGCCTTAACTGGTGTCCCCATTACTGTCATGTTGAAGCATTGTCACAGACTTAAATGGGAGTCTAGTGCGTGAACAGGAGGCAAGTGACCAGCACACTAGTTACCCCCTGATAATGCAAACAACACAGCAAAGCAAGGGAAGGAGAGGCTATTTCAGTACCTGCTTTTAGCTCTATTTTATGGCGAAAAGATGGCCTGTCTGCATATGAAATTTTTCTTTTCCCTGTGTTAGTAGAATGAGGTGACTAATGTGAAAGAAAGGAACCCCAAATTTTAGGAACAACTGTAGAAGGAATCTTTGTATCCCTCACAAAATTCATAGGTTGAAAGTTAATTCCCTGTGTGATGGCATTAGTTGGTGGGGCCTTTAGATGATTAGACCATGAGAGCAAAGTTCTCATAAAATAGTGCCCTTATTAAACAAACAAACAAACAAAAACACAGAGAGCTGCCTTCCTTCTACCATGAGAGGACACAGAGAAAACATTATTTTTATGTACCAGGAGCTGGACTCACTAGATGCTGAATCTGCCTGCACCAGGATCTTGGGCTCCCCAGCTTCCATTACTGGGACAAATAGGTCTATGGTTTGTAGGCTACCCAGCCCATGGTATCTGTTACAGGAACCCAATGGATGTGATAGGGGCATAAGGGAAGAAATGTTTTCTTTTCGTTCACATCAAGTCTAACACAAGCCAGGTGGCCTCTGCCATCTTCTAAACCACCATCTATTACACTGGGCCTCCTGGGCAACATGGCAGACAATGGAAATGGAGAGAAACAGGACTATCCACGCTCTCGGGAAGAAGTGACAGTTGTCACAGTCCACTGACCAGAACTGTTCATGTGGCTCCCACTTGAGTGTAGGTCTGGAAAGGAGGGAGGACATTGATAATGTGCTGGTTATTGTTTGTAAGCCACTGTCTCACCCCTTCTTTACATGCAGACCTGTTCTAATGGGAGAGTTTCCATCTTCATGGAACACGATGCTTCTCTGTCTCACCATCTCCAGCCTCAATTCCTTCATTTCTGAAAAATGAGGATGATGGTGTCTTCACCAGGACTAGATGAATAACATTTGAAAAGTACTTCGTACAGAGTCTGGCATGAAAGATGTGTGGAGTGTGTTATACCCAGGGCTAAGCATTTGATAGGGAAGTCAGCTGGGAAATCTCATTGCTTATGACTAAACACACAGCATAGAACTTTACAATCATTCAAGTCATATTTTGCAATCAAGTCATATATTCCACCCCCACATTGGTTCCAATTTTACTTCACCGCCTTTCCTTGAAGGACACTGCCATTGCTGCCTGAAATCTGTGCTTCTAGTCTTTAGTGACCCCTGTTTGAAGTCCATATTGAGCTCCATGGCACCATGTTTCCTATCCTTCCCAGCCCTGCCCTGTTTCTCCGATTCTGGATATCATTTGAAGACCACACAACTCCATGAGAATCATCCCACTTTCTTCCAGCCACCTTCACATCATCATATTCTTCATCTTATTCCATTGCCATCATAGTCACTATCGTCATGGTGGACTCATAATAGTCACTTCTGGAAGGAGAGAAGCAGTTTTGTTTTTGGAGCCAAGGATGAGGGCTATGGGGATGGGCAGGGAACACACTGACAGAGAGTTCTGACCTGCTGCTTCCTGTGCCCTCATGGTCCCAAGGTAGTTACTAGCTTACCTACTGTTGAGATAGTGCAGATTACAACAGGAAAATCATTCTAATGTAAGGAAGTGTTTGTTTCAGAAGCTGGCATATGGTGATCTTCTAACACCCCTGTGTGAAGGAAACATGTTGTTTACATATGGGGATTGCCACCTCTGTGGACAGATGCAATCTATGTGTGAGAAGAAGTAGGATACAAACTATCATGTTTGTAGGCTTATTGGTCCGGTTTCTTTATGGAGAAGCAGCAGACTGGGGACTTGGGATAATGGTAGGCAAAAGGTGCACGATTTATTCACAGCATGTCTTCTCCACAGATTCACTCTGGCTAACTCAAAACACTGTAGGCTCCTTTCTCTCTGCCTAGAGATTATTATTTTTTTCTTTCACTTCACCATCATCACCACCACCATCACCATCATCAATAATGCTTTCACAGAAAAGTGTTTCTGAAAATAACAAGCCTCTTTATTAACACCTATTTGTAAATTGGTAAAATATTTCCAAGCAAGGATTTTTATTCACTTTATTTTTTCACCATGAAGAGATGAAGACTCAGACAGGTGCTATGACTTATGTGTAGTCACAGAGCTGGATGATGTAGGGGTTTGACTTCAGGTTTGCTGACATCGAATCCTGTGTCCTCTTGGTTATGTCACAAAATCCCTCCATTTGGAGATGCCTATATTAAAAAAAATTTAGCAGTGGTTAGTAAAGATTGGTTAGTAAAGATTGATTAGTATCAGAGAAGAAACTAAGACATTTTCTATAGGCAAATCAGTATCAACCTCATAAGGACCGTATCTGTTTGTTCAATTGCCTTAACAGTCAGCTAACAATTAGAGTTTTAAATGGTTACAAGAAGCATTAAATGAAGAAAGTAATTGGGCTAACCATTTATGCCCAGGTTATTTTGTTTGTGGTTTGTGTGAAATGAATTCACTTATCTATAAATGATTTTACACCCAAGTTCCACAGATGCAGTCTCCAGAGCAGAGCAGAGCAGAACAGTGTTGCCACAGCCACGCTGATGACACGTTTTTCCCAAGGCATTCTGGATGCCCAGACAAATGACCCAAAATAGATACTCATATGGATCCCAGGCGGATTTGCTTCCTTCTCCCAAGAGAGGTTTAGTCTAGCAGGATTCTAAATGGATGAAATTTCTCCAGAGGTCAGCACAAATTAGAAATGCCAGCTCTGCTTTAAGTACCGATAGCCTACTTAACCCTGAGATTTAAATTGTACTGTCATATAAATTAGGTTGAAGATAATTAAAAACCAAGAGACAATGTTTTTATTAGAGTGACTCAAATATACTAAAATCTATGGCTAATAAAATAACAATTAATTATGCAATTACTCTACCTTATCGGAAGGGAAGCAAAACCCTTGAACATGGGCTGTGCATAGTAAATTTCCGATAATGATTTCAAAATGGAAAGTGGGGGAAAGGACTAATTTTATAATGGAAAAATATGACAAATGCTATTGAAAATGGCAGTCAAGGTCAATTTCAAAACCATACATCATGCTGATAATATGTACCTTTGATAATATGTGATGAAAATGACATTTTATTTCTGTGATCTCCCTCCTCAAACCTAATAGCCCCAATTTAACCAGAAGAAAACATCAGGAAAATTCCAATAGACAGGTACCCTATGAAATGCCTGACTAGTACTCAAAGCTATTAAGGTCATCAAAGACAAGGAAGGTATAAGGAAATACCACAGGCAAGGGGCTCCAGGAAAACTAATGCAACACAGATCTAGAATCTGGGGATTCTAGAGCATAAAAATGGCATTGAATACGAGCTAAGGCAATCTGAATAAACTGTGGATGCTATTATTGATGATGGTGATAATGGTGATGGTGGTGTTGCTAATTAAGATGATGCAGGTGGCGGTGTGGGGAATGGTCCAGCAGAAAAGTGGGAGTAAGTAGCACATACATGTGTGGTATTCAGATGTTATCTAGAATTAGAGTCTGAAGTTCCGTTACTGAACACAAAGTGTTCTTAGCTTGCATCAGTCAATTACCCAATAAAGTCAGAGATCTGTGGCAAAGAGAGTTTGATTACTTGACTCAAGTAAGGAAACAGCAATTTCTGTTAAAGAATTGTCTCCCCTTTTTAGAGGGAGTTAGGGTTTTCATAGAACTTTTGGTACTTGGGCAGAGTAAGGGGGAGCGGGGGTGGACTCTCCAGAATCTTAGCTCTGCAGATGCAGCTTCATGCCTTTGCAAGGATCACATGGACAGAAAGTGGCACCTAGATGTCCCCTTAGGTCAGGATTTTAGTGTGTCAATGGATTTCAATGGACCTCAGTTAATTTTAGATCTTAGAGGATCCTTTCTGTGTGTTGCTCAAGGGTTGGAGTTTGGGCTGGAATGTATAACTAATTCTTACCTAAGCAGCTCTAAATAATTTCAATTATTTGAAATTATTCAAATAATTTCAATAATAATTTTTCCTTATAATAGGATGTGTGCCGTCTGCCTTCTGGTAACAGTTTGAGCCTCATTCCTCCTTGTTCCCCTACACATTTCAGTGACTGATCACTGGCCTCTTAACTAATTTGTAAATTCAGGCTGCTGTGCCTTTTCCCTTGCTCCTTCCTCTCTGCGAAAAAGTGACCCAGCCTTCCATCACCTGGCAACACCCACTTTTCATAATTCAGTTCAACGGTCACTTCCTTGTAATGTTCTTCAGAGTTACTTTCCTTCCCGCATAGAATTGGTTTCTACCAACTACATACCCCTTCTTCATCTTTATAGACAGTCTTCACAATACCTGCAGCCTTTATCCTACCTGATCACTTCTATCTACCTGCTCATCTTGGCTGAGTTCCGTAGCCTCTGTCTTGCTTAAATTGGTGCTCCTGTACCAATCATAATGTCTGCCATGCTTCTAGCAGAACCTCCAGGCATCTGTTAAATGAATAGGGATGTAGATGATTTAACAATTAGGACTACTTAGGCAAGCTCCACGAGGCCTGAGTAATATCCCTTAGCCCTTTCATCTGGCCTTGATTTCCTGAAAACATCCATGAGTTCTCATGATTTACATTAGTTATTTCTCTCCCTTTGGATCTCGGGCCTCCCTGGTGGTGCAGGCAGTTGAATGCAGCACTGGGAAGCTGTCTGCAGCCTCTGCAGTGCAGGTTTGATCCCAGCAGGCTGGGGGATACCCACATGGCGCGGCAGACCTCTTCTGTCTTGCCTGCTGCTCCTCTCAGCAGTGTATTTCGTCAGTCTGCCTGTTCTGTCCCCTGCTCTGTCTCTGGTGAATCCGCTCACCCTCCCACACATCTGGGTTGTGCCCTGATTCTTGTATGCATAAATAAAAAAAAGTGTGGATCTCAAACTGGACCACCCTCACCTGGCGCTTGTCAATAATGCCAGAGCCAGCTGTATCTGGCACCATGGATGCCAGTCTCATTGGTCTGTGCTTTATTTTAACAAGGCTTTCAGGTGATTCTGACATGCTTTGAGGCACACTCGCATTTGAGAACTACTGCGCATATCATTCTCTGCTGTGCCCACAGCACTAAGAGCTGTAAAGTAGAAACAATAGTTTATCTCATTGAAGTCTCCTTACCATTGTTGATTCCTAGCCAACGCTGCAGAGAACACCCTGAAGCACTGACATCCATTCCAAGTACTAATCCCTTGCCCTGCTCCTGTTTCCCTATTTCCCAAATCATTTACCAACCAGACATGGCAGAACTCGCCATTTTTCTCCTGTTCATTCCAAATAATGCTCAGTTTTAGCACCAGATGGAATTTAACCCCCTATGAACTGCCGAGCAGACTTTCACGACACACTCACAATGTCTCCATCCTCATCCTCCAAGGACACAGGACTCCTCAGCCTGCACAGACAGCAGGGCTCCTGGCATACAGACCATCAGCACCATCTCACGGAAAATAATGTTTTCGCTAGCTCCACCTTACTGTAGGCACACATAGGAACACACTCCACACATACGCACATGTATACACCATACCACACCACACATATACCACACACGCCCCCACTACACACAAACCATATACACATTGCACACATACATGCCCCATTGCCCCCTTAACAGCATGCATCCTGTACATATATACTCCCTCACTTTAACCCCCCACCACAGCTTCTTGGCTCATAGTTGGGACTCAGAATAAGTTTGTTGAATCAAGTAACAGAAGAGGTGCAAGCTAGAGCTTTGGATTGCAAAGAAAAGAGACCAATTTTACCTAATTTAAACTTAGAAGGAATTTTTTTTGGAAAAAAATTTATTTGACCTCACATATGAAGAAAACTTTGCACCATTAAATCCTGGAAAGAACAATTATTCAGACTAATCGGCAGGTTTTTGAAGAAGAAGTCACAGAGTAGTGCTTGCAGGGGAATAATGTTCATTGGCCTCCTCCATTCTTCTGTCACTGGTCCAGATGTAAACTCCCCGGAGGGGGTCTAAATTGGTTGAATTTGGGTTGGAAATAACATTCAACCATGGAGGTCTTCATTGGGATTTCTCCACTAGCAGATCAAGGTCAAAGGCATGGATGTTTGTAGTTTACTTGGGAGGTTATGCAAGTGAGAAAAATACACATGAGAACAGAGAGGGGCGTGAGACTGGAAAAGTAGAAAAGACCACCTGGTAAGTCACACAGGGACAACTTCTGAATCATTCCTTTGGAGGGTGGAAGACTGGAAGATTCACTCATAGACTTCTAGGCTACATTGTTTGACGTTTGTCAAAGTAAAGTGTGTTAACACTCCATACTTCTGGAATGCTCTGGTTTGCAGAAAAAAAAAAAAAGTGAGTTCCTCTAGTGAGGAATCTGAGAGCACAATTGGATATGGGAAAGGGGCATCAGTAGAATCTTCTAGAAGAAGTTAGCTTACCTCTTTTTAAGAATCCGAGATTGTGTGAATTAACCAGGAGTGTTTCTGCAGAAGATCAAGATGATGTGGCCAGAGAAGGGGAAGCATATTCTAGGCTGCCAAGATTATCAGATACATGCCTCAGGGAATAAAGTAATACCTGGACAAGAGAAACTCAGGAAAAAAGTGCTTAAGGAAACCAGTGGGGTGGAAGATTTATTCAATATAGGGACAGTATGGAACACTGGAGAAGATGGTTTGTTCACCAAGTACACTCCTGACCCAGGATTGCAAAGTCTGCCTTTGGGTCTCTCCGCTTTAAACTTCCACTGTATGTGCAAGTTAAACTAAATTCTCATGGCCACCGCATAATTCAAAGATAATTTATATGAAGTTAACAAATCATTAGTACTGTGTGTTTTCATAGATCTCTTTGATGCTATTTTCAGGTGAATAATTACTAATTTAATGTTTGGTGAGAGAATAATATTACATTCAAATTCCTCTGTGAAAAAAGAAGGTGCTAATGACTAGACAGACTTAGGTTTCCATGGCAACATATTGCTCTCAAGGCTCAAGTGGAATATTAAAATAGTGGTTTATTAGGGGTACAGCCTCATTTTTAATATGTTGTATATGTGATATATAACACATCAATAATATGGCCCATGAGATGGAGGCCCTGATATACCTTGTAGAGAAGTTAGATATTTTTGTCTTTTCACTTCATAAATAATTACTTTCAAAGCTCTAGTTGTATCATTTTTAAAAATCTATCTATATTCCTGTACCACTTTATAGGGAAATACACATGCATCTGGCATGGATATCTGCTCTGGAACTCAACAGCAAAATTCTGAGGAGGGACAACTCTCTGAGGGAACATGTAAATATCTGCCTTTGCAATAGTCACTGGACCTGACATTGGAAAATTTCCAGGATCTGATATCTCATTGTCTTTTCCCTATGTCCAGTTGTCAAAGTTTCCTTAAGCATATCCTTTGCTTTCCATCAAACCTAGGATTTAGGTATACCTTCTTCCTGGAAGATTCTTCCATTCCTACTTTGTTTGCTGAGAGCTTACTGTTCTTCAAGGGTGAGCTGGAATGCTCTATCCTCTGGTCTTCTGCAAAGTCTTGATGAGCGACCACAGACCCTTCTGTTGCATCACAGGAATCTGCACATGCACTTCCCTCACAGCATTTCAAGGTTGACCTGTTGGCCCAATGTCATCAATATTGGAGATGCTGCCTGAACATTTGATCTCAGAGTTTGAGTCTTTCTTTCAGCCTCCAATGAATGGCCTTGGAGTCGGACAGACCTGCTGTGGACCCGATCTTTTCCTCCACTCATTACCTGTGTGTCCTTGAGAAAGAGAGAAAATCTTCCTTAGCCTCAGCTTTCTGATCTCTAAAATTAATGGAAGGAAACTACATCCCATCTCTTGATGGGAGCCGTATCAAAATCACTTTTTATGAGGAATGTGCAAGATGGGAAATACTGTTGTGGTCATTTTATTTTGAAACACATTCTCCTACAACATCCCTTCATGTAATGACCTTGCATGGAGCATCCATTACATGCCAGGCGCTGGGGTAGGTGCTAAGCACACAGAAAGGAATAACAGAATTGCTGGTTTAATGAGTTCCCAACCTAGGGGAGGAAAGAGAGACGTAGCTAAATAATTATTAAACAATGGGGTAAATACAATGACAGAGATGCATGGAGTGCCAGGTGTATAGTGTAAGGAAATGCAATTAATCAAAGAATAAAGTCAGTTCTGATTCTGAATCCAGTGCCAATCCTGGAGACTTGATCACTGACTTGGTAGTTATGAAATCTCTCTCTCTCTCTCTCTTTCAAAGATTTATTTATTTATACAAGAGCTGGGGTACAGTCAGAGGTGCAGGAGGGTGAGAGGATTCAACAGAGACAGAGTGGGGAGCAGAACAGGCAGGCAGACGGAAGACACTGCTGAGCGGAGTAGCGTGTGAGGCAGGAGAGGTCTGCTGTGCTGTGTGGGTCTCTCCCTGGCCAGCCAAGAATTGAACCCATACTGCAGAGGCTGCGGACAGCTTCACAGCGCAGTGCTCAACCCACTGTGCCAACGGGGAGGCCCAGTTATGAAATCTCTTATTGCATTTCCCTGAACATGTGTTTCTGTCACCCTGCAGATTATGAGCTCAATAATAATAACATTTCTTGATCCCTTTTTCATTTCACAGACAGCATACTAAGCATTTTATGCAGGATGCATCATGAATCATTGTGTCATTTTTTTCCCCTTACAACAAACCCAAAGAGATAAGAAACAGTAAATCAATCATTCAAAAAGTTATTGAAGTAACACTGTTTAAAACATTTTCTGTATGTGTGTATGTATTACATTTGCTTGCTACCAAGACTCTAGTTTCCATCCACCACCATATAATTGACTCCCGTTACCCAACTGAACCCACTCCATTCCTCTTCTCTCTGGTAACCACCATTTTTCTTCTCATATTTTAAGAATTTGTTTGTTCAACATCACATCATTTTGAAAAAGAAGAACCAAGTTTCTGAAAGAGAAATAATTTGTCATAACTCACAGAGCTGACATGCAGGGAGTATTTGGGGGTTGGCTGGGAGAAGTGGTCTGTCCTGCCTTTACTTGGTGACATCAGGCATGGAGAGGGTTTGATTCTGTCTTTCAGCTCCTGTGCCAATACCTCCAGCAACAGCCCTAAAAGGAGGTCGTAGGTAACCTTCGCATGGGGGTGAATTAGTTCCCTCACCTGCCGGAGTGGGTGTCACCCAGTGGAGCAGCAGTCTTCACAGAGTTACAGGCTTCTACCTTGACCTCTGCCAGGGAGCTGGGACAACCACCTAAGAACTAACCCCCTGAGGAATATGAAGATGACAGTGATGAAGGCAGTGCCCCCATGTCTGGCCATGTGCTAAGCACATTCATATACAATGTGATTTAATTCTTGGGGGAACCATGCATCTATTAAGCAAGGACTCTTTGTGCTATACCTGATGCTAGCCTTTGGGGATAATAAGGTGAGTTGATAATTTCTGTGCTGGAGAAGCCCACAGTCCCAGAATGGAGGTGACACATCAGTAGACAACCAGAGCAGAGTGTAGCCCCTTCAACCTGCATCTCAGCAGTGGCGGCAGCAATGGTAAATGCTTACTCATTGCTTACTATGTGTCAGGAGCTGTTGTAAGCATTTTCCACATTTTATCTCACTGAATCCTCCCCTGTGGGTGAGTTACCATTATCGCTCCCATTGTGAAGACCACGAAGGATTAGAAACCGAAGTACAAAAAGACCAAGACTTCAGACAGAAAGGCTAATATGGCTTTCTTCATCCCCATACTATGCTTACCAATAATGCAGAAATTCCTGTTTGGTAACTAAAGGAATGAAGCTACAAAGAGATAAAGCAGGTATTTAAACCTGCAAAGCTGTGAGGGAATGGGATATGATCCAGGACTGTTGGACTTCAGAGCAGGGTTTCTCAAATAATACAAGGTGATGATGAGGGTGAGTCTCGTCACCTCTCTGGAGATGTGGCTTCTCACATGTGCAGGGCCCAGAGCAAGTGAGCTGGTCATGCTTCATCTCCTCCCATAGACAGGAAGTCAAGTCACACATTGAGAAGTTATAAAGCCAGTCGAGTCAGACACCCCAAGTCTCCCATGTTCTTGGACCTTCTTCTGCTGTTCCAGGAGGAAAATGCTGAGTGTCTGCCTCCTGAATTACAGGTCAGTCAATACCATTTCCTGGACATTAGAGCCGGCTAGGAGTTGGGATTCCAGAGTTAGGGGCTGTAATTTCTAGTCACTCAGTTTGACCCCTACATCTCCACCTCCTCAAGGTAAAATGATGTGCATTGGGGAAGAGACTGAACGATTCCCACCATGTGTTTCAGAGCTAATATTATATTCTAAGTTTAGCCGGGTAAATAGAATTTGCTGAGAGAGAGTCACACTCTGTAGCTGTGGATGGGAAAGAGCTTTATGACAGGAGATTTGGGGGAATTAAGAAATCAACTGAGCATTGCTAAGAGGGCTGTGAATGGAAGAACACTGGCAGGTCCTCAGGGACACTGATGAAACCAGAGGCAGATTAAAGCTCTCCTAAAAGAGATGTCAGCAAAAAGCAGCGGCTTACCTGCAGCTTCCAAGAGACCTGCTCAGAGGTGGATAAACACAGAAACTGGGCCAGAACCCAAGAGATGGAGATTGACTAGCGCACAATTAATGGAAGAAAATATAAAACTAGGGCCATATCAATTGAATTAAGCTATGTTAGAGACGCTAAACTCAGCAGAGACCTTCTTTCACCAGTTTTATCAATTAAGAGGAACAAGTGAAACTTAGGGGAAAAGCTAGTGGTCCTGGCGCTCACTGAGCCTTCATTGCAGTGATGCCAGAATGTGATGCTCTACTGGCTGTTCTATTTTCCAGTTTCCTTTCCAGTTTAAAATCGTGCTATCACTTTATGACTTTGGTGGAGTCATAGTTGGAGGTCCTAAGTCTAGCCATCCTAGAACCATATTGCTCTAAATAAGGCTAGGCAATACCCATTACTTCTTTTGGCCCTAAGCCTTTTGGGTTAGCCACTTTCTATGTGCAAGCAGAAGAGTCCTCCTATTAACTCAAAATTTCATGTAAATCTGTATTCATACCTGCGTGTAATGAAGAAGACTAGGGGAAGAAATGCATCCGATAATAATGAACAAACACTGCCTATATTTTGATTTTAAATATATAACCCAATAAAGATTCAGGTGTTTTTGGATTCCAGGTCTGAGGGAAGTAAAAAATAAGGTAAGCCTAGGATATCTTGTGTTAGAAAGCAAGAAAGAACTCAAAATCAGTCAATCTGACCAGTTCTAAGAAGTTCAAGCATCAAAAAATGATAATTGATTGTAGCGCATTTAATTTTAAAAGATCCATAAATCTATAATGATGAGACAGAGAAATTCTCCTGTATAGAAGAACGTCAACTCGCAATATAGAAGGAAGAGCAGAAATAAAAGGTAATAGTTCATTTTAGTTGATCTAGGCATCAACCTTCACAGAAAGCAAAAACCATTCAATTAAATTTTGGGGAAAACCAGATATTCCTTGATGCCAAAAGATCCCAAATGCAGCAACCCTGCAGAAAACTCACTGATACAGAAGTAAACACAGGCTGTCCCAAATGGTTGGCTGCCATCTTAAATAAATGATCAAACTCGGCCTCAGCAACAGCAGGAAACCCAGCACCGTTATTCTCCCTGTGTGGGATAATATGGCCTTGCTGAAAATGCTTAATAACTTGAATCCAATTAAGCTTTTAGAACCAATGCTCAATTTACAGAAAGTGTAGGAGGAAGGGAAAAAACCCTCGAAATATTTAATGACACAGAAAGGAAACAGTTAGGTAATACACATGTGGACTGTTCTACAAAACTACTTGTCTGGATTCTTCCAGAAGTTACTAATAGTCTGGGGAGAAAAGAAAAAAATGAAGGTGGCAGCTGTGTTTTTAATCAAAGAGTTTGAAGAAATGTAATAACCAAAGACAATGCATAAAATTTTGACAGAATATTGATTTAAATAAATTAAAAATCTATACAGATTCTGAGGATAGCCAAGGAACCAGGAATGGGGGCTATTAGGTGAAATTATGAGTGCCAGTGTTTATGAAATACTAATTATGAAATACTGGCTTTGGTCTTTATACAAGAAAGTCTATTTTTAGTAGAGGCATGCTAAAGTATGATGATATCTGCAACTTTCATTTGGATTGGAGATAAATATGTAAATATTAAGTATATATGTTTAAGTCTAGGAATAAAGAGCTAAAGCAATGATGATTAAATCTTAAAAATTGTTAACAATTGTTGCAATATATACAAGTGTCTGTTGTGCCAGTCCAGGGATTAGCAAACCATTTCTAAGAAAGATAAATATTGTCTCGCTTTATAGGTAGTGCTGTAAATGACTAGGGTAGATGAAGACTGGTCAGGTTTTTGCACGCTGGCCTCTGAGGCTATCACCAGCGGCCTTGATTGTGCTAATGCAGGAGGTACTGGGGAGCGTGGGCGTGGGGCATGCGGGCCTGATGATGGACACCAGGAGTACTATGTGGGCATGGGTGAGGGGGCACATGTGAGTCTGGAGGCTGAGGATATAAGGGCGGTGTTACACAGAGAACGGCTTTGGGGGGATGGCTAAGATGGAGAATGGCAATGGGAGGAAGAGACCACAAGAGAATGCCAGAGAGCCCAAAGAGAAAGAGTAAAGATACCTCCTGCCAGTCCCCTTGCCTCCCAGGCCTCCCTGCCTTGCTAGTCTGCGGGCTGCCCCACAACAGCTGGGTAGAAAGAGGCTTAAAGCCTAAAAAATCCTCTGAGGGCTCTAGGACTCCCCTTTATTCATCTGTCCGAATCGACAGAGCATCTGCCCAGTGCTTGCTGGCACTACAGTGACCAAACCAGGTCTTCTCATGACCAGCAAGCTAAGCTCTGACCCAGGAGAATTTCTTTGCCCAGAGGAGTTGACTGTCCAAGCCGGCCACCAAGAGGTCTGCAGTCACGTAGCACCCTCATGAAGCTGGTGGGTCACCTGAACTGCCCAAGTGCTGGAATTATATAAGGTGGGGAGGGGTGTGAGGGAAGTGCAGGGGGAAGGGGCAGCTTGAGTTGCAGAGTGTTTGACATCCTTAGCAGGGCAAGCCCCTCAGGGCAGCTATCAGCAGCTGTTTGTTTTTGGTGTCACCTCAAAGGGGCAAAGAATTTCCTTAGGGATGTGACACCATCAATTTTCCAAGTTACCAGGAATGCAGTTGGAGCCAAGACAGAGAAAGGAGAACAAAGGCTGGTTAGATTTAAATTCCACTTATTCCTAACTTTTAGTTTAGCAGAATTTTTGTTGCAAAATAGAGAGGATCTGGTTGCAGTACTCCTTACATGAAGGGTGGTTATCGTAAATAATATTTCTTCTTTGCGGACTAAAAGGACTGTGTTTCAGCTGCTGAGTGCTGCCCTTATACTGACTCCCAAACAGCCAGAGAGAACAGAGCAGGTGTGGGCACGGCTGGACTTGGCCTTGGTCATACCAGGTCAATTCCTGCACAATTCCTGTTCTCATTTTTTAAGAGGTCATACGTTCTCATCATATAAAATTAGGATAAAACAGGGAATCCTGATGTACATCGCTATGATGATCATCAAGCGAGCAACACACATGATAGACAGGTGATGGGGGAGGCTCAGGGCCTGGGCTTTGTGTGGGGTATCGGCAAGCCAGGAAAAATATTCTGCACTTTGAGCAGCTTGTGTTCAGAGCCTGAGCTCCAAATCATGATGCAATTCCCCATTTGATCCTTTCTGATTTTCCTTAATTTCTTTATATGTTATTGATGCTTCTTGTCTATCTCTAAATGCTTTTTGTATATATTTCATAAGGCCAAAAGATATCTATGCTAGTCAAGTCTGCCTTGATTCAGACTTCCAGTTAGGGACAGTGTAAAACAGAAGGAAAGGCTTTGGATTATATCTGAACCAATTGCAGATTTCTTCATTTTGAAAGACCTCATCTCACTCGATCCCCCCTTTAGCAAGACTTATCTGCTTTGACAGCTGGGAACTCTGGGATTTCCTTGTGCTTGCTATGAACCTGAAATAGACATGGAGTTAATAAGGGAGCTCATTGGTTTGGAAAAGAGAGCACTCAAATGCCTCAGGTAAAGAGAAAGGAGGTGCTAAAATGGTATCTCTTCAGGGTCAATCTGTTCTCAGCATTTTGTCTAAGTGATAAAGAGAGAGTTTGGGTTTCTTCTGCTTCTCAAAGTTTCTGCTTTAAAAGACCTCCATGCTCATGTGTTTGCACAGTGACTTCACCTGTGCTCTCTGGAGTGGAGACTGTATTTTCAGACAAACAGCCTGCTGAGAAGTCAGCTGGCCTCATCTGGCAATTAGGCTGAAGATAAGTTATTCATCTCTTTTGCATTTTCAGATGAATTAGTGCTTCCTTTTCAAGGGTTCACTCTTGGGATACATGGTTTACTGACCACAGAGCTCTGTTGACATTATTTGCACTGGACTGGGAATTTGAGACCAGCACTCTACCTGTGGCTAAGCATCTTACCCCAAACATGGACCTTGGTAAGTCGATTCTCTTCCCTGAGTTAAGATTATTTACTTGGATCATGTGAGTAGACCGCATGACTTTCAGTTCACACCATCTATTTATTATAAGTGTATTGACAGGTTCATTGTTTTGTTTTCTATTCATGAAGCTGATTTTCATATTCTAAATAAGAATCAATTCCAGAGAATCTGTTAATTCAACTGTGCATTTTAAAGATGATGGAAGAGAGTTACAAAGTCAACACACACACACACACACACACACACACACATGCCTGAAGGCTTTGGCAGTAATACCTCTGGAGAATAAATATGTCGGAACTTCAGAAATTTTATTAAGTTGCTATCTTAGTGCTGTGCTCAACAAAATGGAAAAGAAGGAAAACTAACATGATTTCTCATTTAATCTGCAGCACATCTATCAAAATTCCTGCCCTAATGTGTATTATCTACCTTTTATTGTGCTTGATCCCTGTGTGTTGTCTTTGTAGCTCTTTCATCTTTCTTGCTGAACTGTAAGCTAAACAAAGGCAGGAAACCTCTCGAACACTCTTGTATCTCCAATGATTGGCCAGTTTGCAGTGAATGTGCTCAAGATATGTCTGAATACCTGATAAGTCAAAAACAGAATTGCATTAAATCAACTCTTTGGTGATTCTTGGAGTTTATCATTTGCAAATAAAGTAAGATTCAATGAAATTGAGAAGAGAAGCTGTTAGGATTTAAAGCAGAAGTGCCTAGTATTCATTCTACTTAACCATTCTGTCCTGTTCTGTTATTATTTAGCCACGTCAGTGGAGTTGGGGGACTTTGACCGTACATACAAAAACCCTAATTTACCACCTTATGAAGAAGCCTCTTTCAATCACAGGCTGACACCGTAAGTTCTCCCCTGGTATAATAGACTCATCTTGTGTATTTAAGGCTTTCATTGCCTTAACGTTAACGATCTCGCAAGTAAATTATCAGACATTTATCCTTTTATTTAAATGTAACATCTTCTTCCAGCAGCACATGTTCCTTTTTCTTTTAAGTTTAAATACCAGTCACTATGGAGAAACAGATGGGAGAATAAAAATCAGGAATAAGGGGAAAATGAGAAATGTAAAACAGTCTGACACAGTCCAGTGATAGCAAGTTCACGTCCACTGTCAGCACCCGGCTTCCTGTGTCACCGGTGTCCAGCTCATTAGCTGGCAAAGCTTAGCACTTGACTGAGGGTGTGCATTACTTCACTCTTCAGGACGGGAAGGAAATAGACTTCTGATGGCAACAATGGCTTGCTATTTTGGGATTTGGGGTTCTTCCCTGCAACCCAAGTCATCTTTTGTCCCCATGGTCTGAGATCATTTGGAGGTACATATATAAACATCTATGCGGAGCTAAATTATTTAGGACCAAAGGAAATGTGTTTTTGCAGGGGAAAACATTCATGTGAAGATATATAATGTCACTAAGCTCATTAGGTTCTATAACATTGTTTCTTGTAGTGAAGGAAAATGAAAAATCCTTTACAGTTCTATACTGCACAATTCTATTATCCAATGATTCAGTTTCATACAGGCTTTATTGGTAATCAACATTTATTTATTTTTTTCAAGAAAACCTCTTTATTTATTTTTTAAAGATTTATTTATTTAATCAAGCACAGGGTGCAGTCAGAAGTGTGGGAGGGGAGAGAATTCACCAGAGCCAGAGTGGGGAGCAGAACAGGCAGACTGACGAAGTACACTGCTGAGGGGAGCAGCGGGAGAGACAGGAGAGGTCTGCCATGTGGGACCCTCACCTGGTGCCTGGGGATCGAACCAGCGCTGTAGAGGCTGTGGACAGCTTCACAGCCCAGTGCTCAACCACTGCGCCACCGGCGAGTCCCGGTAATCAACATTTAAAAAAATATGTTAGAAGAATTATTTCTAAATGAAATGGGTTCGCTTTGTGGGGTGTGGAGTTTAGCCTTCTCAGAGGTGGGGGTCATAGATTGCATTATCACTTGGTAAATAAATGATGGAGCTTAATCTTAGAAAACATTCAGTGGGTCTCAAAGTGTGACCCTGGTCCATATACTTGAGAATCTGGGGTGTTTATTAAAAAGTAATAATAAAATCTCTGGTGACACTGTTCAGGAATGTGTATTTAAATAATTTAAGAGAGAGCTCTGAGTCTAAATATGAGAACTTTTTTTTTTCATTTTTTTATTTTAACATTTGTCATTTTTAACATTTTTTAGACAATATTTGCTTCCCCTCACCCCCTCAGATTGAGTTCCCATAGAATTTCTTTCCCCAAGGCACCCATGCACCATCACCACAGTCCTCTGTGTACCTCCCTCCCTCCATCTGATCCCTCTCCCTCTTCCTCCCCTGCAGGATGTCTCTGGTTTATGATTGTCTGTTTTTGCTTTGTTGTTTTTTGTACTGTTACTATTTTTTTTACGCCAATGTCTTATTTGGTTCCCCTGTATTCCTGTTATAAGTGGAACCATCCGATATTTTTCTTTTTCCTTCTGGCTTATTTCACTGAGCATAATTCCTTCTAGCTCCATCCACATTGCTGCGAATGGCATGAGTTTATCTTTTTTGATTGCTGAATAATAGTCCATTGTGTATATATACCACATCTTCTTGAGCCAGTCATCTATTTTGGGGCATTTTGTTTGTTTCCAGGTTTTACCTATTGTAAATAGTGCTGCAGTAAACATAGGTGTACAGGTGCTCTTTTGAATCACTGTTTTTGTGTCCTTTGGTTAGATCCCTAGTAGTGGAATTGCCTGATTGTGTGGTAGCTCCATTTTTAGTAGACTGAGGACTCTCCAGACCGCTTTCCCCAATGGTTGGACCAGTTTGCACTCCCACCAGCAGTGCAGGAGAGTTCCTTTTTCACCGCATCCTCGCCAACATTTGTTGTTGCTTGTTTTTTTGATATGTGCCATTCTTACTGGTGAAAGATGGTATCTCAGTGTGGTTTTGATTTGCATTTCCCTGATTATCAGGGATGTTGAACTTTTTTTCATATGCCTGTTGGCCATTTGCATTTCCTCTTTGGAGAAATGTCTTTTGAGAGAACTTTTAATGAGAATAGATGGATGTGATGATAATTGAGTCCCATTTCAGAACACAGTTCTCCCTTAATTTTTCCTTAATATTAATTTTATTAAAATTTATTAATAATAAATTAATATTAATTTCTCCCTTTGTATTTTTCCTTATAAGAATTGTTTGGGGTTTTTTTTTTTTTTAAGTAAAGGTGGAGCATTACATAACTTGGGTTCTGGATTAAGAGCAATAGAGACAAATTTGTTTAAAGCATCATCACAGAAGTAGAGTAAACAGTGCAAAGCCCAGTCTTCAGAAGCACAGGCACAGCAGGAACTCTCTCTGGAGGGCAGTACTTCTGGGCTAATTCCGTTCCAGTTAATTTTAGATTCCCAGATTAAGATTCAAAACTTGGAGAAAAGTTATCTGAACTGGAAAGGAATAGGTAAAACTGTTGTCACACCTAGATTGTCACAGTGGGTTTTTTTCCCTAAAGAAAAATCAGGAGGAGGCAAAGGAAGCACAAGATGTTCAGTGTGTAGGTAACTGAAGGGAGATTAATTCTCTGTACCCGCAAACTATTAATCTCTCCAATTCTCATCTGCATTACCAAAAGAATGACTCAGCTGGCTCTGAAAAATGTAATTTGTATCTGCTGCTCTAAAGATCTCATTCACCCTTGGCAATTTTATACACACCTGGATGAAGTCACTTAGAGTCAAGGATTTCTTATAGTAGGGATCAGAATGCTGCACTAAAAAGGAGTGATTTATGTATAATTATACTTGATTTTATTTATTGAAACATAATATCTAGTACATTTCATGCCTCTACATGCACTAACATGCCTCTGCAGTCCTATACTTTACCCAACTTATTCAATTGT
Source organism: Talpa occidentalis (assembly GCF_014898055.3). Taxonomy (NCBI): domain Eukaryota; kingdom Metazoa; phylum Chordata; class Mammalia; order Eulipotyphla; family Talpidae; genus Talpa; species Talpa occidentalis. The sequence goes on along the minus strand of NW_026555331.1, from coordinate 8,960,355 downwards.
GTTATCCGACTTGTCCATATGGATATTTTAATTGTACCCCTGGGCTTATGGTGAGTGAAAGACTATGCAGATTCATATTCCTAAAGGTCAGCTTCCTTAAGTTTCATCCAACATCTCCCTCCTCTACAAAATCGAAAGCATGCCTGAGTCTGAGGGCTTCAGGTAGCACTACCTACTGCTTCTTTCCATCACAGCAAATAAGCCAAAGCTGCAATAAAATATATTCATTCATGTGCTTGTCTTCCCATTGGATTCTCAACTCTTCAAAAGCTGGGACTGTGTAAACTGTCCAGAGAGCATTTAAGTGATGAGTAAAGTCAATCATGGCTTGGGAAGTGAATTTTAGCCAAGAGTGGACAAGACACTAACAAATGAACTTTTAGTAGAATATGAAGTTTTTCTTCTCTTATTATCTATCAAATTCAAGAATGTATGTTGGTTCTGATTGGTGGTCCTAGTTATTGAAGTGTCTCACTTCTAGCAGAGAATATTAGGTTAAAAGATAAAGGTTGAGATTAAGATGGATGGTAGAATGCTAAAAATACCTATTGTTGCTTTTGAACAGTGTCAATATAGTAGGATCTGAATTAATCCTAGATGACTAATATTTTTCATCAATCACATGAGAGATAAAACAAAGTCCTAATTAAAACTTTTTAAAAAGTAACTCCCAAAGTTCAAGTAAGTTCAAGAATATATGAATTAAAAAAAAAAAAATCAAGCTCACTTAAAAAAAAAAATCTTCTTCCCAAAAGCCACAGGAATGTATGAATTCAGGAAATATACATTTAAAAAATATGGAGACTATGTATATTCATACATATGTACCATTCGCTTATGAGTATACATATCTATTAACATTTCTTATGTTATTCCACATAAGATAATTTCCCCCATTTTGATAGGAGCGAGATAAGGAGGTAGAGAGGAAGGCAGGAAGGCAATAGAAAGGAAGAAGGAAATAAAATCATGAAATGAAGACTCCTTGCTCTAACTAGCAAGCAAAAATCTACCATTTGCAGATACTTTTGGCAGCAAAGAACGAGAATGCTGCAGCACAGACTATTTTGATAAAAGGGTAACAAAAACTAAACACAGGTATTCTGGGATTGCACATAAACAGAAAAGTCATGGAGAGAAACCATTGAAATAACCCACTGGTCCTCTTCTGCTCCTTATCTGATGATCTGAGGTCCAGGGGCACAAGGGCAACAGAGGAAATTAGGTTGTCCACAGTTCTCATTAAATGCTGGAAGACAGACTACAGCTGAACTGAGCACTTTAAGGGCTTTGGAAGAGGGAAGTGCAGGGTCTTCGCCACCTTTGCTGTGCTGGAGGAAATAAGAAATAGCTCTGAGACAAATAATAATAGAAATGGCCTCCAAAGCCAAGTCCAGTGGCACTTCCTCAAGGCAGTATAAATAATTAAGTATCTCCCCAGGCGAGTGGTGGGAATGAAGAGCTGCAAAGTGCTGATGCCATTTCAAATCAGCTGCCCAAAAAGGGAGTCAGGGTGTCCATTTTAAAATCTTGGTGTTTGAAAAACATTGGCTTGTTCATTGATTTATGTGTTTGTTCAGTTGTTATCACAGTCACGATAACTACGTGCTGGGAGCTTCGGTATCATCTGCTCCCACTTCATTCTCTGAAGGAGGAACCGTTCAAACTGTGAACCCGGAGAGAAGTGCTCTGTTCAAGGTGCTGTCTAATTTGTCTAGACGGAGTTTCCTGACTCCCCAGTGAATGTTTTCAGTTGTGTGCCACTTTCATTTTTAAAAAATGTGGCTTGTGAATTAATGATTCATTTTACTTTCTTGGTCATATTAACACTTTAAAAAATAGAGGAAAGAAACACATTTCAATATTGAAAGTATTCATGGGAACTCTCCAAGGTGCTCCTTCTGAGAACACCCAGGCCCCTTGACCCACTGTCTATCTGGAACATTTGCTTTCTTTGACTCCTAGTTCCCATTCTTTGTATTCATTTCTTTTTTTTTTCCTTTAAAAAAAAAAAGATTTATTTATTTATGCATACAAGAACCAGGGTACAGACCAGAGGTGGGGTGGGATGGGGTGGGGGTGGGGTGAGAGGATTCACCAGAGACAGAGTGGGGAACAGAACAGGCAGATTGACTGAAATACACTGTTGAGGGGAGCAGTGGGCGAGTCAGGAGAGGTCTGCTGTGCCATGTGGGTAGCTCCCTGGCTGGGGGTCGAACTCATGCTGCAGAGGCTGCAGATAGCTTCATAGGTTGCATCTTAACCACTTGCACCACCAGAGAGGCTTGTATTCATCTCTTACCTGCTGACTGAATGTGCCTTCTCTGCTCCTTTAGATGTTCTTCTCCATCTTTCTGATCTCTAGACTTGGGATATATAGGACTCAACCCTCTGACCTCTTTGCACTTTACGCACAGCATACATTAGCTCATTTGTGGCCACAGTGTTATATGACATGAAGAATCTGATGGTTCCTAAATTTCTATAGTGTGTTAGTGTTTCCCAGAGAAACAGCCAACATCCATGGTCCAAAGCAGATGACAAGGCCAAGTCCAGTGCTAGTCAGGCAGGGGTGAACGCTGTTTCTCTGCTGAGGGAGGACATGCTAATCACCTGAAACAAGAGCAAATGCATGATCCTGTCCAAGGAGGTGGGGTGAGAAGAACAACTGGGACCAGCACGGAACCTCCATGAATCCTTACTGTCTGAAGCTGAATTCCAGAGAGGTCAGTTTCTAGGCTGGCAAACAAGCTTCTCCCTTGCTCAGCCATCCCTCATGCCTTCTCCTTCCCCCCTCTCTCTCTCTGTCTTTCTCTCTCTCTCTCTCTCTCACTGTCGGAATGCTTTGCCCTCAATAGAATTTTTTTTACTAAGCAACATTATATTTTGCAATGGGAACCCTATAGGCAATTATTTATAAATCAATGATTTATTAAATCCAACATATATGTGTTGAGGACAAAATGTATTCTGAGCATAATGGTACATGCCAAGTAGTTATTATTTTTTTCATTTTCTGCTTATTTAAAACCACAAGACCAGAATATAAAAGCAGTCCCTCAAAGAGGTGTGAAAATGCAGTTAATCATAGTGGGTTTCTAAGTGCCACAAAAAAAGTGTTTTTTCTTAAAAGCCAACTAGCTAGAGGAAAACTAATGTAGCCTGGGCAAAAGGGAAGGAAGTGGCAACATTAAATTAGGGGAATGAGAAGCTATTTTCCAGGTGAACATAGTAACTGACCCTGATTTATTTTAAGTGCCTATTGTTTAAGGAAATTGCAATGAACGTAGATGAAATGGTGACCTCTCAAATGGACCTTTAAGAAAACGGAACTGGCAAAGGTATGCAATGTGTCTCTCAACGATAAATTTTGGATGACTTCACAGTTCATGGCTTGGGTAGCTGCCCAGGTAATTCTTCTAGATTCTGGCTAGGTGACCTTGGGTGATTTTGTTTCATCCTTGGATCTCAGTCTCCATATTTGGGAGATGAGGAAGTTGATTGGCTGTTAAGGTTTCTTTCAACTTCCTTACTCTTTACTTCAAAATAATGTCGGTCTGTATGTATTTTTTAAATTTAATTTAATGTATGTTTTACATCATTCTTCCTTTTTGTGCAATGTCTGCTTTCTCCTCTGAGGGGTAGTCCCCGTAAAATTCCCACCACCAATTCACCCATGCACCATCACCAAAGTTGTCTGTATGTATTTTTAAGAATGTTTCTGCTCCCAGCGACCCTGTCACTCAACCTGCTGTCTCGCTGTGCTGTCGTGACACCTGTGTTCTGTGGTTGGTGTGACACGGGCCTCAGCTGAGCACCAACCTCCAGCTTTGTTGGTAGCTCAGCAATATGTCATTCCTCTTGGCCCCAGGAAATAATGAACTGAGAGTGTTTTCATAATCAGACCCGTTCAGAAACAATTAAATCCAAGTGAAATGATAAGGCTTTGTATTGCTTGTGTCAGAATCAGGGGGGTGGGTGAGCCTCTCTTGTCCACTTGCAGTGAAGGGTGAATAATTGGAAAGGATGGTAACTCTTCAAATGATGGTTGGTCTCCAGACTGGAATAGGAAGGAGATCATCACGACGAGTTGTCATGGGGTCAGTCGGCTCCGTCTCGGGGGGATATTTCAGACTGTGGACAGTGAGGGGATATCATACTGACTGGCACAAATGGTCTCTGGGAAGGTGTGAAAGTGCCGATGATGCAGGGTCCAGCTCCCTGCTGACAGGACGAGGGGAGGCCTTCTTTACCTATGTTAAACACCTGTTGGTCCACCAAAGCACACCCTGGAGTGGTCCATGTAAGGGTGTTCTTTTAGATTCTCTCAAGGACTCCATCCCAGGTCTTCTTGTGTATTTCATGAAACCTAGAATACTGAATACCTGGTGACTCAGGCTGAGGCTGAAACCTGCACACCTGGCAGGTGCATGGGGATAATTAGAAAGGTAACTTCAATGCCTCTCTGGTGGTGCAAGGAGTTAAGTCTCAGCACTATGAAGCTCAGCACTCCTCTGCAGTACAAGTTCGATCTCAGGCCAGAGATCTGACCCACATGGTGCAGCAGACCTCTCCTGTCTCATCTGCTGCTCCCCTTAGTGTATTTTAGTAGATCTACTTGTTCTGCTCCCCACTCTGTCGCTGGTGAATCCTCTCACCCCACCCCACCCCACACCTCTGGCCTACACCCCAGTTCTTGTATGCAAAAATAAATAAATCTTTAAAAAAAAATAGGTGATTTCAACATTCTGTTCTCAACTTCCTGAATTATAAAGTGGCCATAGTGTAGAGGTCATTTACTTCTTATCTATCATCTCCAGAGCAGAAATGTGTCAGATTTTAAAGCTTTCTTTGAATGTTTGAAAGCTTATACATCAGAAGCATTCCTATTTCCACAGCAAAAAATAGATGGCTGTTCACAATAGGTGAGATAAAGATAAATGGTCTCATTTATTATCTCTCTTCAGTCTAGACTTCCATGCCAAGATAATGAGTAGCGAGCTTATATTTAAAATAAATCTGTCAAACTCGTGGAGGACTTGTTGAAGAGAAAGCATTGTTGGCAGGCAATTCCTACTTTATAAGGAAACACAGAGTTTAAATGAGATAAATATAAAACTCTTAATGCAACTTCGGCCTCACATTAAGTGCTTTATTGAGACAGCTCTTACTGCTGCTGTGGTTTCATTGTTAATAAAGTGTAGGAGCTCAGGGAACTTCATGAACCTGTTCCAGGCCACAGAGCTTGTTTGTGTGCCACTGGAATTCACTAGAATTCACACCCACATCCCTCAGACCCTGGAGCTCACCCCATCTCATGACACTCTGCTTTCCCTGTGCCAGTTGCTTCACCAGTGAATGAGGTTCATTTGTGCAGTGAGGATTTAGGTTTTCCTGTGTGGAGGAAGACAAGTTGTGATCTGAAGAGAATACTTTTATTTATTTATATATATTTTTAAAAGATTTATTTATTTATGCATACAAGAGCTGGGGTACAGGCCAGAGATGCGGGGGTGGGGGGCTGTGAGAGGATTCACCAGAGACAGAATGGGAAACAGAACAGTCAGACTGACTGAAATACACTGCTGAGGGAGCAGTGGGCGAATCAGGAGAGGTCTGCTGCACCATGTGGGTTGCTCCCTGGCCAGCCTGGGATAGAGCTCAGGATTGAGCTCATGCTGCAGAGGCTGCGGATTGTTTCATAGTGTGGTGCTTAATCCCTTGTGCCACCAGGGAGGCCCCTGAAGAGAATACTTTTAAACTGCATATTTTTGTGGATTAGGTTGAAAACCCTAATACATAAAAAAGAATCTCATTTCCATTTACTAGCAATGTACATGTTAGAAATGAAATTGCAAACACAATCCTGTTTACCAGTGCTTCAAAGAAAATAAAATACTTAGTATAAACTTAAAACCTATGAAGGCAATGGAGTGTGGTGGTAGATTCTGGGTTATTTTGGTAGTGGGTGCACTGTGATGGCAATACCAGATGGGGGTGTCCTAATATTACCTCAAGTAAAAATTAAAAATGTGGACAGAATTTCTGCGTTGAAAATTACAAAAATGTTGATGAAATGTATCAAAAAGATCTAAAGAGACATACTCTCTTCACAGATTGGGAAATTATACCTTGTAAAGCTATAATTTATAGTTTGAAGGCAGTTGTAGCAAAGACAAACTTAGTATTAAAGTCATGGCCTTGGAATAGCTTAAAAAACCTTGACAAAGGATAGCTCCAGGCAATATTATTAAAACCTATTAAATAGTAACAGTAATGAAGAGTGTTTTAGCAGAGGAAAGAGTGGCTCCGAGATCCTGAATGATGAGAGAAGCAGAACTAGATACCCAGGAATATGCCTAACTAATTTTTTACAAAGATGCAAAAAAAGTAATTCATCTTTTCAACGAAGGATGCCAGAACAATTGGGCACCTGTAGACAGAAGAGAAAAAAAAAAGTAGTAGCCAGATGAAACTTTCCAGCTTCTACAAAAACTAAACTCAAAATGTATGACAGATTTAAATATATAACTTAAAATTTTAAAACTTGAGAAAAATATAAGAGGCTTTGGTATCTATGTATCAGCAAAGAGATTTCAGGCTTTTTGGGTCAAAAGCATGATCCAGAAATACAAAGATAGATAAAGTATTCTTCATCAAAATTAACTAGTGAAGCTGAGCAATAACCCATATCATGAGAAAAGAAACACAGGTACTTCCTGGGAGAGAAATATTTGCAAATCACATACTAACAAGGATCTGGGATTAGAAAATATAAAGAACTCCTGAAATTCAACAATAAAAAAAGCACATTCCAACCAAAAAATGGGTGAATTATATGAAAAGACATTTCACTGAAGAGGAAATAGAAAAGGCAAATAAATGCATAAACGATGCTCAACATCATTCACTCTAAACAAATGCAAACTTAAACATGAAGACATATCACCGTACAACTATCTGAATGTATAGTATAAAAAAATAGTGACAATTGCAATGACATAGAGGCTGTGGAGAAACTGGATCATTCATAGATTGACGGTGGGAATAGAAATAGTACAGCCACTGTTGAAAACATTTTGCCGTTTCTTATAAAACTAAACATGCACCTCCCATGCCTCCCAATAATTGAGCTCATGGGCATTCACCCGAGAAATGAAAAACCTGTGATGACACAAAACCTGTTGATGCTTATAGAAACTTGGTTCTTATCAGCTGATGAATGGTTACACAAAGGGAGGTGGGTACATCATCCAGTGGAATACTACTCAGCAATAAAAAAGAGCAGACTATTTGTAACAACTTGGATGAATTCTAGGGGATTATACTGTGTGGAAAAATAAACCAATGGGAAAAAGATCACAAACTATATGCTTCCATTTACGTAACTTTCTCAATATGAAAAAGTATGGAAACAGAACATATTAAAGTTCATCAAAGAGGAATGGGGAGAGATGTCAGTGGTTATAAAAGGGCAGCACAAAGGTCCTTGTGGTGATGGAACCATTTATTTGTACAGTGTCTGTATAAATGTCAATAGCCTGGTTGTGATACGGAACCACATTTTTAAAGATATAAAATTTCTTAAAATTGCATGTTACTCTAAAATATTCTACTAATTAGAAATTGTATTTAAAAACTGCATTTTTTATATTTACCCACATAATTGGCTTTAAAAATAGATGCTTTTTAAATTAGTGTTATCAATTTATTTTTCTTTTCTAAGTTTTTCTGCAAATATAGAATAAGTAATAAATGCAAATAAGTAATAAAATAGAGTAGAAGAAAAGGTTATAAACCAAAGTTGTTCAGTCTCATATTTAAGCGGTCACACTGTTCACTTGCGCTCTTTCCAGAATAATGCACACACTTTTACAAATATTTATATACATAAAATCATAAAAAGTGCTGTTCACTTTTTACTGCTTGTCTAGTATTAGGTGCTATATTTGCTCCATGATTTAATCATTCTTGTTTTGATATCCTTTTAAAATTCAGTTTTGTTTTATTTAATTTTATTGTTTTATTTTTGGTATGAATATCCTAATGGTAATGGTGGTAACACGAGTCTGTAGCTGTGTCAAAATTTGCAGAACTAACAAAACGTCAATTTTGCTGTATGCTAATTAAAAAAATTATATTAAATGATGCAGCATAGACTCTGCCTCCTGCTCTCCCTTTTTCTAATTGAACCAGGCTGGTAGTTGCAGCTCTGTTTCTTTGTCCACGGGATGAAAATGAATACCCTACCTCTTAAAAATATGTGAGATTTACAATGGAATATTACTCAGCTATCAAAAAAGATAAACACATGCCATTTGCAGCAACATGGATGGCACTGGAAGGGATCATGCTCAGCGAAATAAGCCAGAAAGAAAAAGAAAAATACCGGATGGTCTCACTCATAGCAGGAATCTAGAAAACCTAAATAAGGGATCAGGAAAAAGAATAACTATAAGAAAGAAAAAAATCAAAATCAACAAACAACTATGAACCAGAGACACACTTTGGGAGGGGAGTGGGGAAAGGAGGGACTGGGGTTATAATCAGGGGGTTGCAATTGTATGGGGAATATAAAAATAAAAAAAAGAAAAAAAATGTGAGATTTAATGAGACGATACAGTTAAAGAGAGTGCATGCCTTTTTATTATCATCTCTAAATGCTAGGAAGTGAGTCTATTTTATCTGGAACCCAATGTGTGAGAGCAGTGTTCAATAAAATCAATAGCCTAAAACCAAGCTAATCAGTTTTCTTAATTAGCAGGATAGTATGCTTCTAATTTGCAGAGAAGGAGGGAAAATCACAAAACGTGACATCAAGCACTTAATAAAAAAAATAAATCTAAGAAAAATACCCTGGAGCAAAATTAATTCAATTGTATCCAAAATATCATTTTATTCCTTCCTGGCCTTGATAATGAGAATTATCCTTTACAATGCACAGGACCAAGTGTTCAAATACACGTGTGTGTTTACATGTTGGTGAGGCTCTTGGTTGTTGGCATCCAGGCATCAGATGACGGTCCCTGTAACCAGTGTGCAGCCTTGCAGAGGAGGAAGGGACGTGGTAAGGTGAGAGGAGCGCTGAAGGAGGCCTGCAGGTTTCTGCAGCAAATACGCACACCCACCTAGCAGGCGGCAGGCACTGCTGCGTGTGGCCAGATATAAATTCATTTGCTCCTCACACCAGTTCTAGGCACTATTATTATTACCCCCAGGTAATATAGACAAGGAATGAGGCACAGAAAAATTAGGTGACTTGCCAAAGATCACCTCACTGGAAAGTGCTGGGGCCAGAGCCTTCGAGCCCCACATTCTGCTGTCTTCACAGTTTTATTCCACATAGACTCTGTCTTGATGCTAAACCTTCGATGAGAAATAGTGAGCTGTCAGCTACAACTTCTATATTTCTTAACTTGCTCCCAATTGACAGTTGATTTAGGACCAGAGACATCGATAACCCTGTTTCTGCCGTCCCCATTTTGAAATTATTTGGCTATCCTGAGATTTGTTATATTTCAAAATTGCAAAGTGTATAAAGGACAGAGACAGAATTTGATCGCAGGTCTTTATCACTTTATTCACTCCCTGAGCATATCAAATATTCCAGTTACATAAGGAAGGGAAAGACTATTTTACCCTGGCTTTGATGTTCTGCTTGGGACTTTTGAATGATACACATACTTGGTCGTTTTCAGTTCTCTAAGCACCAAGATGGAACTAGATGTACAAGAGATATATGGAGGGAAAGACTTGTGAAGGATGCAGGGGATGGGATCAGGAATAGGCAGGGAAATCTGAGAGGCGGTGACGTGGGTGTGTTGCCTGTCCAAGGAGCAGGAGGTGAGGACCCAGTATGGGGCAGGAGAACCTCAAACTCTGGGGCAGCTCTGAGAGTCTTGGCCAGCTGCGGAGAAGTGCTGTAGCAAAGGCTTCTATAGGAGTCCTGTCCTGGGCAGAAACAGCCCAGCTCTAGAAACTTCATCATGCTAAGTCATTGTCTGCAAGATGGGAGGCACCAGGTATCATACAGACATGCCATGAAGACTGGGAGTTGAAGGTGCAACAGCTGAGCACTGTCACCCATTCCATGGCTCACAGTGGGCTCCCTCGGAGACCTGTGTGGTGTGCCCAGTGGCCACTGGGCTTCTTTGGCACAGGACCACATGAGAAAATTATGGAAGGAGATGATAGATTCATTGGAATATTTATCAGTGGATTATTGGGTGACTTTCCTTCATATTAGACTCCAGTATTGAAGCAGGTAAGAGGACACAAGTGTAGAGGAGGGAAGCCAAGGAAAATGGCAGCCTGATTTCTTTGAAATTGGTCTTTGAGAGAGTCCAGGTTACCTGAAAACAGCAGGGAGGCCAAGGATAGGAGGAAGTACATAGCCATCATGTTTACAGCAAAGCAGGTTGAGTTTTAAGAAAAGGCGACATCTGTGTCCAGGGCTGAGCACTTGTTCTGTCTAATCGGAGCTGGAATATGGCAGGGGAACATCTGAACCCCTCTAGGTTACCATCTCCAGGTAACTCTGGAGATGCAGTGGTCAGCTCTGCACTATTGGGTTACCTGCTGCTCTTTAGAGAGGGTCCGTTGGTGAAGTGCCTACTCACCACTCAGTGGCACTTTATTCCCCTGCCTCCCCTCCGATCCCTCCCATTTTTGTGGTTCAGCCTTAAGCAGAAAATATAAATTTAGCTGAGATTCAGTAGCAATTCAACACTAAAGGGAAACTTTAAAATGACTCCCCAATTATCTTCATTTTTGTAGACGTAATGAGAATCCTACATTGGCTATAGATTCACAGGAAGGAAGGTTGTTCCATGAAAAATTCATTAGTGCTTTGGGTCTCAAGTACTTAGTTCCCTCACCTCAAAGGGTCGATGACTTCCACTGAAAAGTCAGTGAATTTAATCTGCACAGAAGAATGCACCAGAATACTGAGTCTTGCCAAGACAGGAGGTAAGATATGCACTTGCTTCTTTATGATATTCTGCATAGCATTACCTGTCTCTTCCCCTTTGTTTGTAGCAATAAGTACATGGGAAGGTTATTAACAGATGGTGCAAAATGTCGATTTGTTTGAATTATATGGCAACATCCGCAGAGTAGAATGTAAAGCCTTGTGTTTATGTTTTCATGCACAGCAATAATTCCATGGGTTATAGCCTTAGTGCATTTGGAAGCAAGAAGAAATTCTCTCCTTTATGATACAGGCTTGATGGAAACCCTCCCTAAACAAGCTTAATGAAGTCATGCCTCACACTTTTCAGACAACACATCCCATTTGATTCAATTCCTCAAGCATTATTGAGCTCTGCATTACATGCTGAGAATACAAATATAGAAAAAGAGTTGATTCCTATCCCCATGAAGCTCAAAATTTGATCGTGGAGAGACTCAAGTAAACACAGATTTACAACGTGGCACGTGCAATGAAATGACCCTGTGAAAGTGCAGGGATTGCGTGGAGGAGAGTGATGGCTGCGGAGCAGGAGGGACTGGAAGAGGCAACATCTAGCATGGGTTTAGAAAAGGAGGGGGAACTAGTGAACAAGGAAAGGCTGTCACTGCCCACTTGTCTCTCCAGGAAGAGAGACCAGCGTGTGCAAAGGTATAGAGGCGCAAGCAAGTTGGTGTCTTGCTGGTGGTAACTAGTTCACGAATGTAAATAGACATTTCTCCCAAGATGGCACGCAGATGGCTAGTACATACATGAAAAAATGCTCGTCATCACTTCTTAGCATGGAAAGGCAATCAAAGTCACAATGAGACACCATCTCACACCTGGAAAAGGGCCCATCTCAAAAAGAGATGCTGGGGAGTATGTGGAGCACTTTTCCAGTATCGGAATGTAGGGGAGGGACAGGTTTTGATACTAATAATGACTATGAGGTTTTTTTTGTTAAAGGTTTTATTTATTTATGCATACAAGAGCTGGGATACAGGCCAGAGTTACGGGGGGTGAGAGGATTCACCAGAGAGTGGGGAACAGGCAGGCAGACCGAAATACACTGCTGAGGGGAGCAACGGGTGAGGCAGGAGAGGTCTGCTGCTCTATGTGGGTAGCTACTTGGCTGGTCGGGGATGGAACTTGTGCTGCAGAGGCTGTGGATAGATTCACAGTGCTGTGCTTAACCCCTTACACCACCAGGGAGGCCCACGACTATGAGTTTTTGAGGGAATTTGGTAATTCACTAAATTAAGCTCATATTATAAAATTAAGCTCAAATCAAATTAATAAAAGCTCAAATAAAGTAATGTAAACCATGGTTTGTCTTTCATCTGGACACTTTATGGTCTCAGGATAAATCCTGAGACTCCTTGGTCACCACACTCTGCCTGTCTCTTTGGAAATAGTCTGTCACTCACCTCTCTCCTCCTGTCCAATCTTATTCCTGGACGTTTTCATACACAGTAGGTAGACATGCAATGTACATCTTTATGAATTTAAAAAAGTATAATAATTTTCATACTTCATCTATATGAGAAACTGGATAGAAATCAAGCAAATATGTTGATAATTTCCACAACATCATTCCTTGAATATATGAGGCATTTTTCAAATGTAAAATGCCTTTACTATTCTACTTGATTTTCACAATTAGGTAGGTACTAATAACCTCATTTGTCAGATAAATAAATTATGGCTCAGAAAGGTTAACTGGTATAATGAGACGTTATAGAAAAATGATAAACACATTAAGTTAAAAAGAAATAGTATTCATTATGCTTATCTTTAGACACTGCTATAATGCACTGAAATGTAGAAGCATGCGAAATGGCATTTTTAAGGAAAAAGTCAGCTGCTATAATAATAGGATTTAAAGTTCAGTGGTGATTTATATATAATCCTGGAAGTTTTTTTTCTTTTATCACAGCTTTCTCTGAAAAACTGTTGTATGTTTTAACTAACAAGTTTCTAATATAAAATAAGGTACATGCAATTTTTGTTATCAAGCCCTTCCTAATAAATACACTGTGAATGATTTATTTCTTTAAAACATAGTGTTAGAACATAAAAGTAAGTTTTTTCATTGCTTTAATGTCTGAAACACCACAGAATTATGGATTTTATCAGAATTTCCATTTTCAGTATCCAAAAATACGGAAATGATATGCAATTGCAAGTAACAAGCTATATTTCAAAAGCTGTTATGAGACTTTTTTTCTGTATTCTGGGAAAATGGACATCAAGTGCTAACAAAAGAAAAACAGAAAAATGTGAATATTAATAAATAAATATGGAAGGATTTATATTTCCAGTTCCCTATTTTAGGAGCTTGGAAGTTGCCAATCTTTCTTCACAAATAGACAGCTAAACAGACTGAAAATCATCAACTCTTCTAGTATCCCTAAGTGGGGTGAGGATACAGGACAAACTGCTGTCTCCGGGATGGTAGAGACCACAGAGGAAGAAAGAATAAGACCATACCAGAGCAGAGACTCACAGGCAGAAACCAACTCTACAAAAATCTTACAGCAACATCATTGCCAGAGGTGAGGAACTGGAGTCCTTCCACTAAGCTCTGGTATATGGCCAGCAAATCCATTCTCACCCACCTTTTCAGTGTCACACTGTGTGTCCTTGCTAATACAAAGAAGCAAAAAAAAAAAAAAAAAAACAAATATTTTGTTTCACAAACTTGACCCTTCTGGAGCTAATAAACAATCACAGCAAGGTTTCAGGATGCAAGATTTATATATAAAAGTCAATTGCTTCTCTATATATTAGGCACAAATAAGTGAAATTCAAAATTAAAAATTATGGTAGCAAGCAAAAACTGAAAAACATAGGCACAAATGTAGCAAAATATACACAAGCTATATAGGAAGTAAGGGACAATATTCTGATGAAAGAAAAAAAACTTAATTGATGGACATACCATGTTCATGTTGATATTGTTAATAAGATGTCAGCTCTCCTCAACTTTACCTATAGATCCAGTGCATTCCCAATCAAATTCCAAGCAATTTATTTTGTGGGTATCAACAAATTTTAAAGTTTGTCAAAAGAGGCAAAAGACTCAGGATGGTCAACTAATATTAAAAGAGAATATCAACTTAGAGGACTGACACTTCCTCACTTCAAGACTTATCCTAAACCACAGAGAGTATGACAGTGGTACTGGTGCTAGAACAGACAGATCAGAAAATGGTTTTTTACAAAGTAAACACTCTAACCATTGCACTCAACAGTTGCACTCCTTGGTATTTACCCAAAGAAGTTAAAAACTGATGTATACACAAATACCTACACACAGGTATTAATAGCAACAGTTTTCACAATTGATAAAACCTGGAATTTACCTAGATACCCTTCAGCAGATGGATGGATTGATAACCTGGTAGATACAGACAATGGAATATTATGCAGCATTAAAAAAACGATTAAGCACTGAAGAATCATGAAGGAACCTTAAATATGTATGACTAGGTGAAAGAAGCCAATCTCAAAAGACTGTCATGCCAAAGATGTGACATTCTAGAAAAGACACACTGGAGTAAAAAGATCCGTGGTTATTAGTAGTTGGGAGGCAGAGAAATGAAGAGTCACAGCCGGAGGACTTTTAGGCTAGTGAAAATACTCTGTATAATGCTATGATGATGGACACTTGTCATTATACATTTGTTTGAAACTACAGAATGGACACCACACAGGTGACTTTGGTCAATTATGAATTATCATACAGGATCATCAAAGGTAAACATGTCCCACTGTGGTGGGAGATGTCACTGATGGGAAGAAATGGGCTTGTGTGGGGTAAAGGGAGTATTTGAGAAATCTCTCTACCTTACTGGGAAATTTCTCAGGTCATAACCTTAAGCTGCCCAAAAAAAGAACTAAAAATGTGGAGAAACACGTTTGGAACAGAGGCAAAGGATGGCATCACTGAGACCTAAGTTAATGACTTGTCAACACCCACTACCAGGAGCAGGTCAGAGTTAGGAACAAGGAATGCCCTGTGAACAGGCAGCGCCAGCATCTGGTTGCCCAGAGACAGCGCAGACAGGCGTAACAGGAACACAACGCGTGGAAAAGTGGTTATCATGTCCTAGGGCCCCAAATCCTCATAGTCAAGGCCCTGGTCTATGTGGGTGATTTCTCCCCCAGATCTCTTTGACCTCCCAGACTGAAGTTGCCAATAGGAATCAGGATGCTGTTATGGGAAAATACCAGGTGCCATCCAGATGGGAGTAACATGACTCCAGCACCTGCAGCCTCTGCCTTCCCAGGGGCAGCTCCCTCGGACATGTCCTTGATCGTCACCAAGGCTAGTCTCATTCTCTGTGGACCACAGGATCTTAAGTGAGAGGATAATTTCTTGTCAATAAAGCCGAAGGCTCATCGCTGCCACATGCATGCCTTTTCTTAAAAGTAAGACTTTCCTTCCAGTTTTCACTTTGAAGAAGCAGCAAGCTCTGCAACTTCTGAGCACATCATGCTCTATGTTGGTCTGTGACTGTTGCAGCTTAGCTCCACATATTCCTGATACTGTACAATGTTGGGGGACTCTGTTGTACTAGGTGAAGGCACTGAGGGTAAGCATGGATTCTGCTGCAGTGCACTGTGATCCATCATGCATTTCTTCATGGAAGTCAGATTATTAAAAAAAAGGTGAAATCAGAATACAGAAGCCAAATACTAATGACAAGGAAAATGATATTTTTCTCTTCCCTCTATATTTCAATTTCTTGTGTCTAGACTTTAAGAGACTCCTATTTCTAGATTTCTGAATGTATGGTCCTAGCTAAACATGTAAACATGGTGTTTCTCCCTGATGGCAGGAAATGATAGTATCCAAGAACATCTAAGGGACAATTCTCTTGGGAACCTAAAGAAACTAGCTTCATGTGGTTTTCTGTCTATTGTCTATTCTCTTCTGCCTATAGATTGTCTTTGCTATTACGTGCTGGAACATCAGAACATCTGTCTGCATGCTAGAATCTTTGTCTCAGCTAAGCTTCAAGGTATTATGAAGGATAAAACCAATAATGATATGACAGTTACTCTCTCTCCTCACTCCCTGTTCCTTAATCCCAGAAATAAGCTAGTCATGTATCCAGCAATTGATAAGACATGGCCACTCACAAGGGGAATAGACCTCTTTCCATTTTGAGAAATTCCTTTAAGCAGTAATCCTGAAAGATTTGGCCTTTTTCTTCCTTGGAATATATTCAATTTTCCTTTCACTTGATTAGCTTGAACTCGATGAAGTTACTAAATTATAAAAATGTTTTGAGGACTGAAACTTATTCATGGTTCTTTATTTTTTTCAAAGATTTATTTATTTATATAAGAACCAGGGTATAGGCCAGATGCACGGAAGGGTGAGAGGAGTCACCAGAGACAGAGCAGGGAACAGAACAGGCAGACTGATGAAATACACTGCTGAGGGGAGCAGCGGGCGAGACAAGAGAAGTCTGCCACGCCATGTGGGACTCTCGCTGGCCGGCTGGGATTGAATTGGCACTGCAGAGGCTGTGGACAGCTTCACAGAGCGGCGCTCAACTGCCTGTGCCACCAGGGGAGGCCCAGTTCTTTATTGTTTTGGTGAAGATCTAAACTGCTTATGAGTATGGGTGATTTGGTGGTGTGGTGACATACAAATGAAGAGGTATGATCCTAAACCTCTACATCCTAGTAAACCAATGCTACCTCAGTAAAAACACATTTTCTTTTAGATCTTAATAATGTCAATAAAATGTGTTCAAATAAAGCAAGAATTTCTTTTTGCCCATGCTGGTAATTTTTAATATGCTTGTATAAGTTGCGTATAACTGAAACCATTGCACAGATGTAATTGTACAGTCTTGTTTCTGTCATTTGACATGAAATTAAGAAGCTTCATGCTGGGGCATTGTCTCTATATTTTTCTTTGAGAATTGTGATTCTTAATCCCTTCAATTTATAGTAAATAGACACACAGCTCAACAAGATAAATCATGTTTGCCTTCAACTCATTTGTTTGTTCTTATATGCATTTTTAATTCTTAGAAAGTCAAACCCAAACATTACCCAAGACTTTTTCAAGAATGATTTTTGATTTTTCCCAAGGAGAATGATGGAATTTCCTAGAGCTCCTTCTGTTTTGCTGTAAATGGCAACATTTTGTCTTTCCTTATGTGTGAGTAGTGTCCCATAGTGTGGATAGACCACATCTTCATCACTTAATCTTCTATCAATGGGCATGTAGGTAGCTTCTATGTCCTAGCTATTGAAACTGTGATGCAATAACTATTGTAAAGCATATAATTTTTTGAGTTAATTGTTTTACATTCTTTGAATAGATGCCCAGGAATGGGATTGCTGAATCATATGGCACTGCCATTTTTAGTTTTTTAAGGTAAATCCAGATTGATTTCCAAAATGGCTGCACCAGTTTACATTCCCACCAACAGTTTAACAGGGTTTTCTTTCTCTGCATGCTTGCCAGCATTTATTACTGGGTTTTCTTTTTAATATGTTCTATTCTTATGGGTATAAGATGATAATTCATTGCAGCTTTAACTTGTATCTCCCTTACTGAAAGTGATGATGAACATTTTTCTATGTATCTTCTGGATATACTCCTTGCTATTTTTTTTTTTTTGTCTTTACACAACATCCCTATATTTTATTTTAAATATCAAGGCAAAAATAAATTAGTCTGGCATTCAATCTGAAGAATCCAGTCTTCAGATTAAAAATGTGATATTTCTGGAACGTTTGATAAAGTGTACTGTCAATTAGTTTCATGGCATTCCTATCAACTCCCTCTCCCACTGAATCCATACCTATTTTTTCTTTTTTTAATTATTATTTTTTTAATTTTATGTATTTTTTACATCATTTTTTATTTTTGCACAAAGTATGCATTTTCATCTTGGTTATAGTCCCCATACAATTCCCACCCCCTCCCCCTTGAGTTCTTAACTTTGTTCTTAAGTAATTGTCCCTACAATTCTGAGAGGCATCATAACCCATAATTGAGACAATAAACTAGGCTAAGCAGTATATCCTAGGTGCCATTTATTTATTGTAATTTGCTTCTCATTTGGCTATTTAATCCTACATTTGTATTATGCTAAACTATTTGTTTATACAGAGATGCTGCATTTTAATATGTTCCACAAGTTCATTAGAGACAGGATGATCACAATTGACCCCCTAAGTGAATGGGATACAACACTCCACTGGTTCTCATTTTTCCATCTAAAATGTGGGGGAAGAGGGCGCAGGGATAACTTTCATCTCTACATCAAAGGACATCCCAGTGGTTCCACCATTCAATTAGTTGCTTACACCAGGAATTTGGGCATCAACCTAGACTTCTACCTAAGTAGAAGCACTAAACACTAAGTCCCTTTATTATCTTTTCTTCACATTTTTCATATTCATCTATTGCTTTCTATCTCCACTGCTTCTGTCCTACTCAAGGGCATCAGTATCTCTTGTCTGAACCACTGCTTTCTAAGTCTCCCTATGATCAGTCCATGCAGCAGATGTGCTAATTTTTTTAGTCCTTTCAAAACATGTGAACTGTTTTATACATGTAGAAAAATAGGAAATATGTGTAACTATATTCAAAATTTAAAAACATGAATTTTATCTCTTGTTTCAGATAATTTTTAAAGAAATATGTTCTATTAAAATTCCAATCTGTATTTATAACAGTTTTGATTTCCTTTCTTCTTCCGGAGGCAGACATTATCCTCAAGATGATATACAATCCTGTGAGCTTTTACTTCTAATATTTGAATAATGAGAAGCACTGTATGTTATGGGGTCTGTGGCTTACAAAATTGGGGAGGGGATTTTTAAAGTAAAATTTACAAAATTATAAATTCAAATTAGACACCAAAGTTTAAATTTATTTCAAAAGTGAAAACTTCTAACAATGGAAAAACATTAAGTTGACAAATGTTATATAAATGACAAAATCCAGGAAAAATAGCAGCTTGACTCACTTCTATAATTCTATTTCCCTAAAGTTTAGGCTGCGTATCCTTTGACTGGCACTTCCATTTGAAATGCTTTTGTAATAGCATTTTCTGTAGAGAGAATAGAAAGATAATTCAATCTTTTCTCTACTGTAGTTTATTAAAACTTATTTTCTTGTTATTGATAGTTTAAAATAATTTAAATTTTACTTGATCTTGGTGATGTTTTGTAAACTTAGGGGATTGTTGTACAATTTAGGGAAACATTGATTAAGTTTCCTTCATATTCGAACTTCACTAGTTTGTGGTGAATCATTTTCTTGTGCAGTGATTAATCTTAAATGCTCTTTGAGTTGACAGCACTAATTAATCATTGCCTACATCATCCAGTCTGGGTGCAGTAAGAGACATTCACTTTCATATACAACCTCTGGAGTCACATCTGTATTCCAAGTGCCAGTGAGTTAGCACAGAGGATGGCACAGGTATTTCTGGAAGCCATTTCTCTCTCTGTAGGAATATGTACACAGTGAACAGACTGAACCCCAAAATGTGTTCCCTTAAACCTAGACTGAATATACATCCAGATCAACTTTGCCTTAGTAGATTCTGAAACTTCTCATGGCCATTCTGAAGTTACTATAATGGGAGGAAATGTGACAAAGGGAGAAGTAGGGTAGAAAGACTAATTATTTTAATCAACTATGGTTAAAATATCTGAATTTTATAAAATTTATAGAAACATATGACCAGGAGAACAGCTTCTTGGGTTACCACAGGACTGTGGAGGTGTCCCCATCAAAGAGAAGACTTTTTTCCAAGTTTCTATTAGTGTCAGAGCAAACCCCCCTCCGAGCCCTGTGCACATTGCTGTGTCTGCAGACTCTGCCATCCTTCAGGGTGTCTTTGTGAAAATGGGTGAGAAGGTGTGCCTCTAGATGGGCGCGGCTCGGTAAGTGAACAGCTTTGTGAGCAACAGTGTTTTTGTGTCAATAATATGGCACGGTTCTGCAGATGAAGCTCTGAGAGGGAGAAATCTTGGCGAGCAAGGAGGAGGCGACATTATGCCCCTGTTCTCTTTTCTCGCTTGCTGCCTGTGTGGATACAACCCTAGTCACTGGTTCTGTACGTTTGGGGGTGCAGCATATTCCCATTTGATGTAGACTTTTATTTACATGCTATTTGACATATTCTGCAGTTCTCTTTCTCATACAACAGGTCTTTGAGAAATGCTCATGATAATTTGAATAGATACATGAATAGATGTATCTCAGCCATTTTTCTTGCTATACTTCATTCCATTGCTGGAATATTTCAAATCCTATTTCTCCATCCCCAAACTACCTAACAGTTAAACAATCTTTTCTTTTACAAACAAACCAGCTATGAATATCTCAGACATTACGTTTATGAGAAATGGAAGTAGGATTGCTGATTTAGTTTGTTGCATATTTAAATTTCAATTTACAAGATATTGCCCAACTATTCAGCAATGTATTTGAAACCATTTGTATTACCTCCAGTGCACAGGAGTTCCTGATGCCCAAGATTCTGAAATATAATTGTTTTTGTAGATTTAAATTTTTGCCAAATTGAAGAGGCATGAATTGGTATCTAACTTCATTATGAATTATATTTTCTGTGAGAAGAAGAGAGGTTGAGAGCATATAAAAATATTTATCCCCTGTCTGAGAAGGTGAGGTATATATGCACAATACAATGCTACCCAGCCTTAAAAAAGATCAAAAAAAGATCAGATCTTGCCATTGTAGCAATGTGGCTAGACTTTGAGGGGTCTATACTAAGTGAAATAATTGAAATAGAGAAAGATAAATTCTGTATTATTTCATTCCTATATGAAAGAGAAAGAATCAAAGCAAACGAACAAACCAAGTCAACCCTCATATTCCAGCAACAAAATGCTGGTTACCAGAGAAGGGGGGGAAGTGGGGGATGGGAGAGTGGTCCATTGACTGGATGGTGGTGGATGAGGGAAGAGGTTTAATGGTGGTTGTGGTGAGTTGCAGGTGACCAGGTGTGATGCTTACACAGTGTTGTAAGCTGATGTTACCTCTGTCATATACACATCCATTTTCTAGTCCCTTTATCATAAACTAAACATTTACATGCTTCTCATTTTTCTATTGAGTTGTTTAACTTCAAGGAAAACTAATTGGCAGCATTTTTCAAAACATTTTATGACCTTTACTGCTTTTTTAGGGATGAGTTGCAAATAAGTGTTTCCCTCAAATTCATTATCTTTTGACTTTATAGTGAAATTTTCATACATTCTGTTTTTATTTTAATGTAGTTTCATTGATTAGTGTTTTTATTTATGGTTTTCACCTTTAGCGTTTTTCTTACGTATTCATTACTTGTTCCAGTTTGGGAAAGGTCATTCTATTTTATCTTAATTATCTAAAACGTGTCATTCTATTGTGCTAAATTTTAACATTGTAACGGCAAACTTTAATCTATCTGAATTTGTCTTGGGTGTGCTATCAAGTAAGAATCTATCCATTTTTACTAAATTAAATGCCCCC
Organism: Talpa occidentalis; assembly: GCF_014898055.3. Lineage (NCBI taxonomy): Eukaryota > Metazoa > Chordata > Mammalia > Eulipotyphla > Talpidae > Talpa > Talpa occidentalis. Next base: position 8,938,882 of record NW_026555331.1, on the reverse strand, counting down.
TTTCTGAATTGCCCATATTTTGCCCCAAACCTGCAACGCCTACTCTGTCATGCACAGTTCTCTTGATGGGGGGGTTTCTGGGTTCTTTATTTGCCCCATGTATCAATTCACTTTTTCTTATAACACACTGAAATGCTTTAATTTTAACTTCTTTAAAATGTGCTGATATCTGGTAAAGAAGTCCTCCTACCTCCCCCTTCTTTTTCTCCTTCTCCATCTACAAAATTGTTTGGCTATTTTGGATCTTCATTTTTCCATACACATTCTAGAATCAGCTATTAATATACACAGACACAGACACATTAGATTGATTGTGACTGTGGTTGAAATTTTGTTGTGTTTGTTGATTGCATACAGATAAAGAGGCATCTCTGTGATAATTTACTCTTCTTATCTATAAATATATCCCTTTCCTCTATTAATGTAAGTCCTTGAACCAAAGCAGTAGGTTAAATCAGCCTGGGAGTGGACTTGTCAGTCTATAAGTGGAAACATTCTGGAGACATAACTTTATTTTTTGCATAATATTAGAGGGCAACCCCAATATGAAATGGGTTGCCTGGCTGTGGGTCCTCACCCATGTGCTTAAAAGGGACTTATAATAATACTCAACCGCAGACACATACAAAAAGGTTAATAAAGGGTTTATTTACAAAAGAAAGGGAAATGAAGAAATTAATAATTCAGGGAAAAAGAGAGGGAGATAAATTCATGAATGTATCCTACTAGTTCTGCTGAGCTGAAAGCTGGCAAAAAGCCAAGAGACCCCCAGGGCTCACATGTCTGGTTAACTCCACCCTTAGTTCCCAGCAATCCTGCCTTCGGTGATGGTGATTTTATGGGATTTGTAGTTCTTGGTGTCTGGGATATCTTTGTTCTGGAGGGGGTGGAGTCCATAAAACCTATTTGTGGAGTTTGTTCAGGACATCCTCTCCCCTTAACAGCAGGAGAACTGGGGTATAGGCTTGATATGGGGGATGGTGAGTGGATTCCCCAGAGACAGAGTGGGGCAAATCTACTGAAATGCATTGCTGAGGGGAGCAGCGGGCGAGACAGGAAACGTCTGATGTGCCATGTGGTTCAGCTCCCTGGCTGGGAATCAAACTCAGGCCATTTTATAGATGGAAAAGTGAGATTTGCAAAGATGAAATTCTTTTCCCATCATCACAAAGTCATTAGGAGGCAAAACTAAGATCCGAACTCAGCAAGGTGGCCTCAGAACCTCAATTCTTAACCTGTCTATTAAGTATCCCCTGAAGAGAACAAAACTAAGTGAATGAAGAAATGATCTAGTAATTCAAGTAATAATTAGAACATTCAAAAATTCAAGTATTAAGTACTGCCGGTACCCCTCTTCCCCAACACCTGGCAAGTCCTTCTCCCAAGGTCAGTGTGAGGATGGCCACCTTCTCTTTGGCTCAACCACAGCCACTGTGACAATGCAAAACCTGCACAATAGTCAGAACTACTGTTGCTCCCCAAAAGGACTTGCAGGCATTTCATAGTTTCCCTGCCGGCATGTAAAATGCTATTAAAAGAATGTGCTGAGAAGCTACCCAGAGGCCAGTGTGCTTACAGTCTGAACAGCTGCCATCCCGCCAGCATCTGCAGCTTTTATTTGTCCGGGTGATGTATGGCACTTTTGAAGAGATCGGGGCTTTCAGGAAATGACAGATCTTGAGTGAGGAGAAACATGAAATAGACTCTAGTTTGAGAGCCATTGTCAAGTGGGTAAGATGTGCCGGTGACGATCCATGAAAGGCAGCCGAGTGCAAAAGCTCTGCAAAAGCTGTGCAGGAGCATCATGGCTGCAGAATTAAATCCAGTCCTTTGTGAATTTATAGCAACTGGCTTCTAAATTAGGACTCAGTCATTCTGCAGGATTCTAATTCTCCCATTTACCGCACAGGAGTGGGGATTGTGTGATAGGGGGTTTGCTCTTTTCCCAGAGTCACAGGGGACCAAATAGGTGAACTTTCTCTGGAGAAAAGTGGAAGAACCACAGATCCAAATGGAAGGATGATGGTTAGAGTAAAAGTGCATTGTTGGGATTATTCAGAATTGTTTCTAGAAAGACCTAGGTTTGGCATAGCTTTAACTTTTTCAGTTGAAAGGAATGCCTTTAAACCACATCCTTCATTTCAAAAAAGTCTAATTCTATCCCTCACATCTCACCATCTATTTAGTATAATTGCAAATGTTCATTTCCTCCAAAAAAATCTGGGAAAAAAATAAATTTTCCTAGTATCTCCTTCAGGTGATGTTTGTTTGCCTTTCTTTTTTTTCGAGGGTGTGATAATTCCATTTTGTCCGTGTGTGTGTATGTGTGTGTGTGTGTATTTCTGTGTGCGCGCGCGCACGTGTGTGAATGGCCAAGCAGGCCCCCATCGGGTGTTTACATAGCTAAGGCAGAAAGAAATCAGGATATACCTGTGGAGAAATTATTACCACAGCAACAAACAGAGCAATAAGGTGTGGCGGGAGGATGGGAGAGGAGACACAGAAAAAGCCCACCATGAACACTTTTTTAATTGGAGACCGGGAAGCTCATACAGCCAGACACATAACCTACGACTTACTGTGCAGACTTGGGATGTGAAATTGCAGCCTAGGGAAGCCTAAGGACCACAGAACGACACTCCTCACTGAGGCGGCCTTCCCCTGTCTCTGGCCTGCTTCCCCTTAGCCGGTTGCCTTGCCCACCTCCATCTTATTCCAGGAGGAAAATGCAATGGAGGAGCAGAAGACTCTTAGAGGCAGCTGAATCACGTATCTCAGTCATCATTTTAAGCCTTGCCCTGCACTCGTACCTCTGAAAGAAGCTCAGTAGATGTTCCTTGAATGGGTGTGCTGAATGAACGAACGAATGAATGAATGAATACATGTTTGTTGGCCTGTTGAATGGATAACGATGATGAATGAATGTGTAAAATGTACTTCTTCTCAAAGAAGTGACTACACCAAAGAGAAAATGTTCATGAAACCCAATTATTTTTCTTCGTGGTGATTCCATAATATGTGAGCCCCAAATTACACTTGAAATGTGCATTTTATATCCTGTGCTTTATGCCACAGATAATGGCCTCACCAATTCAGCAGCACTAGGAGAAGACACAACTGCCCTTAAGCAATTTACTTCCCCTGTAATGGCTTTGAATGGAAGTGAAACAAGAGCCAGGGGCCTGTTTGCAGAAGAGCACTGGCTTCTCTGAGCCTTTTCGGGTGCAGTTCCTCCCATTTATTCCACTTGAATAAATTCAGGAGACATTTTCAGTAAATTGTCAAAATGTAATTTCTTTCAAATACTCCCCTTTGGCTTCTCTGGAATAGTAACTTTTCCTTTTGTGATGTGCTGCATTAGTATATGCCCATTCTCTCCGGGAGAATTTTTAGAAGTGTGTGTGGGAGACAGATCCATGTTTATGGGCAGAGGTCAGGGTTAGCGTCAGGGGTGTGAGTAATAGTCCATGGTGTATATGTACCACATCTTCTTGATCCAGTCATCTATTTTGGGGCATTTGAGCTGTTTCCATTGCTTAGCTATTGTAAATAGTGCTGCTATAAACATAGGGGTGCAGGTGCCCTTTGGAATTAATGTTACTAGAAACAAATTTTAAGCCACAGATTTGGTCAGGCTATTGCTCCTCACGATTACCTTGGTTTGATGATGGAGTGGCAATTACAGTAACAGGAGGATGACTGTTAGGGAAGCGGCAAGAAAGATCTTGAGATAAGATCATAGTTTCAACTTATGTCAGCTTTCATCCATTTGTGATTCCTGCGTGTGGGCGTGTGGTTTTGAGTCACAATGCTGGTGGGCACCATTTACATAACAAAACACCCCCAGTCTGTACATTCTTTCTGTCCAAGAACCTTAACATGTGGCCCGATGACCAGCAGCACCTGCATCACTTGGAGCTTGTTAGAAATGCAAAGTCTCAGGAACCCCCTAATTGTCTGACCTGCTCTGGCGTGATAGGATGCAACGCTAGCTTAACACGCTCTGCTCTGTCTAGTTTGGATTCCAGACACGGACAGGTAATGAGCAGATAACCCATACGAAGTAACCAACTAAAGTGTTGGCAAAGCAATTTTAGGTCAGATGAGCAAAACGTTGGAATTGGAATGCTTGACCTGCACATTTAACATCAGAAGGCTTGAGAGGAATCTGGAAATACCAATGTCTTACTGAAAGTCTACTTTGAAGAGTATCCAGTCGATGTCAATCAAGGTCTTTTGAATTCTAGGCTCATTGTTCTTCTAGGCACCATACTCGAGAGCCTGGTGTTGTGCTGCTCTGGTGCTGCTCCCAACGTGTAAGAACACACCTGTCAGCTGGGTCACCTGGAGCATGTTGTCTCCCCTCTATCTTCAGTTTCCCAGCCTGTGTGATGCCTGACTGCGTGACCTCTGCCAACTTCCCAGCAGTCTTTGCTCCTCCTGTATGTGGCACACTTTGACCCCCCTCCCCTATGCGGAGGTGGGTGACAGGGTGGGCTCACAATGATTTGCCCCAATACCATTTTCTAAATCAGCACGAGCAACATAATCTGCTTAATTATTTCAGGCTTTTTTTTTTTTTTCCTCATTCACAGAGAAAAGAGTCCCTTAGAGAATGACTTCCCATTAATTCATGTCTTTACTTGGCTGTCAAATTAATTGCAGCTATTTTCATTGCTGATCAGAAGGGCACACATGCTTTGGATACAGTCTGATGCTGATAAAAGTTATTATCTGTTTGGAAATCTGCCTGCCTTTCCCATCCTGCCTGCTGTCGGAATTTAATAGCATTGGGTCAGACCCCTAATAAGAATTATAATGACAACCTACATTTTATAGTGCTTTATACTTTCCAACAGAATTAAACACATGCATTAGCTCATTGATCCTCCATGGCAGGTAGGGAAGAGGGGAGCATGCGATGGTTTGCATGAAAGCCCAGATTAGCTTCTCTGATTGAACAATTGATGCTCATTTTCAACCTGAAGAGAGCATAGATTTAGAGTAAAATATGGTTATTATGTATTTGAGGTCTTTTTTTTTTAGGTCATACTGGTGTATTTTAGGAGTACAGGTACACACTTGCTCACACCCATCACCAAAGTTCTAATAACCTTCCACCACAATCCACTGAGCTCCCCTCTACTCTGTGGCCCTCAACCCCAGCCCCTGGTAATCTCAGTTATGTTGTCAGAATCCAAGTGTTTGATTTTGTTTTGTTTGCTTGGTTCTTTATCTTTCACATATGAGTAAAATCATTCCACAGTTATCTTATTTGTTTTTCTCCTTCTGATTTATTTCGCTTAGGATAATCCTTTCCAGTTCCATCCACACTGTCACAAATGGCAAGAGCACATTTGTTGTTATAGCTGAGCAGTATTTCACTGTGTATATGCACCGCATCTTCTCTCTGTATTCATCCATTGTTGGGCTCATAGGTTGTTTCCACATCTTGGTTACTATAAATAGGACTGCAGTGAACATAGGGTTACAAGTGTCCTTTTGCATTTCATGTTTTTTTTCTTTTAAGATTTATTTATCATGCATAAAACAGGGGTGTAAGCCAGGGGTATGGGGGTGAGAGGATTCACCAGAAACAGAATGGGGAGGTGGATCTATTGAAATACACTGCTGAGGGGAGCAGCGTGTGAGACAGGAGAGGTCTGCTGAGCCATGTGGGTAGCTTCTGGCCAGGAATCGAACTCAGAGTGTGTATGCTGGGGGACAAAGCAGAGGTGGAAGGTCAAGGTCAAGGGGAAGTCAGAGAAGGCAACTCAAAGGGAGTATCTTGGAAAGTGAGTGTGGCTTAGCCAGATATGAGGGGGAAGGCAAGGAGCCTGGGCAGTGGGATGACTGAGCGGAGACCTGGAGACTTAAGCCACAGCTTGCTTCTGTGATGTAGAGGGATGGACAGTGCTTGGGGCTGAGACTGGGCCAGCTGCAGAGGCCAGATTGTGAAGCACTTTGTAGTGACTTTGAAATACGTGCCACTGGCAATAAGAAGTCAGTAGGTTCAAAAAAATATAAACCATACTTAGTGACATTCCCAGCTCTGAGAGAGCAGCTGGGCCACTTTGAAGGGGACAGCCTGGAGTCATGTCCTGTTGGAAAGCTATGTACATGAAAGAAATTGGTGCAATAATCCAGACAAAATATAATATGGGTGTGATCCAAGATGGCTGCAGTGGAAATGGAAAGGAAGATATTAATATAGAAAATGATAAGGAGGCATAATTGGATAGAATTTGGTAATAAATTAAATGGAAAAAGTTAAGCCTTTTTGCAAAGCATGATTCATCTTTATGCATAGCAAGAAATTATATTAGCTGTACTATGGCGATATCTCTGGAGATTGAAGATTAGATGTTCTGTACTTGTCGAAGAATTGTCTTTTTTCCCTGTTGTCAATCATCATTCGGTTTTAACTTCCAGCTTTAGTTCCATTGCAATATGTAGTCTGTTAAAACCTACCAAAAAAAAAAAAAAAATGGGTGGGTGAGGGTTCTGACTTAAGAGAGGTTCTTGGATAAGCAGCCTTAGAATGTAATGCTAGAAGGAAGCCATTGTGAAGGACATTTCATTCAGCTCTGTGTCCCCCAGAAGAGTGCTTGGCATAGAAAAACTCCTCAAGAAAGTTCTTGTTACATACACAAATGAACATGTGAATGAAGGAAATATAGGGCACAGTGTCTTTTAAAGAGGTGGTCCTGAGGCCTTGAGAGATGCTTGATGCTTCTTACGTGGAGAGTGCTCAGGTGTGAGATGGGAGAAGAAAGCGGAAATGGTGCCCAGGTCGCGATGGGAGTCGGGCAGCCTACGTCTCTAACAATAGGTAACAACTGGGTATCGTCGTGTGGTCTAAGCAATGCCTTATATCTAGTGCACATGTAGAAGCATGCTGTGTTTTTTGCTCATCTGGGCAAAAAAAATTGAACATTTCGGGTTCAGTCCAGTAATAGAAAGAGCCAGAGTCTGTCCCTCTTCCTGCTCCCTGCAGCTGAGATCCCTGTCACCTCCTGTGGAGGAGCATCAGGCCCTTTAAGTTCACAGCAGTCTAAAGCTACATGAATCGGCAGCTCTAACATCAGGACAAACTAGGCTACTCCATTCTTCCTAGTCCGTCCCATGTCATCAAACTAGGAGGTAGAATAACTAAGACAAAACCCCAGAGTCTGCACCCAGAGGCATGTCCCTAAGTGACCACACAATATCACCTTCCTAATTACTGTGACATGGACAGTGGGCTCGGCCACTGGACTCGGTGTTTCTTCCAGCACAAACTCTGCTCTTCTTTCCTTATGGATAGTTGAAGTCTGACCCCCCAACCCCTACCACCTGACACACCGCCACCTCACTACCACCACCACCACTAGCAATAACCACTGTCCCGTTTTGGGGATGCAGAGGCTGGCCCTCTCTGACCTGTATCAAGGTGTTTCAGGAGACTGCTCTTGACTTCACTGCTATGTTTGCTTTATCCAGCTACAGAGCTATAGACAGCGATGAGTTTATTTTTGGTAGAATGTATTTTCTGAGCTAAAACCAATACAGGCTGCTGTCCAGATCCTCTGAAAAATCATTTCAACTAGCTGGAGATGGCCAACTCATTTTTCTTTTGAATCTCAATTCAAGGGTGAATTGAGGGAAGGAAAGAAGCATGGACAAAGTGATGAGATGCAAGGAAAGAGGGAAAGTGAAAAATAACTCATGCTCCTGGCCACCTGTGTGATGGTTTTGCATAAAATAATAACTGCATGAAATATGCAAGATAGCCTGAGTGACTGAGTGACACCTCAAGGTGCCCTGTTGTTTCCTGCTTCCAAGACTACATTTTTGAACGCTTTGTCTTTTAAAGAGGTCCCCAAATATTGTCCCCAGACATCCCCTACAGCAAGATTACATCTCCTCTCTCCACTCCTTGAATTCTTCCCTGATTGCTGCCTTCCCAGGACAGGTCATGTCTAGGACAAGACACAGAATTTTAAATTCAGAAAGATGGAAGGTCCAAACCCAACTTTACACATTAGTGATTTTCGAAGTTGTCAAAAGCTTCTGAAAATTTCTGAGGTTTAGGATCCTTACAGAAAGTCAGCACTGCAAAAATAATCTCAGAACATATTCATAAAGACGAATGTAATAAAAGGATGTGAGAAGATAATGCAGGTGACAGAGCTGTGTCTACTTCTCAAGGGTTCTCTGTACATCCTTGTTAAGTGAACGATTAAAAGAAAGTCAGCGCAGAGGCTGCCTGCAGCGAGTGTGAGCAAAGCTTATCAGTTATAGTGCCTGGTCCACTCACTCCCCCACTGCATGGAAGCACCTCAGAAGGCGAGAGCACCTCCTACTGTCTGCCTGTATCCGTAGGAAGCAGCAGGGAAATTGGCATGCGGCCGATCCTCAGTGAATGCTATTTTATATATCACTTCCAACTTCACAAATGATTTTCCCAGGGCCTCCCTGGTGGCCTAGGGGTTAAATCTCAGCACTATCACCTCTGAGGCTTGGGTTTGATCCCCAGCCAGGTTGCTGACCCACATATGGAGCAGCAGACCTCTCCTGTCTCCCTGCTGCTCCCCTCAGCAGTGGATTTCAGCAGATCCACCTGTTCTGCTCCCCACTCTGTCTCGAGTGAATCCTCTCACGCCCTGCTCCTCTGGCCTATACCCCAGTTCTTGTATGCGTGAATAGATTTTTTAAAAAAAAAGATTTTCCTGATATTTATTTGGGTTATCACAACATCCCAAAGTGGTTGGCCTCATAACCATTTACACAATTGAAAACACTGAAGCTTAGGGAACAGAAATCCCTCATTTCATTCAAAGTTGGTGAAAGCAAGGGTAGAACTTGGGCTTGCTCTCTGACTGTGCACTGAGTCCTGGCTGCTGTTCCAGGCATAGAAATAACCCAGTCTGGTGGGGGGTGAGACTTGCACAGCAACTGCCTTCACTTAGGCCTGATGTCCGGGAGGAAGCTCCACCTGAGCTCATGTGGCGCTTCCAGGGACTGTGCTGTGTAAATGCTCCAAAGCTCGGGGATGAGCGGCAAGTTTATTTTGATAAATAAATCAAATAGCATTACTCACCAGTCTAAATGGGTTATATTCAGAAATGCTCAATATTTATGGTCAACAAGGAAAAATTGAATTCGTTTATGTCTTTTTTGACAAATTGGTTACCTCATGTAGAATAATTGCTGCTTTTACTCATAGTACTTGAGTTCTACTCTGCACATTACTGAGTCATGACTTAGTTAATGCCTGATTTCAGTTGGCAACATGCTATTTATGGAAGAAAATAAAAGACAGTCGTATTTTGGATTTCAACCAGCCTTTTTTGTCTTTGAACTTTGAATACATATTTTTGCAGATGTTACCTACTTTCCAGGAGCAGAAAATGGATCCATTGAAAAATCCAGAGTGTCTGTTTCCGTATTTAGGCTCTGTAACCACCATCCCATTCAGTGGCAGGTTTCAGAAAGGCTTACAGTTACTGGACTAGTAGTTGTTCAACACATTTCTGATTTTCCTCCACTAGTAGGTGAGAACCTTGGGTCCGGGTAAGGAGGTCACAGGGGTGAAGCACTGGCAGATCTGGAGCAGAATTCTCACTTCATCACTCTGCAGTCAGCCTGAATTTCTTTATTTATAGAATCCGTTTAGCTTATATACATTGGAAATTCAATTCAGTTAATATACAGAGATACTTAGTCTAACATCAGGAATGTAGTAAGTTCTCAATGACAAGAATTAAATAATAGAAAGTAAAATAATCTTCTATTTATTTAATTGTATAATGAGGAAGATGAGGCAGAGGATGGTAAACACTCAACCCTCTTTTTTTTTTTTAAAGATTTATTTATTTATGCATAGAAGAGCTGGGGTACAGGCCAGAGGTATGGAGGGTGAGAGGATTCACCAGAGACAGTGGGGAACAGAACAGGCCGACTGACTGAAGTACACTGCTAAGGGGAGCAGCGGGCGAGACAGGAGAGGTCTGCTTTTCCATGTGGGTTGCTCCCTGGCCGGCCGGGGATCAAAATCATGCTGCAAAGCCTGCAGATTGCTTCATAGTGTGGCGCTTAGCCACTTGCACCACCAGGGAGGCCCCTCAACCCTCTTCTTTTGCATTTTGAATTAGTCGGAAAAATTCACAAAGCCTATGATCCTAAGTTCCTAATGGCTTACAACCATCAGGTGTTGTTCCCTCATATTCATGGTCCTATGAGATCTGGTGGCTTTCCTGGTGACTGTCCTTCAGAGAGCAATGGTCAAGAATCCAGATGTCTTCAGTCAAGCGGCTCGTCCCACATGGAATCCTTTACTTACAGATGTAAGGACACAACACAGGGAAATTAAGACCTATGTCTTTTTCACCATGACCCCAATTCAACCCCAAATTCCAAATTCGCTTTGTTGGAGGCAAAAATGCAGGACTTTCCTGATGTGACTAGGAGATGAAAGAACACAAATTAACATCCACCTTAAATTTTGAGTTGTGAAAAGGCTTACACCATATGAGCCTCATATGGGAATATGAACGGAATATATAGAAGAGGACAATGAGGTGCTGTAGACAAAGCATACTTTTAAAAAAATCAGTGAATCAAAAGATTCACTGATTTCTAAGAAATAGATTTCTAAGAAAAAAGCAATCCAAGAAGAGGCAATGCTTGAGTTTGACCTCAGTGAATGGGCAAAACCATGTGACAAGAAGGGCGATGAAGCCAAGGCCATGGGTCATGGTGACTGAGAGGCCAAGGCTGAGAACAGAAGCAGCAGAGCAGGCAGTGGTGTGGGTGCACCCAGAGTCCAGCTGAGAAAGGTAGTCGGATGGAGGGTGTTGAGACCCCTGAAGGCAGGCTCAGCAGTTGAGACTTATGCCAGAGACAATGAGGCCAGATACTTGCTTTATTTATGGTACAATCTCAAGGTTTTGAAAGTTGCCCATTTATATTCATAATAAAATCATCCATCATTATTTGGCTGCAAATATTGCCATATTTTTGTTGTGTATTATACAGACATTTTATTTATTTATTTATTTTTTTGTGGGACCCTTGCCGGTGGCCGGGGATTGAACTGGCGCTGCAGAGGCTGCAGGCAGCCTCGCAATCCAGCGCTCAACCACTGTGCCACCAGGGGAGGCTCTATACAGACATTTTAAATGAGGAACATATCTAACCATTTGTCTTACATTACAAGGAAATGAGACTTTCCACATTCGTTAATATTACAAAAAGTTGAAGTTTACCAGGCATTATGTTAAGAAAATGGAAACTAAGAGAAGCTAAATAAATCATACACACACACACACACACACATACACGCACATACAAACACACAATTTAGTGTCAGAGCAAGGCTTTCACCATGGGTCTTCTATTTCCAAAAATTGTGTCTTTTGCAGAATATCCTGGTTTTATGGCCCCCCATTATCCAGAATACATCAACGCCATAAGTATATTTTCACTTCTGAGAGACTCATCATTGAAAATTTATTGAAGTGTGTGGCAAGGGTTTGAAGGTTGTAAAAGTCTAGTGACAAATACCCTGAAGCTTTCAGCTTGAGTGAAAACTGTTGAAATTAACAGTGTTAGGGTTGCAATTTGTCTTCCAGGTGTTCCACATGCTTTATGGCCATCACATAGAAATTTTGTGATGCTATTTTTTTTTTAACTGAGTAGTGATGATAGATGCATCTGGCGTCGGTAAAGAACTCCATACATGTCTGACATTGAACATGATGGAAGATAACCCTGACATAAAATATTCTCTCATTAAACAATCAACCTCTTCTTATAAATCACCACTTCTATTTATCTAACTGTCATATTTGAAATAATTCATTCTTTAATTCAACACGCTTTTATTAAGCATATAATATATGCCAACTACTTTACTAGGCATTGGGCCCATAAACATTTCCTTCATTATAAGAGCACAGAATCTAGGGAAAAAAAACACTAATGTGAAAATTGTTATGCTTTGCTAAAAAAATTTACTCTTTAGTGGCATATATCATGTAAGTACACAGTATAGCTTTAATGCCACTGATGTTTTATGTTTTCACTTTAAAAGTTTAGGATTCTGCAGGAAGCGAGATTCCTTCCTAGGAGATTGAAATATTTTGAATTGACACAGGTATGAATCTTATTCTAAAATTGAGCACACGAAGATATAAATTCCATTAGTATAAACTTATGGTTCTATTGGTCCACAAGTACTTAAAATGGATTGACTAGTAAATAATGGATGTGCAAATAAACTTCTGTTGAATGATGGAACTCGCTGTGTGAATTCGGCTTAGTTTAACTTCCCTGGGCAGAGACAGTCTGCATTCTTGCTCTGTCCACGTGGCTTATCAGATGACAGCAGAGGAAAGGACAGAGCCTCCCAGGCTGGGGCCTGGTGCTCACAGTGTGTGGCCTCCCCTGTGCCCTGTGATACCCCATGGCCAGTCTGCTTCCCTGGTTGGGTTGTGTTGTCTGCTGTCCTTGACACCAGACCTTCTGTGCTGTCTTGACTGAGCTCTGTCTGCTCAGCCGCCTCTGGATATGGTGGAAGCGAGGCCCCTCACTTAGGGTGATCTCCCCCCCACCCCCTAGCACCGAGGCCCATGCCCTTCCATGCCATCTGCCAGGATGGAGCTACCCATACTTCCCCTTATAAACAACTTGTTCCAACAGCATTTAAACATCTTAAAGTCTCTCCCTTGTGCTGAACAAAAACGGGAAAAAAAATGGGAAAATACAAGCTCCAGCAACTTCTCTTTGCCTTCATTTAATGACCTACCTAGCCATGCCCTTCCCTGGATGCCCGCACTTGGAGAAGCTGCTGTGTTCCCTGGCTTCTTCTGGATTCACACTCCCCTGAAATGACCTCAGCCAGGTCACCCTTAGTTTCTGCTAATAACATAGAGAACTCATAAAGGTACTTGCTATTCATTTATTCACTGAAAATACATTTACTTAGCACTTAATAATTGTCCAGCATCCACTCTGTTGTGCAGGGCAAGTGCTGTCTCATCAGGATGCTTATCCCACTGCTTGGAGAGGGTCCCCCAGCACCTCAATGCTCCACCCGCCCCTTCATCCTTGGGGTGTCTCTGGAACTACATGAATCCATGTATATTTTTCTTCTATTCAATGTTTCAATCTTTTTTTAAAAAGATTTATTTATTTATGCATACAACAGCTAGGGTACAAGGCCAGAAATGCAGGGGGTGAGAGAATCCACCAGAGACAGAGTGGGGAACAGAACAGGCAGACTGACTGAAATACACTGCTGAGGGCAGCAGCAGGCGATACAGGAGAGGTCTGCCTCGCCATGTGGGTTGCTCCCTGACTGGCCGGGCATCGAACTCATGCTGTAGTGGCTGTGGATTGCTTCATAGTGTCGTGCTTAATCCCTTACACCACCTGGGAGGCCCCACAATGTTTCAAATCTTTTAAGAGCACCAGAGTCCCTCACACTATTCCTCACTAACCCAGCTAAAGCATCTCAGAATTTTAGCCCTCCTTTTATTTTATGATTTAAAAATTCATCGAATGGAAACTAAAACATTTCTAAAAAAAGGTGATGCTAGGACATATCACTTGATATATAATTAATATTAACTTAGGATATATATCCTCCCATACTTTCTCTTCCCCTGCTCTATAAGGACTCACAGCTAGGGGTAAGCTTATACTGTTTATGAGTTACGTATGCACATGTTATAATTTTTAAACAATATTAGCTGACACTTATACATATAAAATAAATATATTTTGTCAAAGGTGGAACTCTTTTATTCTGCTCTTTTTCATTAAAGGACCACAGTGACTCCAGTTTCTGCTTACTTTTATAGTGTTGACATTTTAAAATTATTATTATTATGTACATAATTTTTACATCGTTGTCCATTCTCTCAGGTGTAATCCCCATAAAATGACCGCCACCGAGACACTGGGAACCATCACATAGTCTCCTCCCTAGTGGGGTTCTCCCTCCCATGTTTCTGTCCCTCTTCTCGCCCTCCCCAGCTAAATGTCTCAGATTTAGTTGCCTGCTAGTTTTGTCTTTTTTTCCGGATCCCTTATTTGGTTTCCCTATATTCCTTCTACAAATGAAACCATTAATAGGAGGAATATACATTTTTTTCTCAGATGGACAACTTTTCCTTCTTAAGTAGTTAAAACGAGTATCCACCATGTGATTCAAACAACTCGAAAAATAGCCAGGGTGAAATATCCAAAAGGGAACTTCAGATGGTAAACAATTAGTTTGGCTCCTCCAGAAGGCTAGAGAATATCATGGTTTCAATTTTTCTTTTGATTCTGTTTAATTTCGTTTCATGGGCAATTATCCTATTAAACTGGCTCTTTTGTTTTGGCATAAGTAATTAAACCCTCAGAGCTCGAGACTGCTTTCTTCAACAGCAAAATTTAGCTCTGTACGTTTTTTCCCCCAGGATTTTGCAGGCTACAGAGCTCTTGTAAAAGTGTCTATTCTCCAGGCATTTCTTGTGGCTCTGGGAAGCCCGTTCCAGGGTGTTGTGCCGGGAGAGCCGGGCACTGCATCCTGCCAGCATTGCCAGGTGTGGGATTTGCCAGCAGCCCAGATAATAAACTGCTGTTGTCCCCCTCAGCACGAGTTTCATCCCGCCAGTGTTTGTTGAGCACTTACTACATGACCTGGACTGAGGTCTTAGAAACATTCCTTAGCCTAAAAACAAAATAAAAACAAGACACATTGTTGGGCTAATGCACGTAACTCAAGGGCCGTGGGATCAGACGGGACTGGTACCGCTGACACTGTGGCCTTGGAAAAGCCACTTGACCTTCAAACTTTCTACCTCTTGACACAATTCTAAAGCAAGCAGGGAACTCATGAGGCCTGATGGGAGAACTGGTTAAAGTCTGGTACACACCACCTGCTATGATGGTCAGTAGAAATCTGTCAGCAGCGCTGAGACAGAAAAACCCAGCACAACACAAGACATGGATCACAAAATGAAAGCTGATGCACGGCTGCATTAGGAGGACGTTAGAGAAAGTTAGGACAGGTCCCTGGGCCTCGCTGGCCAGGAGTTCCGCGTGGCCTTCTGTGTGCTCCACTTTCTTTGCTTTCTCTTTCTAGTTTGATGCTATTTCAGGAATGAGGGCTCTGGGAACCAGAAGTCAAATAGCAGTTGGAGTGAGATTCTTGGGGAAGGCACCTGGTCAGAGCTAGTGGGGATGCTTTGACCTATTTTGGGAACCAGACACCAATGGGAAAAAGTCCTTTCCAGAACGGGGCTGTGTTGCTAGCATGATGAGTATAAAAGTCTTTTAAATCAGTGCATTTCATCTGAGTACACGGGTATAAAGAATTGCATGGCTGCGCCTTGGAGACCTCTGAACCTCTACACAGCTACACAGAATGGAGTTTCTGGGGGAAACACTTTACTATGTGCTTGAGCTCACAGGTGAGCACTGCCCCCCGCCCCCCAGCAAGTACAACCAAATGATTTAACTAGAGAGCTTCTTCAGCTATTAAAATTGGAAGTGATTGGCACAGAGTCAGAACAGATTCAAGGGAGATTTTAAAATGTCAGTGTGGGGAGCCAGCTTGGAGGATGCTACAGGCCGCCCACAAGTAGGGGGAATTCCAGGCACTGCAGAAAGGTACTCAGAACCGTTTAAGAGGGACACTTACTTGAGCTCATTACTAAAACAGGGCCTCCGTGACCCTCAGAGCATGAGCCAGCACCCGCCTCGTTGGATGACTCCCCTTAAACACTCAGAGCATAATTGCCTGTGAATGAAGGCAAGGCTGGGAGCCTCAGTGACAGGTGTCCGCGCAGAGAGGCAGCTTTTGAGTGCTGGAATCTGCAGCTGTCTGTCTGCTCTGCTGACCAGCCTCACTCAACGACTGTTGACTCTTGCTTTGTTTATTTGGTATTTGGCTTACTTTCCTAACAGGTCTTCATATAGTAAAATAAGAAAGTTGCCCCAGAGAAGCGAGCTGAATAGGGAAACATGGACATTCCCAATAAGGAAAGAAGCCAATATGCAAATTCAAACAGTAACATTAAAAGTATTCTGAGATTGGGTCTCCCTGGTGGCGCAGTGGGTTAAGCGTAGCACTGTGAGGCTTTCCGCAACCTCTGCAGCGCCGGTTCAAATCCCGGCCGGCCAGAGAAATTCCCACATGGCGTGGCAGACCTTTCCTGTCTCGCCCGCTGCTCCCCTCAGCAGTGTATTTTGGTCCTTCTGCCTATTCTGCTCCCTGCTCTGTCTCTGGTGAATCCTCTCACCCTCCTGCACCTCTGGCCTGTACCCCAGCTCTTGTATGCATAAAATAAATAAATCTTAAAAAAATAATAAAATAAAAGTGTTCTGAGATCATTTAATGCTTAGTTTTTTAACTGCTCCGGGGGGCTCTGCCTGCCTTCCTCATGGTTAACTTCAAATGTAGAAAGTGTTAGTATGTGGAAACACAGAGAGAAAGGTTTCTGGTTTGCTGAAGAAGAGATAGAATCAGAGTTATGAGAAAGCAGATTTTATTTGAATGTAATGAAGTTGTTGTTACCAATTAGCACTGACTTGCTGGGAATAAGCTACTCTCTGGAGCAATGAGCTCATGGAATGGAAGCTGTTCCAACCAGACAGGACAGCCCACAGGACTGTTGTAAAAATGATCTGTACCTTGAATTGGATATTAAGCTGGCAGCACATCTGACTCTGTGATCAAAGAGGTTTATTCAAACAAGTACAAGAGAGAGTGAGTGTCCACACAAGCCCTCATAAATGTCCTTTTCTGTTAATCCTTCCGTCTTCTTCCCTGGTGGGTGAGTCTTTGCTCGGTGAGGGACAGTAGGAATGGGAAGAAGGTGTCTGAAGGTCGTTCACTTCATATTGAAGAGTTCAATGGCAGCGAGGAAGTTTCTGCTTCTCTACGCTGCCCTGGTACATCTTCAGGGCCAGCCGTCGCTCTGTGTTCTGTCACAGACACAAATGATCTATCTAATTTGTTCTTTCTCACATATTTTGGATCACTTATTTCTTTTTTATGTGTGCAATGGTGAATGGGTTGTCCACACTTTTCGAAAAGACTATTTGAGTCTGATTATTTAATGGATCTGTCAATTTCACTTCTACCCAAAGCCCAAAAGCTAGTGTGTGAAAAAATTCTCACTCGGTCACGCAAAATGAGAAAAGTAGAGTCTCTACTTTGCGATACTACAGTGCCCCTCAGCACATCTTCATGCTGTAAAAACCAAAAGGTTTTCTTGGGCGAGACATTCCATCTTGTTTATTCATGTTTAGAACTGCATCTGCCAGGAATCTCAGAGGGCTCATATTCAATATTTCTAGGGTGCGAAAAATTCTAAGTATTCAGCAAAGAGGCACTCTTTCCTTGGAACTGAATGTGGAATGGAGGATTTCACACTTCAGAATTATTCAGTCTTAATCTTCAGTGAACTTGGTAACACTTTGTTTTGATCAGGATAGGTGCCTCTATTGTTATAGGACTTTCCAACCATAATTGGATTCCTAGAGCACCACAGGAGTTCTAATTGCAAATTCAGAGCAATTTCAAACCCAGCCATTCATGTTGTCCATGTGGAGAGTCTTAAAAGGAGGGGGCAAGCGGAGTCATTTCATTTCTGGGTGAATTTTAAAAGCTAACACTGCCATTACCTTTTCCTCCAATAATTTCCAGAAGGCCTGAGCTAGCTACCCATGCAATTTTCAATCATTCTTTACCTAGGTATCAGAAATAACGTATTACAGATAAGTGTAATAGAACTGCCACAGAACCTAAAAAAAATGGATTGGATTGGATTTCCAAAGAAAAGATGAGATGGCACAATCCATAAATAGTGATATCTTCGTGGTGGTCTCTCAGCTCCAGGTGTGACAGGATATAAACATTTGCTTGATATCGTGGTCAGTTGGAAGATTTTTTCACAGTATTAATATTTAAATCTAATCTACACAGCCCTGCAGCCTGCTGTTGCTAAAGAGAACAAGACTGGTAGCCCAGCACCCAGGGGCAAGCATGATTTTCCCATTCCCTGATTGGTTTTCTTTTCTTTTTCTTTCTTTTTTTTTTTTAAGTAGAGGCATGTTTTATTTATTTATTTGTTTGTTTGTTTGTTTATACAAGCACTGGGTACAGTCAGAAGCGCGGGAGGGTGAGAGAATTCACCAGAGCCAGAGCAGGGAGCAGAGCAAGCAGAAGGACCGAAGTACACTGCTGAGGGGAGCAGCGGGCGGCAGGAGAGGTCTGCATGCCATGTGGGACCCTCCTCCGGTGGCCGGGGAGCAGCCGGGGATCGAACTGCCGCCGCAGAGGCCGCGGGCAGCTTCGCAACCCAGCGCTCAACCGCTGCGCCACCGGGGAGGCCCATCCTGCTTGGTTTTCTTAAGCAAGGCAGTTTGTTTGCACCTCTGTTCATCCTGCATTGGAACTGGAAATAAAATCTGGCTTAACTCACCGATTTCTATATTCATCAAAGGATGTTAGAGATAGGAGCATGCTTTATAAATTATAAAGCATAAATTATAACCCCACCTGAACACAAAGCAGAGGAAACTTTTCCTACAGATTCCTTGGTGTCAACGTTCAAGCCTCCAAATTGCTGACCCATAAGCTTCTGTGTTTCAGGTCACTCAGCTTGTGGTATTTTGTCAAGTTTGCCCTAGAAAGTCAATCAATATCAACTCTCTGGGATGGATGGATTGACTCACCCTTTGAAAATCCATAAAGAGAGGGAGTCTTGGAGAGTGTGTGTCTGACCGTAGCTCAGCTGGAGTGGAAGTGGTCCACTGACTGCCAATGAGAGACTCTGTGCTCTCGTGGCCCATTTTTGAAAGCAGAGGCCCGGGGAATGCTGAAAGGATCAAAACTCTTGGTTCTGTTATCAAACACTGAAAAGGAGAATTTTTCCTTGACTTCTGCTATGCAAATACTTGGTTTTCCTCATAGCTCCAAGGTCACGTGTCAATCTTCGTGACCACTTCATCCAGGTTCATCTGTGTGTTGGGGTGTGTTTCAGGTTTAGCCCCACCTGTGTGACTCCCCACTTCATGCACCTCTGGATGGTGTTGACCTCCCCCGTGGCTTTGACTATCCCCCATGTCACTCCTCTTGCTCATAGTAGTGGTTATAAATCTTCAGTTTCTACTGCCTAATTGTGTGACCTCGAAGGTAATCTCTTGACTCCTCTGTGACTCAGTCTCCTTGTTTTTAAAGTAGCTAGAAAAATAGTGCATTCTTTTCATATCTGTTGGGAGAATTAAATGAATTATTACCTTGTATAAAGAACAGTTATGAATTCAAATATTTTAACTTCTGAGAGTAAACATAGCTAGATATATAAAATATATATGTAAAAAAGGGTTAAGAAACAAGAAAAACATAAAGCAAGGGAAGGAGAGTGTCACGTACAGGAAAAATCATCTAGGTGCTCACGAAATCTCTCTGATAAGGATCCCAGTGAGAAAATCTTGATGCTGAAAACATATCACTTCGTGGATTTGGGTGTGACCGGGAAGAGGTCTAAATGTGGGTTCCAGTATATCATGGCAACAAAATCGATTGCTCAGCAGCTATTATACTCCTGCTGTGTTAACCTGATGGTCTAAAAAGTAGCAAAAGTGAGTACAACTTCCTGCTATTCTCCCAAAACAAGTTTAGATTTAGGTGGTTACAGTATATTGGAACAGTCTTGCTTTAGTGAGTGGGGGAGATGGGGGATTTTTCATATTATTCCCTTCAGTTTTCTACTAGCCAACTTACAACTCAGAGGAGCTGATGCTTTTGGACTTTCAGATTATTACCTGGTTCCTTCAGCAGCTGCTGAAGGAAGCTAATTTGGGCCCTGCTATGACCAGAGAGCCTGGGCTGCAGCTGCAGATGGTAGAACAGATCCACTCATGAGTTGAGGCTGATGTGCTCTGGCTGCTGGGAACACACGGCGCCTGGAAACTGGAAGTGCATTTGGACTCTCTGGGCACAGAAGTACACGATGTAGAGCAAGTGGCCAAGGACACTGAAGGCCCGTGAGGTCAGAGGATCCCTGCCAATCATAAATAGGCACTGTCCAGTCCACCTGTTCTTACACCGAGGTTCCCATGGCAGGCAGCCCTAATGTAACTTTGGACTTCAAGGAAGAATTTTCTGGAGACTTTATGTTTAAGGATGAGGAGCTGTTAACTAGGTGGAGAGGCAAGTAGAGTCTTCAGGTAAAGGGAAAGTTGTGCCAAAGCCCCGAGGCAGCACAACATCTGGGTCAAGCAAAGAACAGAAGTCAACTCACCTGGTTGGAGTGAAGAGAATCCTGGGGGAGATGGGACAAGTTGAATGGAGACATAGAAGAGAGGCAGGTCTGCAGACCCTTGTAGAGATGTTACAGATTTAAGATGTAGCCAAAGATGAAGGGGTTGATGATATAATATCCATATTTAAATCCTGCTTTCTGCATTTCCTGTTTTTCAAACTTCTTAAAAAGGGAAGTCTGAGTTTCTGGGCAGTAGGGGCTGTGATATGCTTATTTTCCTGACAATCCAGCTCTCGTTCTCTAGTTACAACCAAACCAGTTCATTCATAAGAGGCAGTGATAGACATTTTAAGCTTTTTTTTTTTCAGACTTTCTTGATTCCTTTGCAAACTACAATCCGCTGTTCACTATCTGGTCTCAAGAAGTTTAGCAAAGATTGCTTCTTTCATTTTCCTTATTTTGATTTCCAATATTCATTGCTACTTCTCCCTTGTTCCGCTTGCCCAATCTTGTCAAAACATCTGTTTCAGTAATCTTTGGAAGGTCTGCTTTTAACTGACCATCTCTTATATTTCCTTTCTTTATCATTAGTTCCTGTTCGTGGTTTTATTATTTCCTTTCTTGCACTTTCCTTGACCCTATTTTGTTACTGTTGTTGGTGTTCATCTTAACCTCTTTGTTCAATACCCAGCTCGCTCATCAATCTTTTTCATTTTCTGACATGTACATTTTCTTTTTACTTTAATTCTTAATTCTTTCATTTCACTTATTTATAGTAACTAGGAAATATTTGTGTTTTCTAGTATTTTTGGTACCATAAAATTATTTTCAAGTGCTTTTGCTTTTTGTCTGTTTCCAAAAAGTAGCATTCTCTTATTTTCTGGTAACGTATTTCACTGTGGCTAGAAAATGCCCAAAATACAGTGCTTCTTTGGTATGTATTAGAGTTTGTGCCCAATTTATTTTAACTTAATTTTTAAATAAAACATTCATATATTTCAAAAGCAGCAGCTGAAGCCAAAAATCATACAATTGATTTTGTCTGTATGGAGTCTTTTCACTTTTTTAGACTTCAAAGAAGTATTCTTAGTTTAAACAGGGAAGTCTGACATGGCCTCCCCGAATATATCCATTTCTACAGCTTCTAGGGTGTGTTTCTTCACTTCATCTAAAGCCTTGAGGTTGACAAGTTTCAAAACCTGTTAATTGGTTTATTATGAGCTCCAGCCTTTGGGTACCTCATTTGCACATTTCTGCTAGTGTTCAGGTCTTCATTTAGAAAATTAAGTGTAATTTTGTTCATAGGTTTTGTGCCTTCCCACCCCTATATGCTTATGTAGATCAGATATGAAAAAAAAAAAAAAAAACTAAAATGTTTCTTGGAAATTGTCAGGAAAGGATCAGTTGTTATGTGTGGTGTGTGGGTGTCAGTCTGTATGGGTGAGCCAGATTCCAGGTGATTCCAGAGGCAGCCTCTTGTACTTCTACATACTAGAGAGTGATTACCAGTCAGTTTACAATACAGCTGCACAAGAGATATCACTTAGAGAATTTTAGAAAATAGTCTAAACTTTGGTAACAAAAGCTATTAATCTGAATGAGTCAGAGGCATAACTTTAAGAAAATTTACCTCTAATAGGGCAAGTGGACATTTTTGTCTCTTTTTGCCTCCTTTAGGCAATGTTCTGGACATGAGGAATGGGGCAGTAAAACAGGTAACAAATCTTTCAAGGGGTAATAAGGGCTAAGATGAAAAATAAAGAGAACAAAAGGGACAAAGTTGATCAAGAATGTTATTTTAAACAGGTTGTTCAGGGAAGTCTTTATCATAAAGAAGACATTTAAGCAGAGGTCTAAGTAAAATCAGAAAACCCTAAAATGCTGAGAGATACCAGAAAGCTCAATGCTCAAAGATAAAAGACAAGGACACAGTTTAACTACTACTACTCAACATAGTATTGAAATCTTAGCTAGAGCAATTAAGCTAGATAAATATATAAAAGAAATCCAAATTAGGTAAGAAGACGTGAAAGCATTACTCTTTGCAGATGGCATGATAATATAAATAGAAAACCATAAAGGGTCCACTAAAAGATGATTAGAAACAATAAGTCAGTACATTGAATTGGCAGGCTACAAAATCAATCTACAAAATGTGTTCCTATATGCAAACAACAAATGAGAAGAGAAAGAAATCAAGAAAATAATCCATTTGTAATCACATCAAAAATAATTAAGTATCTAGGAATAAAACTAGCAAAGGAGGTGCAAGATCTGTACAACAAAAACTATAAGACGTTGTTAAAATTACAGAAGATGATGCAAAGAAATGAAAAGATATTTCCTGCTCATGGATTGGAAGAATCCCAAAGCAGTGTATAGAGTCAAAGCAATTCCAATAAAAATTTCAGTGCCATTCTTCAAATAAATAGAACAAAAATTACTGAAATTAGTGACCCAAAAGACCCCCAAATAGCCAAAACAATTCTGACAAAAGTGATGAAGAATGGCAGCATCACGCTTCCAGTGTAGACTGTTTGGTGGTGTTGCTAGTGAAATGTCCTGCTATGAATATTTGCCTATATTATTCCTGATGTAATACAGAAATAATTAAAAGTATAAAATAATAAGCAAATAATAAATTTCTTAAATTTATACCTGGGGGTGTGTTTGATGATCTGCAGGATGTTTGAATTTATAATTAGACAAAAATTTCAAGCTGTTCTCAATTTACTCTGCCGCTACTCATGGTGATTCTTGAATATTTGATGTCATCAGACTTTTAAATGAAAGTTTATTCAATAAAGTGAATGTAAAGATTATCTTGTTCATTACATTTTTATGACCACTATAGGAAGTTTAATAGCTTCTTCAATAAATATGTATGTCAATAACGGTGAAAAAAACCAAAAATAAGAAGGAAGTTGCAAATAAAATAGACAAATATGGATTTATTAGATACTACTTTCTTCTCTTTGAAATGCCTGCCTGTATTTTATGCCAATATTAGTGTTGGGTCATCTGTTTTCGCAGTTGTGATTTGTAGGAACTTTCACTAGTTGTGTGCTGTAAATATCTCCTCTCTGTTTGTAACTATCCACGCAATGCTCTATTCATAATGACAGTTTAATTCAATTATAAACAAATCTTCCTTTTATTAATGCTTTTTGGGGTCTTATATTAAAAATTCTTGCCTAGCTCAGTGTCAGCAAAAGAATGAATTTTCCAAGAACTTTAACTTTTGTATTGGCAGTTTAATTTTCTGATCCATGTAGAGTTGCTTTTGATGTACAAAAAGAGGTAAATAAGCATTTTCGATGGTGGTGCCCATTTTTCCAGTTTCATTTGATGAATGCCCTCTCCTTACCCATTGGCCTGATGTGATGCCACTCACATAGATTCATATGTGGTAACACGTAGACCTAGTCTCTGTCGTGGCATGCTTCACCCGTGATGCACCTGTCCCAAGTGTGCATGTCCCACCTGATACTTATCACTAAGATCTCATGGTGAATTCTCACTGAGGTAGATAAATTTCCTTTTCTCTGCTCCTCTTTTTATAGAAATCTCTGTTTCTTTTTGATCCTGTACTCATCACACACACAAACACACACACACACACACATATTAGAATGAGCTTGTAAAATTCACTATTGAAATTTTGATAAGAATTGCAGTTATTATCTAGTTCAATTAAAAAAAAACCTGTCTTTGCAATGTTATACTGCCTTATTATTTATAGAAATAATATGATCTCTTTAATTATTTAGGTTTTCTTCAATGTTTGGAAATTTGGAAATCATCATGTTTCCCCATAGAGATTTTGCAAATATTGTATTAGATCTGTTGTTAGTCTTAATATTAAAAGCATAACTGCTTTTAATTTTGTTTTTAGTGATTTGAGACTTTGTATTTTATTTATATTCAGCTGCAATGTCCAAATTTACTATTTTAAAAATTTATCTATTTTGAGTTTGCTATATGATATAGTATTATCTATAATAATGATCATTTTATTTCTTACTTTATACCTCTTATGTATCTATTTTTTCTTGTGCAAAGTACTTTATCTGAAGCCTCAAATAAAATACTGAATGGAAGAGATGATCATGGCATCTTTGTATGGTTCCTGACTTTAATTTTTTTAATGTTTCCAATTGAAAATGACACTCTGGAGATTTTTGATTATTTTCTTACTATGTTAACATATTCTTAAATTTCCAAATTAGGGTATTTTGATGATGCATTTGTTTAATTTTTTCAGTTATTTCATGTCTATTGAATAATCAAATATTTTTGATTAAGGGCTAAATTCACAACAGCAAAGAATCTGTATCCATAGAATGTCACAAATCTACAAATCCCAAGGAGACACAAAACATCCAAAATAAATCCAAAAGAGGTGTTTGTTCATGGCAGACATTGCCATTATCATGACCTTTCACCCACGTTCACTTGACTTTGTGCTTGGTGCTAATTTTCTTTGCCTAGTAGTTGGTTCCCTGCTCTTATTCAAAATTTGTTACATAAAACATGGTTATAACACATAAACACAGATATCATGAGGGTTTCTTAGAAAGTTCTATGCTTCTAAATCAAGAGCTTCTCTGCTTGCCTGGGGCCATGATGCTGTTCTGAAGATGGGGTAGTCATTTTCATGAGTGTCACACAAGTACTTGCATGTGTGTGCTCCTGTTAACACCAATAATTGAATTAGCCTTTCATTGCATTTTACCCTTCACAGTTTGTCGGGAAATTTTCCCTGTCACCTCTGAGCAGATGAGGACACCAAGACTCAAGCTAAGCAACTCAAGCTAAGCAACTTCCCAAGATCCTAGATTGGTAAACTGATGCAGTCAAGGCCCTCCCCACTGGCCCCAACATCACTGACCACACAGCACCCCACTTCCCAAGTGAACCTTGTGCAGGAAAAGATGCCCTAGACTTGAGAACCCAGCTATTAGTGTCTCCTCGGCATTTGCAGAACATTGATGGTGATTTCGTCTAAATAATGGGCAGTTTGGTGCCTTATCATGAGGCTGGTGTGAAGTGCGACTGGGCTTTGAAGGATTGGCCATCTGGTGTTTGCCCCTTGCTGTGCTAGAGAGCAGGCGGTGCTGTGATTAACACCACAGTAGCCTTTCATTACATGAGCGCTGAAGTCAGTCCCTGGGATAGGAGAGGGAGGGAATTAGGCACAGCTGGTCCTCCTGGGCAAGTGCATACTGATCAGGAAAGACTCTCCAACACTTCTCGTCAACCTCTATGCACGGCTTTTGAAAATAACCCTCCCCTGCAAACAAAGCTTCTGCTGAGCTTCAAGAGAGAGAGGCATTAAAAGGTATTTATTCACTTGTTCGCATTTTTATTCACCCATCCTTACATCCGTTGGTTCAAAAACCATTTACAGTCTGTTTATACCAGGGACTGTATGGAGCCCAGAGGATGCCTGGTGAATTGTGCAGTTCCATTTACAAGCAGATGTCTATTGCTGTGTGCTCCGCATTGCTGAGACGGGGAAAATGGCCCACATCACCCATGACTGCTCTCCATGTACCCAGGACGAGAGAGAGACCAAGTGTAAGACTTATAAGTGACCAGAATCACTCCCAGCCCTCAGATTCAGTCCTTTACCTCCTTCTTTAATATATTTTTGAAGAATAAATTCTCATGACTTTGCATTTAAAATTTCTATTGGGATATTAGTGACATAATATAAACCTCACATAAGCTGTCCTGATTACATGAACATTTTAATAAGTTTTGAGGTCAAAAAGCAATGTCCTCTAAATTTATTTCTTTACAATTGTCATGACTGCTTTCATTCTTTGGCATACCTATATAATTTTTATAGAACTTTTAATATCTGGAGAGAAACAAGTGATATGACAACAAATACTCCATTGAATAGATAATAAAGAAATACTACGATCAACTTTGCACTCATGAATTCAAAAACTTAGAAGAAATGTATTGCTTGATATAGTAATTAAAGTTTTTCATCAGATCTTGGAAGTTTGCAATCATTATTTGCAAATTTTTTTTCTGCACTCTTTTCTTTTTTCTTCCAGGATTCAAATTAATGATACATAAAATTATCTGATATCTTTTCAGTTATCTTGTTTTTTCTTCTATCATTATTTTTTCCCTTTTTCCAGATAATGTTTTATCTATTGACCTGTCTTCAAATTTACTTACTATTTTTCTTCCACTTCTAGTAAGTTGTTGATCCAACTTACTAATATTTAATATTAGTAAGTAATAAGTAATATTTAATATTAATAATATTAATATTTAAGAAATTTTTGCTTCAGCATTTCTACATTTTAGCTATAAATTTCCTATTTATTTAGCTATAAAATTCCTATTTGTTAAGTTTCCTTTGGAGGGGGTATGCCTAGTCTATTTAGTTAGTGATATCATATTCTTTAATTTTTTTAAATACATCTTGCTTGAATTATTTAGCATAAAGTTAAATAATATAGCATTTTTCTGCTAAATGTCACATGGGAGACTTGGGATCAATTTCTATGGACTGGCCTTTCTCTGTTTCTGGCACAGCCAGTCATTTTTGGTTGAAACTGAGCATTGTCAATAGTCCATTACAGCAGCTGTGAATTCTGTTGTTATCTTCTTGGGATTATTGATTTGTTGTTATTGCTGCGGCTGGTGTTGTTCCATTAGGAGGTTAACTTGCCTGCTTTAAACTATTTTCTCTTTTGTGCATTTATAGTAACTGAAGCCTCTGTCTTATGCTTTCCGTTTCTGGTTTTTCTCTAAACAAGGATATCAGAGGAGAAATTCATCTAAACATTTGGGCAGTGGTGGGGCCCAATTTTTTGTGGCTTCTTGCTTCTTTAATGGACAGTCCCTCACAATTTCCAGCCATTCTATAGGCTTAAGACTTTGCCTTCTGACACTTCAAGTCTGTAAACTTCAGTGTGTTGTCCCCTGAGCTTCTCAGGTTTGAAACATACCTTCAATTAAAGCAAAACTCATCAAACTCCCAGATTAGACCCCAAATAGCTCTATCTTTCTGTATTAGATTTCTCTTCAATTTTTGTTTGCATTTTGTATCGACTTCTTGGAGTCTGCTCCATGCAATTATGATTAAACTAATATCCAGGAACTCTGGCACAGTTTATAATTATAATTTGGTTCTTATTCTGTCTGCTATCCTTTCTCAGAAAAAGAAAAATCCCCTCTTTACGTTCCAGCTGCTTTGTGTCACCCTACAATCTCCTTTCTGGTGCTTTAGCCAATAAGGCTACTTCTGAGTTGTCAGCCAGCCAGTTGTCTCAGACCAGGAAGCCTCGAGCTCACAATATCTGTGTGTTCCATTTACATTTTGCCAAAATCAGACTCTCCAGACTTCAGGGGGGTTGGGAATCTTTCTGGCGTCTTTAAATAGTTTTTAAAACTTTGTAGTTTGTACAAATTTCCTCTTGAGTAGCTCCTGCCAGCACTTCAGAACCTCTGCCATTAATTAAAAGGGTTTTTCTTGTAGCGATCACTGAAAAACAAAGGAATTTATTTAGCTCTTTTCTCTAAGCAATGAAGGATAGGTCCACCTGTTTTGGTGAGAATAGTAGACCCGATTCTTGTCCTCATAAAGACTCCATTCTAGCAGAGAAGACATAAGTAGGCAAGACAACATGTGAGGAAGTAAAAGTTAGTCATAAGTGCTATGAATAGAACCAAAGCAGGTAGAGGAACAGTGATGAGGATGTTATTTCAGATGCCATTATGGGGAGACCTCTTTATGGAGGTGACATTTAAGTAGAGGTGCTGAATGTAGCATAGATATTCTTAAATCTGAATTAATTTGCTTTAGAAATGGTAACTATAAATGAACTATGCTTGCCACTCTGAGAAACTGGTTTTGCTAGAGTGGGACACATGCATTTATTTACATATGAATAAATATTACCAGGCACCTGTTATTTACCAGGCATTGTTCTAACCACTAAAAGTAGACAAATTCCAGGCTCTCATGGGACCTACTTTCTTGAAGGAAGAAACAAAAAGTGAAGACAATAAGTAAATCATACAGTATATCATGTTACTATAAATGACATGTAAATTATATCATGTCTCTGTTCTACACTATAGGAAAAAGTACAGTAGAAATTATGTCTGGATTGCCAGTAGATTGTAGATTCAATTTTGAAAAGGGTGTGAAGGAATTCTTTGCTGAGACAGACACTGAGGGATGTATTTTTTTTTTAAAGATTTATTTATTTATGCATACAAGAGCTGGGGTACAGGCCAGAGATGCAGAGGGTGAGAGAATTCACCAGAGACAGAGTGGGGAACAGAACAGGCAGACTGACTGAAATACACTGCTGAGGGGAGCAGCGGGCAAGTCAGGAGAGGCCTGCTGTGCCATGTGGGTTGCTCCCTGGCTGGCGGGGGATTGAACTTGTGCTGTAGAGGCTGCGGGTTGCTTCATAGTGCGGTGCTTAACCCCTTGCACCACCAGGGAGGCCCTGAGGGATGTATTTTTGAAGAGCCTTCTGTACAGAAGGAAAAACAACTACAAAGTTCCCAAGGTGGGAAATGCCTAAGGGTTTGAGGAATCGCAGAGGGGCCAGTATGGTTGGTGAGTGAGTAAAAGGCAGAGCACAGAGAGAAGGGGCCAAAATCTGTACAATCTCAGACCTGTGTAATTCATCTTTACAGTAACTGAAATGGGAAGACACTGGAGCATTTTAAACAAGGGAATAACATCCAAAAGCAGTTGTTTCATATATTTTATCCAGCATGTATCATTTATTTCATATATTTTATCTTGAGCTGTATCCAGCCCTCCACCACAGCTAGCTATTCATTTCCTGGTTTGTTTTAATAGTGTCCTTTTGACAAGTGGTGTGTAGAGAACACATTGTTTGAGGAAGTTGTTGGGAAGCTACAGCAGTACCCCAGGAGGTATTATTATAGTGTCTTAGACCAAAGTGGTAACACTGGAGAGGGTGAAAAGAGTTGGAATCTGGAAATTCAGAATGCCTGTAGTATTTTGAAGGTACGATAAATGGTGACTTGAGTGCCTGAGATGTGCACAGGAGTTATGCATATAATGTTAGTATTGCAGACACCATATTTTGTATGCAGTTGTTTACACATTCACGACTCCTACTCTTCTTGAGTTTCTAGATAAGAAAGAACATGTTGGTTTTTCTCTGCAACACTCATAGTCTGTGGTCCACGACTCTCCAGTATAGATCTGAGCTCATCTCACTAAACTTTTACCCATTGGTTCTCTCCAAGCCATGAAGGGCTACCCAAGTCTGATTTCTCTTCTGCAGGAAAGGCTATTGCACAACTGGAGCTGCCTCTTCTCTGCCAAAATGCACGCACATGAAAATCTTGGGGCAAATGGAGGCGAGTATACAGGTTTGAAGACTTTAATGGAATTGGGTTGAGCTTTAAGAGTCATTTTCCAGTCACACCAAAGAGACCACAGTATGCTCCTTGCCTGGTACCCAACAGAGACATTTCAGCAGACTGGATCAAGCAGGAATGAAAATGAAGAAAGGAAAACTAAACAATGATAATTAATTGCTTAGCAGGAGCCCTGATGCTTCCTGTGAGTGAAGCAGTGGCTGTAATTCTTCACGGAAGGTTCCTGCCTTGGCAACAGTACTGGGCCACTGGGCCAGTGGAGGGCTGGAGCTGGAGGGAGCGTCTGTCAGAACCGCCACGTGCAGACACTGCCTTCCTGTCTGCCTCCCTCCTCCCTCCTCAGAGGCAGAAGGTGGTGACTCCACAGCGAACAGTGACAACTTTGCTGTCAAGTCCTGACTCTGGAGCCCTGTGTGGTGTGTGAAGCACTCACACATGAGCAAACTAGCTGATCACACACAGCAGATTTGCAACAGCAGTTTTAGTATCTGTTTTTGTTTTTTTTTTTAATTGAAGTAGCATTATTTTACATCCATGTTAGTGTTTTGGCAGCAAAGAATTTCCCCCTTAAGTGTTGTTACAGGGCAGGGAGAGGGGTAGCCCAAACCCCGCAAACCTGCCTATTCTAAATGGGTTCTGCCATCCACCGCATCAACATAAAACATATGGGACTTTAATGGGAAGGAACTTTAATACAATTAATAAACAATACAGGAAAGGCAAAGAATCTAGTTTCTAAATCAAGAACCCAAAGTTACCCGTCCCCTCGTGGGTAAAAGTCCATCCAAATGGGATTGGCCCAGAGCAAGACCCCAAAGCCTGCCCCAGGTCTAAAGCATCTTCCAGTGGGGACCCACAGAGAAGGATCAGAAACAACCAGACAAGCCCAGAAGGAAAAGAGCAAAATCAAAATTAAGATAAAAGCTGCCATTGTCACCTCCCCATGGGTCTCACCCACATCTGTGTCACCCAGTCCACGACCAGTGGACTGGTCGTGGCAAGCGCAGTTTCTTCACATGTCTCTCTATTCCATGTGCCTCCTCCAGGTCTCCTCCTGGCTCCATCCTGCTTCCTTTCTTCCTCAGTCTCCTCTGCAGCTTCTTCTCTCCCTGCTCAGCTCCACCCTCCATTTTGGGTGGAGCAGGAAACCTGGAACCTCCCCCTTTCCTGGGGACCCCCCTGTTACAGTGTCATCAGGTGCACGCCCACCTACGGTTCTTCACCATAGTCCCTTGTGCTCGCATTCCCTCTGCCCCTCCCATGCTCAGGTCTCCCCTACCCCCACCCTCTTCCTTAACCCCCTTCCTCTCTGAAAGCTGCAGATCTATGGTTTGTTTTCAAGGTTTTTTAAATTAAATTTATTTAGTTGTTTTCTTACATCGTTGTTCAATTTTGTACAGTACTTGATGTCGCCCCCCAGGTGTAGTCCTCCTAGTTTTCCCACCACCTCAGCCCCCAGGAATCATCACCACCATCCCTTGTGCTCTCCTGCCCCTGTTCTGACCCCTCTTTTCACCATCTTTGCTGTTTGCCTCTGATCTATGGTCTGCTTGCAAGTTTTGTCTTTTTCCTGACCAATTTCAAGGGTTGGTTTTAATTTTTATCTTTGCCTGGCCTTTCAGTTTCTCCATATTACACATATAAGTGACCCTAGCACGTATTTATCTTTCTCCTTCTGGCTTAATTGGCTTAGCATAATTCCTGCCAGTTCCACCCATGTTGCTGCAAAGGGCAAGAGTTATCTGTTTTGACCTCTGAGTAGTATTCCATTGTGTATCTTTATTCAATTTGTTGAACACACAAAGGCTTTTGAAAATCATAGAGTTACTTTGAGCTGTCTTCCTATTACCTGATCTGGAGCACAGAGAAAGAGGACATGGGTTATGTGTACAGATTCCGGAAAAAGAAAGACTTCCTTCAGGAAAAACAGGACCAGAACACAGTCAAAATAAAATTATTTTTGAAACGAAAAACAAAAAGAAAAGGGAACATAATTATTTTGGTCATAGGTCTAATTATTGCCCATGATCCCCAAATTCAAATCTGGAAACCTACATTGAATAAGACTCTGTTGTGGATTCTGCACTAGGTTTATTCCAATGTTATACTTGAATTTTCATGTTTGTTTATTTCAATAGGTAATATATTGCAGAACTCTCAGTTTTACAATCTTTTTTTCTCCAGTATCTGCTTCTGCTTTTCAGAGGAAGTTAGCTTTATATTTCTCTTGGGTACCTCTCCAGAACTTCTTTAAGTGTTCTGTGCATATGCAAGCATAAGATATATGAATAGAATAGAATTTAATAAGTGCTAGGATTTCATTGGTGAGTAATTCCATAAAGCAGTGCAAATATACAATTAAATTACTTCCTACAGTCCCTCATCAGCTGTTATATTCTAAACGTGGTCATATACACCATGTTTTTTTATGTACATAAAATTGCAACCACCTACATCTTTTACCACCTACATTTCCAGCCCCCCTTATCCTATACTTCTCTATATTTTCTCATACTTGCTACCCAATAACATAAACCTATAGAAAAGATGTTTACTGGATTTTTCATTGTCTATTATATCAAAAATGTAAAATCTTGAGATGAAGACTATTACCTGTTTTATTAATTGCTGTGTTCCCAGCACTTAGAACAATATCTGGTACATGGTAGGAAGTCAGGTTTTTGTTGGGATGTTTTGTTTGTATCCACTGGATACTATGGCAAGTGATGGTGAGGGTAAGAAGATAAAGAAGGGCAGAAAGTTGTATTCACCAAAGGAACACCCTTAGTATAGATCTTGGGCTGCAAAATGTTTATTAAGACCAACACCTTTCAAAGGAAGATGAAAGAAGCAGGAAGAAGCCCCCTTCGATGCACATCCAGGAACACCTCAGCCAAGCAGGTAGGGTGCTCCAGGGAAATGATCTAGAGCCTGCCAGCATGGTCTTGCATGAAGCCAGACTGAGTGGAACATTTCTCTTGCCTTGCTCAGTCTTTATATGAATTCTACACAGCAGCTAGCCTTTCTTTGAAGAGAAACCTTGGAAATACATCTTGTCTACCAGAGGCAGGCTTAACTATGGCCCTCAAATAGAAGCAATTAACAATGATCTTCTTTTTACTTCTTGAGCATTCCTTGTCAATCACTCATTCAACAGGCATCTCTCCAGGGCCACTGTATGGCAGATACTGCATCAGACACTAGGATGCCAAGGTGAGACATGATGGCAAGGTTGATGCTGCCCTAGCTGCCGTGTAGCTTAAAGCTGTCATTGTCATGGGGACCCATAGACATAAGCGTGAGTTATGGTACAATATGATAAGGATCAGAGATTGGTCAGGTTTCTATAAAAGCACAAAGGAAAGCCACATAGCCCATACTTACGGATGTCAGGTACTCCCGCTACTCAAAGTGAAGTTCACGGACCAACAGTATCAGCACTACATGGGAACTTGTTAGAAATGCAGAATATTGATCCTCTTCAGACCTACTGCATTAGAGACCGTGCTGTAGAAAGTTCCTCGGGTCAGATGGACGAACCTGAAATTATGAAATGCATTGCCATGTGACATTTAAGCTAAACTCTAAAGAGAAAATAGTTAACCAAGAAAACTTGAGGAGGAAGACAGCGGGAGAGCGGGGTCCTGGAGAGTAAAAGAACGGAGATGCAGACAGGGGAGCTAAGATAATGATGAACAGGGTCAGGCCGTGTTTACAATGCATGCGCTCAGTTGTCGTCTTAGTTTTCTTTCTTATGTGCTCGCATATCTTACTATGAGCCTTTCTGACTCAGTGGCTTTATGTTCAGCTCTAAGAAGATAACTATAGAGGTCACAGTAGTAGCTGGGTGTGTATTCACACTCACAACAATAACAAAACAATAATGAAGTCCTCATACATAGCTTAGTTTCCTACAATTGCAATAGCACAGGAAACATAAAAGCACACATAATAGCAATACCTGTTCATGGATTACCTAATAGGTCCTAACTGGGTCCTAATAGGTCCGAACCTAATAGGTCCATAGAGATAGTAGACTCAGTGAACCAAAAGGAAAGGAGAGATTTACATTTCATGGAGAACTTGAGTCATGGAATGAGAAACCAACAATAACCAACAGTAAGTGACCAGCTTGAAATCACTAACTGCTTTACATGGCAGCATCTCATTTAAACTCCATTTCAACTTTGACCAGTAAGAACTTCGACGTCTCCTTTTATTCAGATAAGGAAACTGAGATTTGGAGAGTTAGGTCAGTTTTCCAAGGTCACAAAGCAAACAAATGAAAATGTCAGGATTTAAACCTTTGATCACTTAATTCTAGAAATGTGACCCTTCAACCCTGACTGAGCTGACTCTACCGAGGACCAATGGAAAAGGCACCTCTTCAGAACCTGACAGGGGCATTGGCCACGGGCTGCAGAGAGGTCACCCTGACCTCTCATGTAAATAAAATTAATACAATTGCATGACTGTAAAGTTATATCTCACTTCAAGCAGAACAGATTGCATCGAGTGCTTTCATCAACCCAAGATCTGACAGCTACCAAATGTCTGATGGAATGCTAGTCTATGATGAGGTCATAAACACCCAGATTTCAATAGATTGAACTAACAGAAATATATTTATTTATTATTAGGAACCCCTGAAGATCTAGGAAAATCTTATACCTCCTAAGACCCAGCCTCCTGTCACTGTTCCATCTGGAAATGAGGCATTTCCAATCACGAAGGCAAAGACAAGACTACCGAAGCCTTCTCACCGGCAATTATATACTTTGGCTCAAGACAATGCATCCCACTTCTGACCACAATCCATTCATGGAAGCTCATCAAATGACATGCCTAATTGCAGGAGAAGTGAAATCCTCCCAGGGGCTAGAGGGAAAAGGAGAACCAAATGGGGGTGAATACCAGAACCTTCTACCATGCCAGGCCTTAGTGATCTCTAATAAATATAAGGTTTCCATTAAATGTGCCCCCACTGATTTGGGGCCTCTCCAAGTGTCTTAGCACCAGCTTATACTCACTGAATATCTTAGGATTTTGAGTCTTTTCATCTACATCATCTCATTGAACTTCCTTGCAATAAGGATGATAATACATGTTACATACACTCTCTTCACTTTGTGCTCCTTCAAAGCAGGACTGAGTCTAGTCTTAGATCTCTGCTTAGCACAGCCTCTGGCTCTTAGTAGGGGGCTGACTCAAGTGACTCTGGGTCCATAGTAGCATAAGAAACAGAAACTCTTAACAGCCAACTGACTTGTGCAGACTCCGGTGGATGAATAAAGTAAGATTTGAACTCAAGTCCCTTAGTCACTTCCTATACTCCCTGCCTCCATAGCTGAGGGCGATTTCTGGCCACCTCTTAATCGAAATATATGGTGTCCTTCACCAGGGCCAAAATGAAAGCATGCATCACGATGCAGACCCGCCCAGGATGTGGGAGGCCTGGCCACCCAGGCATGGTAATGATTGCTGTGTTTATCCAGACAGCTGGAAGCAAAGGCATGGAGCAAGACGCTGGGTGTGCGTGGTCCTTTCAGTCACGCATTGATGGATGCCTCCTACTGAGAAGCAGCAGATGTGCTGAGCTACTGAAACCACTGGCTGCATCTGCCAATCACCCAGCACTGCAGGGGGTGGGGGTCCTCCCCCTCTGGCCTTGTTTGTGCATTTATTGTTCCAAGGAGCAACTTCATCTGCACATAACAACTTGGGAACTAAGTCCAGAAGCTTCGGCTTAATTACCTATTTAACATAGAAAGAAACTCTTTCCTAGGAAAGATGATCAGAGCAGCATGATTGGTGTTGAAGGTCTAAGGGAAGGAATCTTCTATTAATTTTTCTAAACCAAACTGAAAGCAAAACAATTTCTGGAGTGATGTATGGTAGCGGGGTCATTTTCTGAAGGCTCAAATTTACCACTTTCTTTGAAAGATTTCTGAGTCTTTCCATGAAAGGAAGTCTAAACTCTTGGGACTTAGCTAAGGCAAATTTGTTCTGGATCTAAAAATTTTTTTTAATTAATATTTTATTTTATATAATTCTTACATCATTTTTCATTTTTGTGCAACGTATGCATTTTCATTTTGGTTATAGTCCCCATACAATTGCACCCCCCCCCCACCATTTAGACCCTAGTCCTTCCTCTCCCCTTCCCCCTTCCTAGTGTGTCTCTGGTTTATTGTTGCTTGTTGATTTTGATTTTTACTTTGTATTAATTAGTCTTTTTCCTGGTCCCTAATTTAGGTTTTCTAAATTCCTGCTATGAGTGAGACCATCCGGTAGTTTTCTTTTACTTTCTGACTTATTTCGCTGAGCATGTGGATCTAATTGTTTTATGCTAATTCATGTTACTGTCATAACTCAACGTGGATGACATACAATTGCCCTAATAAATTAAATTCCAGTGTCTAACCTCAGAGTGCATCAAAGGGAGCAAACTATATCAAGTGCAATTTGATCTGGTTGCACATAATAGAAAAAAGAAAAATAACCAAGATCTAACCAAAAGTGTGGCTTACACGTGAGAAATCCAGAGGTGACAGACCAGGGTCACTGGCATCACTGCTTTTATTCCTTTCTATTCCCAGACACCCAGTCCATCTTCTAACAAAAAATGAGTTGCTTTCCATTGTTATAGGTTAGTTTGCATTTTCAGACTTTTCTATGAATTGGAGCAACCAGTGAGTTTCCTTTTGTGTCTGACTTTGTTTGCTCAGCATAATTATTTTGAGATTGAACCACATTGTACCATCAATGCGGAGGGATCTATAGCCTGTTACTTCTTATTGCTTTTTATACCATTGCTTATGTTTATGAGAGATAATAGCTTGTAGAATTCTTTGTCTGCAATATCCTTGTCTGGTTTGATATCAGGTTAATACTGGTGTTATGAAATGAATTATCAAGTATTCTCTTCAGTTTCAAAAAGAGTTTGTATAAACCTGATATTACTTCTTTTTCAAATGCATGATAGAAATCACCATTGAGGCCATCTGATCCTTGAGTTTTCTTTGTGTGAAGTTGTGTCTTTGTCTTTATTTTTTAAATGAAAGCTGAATTTTTTATTAAAACTGGCAAGGGTTTAATTTTCCTTGATAAAAGGGCATGATTTTTTAATGACACGTTTTACTTTGCTATAATGTAGATTTACATACAGTTTTAAAAGTCATGTAGAGACAGAGCATTAGGCAAAAAAACGACACCAAAGAAATCCAAACTGGAAAAGAAATGACCTCATCTATGTGAGAATGGTCTATATAGAAAAGACCAGAAACAACTAATGTTGATGTGGATATAAAGAAACACTCATCCACTGCTGGTACAAATGTAACTTGGTGCAGTCTCTGTGGAAAAGGTCTGTGTCGGGGTGTAATTTAATAAGGTTATAAACTAAGCCTCCTTGCTGGGCAGGCAGGTTGGGGAGGCTTGATGAGATAAAGGAATTGATAAGGTTGCCTTGGGGACAAGGCCCTAAGACCAACCACCATGACCAGAAAAACCAGCCCAGCTCAGGGATGCAAAAAGAGGCCAGAACTCGTTGCTATGTCAAAGGCCAGTGCCCAAGACTAGACATCCCAGGAGATAAATGTTGCTAACTGGAGCCCCACGTCGGAATAAAAGAGAGCCTCAAACCCTCCTTCATGCAGACATCTCCATCTCGCCTGCTGCTTCTCTTAGAATAAATCAGCCTTATCTGTTCTCCGGTCTGTCTCTGGTGAATTCTTTCATCTCCGCACCTCCAGCCTCACTCTGATATTTCTCCCCAATACAATATGGAGATGCCACAAAAAAAATAAAAATGAAAATTCCATATTATCCAGCAATACCACTCTTAGGTATTTACCCAAAGAAAATGAAAACACTAATGTGAAAAGATTTATGAATTCCTGTGTTCATAGCAGCATTATTCACATTACCAAGCTGTGGAAACAACCTATCGATAAATTCTCATCGACAGACGACTGGATAAAGAAATTTTAGAATATGCATGTAATGAAATACTACTCAGCATTTAAAAAAAATGAAATAGTGCCTTTTGGGGCAAAATATTAGTTCTTGAGGTGATTATGCTAAACGAAATAAGTCAGAAAGTGAAAGACAATTGCCAGATGGTTTCACTCACTTGTGGAATATAAATAACCGAGAAAGCAAACTGGTAGAACATAACAAAAATAATTCTTAGACTCTGTGAAAAACATACTTACAGAGGGCATGGGAGGGAGGGATGAAGCCCTGGAGGGAGGCAACTGGGTTTGGCCCTGCACACGAGGGAAGTATGTGCACATGTTGGGGGTGACGTAACCTCAAAATTATATAGTTGGGGTTATATGATTGGGAAATCAATACTATTGGGAAATAAAAGAATGTATAGAAAATTCTGGACCTAGATTCCCCTAGTGGTAACATCTTGTCAAACAATATTACATCTGGGATATTGACACTGATGGAGTGATGTCACAGAACATTTCTGCCTGAGGCCTCCATGGTGGCCTAGGGGTTAGTCTCTGCACTGTGACTGCTGTGGCCTCAGTTCGATCCCTGGCCAGGGAGCTGGCCCACATGGCGTGGCAGACCTCTCCTGTCTTCCTGCTGCTCCCTTGTTTCAGTAGATCTGCCTGTTCTGCTCCCCACTGTCTCTGGTGACTCTCACCCCCCACACCTCTGGTCTGCACCCCAGTTCTTCTGTGCATAAATGAATATATAAAATCTTTAGCTTCCTCCACTGCGGTCAAAAGAAACAGAATTCATTTGTTTTCATTGCGTCCCTAGGTCCCTAGGTCCCTCTTTTGCCTTTCTTGTCTCCATTTTGCAGTGATCTTATGATTAGTTTACAGATGATATTCAGGGTTCGGGCAGTAGTTCATGGGAGGAATAAGGAAAAGCATGTCTGCTCCATATTTCCCAAAGCACACATCCTTGGTGAAGTTTTACGTTATGATTTCAATGTTTAATGGAGCTAGTGCTTTTCAGCTTATGTTTTTCTGTGTATCTTGTTGAATGTGCTTTGGTAGATTGTGTCTTTTAAGGGATTTAAAAGGGTCAAAATCCTTGGCATACACTTTGCATAATGTGCCCTTATCACCTGTCTAGTGAGTGTAGGGTTTGCGATGCTCTCCCCACTCTGTCATTCCTGATACTGGTAGTTTCTAACTTCTCCCCTTTTTCCTGATAAATATATCTAGAAATTTGTCACATTTAAGCATCTTTTAAAAGAATTAGCATGTAATTTCATTGCCTCTATTGTTTCTCTGAGCTTTGTTTTGTTGACTTCCATTCTGGTCTTTGTCAGTATTTCCTTTCTCCTACTTCTTTACATCTAATGTTTTCTTCCTTTTTTAGTTTCTTAAAGTAGAAACAGAATTTATTAGTTTAAGATACAGATACAGTACTATAAATTTTTAAGTATTATCTTAGTAGAACTTGCAGATTTCAATATGCTGTGTTTTAACTGCTCTAGAATTTCTAATAAGCATCTTTTAAATGATCACAGCCTAACCACATAATATCTATTACTTCATGTATAATTTAAGAACCTATGTCATATGCTTATATTTACCCCCTTCTGTCCATTGTGTATTTACTTCTGCATATTTTATAAATTCTACATATATCACTGTTGTTTTTATTTTTTTCATTAAATTATGCTTTAATGAATTTAATGAATATATTTATTTGCCCACATACTTAGCATTTCTGGTACTCTTTTTTTTAAAGATTGATTTATTTATGCATACAAGAGCTGGGGTACAGGTGCAGAGGCTGCGGACAGCTTCACAGATTGCGTCTTAACCCCTGCACCACTAGGGAGGCCCCATTTCCAGCACTCTTTATTCTTCATGTCTGACACTTTTTAAAATCATCTTTTTCCTTTAATATGAAGAACATTGTGGAGTCAAATTTTTTTCTCTTTTTTTAAAGAGACCTAGCTCCAGTCCACCAGGAAATTCTTTTTCTCTTTCCTTTAAATATACAGAACCCTAATTCTTCTCATGCTTTTCAATTTAAATACTATTATTTAAATCATAAATATTAGAACAGTTTCCTAATTAATCTCTCTGTTCCCATTATTGTCTCCACTGTCCAGTCTCAGCACAGCAGCTGTAATTATGATCATCAAGTATAAATTCATGCAGGCCTCCCTTGCTCAAAGCTCTGCAGTGGTTACATTCCATGCAGACTTCCAGGCACCGCACCATCACTTCCCGTCACCTTTGGGATCACTTTCCCATTCCTCTCTCTGTCACTTTGCTCCAGTCTCAAAATTGCATTCTTACACACCCAAATTCCTCTCCTTGGGCACTTGCCTTGTTAATCCCTCCATCAGCTATGACCAAGAATTGTCCTCTCCTCACCTCCTACAAGTGCTCGTTTATTCCACTTTATTTGTGGGCAGGGTCTCCTGTGCCTTTTCATTTACCAGTTGTGTAAGGGGACCAACTATTTATCCTCTAGTTCTAGGAAAAACATCATAGAAATAACCCCTCAAATTTGACTGAAATTTGAAGCCCTCGGAGGAGGTGGATGGTGGCTGAGCAGCAAAGGGGGAGGGCCCCATGGCCTCTGGTGAAGGATTATTGATCCTCTGGTGGTGGTTGTGGTGTGGTGAAGAGGTGTGAGCCTGTTCCTCTAAATCACATACCTGTAAGTGCTTGCCTTGATCAAAATAATTTATTAAAAATAAAAAGAAATCATGACCGCTAAAAAAAGACAAGAGAAATTACCCCCAATTGCTTTATCCTGAAGATAGATCTTTGTCTTTTATGACTGAGAAGAGGTACATGAAAGAAGAAATCATAGATGGCCTGGTACAGAGAAAATACTTAAAATTACTCGTTGTTATAATGGGGGTGTGCTCTGGGTGAGTCTGACCTGGAATCCCATCCAGATCTACCTTGAGGAAGCTAGGGACCCTTGAGTAACTTATTAAAACACTCTGTCCTTCAGTTTCTTCATTGATCAGAGGGTAAGTGATGTGTTGGCCTAAAGAAATTATCATGAAAATTAAACTTGATTGTGCATTTAAAGTGCTCAGTGTGGGCAGCTATGACAACATAAGTGCTCAATACATTTTATTAGTTATTATTACTACCACTACCATGAATATTGACAGCTGGGCCCCAGATTTTTCTGGATTATGTCCTTGACAATTGCTATTCGGCAGCATTTGAAGGAGATAAACTTTTAGAGGTGTCTTAATTACACTTGTTGCATGATTAATGCTCACAGGCCCAGTGTAGAAATCAAGACTTGACCAAGGCCAGAGCCCTGTATCACCACTTCATGGGATGAAAATTAAATCTGGAATTTAGTTCTTAAAAGCAAATATTAATAATAATATTATTATTATTCATGTGCACTTATTGAATCCATTTTGAGAAAAGTAAGTCACAATAATTATCCACTTAGCTTGCATAAGTTCTACTCTACTTAAAGGAACTAAAATGACATTTTAGTTTTGCATTCAGTGTTACTTTAGAACTTGTATCTGTCTTCAAAAATCTGGTTGATCACTTCTCCACTACATGGTTACTCTGCAAAATGGCACAGATTCTCTGTGGAAGGACAGGAAGAACACTTACCATGTGTATGTTTTGTGGCACTGCAGGTCCCTTTCTTGAGGGGCCCTGGCCTCCCCCTCAATCAGTGTAGGAGTGTGAATTAAGTCTGGGACCTTAATATCATTTTCCATTTTGGTGACAGATGTCAACTTTTGTTCACCAGATTTAATTTCTTCTGTTTCTAGACATCAAGCAATCCCCTAGTTGGTACACATCTATCTGCCTCCAGAAATAATGTGATATGGTGTCATAGATTCCTGTGGGTCTACTCTTACTCTATATTAGTCGCCATTTTTTTTAATATATAATATGATACCATTATTCTTCCTCTAGCTTTGATTGCCATTATATGGACCTTATTTATGATGATTATGTCCTAACACCTGGTCTTTGCTAGTCCCACATCCTGTCTTCTGTAAGGTGGGGGTCAAAGACACGATCTGTAGGTCTGTAGACTGAAGCCACTTCTCCGCATCTCACGGTGCTACCAACCCTCTCATGAGAATGTTCCTTATCATCCCACCAGGAAAAGTGTACTCTGACATTTCCAGGGGCCACAGTCAAGTGATGGTGTTTCAGATTGCCTAGTAAATCCATTCTCTTGTTCCTAGCTCCAAACCTTCTGCATTCTTCTCCAATATTATGAGAAAAGAAATTCTGAAATTGCTGCTTTAATTACTGTTGACTCTTAATAAGTCCAGACTTTGAGCTCTCCATAATATCGCTAGGGATTTTTCATATGTGCTTCCCAGAACACCAAACCCCAAACCATAGGTTAGTGCTTACATGAAGGTTTATCCAGCTATGCAGTCTATGCTTCTGGGTATAACACCGAGGCACCTGTTCCCTCTTTTCCTGACGTTATCTACTAGGTCCTGAAATTTTAGGTAGGAGCAAG
The DNA here is from genome assembly GCF_014898055.3 of Talpa occidentalis. NCBI lineage: Eukaryota > Metazoa > Chordata > Mammalia > Eulipotyphla > Talpidae > Talpa > Talpa occidentalis. The sequence continues at coordinate 8,896,763 of NW_026555331.1, read as the reverse complement.
GGATTATAATTTCCTTGTTGGTCTGTGCTGACATAGCTCTGATTGTTGTCTTGAAGGCAGCAAAGCGTGGTTTCATTGAGGGCCAGAATGAATAATCATTTTCTTGCAACACACTGCTCTGCGATTATGGGAATAAAAGCGTTTTAAAACTGCTCTGATGGCCTTCTGACTTCCACAGCAGACATTATATTGGTAATTAGCTGCATTAAACATATCCTTATCTGTATTCAAGGCCTCTAGTGTTGACAAAAGGAGCTACCACCCTCTATGGTTACCGTTTCTCTAATTATCATTTCATTTATATGGATTAATACAGCAAATACTTGATCCTACAATCACTTAATCTCAAACTGTACCTCATCACCTTATCTACAGATGAAAATTACAATAGTTTCTGTGACATTGCAGGCCAGGACTTGTTAATATCATACTATCTGCCCCGGTGGAGTGTCTATTGCTTCCAGACAGAGTCAGTCTTACCACTCTAAATCTCCACCTTTGGTCTGTTTTGAGGACTACTTCTTTCCCGGTTTCCCTAAAATTCAGTCTGAGTCAAAACTTGAAATTTGATGGTTTATTAGGAGATGTAGTTCCAACTAAGCAAGAGTAGGAGAATGGAAGTAAAGCACAGAAAAAGGGAAGAAGTCCAATCTGGTGAATAATAAAGCATCAACAACCCTACAAGAGAGGCAGCAGTTGGCTCTGTTCCATGTGACACATCTGCTTAAGCTCTGGAGGGAGGAATAGAATATTTGACTTGTTGGTTATCTCCCATCTCCTTTCTTTAATTGGTCAAATTTCATTGAATGAGAAAATGGCTCCCTTATATTTCCTGCATTTCATCAACAGGTCTTGGGGGTAGATGCTCTGGAAGTCTTGCTCTATGGCATGACTTCACCCAGCCCAGAAGAGGTGAGAGGATCCTAAGTTTCCAAGGGCAGATTCACAGGACCTCAGTCTACAGCTGTTGTGGTTCCAGCCACAATGCATGTGATGAATAGGCCATGCAGGAGCCTGGTGCTCATCCTGGGGTGGAACAGACCTAAGATCATTGCCCCTTACTAATATGTTTATTTCTTTTTTTTTTTTAAAGATTTATTTATTTTTATACAAGAGTGGGGGTACAGGCCAGAGGCACAAGAGGGTGAGAGAATTTACCAGAGACAGAGAGGAGAGCAGAACAGGCAGAAGACTGAAATACACTGCTGAAGGGAGCAGTGGGTGTGACAGGAGAGGTCTGCCATGCCATGTGGGAAACTCCCTAGCTGACTGGGACTTGAACCAGCACTGCAGAGGCTGCAGAAAGCTTCTCAGCGCTGCGCTCAACCCGCTGCGCCACCGGGGAGGCCCAATATGTTTATTTCTACTGCTTTTCCATGCAGTTGCATGCAGGGATAGAAGAAATAATGTGGAAATTCAGTCATGCAGACTTCTAATGGTCAAATCTGAAATTGAAGGGCAGACTTGCTGATCATAAGGATGAGGCTGACCTTATACAAATCACTGGTCTTGATAGATATTTAATAGGATTCCTGTTCTAACAAGTTATCTTTTTAGTTAAAGCAATATATCTCATATTTAAGTGACAGATATTTAGGGTTATTATTGGTTTTTGCTAACCTGGAGAAATTTGATCGTATAACGGGAGATGAACTATTAAGACTTGTCCAAATGGTGGGTGGGAGAGTGATAGAAAGAGAGAGAGAGAAATTGAAAATGAGTATGATTTTATGGCCTAAGAATTTGATGATCTGGATAATTAAATGTGAGCCTTCATGTCCATCTATCTAAATTTGATCTCTCTCTCTCTCTCCCTATTATCTTTATACATATCTCTCTTATACACATACATACAGACATATATACTGTCTTTCTTTTGATTAACCTTTCACTTTCAAGGATAAACATTCCACTGGTAAAAGGGGGATTTAATTAAAAGTGCTCAAGGCATCTAAAAGGAACTGCAGCTTTAGAATACAAGCAGTTACACATTGTTAATAATGAGAGTGCCTTAAGGATTACCATCTATTATTAAGTATTTTTGTGACACATACAGAAAAACAACCTGCCACCAGGAAGGAACTCTGAAAAGAATAGTAGATCAAAGTGACACCCCACATTCATTTCTTGACAAGCAGCTAGGGTTTGGAAAGCATGCTGGGGTACATATTAATATCTGGATTGAAAAAGAAATCTGTGTCTGCATTCCAAATACTTGACAAAAGAAGAGTGTGGGGAAATATGAAAACCCAACATACAAATCAGCCTCTATTCAGTAAACATTTATCATGATCAGGCACTAGGCTAAAAAGTACTATACATGATCTCCTCTGCTCTTCCACAGCCTCAGTAAATGCAGGTCTGATTATTTAACCAGGTAAATTAATGGAATATTTAAAAAATAATTAAAAGGAGATAGTACTTGAATTTGTGTGTGCTGGAAGCTGTGTTTTTTACCCCTCAGAAGTGTTGATGGTCTTTCTCTACATCCCTGAAACTGATGTGCCAGGTAGTGGATCTGCACACTCTCAGGAATCTTCTCAGTCACACTGTGTTCATTGATGCGAACACCAGAGGTCAGTAAAGAAAAGAATCTCTTCTAAAGCCACAGAGCTAGCAATTGACAGAGACCAACACAACTTCAAGCAATCTCATTCCAAATTCCCAATTCTGTCCATTATTTCATGCTGTGGTCTGAGGTCCCAAACAACACAACAAGGTCAGTCTTGTGAATTCTTCCATTTGGGCTAGAAAAATATATACATGAGTGATTAAGTTTGGATAACTATTAATTGATAGACTTAATAATGACTCACAATCATTTAAAGACACCATGTGTCTTCTCCGACCTTTGAACTATAACTACTAGTTCCAGTTTACAGGCAAGGACACATTTTAATTTCTCAAATATTTTAAAATTCAAACATAATAGCAAATAGCCAAACTAGCTGATATTTTTCCTTTGAATATTAACTTCAATGCTAAAAAATTACCCATCATCTGAAAAGCCAAAGGTCATCATGTAGAAGTAACTATTCCGTCTTCATTCCTTGCAAGTATTTTCCCCAGGTTTTAGCCCTCAGCAAAGTGGAAATTGAGAGATGGGGATAAGAGAAATGGAAGTACCATTTGTGCTTGAGTGTTTGATGTAGTCAGGAAGACATTAAGGCACTGAACTACATTGCGGACAGGTCTTAATTATTTTAATGATACCTTCTAAGGCTGGTGGTAATGTGGCAAAATGAGCTCTTTGATCAGTTATTGGTGGGTAGAACACTGGTACTGGCCTTTTGGAAATCAATTTGGTAACACATAGAAGCTTCCAAGTGTTTTGATCCTTCAGCATAGATTCCTTTGAGATATCCCTTTTAAGGAAATGAGATCAAGTAGCAATAGTTTGATGTGCCTAAACATTGTGCAGTCGTCGTTGGAGGTGGTGTTGTGCTTGATGGACAGAAGCTAACAGACAAAGTCACCTGCTACAGACACCTTTAACGTGGATGTAACATACAGTTTATGAAAAAAATAGCGCTGCAGGGCAGAGGCAGCAGCATCCAAATTAGAAGGGCTATTCCTGTGGCCTCCCTCAGATGTACTCACCCACAATCTGAGGGTGAGGATTGTGTTGAACACTTCAGAACAATCCCTATGTCTTTCTTCCAAGGAACAGGCAGGGTGTAGGGAGTGTAATTGGTTCTTACTGACCACCCTGGAAACTGACCACAAGCCTGGCTGCTCCACAGGGGAAAGTGACTGGTTATGCCTCTAGCACATGGGTGATGCTTGTGGCAGAACTGAGTGAATTTAATGACAATTTCTCTCAAAATATCCATCTCAAAGGTGGTCCAGAGGGGCACTAGACCCTGAGGATTCCATGACTTGGGTGAAACTGAAGCACTTCCAGTACATCAGAGATTAATGTTGACTTTACCAGACGGAACAATGAGGAAATTCAACTCTATACAACAAAAGTTGGGTGGAGAGAGGTGCCTGAGACTGACATCCAAGATCCCCAAAGAACTCAGACAACTCAATAAAGAGAAAACAAATAACCCAGTCAAAAAATGGAGAGAAGAACTAAATAGACAGTTTTCCTCAGAGGACATGCAGATGGCAACAGATGCATGAAACATACTCATTGTCACTAATGTTAGGGAAATGCAAATCAAACCACAATGGGGTATCAACTCATCCCTGTGAGAATGGACCAGAAACAAATAAGCATGTGAAATAAATGGAGCCTTGAACACTGTTGGTGGGAATGTATGCTGGCCCAGCCCTTATGGAAAGCCATAAAGAAGTTCCTCAAAATATTGATAATGGCTCTATCATATTATCCAGCAATTCTTCTAGATAGCTACCTGAAGAACACAAAAGCACTATTTGAAGGGAAACTTGCACTCCTATGTTCATTGCATCACTATTTACAGTAACCAAGCTATGGAAACAAACTAAGTCCCCCCAAACAGATGAGTGGATTAGGAAAATGTGAATAGGTGTTTCCCTCTCTGTGTATTTATACATCAGCTATAAAATTAAGATAAACTCTTGATTTTTGTGATAATATGGATGAAAATGGAGAGGATTATGCTTAGAAAGGTAAGTCAGAAGGAAAGACAAATACTGGATGATGGTGCAAGGGGTTAAGCCTCCCTGGTGGCGCAAGGGGTTAAGCACCGCACTGTGGAACAATCTGCAGCCTCTGCAGCACGATTTCGATGCCCAGCTGGCCAGGGAGCAACCCACATGGTGCAGCAGACCTCTCCTGTCTCGCCCGCTGCTCCCCTCAGCAATGTACTTCAGTAAGTCTGCCTGTTCTGTTCCCCACTCTGTCTCTGGTGAATCCTCTCACCCCCTCCCCACTGCATCTCTGGCCTGTACCCCAGCTCCTGTATGCATAAATAAATAAATCTTAAAAAATATATACTGGCTGATGTAACTTATATGGATTATAGAGAAAAAAGAAGGGCCATTCAAAACAAGTCAATAATAAAGCCTAGCTATCTGATTATAGACTTGAGGCTACCAAAGGAGGAGGGGAGAGAGGAGAGCAAAGTGCGGAGGGGTCACAATGGACTATGGGTGACCTGGTGGTGAGGGAGGTGCAGTGACAAACACATGAAGGGGGTGCTCCTGCACCCCTAAATCATGTGAAACGTTTTAAACCAATGTTACTTTAATAAAATAATATGGTTAAAAAATCCATTGCAGACAATTCATAACAATTTATAAATTTAAATAGGTCCTATAACATGGAAAAGATCGTAGATATTGAAAGATATGAAATCACTAATCATGATCATTTAAAGATCACAAAAATGTCAGTGTCATCTAATAAAAGAGGCCACGTGTGCTCACAGAACAGTGTGGCATATTCTGTTAATGATATATAAAACGTAAAATGATAAAAAGGATATCATTAAAAGTGACATGTAAAAGCTTTTATAAATATGATATGCATTTCCATTTATCAGATTCAATTAATACCAGGGTTGAAACATTGCAATTAAAATATGTTTCAAAGAAAAAAAAATTAAAAAAAAAATATAATATGTTTCAAAGGATGTAAAGGAGAACTCTTCCTTTTTACACAGTCTCAGCAACAAAAACACAGCTAAAACAAATACACAAACTAAAAAGCACAGAACTGAAAACTGATCCACCCAGGATTTCAGTGTCATTCAATAGAAATCTATCTGGGGCAAGATCTGCTCCGACAAGACCATGCCTGACTCTGTGTCCCGTCTGCCAAGTAAAAAGCAGGATTCTCTATGGCCCCAACGCACTGATTTCATCCAAAAAGTCGATATCATTTGAGCACAAAATTCCCCATTCTAGTAAAATAAGTGTTTGTTGGGCACATAAGAACAAAATCCAGGCTTGTTAAAACTCAACGAATCCATGGAAAATGAAGCCTAATACACTTTTATCTTCCCAAAGCAATTTCCGAACCTATTCAATTTAATCTGTCTACTTTGCTACTCAATTAAAAAAATGTTTTTTAATTAAGTCATTTTAAATTGCTTGGTTTAATTGGATTCTTGATTCTCAGTGAGGCAAAGAGCCAGTGGATTTTCTTGAAGAAAAGATATAAAGAGGTTGGTTGTTTAGGGCATGGAAACTTCCTTTTTAACTATTTCTTATTTTCTAGAGATTTTGGTGTAACAAACAAGATTTGAGATAATTGGATACACTTCAAACAGAGTTCAGTACTTCTATCAGAAAAAGGTCATCCAAAATATGTCACATGTTTTAAAATAAATGTGTTAGAGTTTTAAAATAATAATTTTGTTTAAATCACAAAACATAACAGAAACAGAAAGACTTTGTTAGGAATGGCCATTTCAAATATTCAGTTTGAAATACGTTTTAACATAGAATTTTTCCTGGACATGCACAAATATCATAAGAATTTGTATTTCCTTCATTTTAAGTCTGAATTCCAAAGATGAAGTGGAAATTGACCAATTTATGCCTCCCATCTTTCTCCCCTACAGTGGAAGATATAAATCAAACTACATCAATCTTGAAATACAATGTTGACATTTAAAGCATCAAAATCAATTCTCTCACATTTTAAAGACAACTTTAAAATCAGTCTATAGAGTTAAGAAATTTATCATTTTAACCAATATTTGTGACATTTTCTGCATAGTGAGCATTGTGCTTGACATTGGCTAGTCACCAGTAAACTCACAATCTACCAGAAAGAACAGCTTTTAAGAAAAAAAATTGCAAAATGGTCATCATAAATTGTGTTCATGATATTATAATAATCTCATCTAGACCAGAAGAGAGGTGAATTTCTGCTGAGAACAGAGGAATTAATAGAAAGAATTTTGATATTGTTTTCATACACAAGAACTACAAGAAACATAGAGTTTGGGATTTGGAAAGGAATTTAAAGTTCAATCAGTTTAATGTTCTGATATGACTTTTGAAGCAGACTGGCATAATGAGTATTGTTGCCAAAGCTATAGATTTTTATACGCAGTCTCTAGTATTTAATCACTACATAACAATGGTGATAACAGAATTCATTAAGTTAGCTAGACCTGTTGATTTATCTTTTGCTCTTAGTTTGCTTGAAACCATCTAGATTTTTACATGTGAGGATGAAAATCTGCATGCTACCAACAAAAAGCACAGAAATGCAAAAAAACATGACACTGACTAGACCACAAAGTGGACATTTGTTTATCATGAGACCTGAAAATATAAGGTTGAGCAACTCCTTATTCACATTCACCTGGAAACATGCACGTCAGATGCTTCAAAGCTCTTACCCCTATACATGCTCATGGATGATGAGGAAAGCTAAGTGAGATTGAGTATGGATTTGGAAATTATAATAAAGTTTAGCAAGTAGTAGAATATGCAGAGTCCCAGAGGATAATGAGGGTAAATTATATATTAACACATATCCTCCACCTTTTACAGGGGAAGAGGCAACCAAGGTCATATAACTCATAAATAATAGACAGGGATTCAAACTCCAACATTCTGAATCCAGAGCTTTGTTCTCACCCACTGAGCTGTCTCCCATGACACAGAAATTTATATGCACCTGTGCTGATCAGTAATAATGAGGTATTATAGCAGAGAAATGCACAGTCTCAGTGGTTTACAACAACAGACACTGATGTTCTGACTGCCAGGTCTGTGGGTTGACTGGGAATCTGTTGAGCTCACAGTCTCTCTCCGTCAAGCACAAAGCCATCTCTGATGACAACTACACAGTGTTTGGGCCACCTCTAGGCCACCAGGGAGGCACCTCTATAGTTTTTCATTCATTGTTTCATTGATCCTGACTACCTGTTAAAACTCGGTTTCTTTCATTTAATTGGCCTTGCAATTGGCACTAGGGAAGGTGGGTTCTCAGAGGCAATGTTTACATCCCTTTCCCTACTCTTCAGTTCTTATCAAATAGTTCCTCTGTAGCAGTTCAATAAAGTAAAAATCCCCTGGCTGATAAGTTCAGAGGCCTGTGATCTTGTTCATGTTTTGCCATTAGCTCAATTAATGCCTTTGATAAAAATCACTTCATTTCTCTGTTCATCTGAAGTGGTCTGATATAATTCAGGCAACTCTTCTTAATATTCTTTGGTTGCTGAACACATTCTTAAAAAGAAAATCTAGGAAGGAAAATATAAAATGATAAAAGCTGAGCTGCTGGGATGGAGGAACAGGAGGAAGGTGTGCTCCAGTTCCCATCACTTTGGTCTCCCTCTTTCTCTCCCCTGGGTCCCTGGGGCACCTCCTGGGATGCCAGAGGTTCCATGGAGAGCAGTTTGGAATCGGGTAGATCAGACAGTGTCTTGCGTCTACTTAGAGTCTAAGTCCCTGGTATCATTGTTTTCTCTTAAACCATATATTAAATAGCAATTCTTGAAAAATCAAATAAAAATTCTAGGTATCATTTATTTTTATTTCAGCCTACCGAAACAGAACATTAAGTAACTCATCATCTGGGTTTTAGCAATGGTTCTGCCATTTGTTAACTGGAGGAATTTTATTTTTTTTTTAAAGATTTATTTATTTATGCAAACAAGAACTGGGGTGCAAGCCAGAGGTGCAGGGGTGGGGGTGTGTGAGAGGATTCACCAGAGAGAGTGGGGAGAGGAACAGGCAGATGTACTGAAATGCACTGCTGAGGGTATAGCGGGGAGACAGGAGAGGTCTGCTGCGCCATGTGAATTAGCTCCCTGGCCGCTGGGTATCCAACACATGCTGCAGTGGCTAATGATAGCTTGATAGTGCTGGCTTGAATCCTGCACCAGCAGGGAGGCCCTGGAGGAATTTTACTTAAGTCATGCAAACAAGCTCTGGGTTTTCATCTGTAAAATGAGGGCCTCAGTCTAGAATGTCTCTGAGGCCCCTTATGCCTTGCTCATTCTACAACTCCTTTCTACCAATCCTTCCCCATCTATTAGTGGCTCATTTGATAATACTTTCACGAAAGGACAGTTTTCATGGACAAATTACGTGGTAATGAGTAGGCGGGAAGTGTGTGCTCTCGCAGTCTGAACATACCCAAGCCTGTTTGTAAATATGCAAACTCCACATTCATCTTTCCAAGGCCCCATTTGTCTTTTGGCATTTCTGATGAGTAAACCAAGTCCAAACCAATTTGGAACGAGCGAAAATATGTTATCATGAGTTATTTGTTTTCTCAAATGATTGTCCTCACAGTCTCTATTTTCTTTCTCCCTCCCTCTCTCTCTTTCTTGGTCTGTTGTTTCTGAATAATTACCGGAAAGTTGCAACTCAGGGAGAACACAGATTTCAAACCAGTGGCAAGAGAGAGCTGATGATAATGGGTCAAATACTAGGGGAAAAGACAGAATCGGGGCGGAAAGATTGGAGAAGGGTACAAAATTGAATTCCTGAATTCTTTTTCCCCTTCATCAAACATTCAAGCCAAAAATATCCTCAGTGTCTCCTCCAGATGGAGAGAGAATGGTCTGTTTGCCATCTGCAGAGACAAAACAGCACAGTGTAACTGCAATTTAAAGGCAAAAGTCATCAGGAATAGACTTAAATAACGTATGTTGGAATTAAGGGATTTGGTGTAAAGCCTTTTTGCTAAGACTCTGGGGTGCCTCTGTGTGGGTGCATGTGGTTCAGACATTGAAAGCTAAATCCTTTACAGGCCAGGAAATAAACGTGGGGGACACTCAGGGACATTAAATACAAGATTTTAAATGAAAATCACAAATTACCAAGGAGGAGGTAAGGGAAATCAACACTTGGCCTGAAACGTTTGGAGGTTTTATGAAGCTAAAAATATACATCTTTCACTGAAGCCTAAAGATCTCCATTCAGAGGATGCGTGTGTTGCATAATTAAAGATCAGGGCCAACTGGAAAAGTCGGCTGAGAAAAATGCTGCTGAGCAATTGTTATTCTGTTGTTGGGGTCATTCTCCAGGGGGTGGAGTGAGAAATAAATGATGCTGGTGGTAGCTCACTGCTATCTTTGCCGTCACTGCAGTGTGCTCAGAAAGGCCAGGATTTTAGAATCAGAAAGACCCGACTTTGTATCTCTTTGCCACTAATCCTGTTCATCATCTGGGTTTCTCTGGGCAAGTTTCTTAAGCTATCTGGTCTTGGGTATCCCATCTGTAAGAGGATGGTTGGAAAACAGAGAGGGCCTGCAAGGAGGTGTTTCACTGTATTAATAACTCATTTAATCTCTGTAGGGTAGGGAAAAAATGTCAGGCTTTTCTGCCCTCCCGCCATCAGGATAGATGATGGATCCTTCCGGTCCTGAATGCATGCCTGATGGCGGCACCTGGAGTAGGGTGCGGGCATAGGTAGATGGGATTCACCTGGGCTGAGACTGGGCTTTTAAGGGCAGCGTCACGGGGATGCCAGCAGAAGCCGAGAAAGAAGCCGAGAACGAACAGAAGCTGAGAGAAGAGAAGCAGAGAGCAGGCCAGAGAGCCCAGATAGAGTGCGGATTTGCTGGGGGCTAGGAGGCCTACCAGCCTCCGGGCCCCCCAGGACCCCTGCCTGCCATGTGCCTGGTAAATCTAAATAAAAGCCCTGCAAAAGCCACTGAGGCCTCTGATGACTCCTTTACCCGGTCTGCTGGATCAGAAAACCTGCTCTGTGGCCTGTCCTGCCTTACAATCTCATAGATGCCTCAGGATGAAGGTATTGTTATTAAGCCAAATTTTACAAATCAGGAAATTAAGATACAGAGAGATTAAGCAAATGGCTCAAGATCACACAGCTAATAAGCGGTGTAGTGATGAGTTCTGGGGTATTTAACCACAACACCTGGTAGTTCTGAGCTTGTAGGAGAGGTTTGACAGCACCAACACAGAGGGTCGGATCAGAAACTCCTATTGGTATGTTAACTTTCTTCCTAATCAATCATGGATTTATTGACTAAACATTTATGAGGATGATGTGCCTGAAATAAAGCCAGATTCTCAGCACTTCTGACATCAGTGCTAACATAACTAAGGACTTTGTTTCCTTGTAGTTTCTTTTACTGGAAATGTTATTCTGACCGATGACCATGTAGCTCACTTCCTGGCCATCCAGGTCTCTGAGAGTGTTTTCCTAAATCCCTTAAATTTAAAACATCATCCTTCATTAGCCTCTGTCTCTTGGTTTTGATTTCTTTTCCTTTGGAACACACAAAACCCCTTGTCATTATTCTATTTTTCTCAAAATTGTAATCATTTCATTAGGGCAGGAATTTTGCTGCCTGCTGTAGTGTCAATGGGTGAATCAGGCTTTTCTGCGCCCTTCCAGCTACTGGCCTCTGTGACCGCACCTGTGGCTTTGCCCCCTCCCACGATTATGGACACCTGGGCCCAGGGAGCACCACCACGAGCATGTGTGCACACATGGTGCACACAAGGTGCACACACCTGGGCCTAGAAGGGAGCGGATAACAGGGTGGTGTCACTCTGATGGGGGCGGAGGGTAGCTTCAGTTGCTGTTTCCCTGCAGGCTGATTTCCCTGTTCAGCATTAAAGATTCCTTTACTGGTCTGCCCAAGAACCGGCAATGAACGCTCCGGCCTGGGAAGGTTGCTCAGCACTGGCTATGTAGGGTCAGTTTCTCAAAAGACTCAGCGAGGTTTCTTCAATAGGCAGAGGACGCCTCCTGTCTGCTTGCCATGGGAACCAGAGGTCAGTCAAGGCCCTGAGACTTGGGAGATCTATTACCTTCAGGTAAAGAATGCAGATTGTTCTGGTTGAGAGCAGGAAGCTCCCTGAAGGCTCAGAGAAGTTTGTGTTTCTGCTTAAGTTCTTCTCCCTTTGCTAATTGCAAAACTGATCTTCAGGTTCTAGGTTTCTGCCTTTTTCCTAGCAAAGGAATCAATCACTCCTCCTTTTATGTCCCTAAAGAAAATAGGGGAGGGAGGGAGGGAAGGAGAAGAAAGTAAACTTAGCAAGTAGCGAGTATTGTTAACTGTTCTTAAATATCACTAAACTTATCCCCCCAAGAGATGTTATGGAGAACATCAGCAAAGGCTGAAAACATAACATTTGAAACATTTCGGAAGAATCTTTCTCTCTCAAATTACTTTTATTTCTTGTGTATGGACAAAAAGGACTGTGTATGGGCCGTGTTCCAACGAGGTTTCCATATATGCTCAGAGTAACCCTCGCTCGTCCCCTGTCTGGAGGGTGACCAGAACACTTGCTCCTCTTAAACTCGTGGTGTAAGCAGCCTCAGGGCCTGTACCTCACATCTAAGTGAGCCCGGTCAGTTTGAGCTCCACAATCAAATGGGAATATTAAAAAAAAGAAGTCCCCCCTTTGAAGACTCAAGGCAGTGCAGATAAAGCCCAAAGGCTGCTGAGCTTTGTTTTGGATGAGGAATAGGGGGGCACTGTCATGCTCATGATTTACGTAATGACCTGCTTAAAGAAAAGTGTGACAGAGCAAGATAAGCCAACCCTAACTTTCAGAAACTTCTAAAGCACTTGAAGAGGTCACCACCCCTCTGAATGTCAGTTTTCCTCAGGAAAATGAGATTGGATGTACCCACAGGCTTTCCAGCTGTACCTCATGTTATGCCTCTTGGGGGGCACTGGTGCAGATAATGGGGGAGGTGGGGAGGCAAGGCTAATGGATGCAGGGGCTCCTGAGGGATTCCCAGATCCAGCGGAGCTTTCCCTTGTATTCAAGATGCCATTAAAAAGAAAGTCCAGCTGCTTTGAGAATCACAGGAAACACACTTAAGCTAAGAACCGTGTTCTTCTTTGCTGGCTGAGGCATTCAATTTTAGGTTCCTCCTCTAGAAATCTAAACTGAGTTTAATTTGTCAAAGAGATTCTAAATAACACAGCTGAGATACTAAGGTTTCAACATGAAATTTTCAAATTACTCTAAAATTCAATCTTTCGTTGTTTCACAGGATTCCTACCGACTCTCTACTATGATGAATCTGATAGATTAGGAATTCTATCTTTTTCCTGAGTCTACTCCAGCCCACTACTGAATTCCCCAGCAGAGAATATTCTCATATCTCGTCAATAAAACCTAAAAATTAGATTACCTTAGGACCTGGTAATTTGGGGTATCTTTTCTAAAGAAATAAGCGCAGGAACATAGGGTTACTCCAGGGAGCATTGTTTATACTAAGAGAATATTTGAAACAGCTGAAATGTTTAGCAAAAGGAATTGGATTAAAGCATTATAGGGACCAATGATGGAATATTCAAAAGCTATACCTAAAATATCATCATGGAAAAATGTCTAGATAGTACTATTAAGTTTTTTTAAAAGATTTATTTATGCATAAAAGAGCTGGGGTACAGGCCAGAGATGTGGGGGGTGAGAGGATTCACCAGAGACAGAGTGGGGAGCAGAACAGGCAGATCAACTGAAGTACACTGCTGAGGAGAGCAGCAAGCGAGACAGGGAGACAGGAGAGGTCTGCTGTGCCATGTGAGTAGCTCCCTGGCCAGCTGGGGGATCAAACTCGTGCTGCAGAGGCTGTGGATTTCATAGTGTGGTGCTTAACCCCTTGTACCACCAGGGAGGCCCAGTACTATTAAGTTTTAAAAAACAAGTGTTTGTGGGTTCATGCCCCACTTGGGTTACCAAATAAATAAGCAAACTAGTAACAGAATGCTATCTGCATTAGAAAGCATACTTGTGAATTGAAATTTAACTATATATTATCTATGCTTATGTATGTATAGACTAGAAAAGATGAAGGATTCACTTAAATTCAAAATAGTGTTACTCTTTAAGGTGAATTTATGAATTTGGGGTTTTAGGAGAAGACTGAATAGAGACAGAACCTGAATGGGTTCTACATTAGCCCTATTGCTCCAAGCATTAACCAAAATACTCTAAATATTTTTGGAAAGGGTAAATATAATCTGCATTTTTATTTCCTGCATACTTTAAGAAATTATAATATGTATAGAAAAAATGACTGGAAGCCAGTTGGGCCAAATGTGATATTCGCTTTTTCTGGTTAATGAGGAGATATATTATTATTCTTCTATGTCCTTTGTATTTTAAGATTTAATGGTCCAACACCAAGTCTACATGCTTGTATACTAAATTTTCAATAAGGCAGGGCTTGTGGTATACATGCTTGATTTCAATCAATCAGTTCTCTTAATCACCTTCCAGCTGTGCATCCTGTAATCATTCATCCACTAGCAGCATCTACACCAGTGAGGAGTCACAAGCTATGTGATGAAACTGTGAACCAAGCATGTGAGAATACGGGGTCGCTTCGGGTGGGCCTTTGAAACTCAATGGAAGTACAGACTCTCCAGTAGGGACAAAGTAACAATTTTTCCTCTCTGGCTACTCTCAAGAGCCACCCCAGATATAAAGTAAGCATACAAAAACACTGGTAGATGGAGAAGAAAGAATATTTATTGAACAGAAGAGGGAATCACAGGACAAGGTAAAGATTTTGTGCCTTGAGGGGAAGCATGGGATGCTGGGAAGCTGCACTTCAAGCCAATCAGCCCAAATCTCTTCGGACAGCTTGGAAGAATGTCTAAAACAGCCAGGTGCAGACTATAATCTCCCCCAAAATTCTGAATTTCCAGAGCATCTCAAGTTGTCTGTTTAGCTAGTGGTTAATAGAGTGTCCTATTGTTCAAGTTCTTAAAATAATTTAGTGGCAAGAAAACTAATCTTAAGAGTTCAAGAATTTGTAGAATAACTGGGAAGGGAGGGCCTGAGATTTTCATTTAAAGACAATGACCAGAGGGGCTTTGTGAAAGATGTAAATGATTATCACATCTGATACTGTATCTAGATATGATTTGTTAATAGTGTAAAATCAGCCCTTTTCTGGACACTTTCTAGGCTGGAACTGATCGCATCATGTTATAATCGTGGTTTCTGTGACAGTCGCCCACTGAGCTCTGAACTCATGAAGGCCAGGATTTGATATTATTCATTGGTATCTTTCCATAGTACCTGGTATAGTGTGCTTGATCTGTAGAATTGTTCTAACACAAATTTCCCCAAATAATGAGTTATGGAATTCTTAATTGGAAATGCATGCTTTCGTCATTCAAAATCCATTCTCCCTTAAAGATATGTGGCTTTTTATAGTCTTACATCCTCTTTTCTGTGTATTAGCAAATGAGGACAGCGTGTCAATCATTTCTTGACATGAGTCATTTCTGCTGACATACTTCAGATAGTTCCTTCTTCCAAACATGAGCTGGGAGGCATTGGCTGGTCAGAGGGTAGTAAGTTAGCTCTCCTATAGTCCAAAGAACTGAAAATTCAGTTCTTCTGGTTGAATTTTTGAATTTTTTTTTTCAGATAAAGTAGTCCAAAAAGGACTAAAAGAGCATCCTCACTGCTTCTGAACTGTGAATTACAGGGTGATTTATTTGTAAATAAGAGGATCATTTTCTGCTTTGCTGCTAGAATCTGAGTTCCAAAAGTCCAGAGCCCCATCTTTCAAATTCACTGCTGTATCCTTACTAATTTGAACATTTCCTAAGAGGGACTAGATCTTCAATACTTATTGGTTCATTGTTCAAGAACTATTGGAAACAGCCAGAGAATTCCCAAAGAAAAACCAGGCCTGAAATAAGGAAAATATCCATGTCCTATTGGGATCCTTTGTAGACCTGTGATGTAACAAATTCTTTAACCACTTGTTAAACTTATTCATCCAGACTCTCCTTACTCAACAAACACAACCAAATTTGTTAAGTGACTGTCTTTAGTGTTGTGAATACTTGATGAATAAGACAGTTCTTCACCTCAAGGGGCTATTAAGTCTACTGAGAGAGACCACAAGGAAACAAATTCAATACAAAGTAATAAACACCAAAGGCGAAATGACCACTAATACACACACACACAATTTCCATGCTTTATAAAAGTACAGATTTAGACCAACTGAATTCACCCTTCAATTTGGATATTTCTTCTAGGGCTTCAATTCTAACACTGTTGTTCAAATTGTCTGTCAAGAGAAAATTACTAAATTCTCCAGACATGAGCTTATAAATAGTGTTTCATGAGGGGGAGGGGGCTGAGAGGTGGAAAAAATGGGAGAGGGAGCAAATTCTCTCATATTGCATGGAGCAGAGATTTTAGAAAATTCCATCTGCAGCTTATCACTGGCTAAAAATAAGTGTTGCTTTGCAGGATGCCAGATGTTCCTCCTCACTGGAACTACTACGTAAGAAATACAGTATGGTCAAGGCGGAGAATAGAAGCAATCAGAGAGAAAACTTACCCTTAGAGCAGCCAACTCTTAACAGGGTCCCAAATCATTCAAGCTGAGAGGAATGCAAGAAATTATATATAATCCCACTTTTTCTTCTGATTGACAACAGCATGAAGACCCAGAAAGTTTCAGAGGTTCAGGAAAGGAAGCCACTTAGTGATAGAAGAATTTATTCTCTTTGCTTCTTTATCAGCCTGAATGTGCTGTAATTTTTTTCTTTTCTTTTAATCAAGAACAGTAATTTTCCCCTTCAGTTTCTGAAAGAAGCATCATGAGCTAAAAGAACAGCAAGTTAAATCCTCCGTGCTTCATCTTACAGAGATATTTTAGTGCCAACATTTGTTAAGGGGACTTATGTATCCAGTCTGAGACTAGGCACTGCTGTTGCAAAGAAATACTCTCAGGTAAGATGAAACAAGTCAGGGGAAAAGAACAAGCAAAGCAATTCTCAATACCTTTATTAGTTGGGGCCTCCTAAAGGCCCTAAGGACTACATAGATGATAGGGTTCACCCTAACATTATATAAATAATATCAGTCTATAAAATAAATGTAAGAAAGGAAAAATAGTTCTGATTTTTCATAACCCTTATTTAAAATTTTACACATCAATAGTTAATTAAAACACATTGTGTCAAATGGTCATGAAAATTCATCCCTCAGATTTCCTACTATAGGGAGCAGAGGGGTTAATGATCCCCACTCTGTCTGTGTTTATTACTTACTAGAGACCCACCATGTATCTGTATAAAGTCAAGTTTAGCTAATGACCAAATGTAACAGATAGATTAGCGCTGGCCCTTTCTGCTCCCCGTGGGTGACTAATTTGAGGACTCACATCAACTTGGCTGAGCCTTTCATGGAGCTGTGCTGCTCTCTGGCATCTTCTTACCCCTTCCACCCCTTCTTCCAGGGAATCATACCTGACATTGCAATCCCGAAAGTTCTCCCACCTCCTCTGGCTGTGTCCTTTTTAACCTTCATAGGTATTTCCCTCAATAAATCTGCCGCACATCTCATCTTTCCCATTTCCCAGAACAGTCGAATTAACTTATAAATAGGCACACGTGACTGTGTTCCGACTTCAATGGTGCCCTGAGCACTTATTTTATTTGCCTACTGGCTAACTCAGACCTGGGTATAAAAGAATGTAAAGATAATTACCTTTGGCCAGACCTAATTCTTGTATAATGAACTCGAAGCCTATAATGAATCCTGGATACACAAGCTTGAGTGTAATTTAATCTCTATAGATAACTTGGAAAAAGATTAATGATTGAAAAAAAATCTCTATAGCTTTTGTCTTCTTGTTTATAAGGATATTCATATGTGGGATGCTAATAGACTGTAAGAATTGTCACACTAAAATAAGGACATTGCCATATTGGACAGTGATTTATAAATTGTGAAAATAAAATAGGTAATAGGCTAAGATTATATTCAGTAATTTAAAATAATTATAGACTTCCAGTTCATTATACAAGATTAGCCACAGAAATCTGTTTCCTCTTCACAGTGAAACTGCGTAAAGTGATAGTAATTTTGTTTCTTAAAATGCAAAATCCCAAAAAGACAAAGAGGGTACAATTAGGTAGATAAATACTAAGCATAAATCTAGAATGGCTGAAGTTGCTACCTAACAGGAGTGCCTTGAATTTGGCAGAATAACTAGGAATTTTAGGACAATTTTATTGTGTAGATTCTTGAAGTTATAATTAAAACAAAATGCCTTGGCCAAATATAAAATATCTCCCCTTCATACAGATATTAAAGTTCCTGCACAAGTGTGCTTTTTAAGATTTTGCACCTTTAGAAACTAGAATTCACAAATGTAGGCATTTTAAGTAAAGCCAATGTAATGACTTTGAATTCTATCTTTCAATGGCTAATGTTGTGTGGTCATTTATATATAATATTTATCAAATCAATCTACATCCATTAGATTTCTCATAACTTTCAAGAAGAAACAAAACCCCTGATACGTTCCCTGGATACAGGGTGATGAATCACATTTTGCAGTCAAAGAATAAACTTTTATTACTATTGATCCCTGCTATGAAAATCATAAACATCAATATGGCATATTCACTTCGTTCTCAGACTCCATACAATGCCAGGACTCACTCTGTTCTTTAAAATCAAAATTTAATCACAATGTGTTCCACAAAACAAACGCAATAGAAAACAAACGAATTAAAAGAGAATATAATTTGCAAGAACAGAAGTACCAGGTAGCATTTTCCAATGCTTGACTCTTCTGTACTGTTGTCGGGTTTTGGCGTTCCCAGATTTGGGGCTTCCTCAGTCCTTAACCATGTGGCCTGAGAAGAACTCACAGCCACCTCCTCAGCAGAAGCAAAGGCAAAGGTTATTTAAAGAGGCTGGGGAGATTGGAGTCCTGAGAAGAACATCTGTAAGGGAGGGCAGGGAGTGGAGGCTCTTGTCTTAAATGGGAGCTGTTCAGTCCATCCCTTCCTGGGGTGCACTGCTCTGGCGCCCCTGGAGTGTTGGTTCATTGGTGCAGATAGTTTCTAAGTTGCTCCCCCTTCTACTGTGCTCCCTGGAGTGTAGTTTTATCAGCCTGGCAGCAGGGCGAGCAGGGAGGAGCCTTAGGTCAGGGTTGCCATGCTGTCAACTAGCTTCACCTTCCTCTGGGAGGGGAGAGCCTTCGGGGAATTGTTTAACCACCCAGAGACTTGGCAGTTTCGAGGAACACCCCACTTGGGTGCTTCTTGCTCTGTATCCGCCTGCCTGTAGCTTTGCATGGGGACTGCGTTTCTGTTCTCTGGGCGATACTTGGCTCTCCCTGGGCTTTATCAGTTCTAGCAACTGTTTCTTGGGGTCCTGGGTATATGTGGTCATTTAGTTTTCTTCAGGCATTGCCCTCTCTGCCCTAAATGTCTAAAACTACAAACATGAACTCTTACTTTTGCAAGTTCAATCAATTATGAAATAGGTGTATGCGATGCTCAGGTTTTTGTGCCGCTGGCCTCTGTGGCTATCACCCGTGGCCTTGATCTTGTTAACGTGGAGGGCACGTGGGTGTGGGGCGCGCGTGCCTGACTATGGACACCTGAGATGGGTGTGCGCATGTGCAGGTGCTCACACCTCAGCCTGGAGGTCAGGGTAATGAGGGTGGCGTTACTCAGCAAAGCCTGTGGCAGAACGCCTGCAAGAGGAAGATGTCACAAGAGAAAGCCAGAGAAAGCCCAGAGAAAAGAGCATCTAGAGAGAGATCCAGGTAGCTTTGCAGAAAGCAAGTTGCTACCTCCCTGCTGGCTTATTTCTCCTGGCACTACTGAAAAACCTGTGGGGATGATGCCAAGGCCTCCACGGTCCTCTTTCAAAACGCTAGAACCTACGGTGACCCTACCCGGCCTGGGATGGTTGCAAAAGAGTGGGTAGTGCCGTTGGGTCTATTGAGGTAAGAATTAAATAACCGAGGCGTGCAAAGCACGTCCCGTGTGCTGCCTACGTCATCTTCCTTACCTGGAATTGGATGTTGAGAATTTTTAGGCTCCAGTTACAGTCCTAGGATCTGGTTCCCTAAAGATGAACATAAGGCATGACTTTTGTACCTGAGTAATAGCAAATAATTCGGGAGCATAGATTTAGTAGTGTGGGGAGTTTTATTTTTGGTTTTTGTGTTCTTTTTCTTTCTCTTGGAATTGTCTGGAAAATAAGAATCATAGAAATTCAATCAGTTACAGATATAGAAGAGGCTCTAAAAGCGCAACCTAGCTTTTAACGGTAAGGTGTTTCCTTAGGCAAATTCTCCGTGCTGGACAACATGAATTCCTTTTCTCTAAAATACAGACAACACTCCTATGGGCAAGACGAGCCTGTGTTCATGGGCTCGGGAGGAGAGGAAGCAAAATAGATGCATCGTGAAACCTTTATGAAGAGCACCTTTCCATGGCACCTAGTGCTGTCAGAAGCCAAGATCAAGGTGTAGCCAAGAAGAGCCTTACAAACAGACTAAGTGGGATACCTGCTGGGCTTAACAAACATCCCAATTATGCCCATGTGTGCTGCAGCGTGACAGCGACAGGTTAAGTGGGTGTCCTAAAAAAACAGCAACAGAAAACACAGTCCTTTAGAAATCAAAGTCTGGACTATGGATTTCTTGACTCAAATTGCTACAATTTTGCATGTGAGCACAGTGTGAGGAGTCACTTTATCCCTCCAGGGAACTCATTCTGTCCCTTAAAGAGGGGGAAGAAGTTGGTATCTTAGAGTCAGCCAATTGACGGACATTAGCTACTTCCTAGGCAGGGGAAGCAAATCTAACTCATTAGCCCCGAAGGCTGGGTTTTATTTCCACTTCCAGCGGCATTAATAACACAGCCCTTGTCAAGCTGCCGGTGGCAGTAGCCACTTAACCGCAGATGGCTGGTAACATTTGCAATGTGAGTTGTACTGGAACTGTAAAATACACACAAGACTTTGAAGATTTAGCGTGAAAAGAGGAAGGCAAATGTCTCATTAATATTTTATCTATTGATTATGTGTTTGAATAATCTATCTAAAATATTGGCTTTAATAAAACACTTTTTAAATTAAGATTAACATAGGCTTCAAAATCAAACGGAATGAGTGAATTCTAACTGCTGGTGATTAAGTAGGTGATTATGTAAGTTATCTAATATTTCTATATCTGATTTTCTTCATCTTTTAAAGGAGAAGAATAACACAGCTTAATTCATAGAATTGCTGTGAGGATTAAATAAGTCAATTCAAATAGAGTCACAAGCAAAGCACCTTGCACCACAGTAAATGTTTAATAGTATGAGCTGTTATTGCTGGTAAAATGGAAATAATACTACACTTTCACTTTGTCATTACGATTCAATAAAATTATGGATGTAAGGTTCAGTTTTAAACGATAAATGTAAGGTATTATCTCTTCCCTTATTATTTTTACACATCCAAGTAATTAGAGTATCTCAACAGCTATTATTTTCATCACTGCGAACTTCTATGAAATGAGTGGGCTGTCCCACGCCATTTCTAATTTCCATTTTAGTTTTGACATTCCCTCATATTTCAGTAGTCAAACAGCAGCTGATTTAAATAGCACATTTTATGCATACTCTGGGGTATGGCTTATGATTTCCTATTTGACTTAAAATCTACCCAACTTCATTCCTACCACTATTTTGGAGGAGAAATATGTCAAGTTTAATTAGCTAACACCATGAAAAAAGGTGGTGTTTATGATATGCTGAGAAAGTTAAGAATTATAAATCATTCATTTCATTACTTAGTCATACATTATTTCATTCATTTAGTGACTTTTTGTGGAAAAATCTCTATGAATAGCATGTCTTTACCAAATAGGGGTACCTGAGAGAAAGAGACTAACCAATAGAAAACAGAAAAAATAACTGCCCTATCTTAGTATAATGTCAAAACATTTATAGTCCATTTCTCAATATTCTCTTCTCTTTTAATTTCCTTAGGCTATCTCTTTCCTTTTGGTAATGCTTTTCAATGGTATTCCAATATAAAATCTGTCCAAAATATCAGAAGGTTTTAAGCATTAAAAATATTTATTTAGGGAAAAAGGAAATCACTCCTAAGAAAAGTGGTTTGAAATATTTGCAACATATTCATATTATATTCATTATGGAAGTGTATGAAAATGTAAATTCCTTTCTCTATCTCCCTTGTTTAAAATGTTCTCAGTAATACAGTATTGACATAGGACATGCAGATAAGTAAATGGAATTAATTCCAAATGTAGAGCCACACATAGAAGGTTATTTGAAGGTTACCAGGTTTTTTCCCATGGTAAGTCTTTGGAGAGATGATAATCATTTTTAGCACACAGGACTAGTATGCCAGCATATCCATTTGCAAAAACAAACTGCACTTTGGTCCCTTATCTTGCACCTTCTGCAAAAACAAAATTCATAATGGAGCTTCACAAATAAATGTAAGAGCCACACAACAAGTTCTATAAGAAAACATGGGAGAAAAATCTTTGTAATCCTGGATTACTGAAAAAAATTTAGATAGGACAGAAAAAGCACCAGCCATAAAAGAACAACTTTATGAGCTTCATAAGAAGTAAAGCAATTTTTCTCTACAAAAAAAAAAAAAGGTAAGAAAATGGAAAGTCCAGGCATAGGCTGGGAGAGAATGTATTACCAGACAGATATCCGATAAAGGACGTGTATCCAGAATATGCAAAGATTTCTCAAAACTCAATAATAAGGGAGAAAATGAGACAATAACGATATACAGATGACGAATGGGCACATAAAAAGATGTTCAACTACGTTAATTCAGCCTTAGAGACATACAAATTAAAATTACAATATGATGCACCAGCTAGAATGGCTAGAAATAAAAACAATATTGTTTTGAGGTTGGAGTGTTTTTGTAATGTTTACATGCTGCTGGTGGGCGTACAAAATGGTGCAGCTGGGTCTCCCTTGTGGCCTAGGGGTTGAGTTTGATCCCCCAGCCAGGGAGCTGACCCACATGGCACAGCAAACATCTGTCTCGCCGCTGCTCCCCTCAGCAGTGTATTTCAGTAGAATCGCCTGTTCTGCTCCCCACTCTGTGTCTGGTGAATCCTTTTAGCCCCCCACACACCTCTGGCTTGTACCCCAGCTCTTCTACACAAAGAAATAAAAATGATTAAAAAGGTGCAGCCACTTTGGAAAATGTTTCCTCTAAAGTGAAGCAGACACATATGATCCATGAGTAGTAATTTCCCCAAATAAGTGAAAACATGTTTACACATAGATTTTTATTCACGTGCTCATAGTAACTTTATTCTAAATAGTCAAAACTGGAGACAGCAAAAACAGCTCTCAAGTGGCTATCAAAACAAAATGCAGCATTTCTAGTCAACATCCAAAAGTCATGAATGGCTAATACAGTCAACAAGATTAATCCAAAAAGCGCTGTGCCAAGTGAAGGTAGCCAGACACAAACTATTGTATATTATATGACTCTGCTTATATGAAATTCTAGAAAATGCAGAACTTTACTGACAAATATTTTCTAAAAATAAATAGACAAATATTTTCTAAAAATAAATATTTTCTAAAAATAAATGGTTGGAGGATTACTTTGTTAAACCAGAGGTAGAGACTAGGAACATTCTTTCCCTTTATCTGGACCTACATGTGCAGTCTTTGAATAATCAACATCCTGGGTCCTGGCATCCTCCCAATATTTGTCTGTCTATTGCCCTCTTTTATGTAGTTAAACATTTGCTTGTTTGTTTCACGATGAGTCCATATGGACACAGGATATAATTTACATCTGCTTACTTGATCCTCTCCGATTTCAAGTCCCTGCCTCAGTCTACCCAATGGGATACCCTGTTTTGCTCACTCTTGATTTTGAAAAAAAAAATCCTTGTGTTGTATTTATTTGTGCGTCTAAAAATTTATTGCTTCATGCTCATTGAGTCATGAAAAAGACATGAAATTAATAGTCTGCTATTTGTGCAAATTCTTTGGAATGCAATATTACGAAGTCATATGTCTTTACTCAGTATTACACTGCTAGGATTCCTTCTTATTATGTACATCAGTAGTTGATTCAATTGGGTTTAATAATATCTAATTTTGCTGCACCAAATGGCAGAGAGAGATGTCTGCCTGACTGTTCTTATCAACTGCACCTCATGTATGTTTATGTATGTCTAGGAGTGGAATGATAACCACGGAGGAGGAGAATGTTTGTAGCTTACAAAATAATGTCAACCATTTTTCAAAAGGGATATAACAGTTGACATTCTTGCTGGCAGCTAATGAGAGAGCTGGTCGTGGTACACACATGCCAATATTTGGCCTTAGGCCTCTTCATTTTTGCATTCATTACGAGTGTTAAATATTGCCATGTCACTGTCTCAGTTGGGAAAAGATTGGAAATTATTAAATTAAACTGACATTTTTTTTGCAGATGACACGACCCTCTGTGTAAAAACCAGGCAAGTATTGGTATAAACAAATTAGTAAAACAGTAACAGAGTAAGCAAAGTGACTGGAGTTCAGATCAATATATAGCCATCAACTCAACATACAGCAGAACACAAACAAATAACTAGAAAATTGGATTTTGAAAAATCATTTGCTGCAACTGTTATTAAGTACAACCAGGATTCAAACCGAATAGTCAACTCCAAAGACCACTTTGCAGTAGTCCCCTCTGTCTACAAGTGATTACTCTGTTGAAATACCATTCAAGGGTCTCCCTGGTGTCACAGAGGTTAAGTCTCAGCGCTAGCAAGCATCTGCTATGTGAGTTCGATCCCCGGCCAGGGAGCTGACCCACATGGTGCAGCAGACCTCTCCTGTGTTGCCCGCTGCTCCGCTCAGCAGTGTGTTTCACTCGATCCACCTGTTCTGTTCCCTACTCTGTCTGTAGTGAATACTCTCAGCCCCTGCACCTACGGCCTACACCCCAGTTATTGTGTGCATAAATAAAATGAATCTTTAAAAAAGAATAACGTTCAAGAGTGATGGAGAAGTGAAGATATGGACAGTAATTGAGGGAATGGAAGATTGGTGGGTTCTTGCTGAATGAATCAACAACCGGCACCTGTGTACCTTAATAAGCAGAAAGCGATGAATTTAAGGAAGAGTAGGATGTGAAATTCAATTTTAAGCAAACAAGAACAGCAGAAGTATGGATTGATCATCTTAAAATGTATTACAAAATAATAGGTTTTTTACCCAGTAAAACTAAAATAACACACCACATTGTCAGGGGAGATCAGAGATTAGTTGATCAGCCTCAAATTCTTCTAAGATGCATGAAGAGAAAAGCTATTATTTAAGTTTTGCTTTACTAAGGGATATATATGATAATAAAATGAAACAAACTACACAGAGTTGCCAAATTAGTGGAAAGAGAAAAATAAGAAATACTCCCAATGAGGATAAGGAAGGAGAAAAAATGAATGTAGAAGTAGCACGATGTATTCCCTGGCCCCAGATCTGTCTGCACTGCCTGTCTTTGGGCCCTCAGACCCCACCTCAGCTGGTGGACCCATCCAGCCCCTCTATGTCCTGCTGCCGAAGACCAGAAGCTGCGGCTGGTGTGGCCGCCGCCGGACACCATCCCCACGGCACAGGTGTGGGGTCAGCTTCTCGGCAGGTGTCCCAGCAGTGCGCTAGCACCACCCAGGAGTGAGGGGAGTCAGCTTCCGTGCGTGCCAGCACTGGCCAGTGGGGAAAGAGGTCGGAGCGATCCTACAGATGGAGTCTGCTTGAAGTCCTCTTCTTTCCAAATGGCCTGTCCGGGCATCCTGTGACTCCGTGGTGGTCCTGCTGAGCCCCTGTGTCTCCCCCCGGCTCCTCACGATGCTGCAGGGGCCAGTGTAGGAAAGTATGGCCTTGCCTCGTGTCTCCCTTTCCCTCCTCGCTGCCCTGGGCATGAACCTCCCCCATAAAGCATTGCTCCTTACTCCTTGCCTTGGGCTGGATTATTAATAACAGGCCTGAGCCTCCTGTCTGGCGGGCGTTGCTGGAATAGTTGATGGTGTCGTGGAGGAAGATGTTATTCTCTGCTTAAAGGTCACAGAGAGCCACCGGCTT